>NW_027361931.1:0-1200000 GCF_039654945.1 Dendrobates tinctorius | reverse complement strand
ACTGTGCAGAGTATATATACAGGAGGAGTGGTACTGTGCAGAGTATATATACAGGAGGAGTGGTACTGTGCAGTGTCTATACACAGGAGGAGCAGTACTGTCCAGTGTAAATATACAGGAGGAGTGGTACTGTGCAGTGTATATATACAGGAGGGGTGGTACTGTGCAGTATATATACAGGAGGAGTGGTACTGTGTAGGGGTGGTACTGTGCAGTATATATGCAGGAGGAGTGGTACTGTGCAGTGTATATATACAGGAGGAGTGATAATGTTCAGTGTATATATACAGGAGTGGTACTGTGCAGTGTATATATACAGGAGGAGTGGTAATGTGCAGTGTATATATACAGGAGGAGTGGTACTGTGCAGTGTATATATACAGGAGGAGTGGTACTGTGCAGTGTATATATACAGGAGGAGTGGTACTGTGCAGTGTATATATACAGGAGGGGTGGTACTGTGCAGTATATATACAGGAGGAGTGGTACTGTGCAGTGTATATATACAGGAGGAGTGGTAATGTGCAGTGTATATATACAGGAGGAGTGGTACTGTGCAGTGTATAAATACAGGAGGGGTGGTACTGTGCAATATATACAGGAGGAGTGGTACTGTGCAGTGTATATATACAGGAGTGGTACTGTGCAGTGTATAAATACAGGAGGGGTGGTACTGTGCAATATATACAGGAGGAGTGGTACTGTGCAGTGTATATATACAGGAGGAGTGGTACTGTGCAGTATATATACAGGAGGAGTGGTACTGTGCAGTGTATATATACAGGAGGAGTGGTACTGTGCAGTGTATATATACAGGAGGAGTGGTACTGTGCAGTGTATAAATACAGGAGGGGTGGTACTGTGCAATATATACAGGAGGAGTGGTACTGTGCAGTGTATATATACAGGAGGAGTGGTAATGTGCAGTGTATATATACAGGAGGAGTGGTACTGTGCAGTGTATATATACAGGAGGAGTGGTAATGTGCAGTGTATATATACAGGAGGAGTGGTACTGTGCAGTGTATATATACAGGAGGAGTGGTACTGTGCAGTGTATAAATACAGGAGGAGTGGTACTGTGCAGTATATATACAGGAGGAGTGCTACTGTGCAGTGTATATATACAGGAGGAGTGGTACTGTGCAGTGTATATACACAGGAGGAGTGGTACTGTGCAGTGTATATATACAGGAGGAGTGGTACTGTGCAGTGTATATATACAGGAGGGGTGGTACTGTGCAGTATATATACAGGAGGAGTGGTACTGTGCAGTATATATACAGGAGGAGTGGTACTGTGCAGTGTATATACACAGGAGTGGTACTGTGCAGTGTATATATACAAAAGTAGTAGTACTGTGCAGTGTATATATACAGGAGGAGCGGTACTGTGCAGTGTATATATACAGGAGGAGTGGTACTGTGCAGTATATATACAGGAGGAGTGGTACTGTGCAGTGTATATATACAGGAGGAGTGGTACTGTGCAGTGTATATATATACAGGAGGAGTGGTACTGTGCAGTGTATATATACAGGAGGAGCGGTACTGTGCAGTGTATATATACAGGAGGAGTGGTACTGTGCAGTATATATACAGGAGGAGTGCTACTGTGCAGTGTATATATACAGGAGGAGTGGTACTGTGCAGTATATATACAGGAGGAGTGGTACTGTGCAGTGTATATATACAGGAGGAGTGGTACTGTGCAGTGTATATATATACAGGAGGAGTGGTACTGTGCAGTGTATATATACAGGAGGAGCGGTACTGTGCAGTGTATATATACAGGAGGAGTGGTACTGTGCAGTATATATACAGGAGGAGTGCTACTGTGCAGTGTATATATACAGGAGGAGTGGTACTGTGCAGTGTATATACACAGGAGGAGTGGTACTGTGCAGTGTATATATACAGGAGGAGTGGTACTGTGCAGTGTATATATACAGGAGGGGTGGTACTGTGCAGTATATATACAGGAGGAGTGGTACTGTGCAGTATATATACAGGAGGAGTGGTACTGTGCAGTGTATATACACAGGAGTGGTACTGTGCAGTGTATATATACAAAAGTAGTAGTACTGTGCAGTGTATATATACAGGAGGAGCGGTACTGTGCAGTGTATATATACAGGAGGAGTGGTACTGTGCAGTATATATACAGGAGGAGTGGTACTGTGCAGTGTATATATACAGGAGGAGTGGTACTGTGCAGTGTATATATATACAGGAGGAGTGGTACTGTGCAGTGTATATATACAGGAGGAGCAGTACTGTGCAGTGTATATATACAGGAGGAGTGGTACTGTGCAGTATATATACAGGAGGAGTGGTACTGTGCAGTGTATATATACAGGAGGAGTGGTGCTGTGCAGTGTGTATATATACAGGAGGAGTGGTACTGTGCAGTGTATATATACAGGAGGAGCGGTACTGTGCAGTGTATATATACAGGAGGAGTGGTACTGTGCAGTGTATATATACAGGAGGAGTGGTACTGTGCAGTATATATACAGGAGGAGTGGTACTGTGCAGTATATATACAGGAGGAGTGGTACTGTGCAGTGTATATACACAGGAGTGGTACTGTGCAGTGTATATATACAAAAGTAGTAGTACTGTGCAGTGTATATATACAGGAGTGGTACTGTGCACTGTAAATATACAGGAGGAGTTGTGACGAACGGAGACCCGCTGCCGCCAAAACGAGATGGACAACGGACCGTGTCACCAATATGTCACATTCCCACCACTGACACGGGCGTATCAGCGGATGGAGGGACGCGACACACTGCCGGCACAGGGCTATCACAGGCACAGTGGGGGCTTATCTTAGTTATCCCACCACTGGCACCATGTGACAAAAAATGCAACAAGCTAAACTTGCTCTTAGGGTACCGTTACACCTAGCGACTCACCAGCGATCCCGACCAGCGATATGACGCGGTCAGGATCGCTGGTGAATCGCTGGGTGGTCGCTAGTGAGCTGCCACACAGGCAGATCTCACCAGCGACATCACTAGGGTCGGGGATCGCTACTTACCTGTCAGATGCGGCGATCCTGCGTCCTCCCGCCCGGCTCCACGCGTCGCTCGTCGTCACAGCAGGAAGCGCCGCAGGAAGTGGACGACGAGGAATGGTCCAGCAGCTTCTCGCGTGATCAGCGATAACCAGCGGGGGAGCCGGTCGGAGGTAATTATCACATGCAGCGATATCGCTAGCAATATCGCTGCAACGTCACTAAATCGGTGACTTTACAGCGATATTGCTAGCAATATCGCAGTGTGTAACGGGGGCTTAACAATTTACCGCAGGAGGGTTATTTTGGATGCCCCACCACTGCTAACAACCTTCCAAGATACTGCGGGGATTTGTGTATATACCTCTTTCTCAGTTCCACTTTGGAACTCGCAGCTCTCCGGCGCCCCCCTTACCCTCAGGTCAGTCAGGGAACTGCACCTAGGATAATTAGTCGCCGGACGGGCTGCTTGTTGTGCACGGACTATTAGGCTACCGCAGTAAGGGAATTATCAATGCTGTGGCCGCAGCCCCCCTTTAGCAATATAAGACCCTTCTGTCCTGCCAACTAGCCTAATCAATCGCACACACCACGCTGCCACCAGCCACGCTTTACGTAATCAACAGGGTTAAATTAAGAGGGTCCGTGGCAAACCCCTGAAATCAGTAGCGATTATCTAAAAGAGGCGCATAGTTCGTTTCTTAGAGCATGGAGGCAGACTGAATAATTTTATCATTTATTTCCCAAAAGGGCAGTGGTTATACAGATAAAAGTTGCTATAAAGTTGAGACATAAAATATGTACATACAAGTATAAAACAAAAATGGATGAAAACAGAAAGTACACTCACGGTTTCTTATGACTCTTTAGGCATCCCATGTGGCTTGGGGGAGGGGCGGCAACCAAACATCCCAAGACATGGGGGTTAGGTCTGTTCAGCATCAAAACTCAGCTCCAACTGGCCTGGGATATGGAAGGGAATGCCTATAGACTAGGGTTTGTGACCTCATGAAAGGGGCGGTCTGGAGAGGACCAACCTACCTCTCTTCAAGTTATGATTTGGCTACAAAACTTATGAGGATCATATCTTAGCGAGGGGAGCCCGCACAAACACATATATGGTATCATTGGTTGTAGCTCATCAAATAGAGTGAAACAACTCCAAGCATGCCATAATTACGACATTCCATTTGGGAGCAATCCATATCTTGGTTTCTGGAGGTCCGAGAACTTTGCCAGAGGCATCGTAGCGAAGCCGGGTCCACTCAGATCACGGAAA
This sequence comes from Dendrobates tinctorius, assembly GCF_039654945.1. NCBI lineage: Eukaryota > Metazoa > Chordata > Amphibia > Anura > Dendrobatidae > Dendrobates > Dendrobates tinctorius. Next base: position 1,195,700 of record NW_027361931.1, on the reverse strand, counting down.
TATGACTATTATATCTCTGTCATGAGCGGAGTGTAAGCTAGGCTTCTTTTAATATTTCCTATACCTGTAACCAGCCGTTGGTTTTAAACAAAAGACCATCTTTTCACTTAGCTAATTAACATTCCTAGCTCACAGCAAATGGACGGTTTCAGGTTTCACAGAGCTGTGCACATGAAGACACTGGTGTGTGTGTGTGGGGGAAGAGAAGGGGGGTTTGCAGCTACATGGCAGGCTGCAATGTCCTGATAAGAAAAGGGGAGACTTCTAGAAGTTTCTAGAAACATCTTTACAGTACATTACACCTCCCCCTGTTGTGAGTTCATTTTTTGGTCCACCAGTTGTGAGTTCTCCTTCCAGGCTCCCTCTGGTGGTAACTGGAGGTAGTGAGGCTGATTTAATCAGTAGAAATCTGCCACCTGATAATGAGGATGACGATTGGACCTCTGGAATCTCAGACTGGATTTAAGACAGCCAACGCCCTAGTCTGGTACTGGTGATTCCTTCTGGCTTGTCAGGTCTTTGTCTTCAGCTCTGTTCCAGTCATGTAAAGCTAAGCATTTCTGCTAATGTTCACACTTGATTTTGTTGGTCTATTCAGTTTTTTGTGTGGTCAGCCAGCCCCAGCTGGGTCTGCACTAAATTTCCACTCTTATTTATCTGTATTTGCCAATTTGCTTTTTGTCCTTTATTAGATTGGCCTCTTTTTGCTCTGTCTCAGAATATTTCAGAGTGCTGATATAGTGGGAGAAGTCTAGTGACTTCAGGGTTAATTTTGCTATCAGAAGTGTTGGACTTTATTTTTGTAGGGATTTTTGCAGATTGCACACAGTGTCTATTGTTATGAGCTCATTTTCTGCTCCACCAGCTGGGAGTTCCTTCCGTTCTCCCTCTGGTGGTGACAGGAGGTGGTGAGGTTAGTTTAATTGGTAATGATCTGCCACCTGACGAGGAGGATAATGATTGGATCTCTGGAGTATCAGACTGGATATAAGACAGCCGACGCCCTATCCTGTTGCTTCTCAGGTCTTGGACTTCAGCTCTGCTCCATTCTTCTCAAGTTAAGTTTGTTTTTTGCTAATGTTCACACTTGCTCTTGTTGGTCAGCTCAGTTTTGGTGTGGTCAGCCAGCCCGGCTGGGCTGTGCTGAATCTCCACTATTATTTATCTGTATTTGCCAATTTGCCTTTAATTAGATTGGCCTCTTTTTTGCTCTGTCTCAGAATATTTCAGGTTGCTGATATAGTGGGAGAAGTCTAGTGACTTCAGGGTTAATTTTGTTATCAGAAGTTTTGGACATTATTTTGGGTAGGGTTTTTGGCAGATTGCTTTTGTTTTTGGCTACAAAACTTACATTAGCTATAACTTTATGGGAGAAGCTGGTATGGACTCATCAGTGGTATCATGTTTCCCAGCGTAATGAGCCCATCAAGAAAACATCAAACATCTATGCGATATGACCGTCCATTTGGGCGCAAATCATATCTCAGGTTCTCGACATGTTAGGACTTCGGAAGTGACACTATAGCGGAGCTGGGACCGCTCGGATCACAGAGATATGGTTATTATATCTCTATGTTATAGGGCTTTCGCAGGGCAGGCTCTTAAAGGTTTACTTCTAACTCCTGATTTCAAACAAAGAGTTTTTTTTTCCCGCACTTTTTTTCTCTTTCAGCTGAGGCTGAGAGAAGCCAAATGGTGTGACAGGAAGTGTCCTAGCTAATTAACATTCCTGCTCTGCCAGAGGAAGTGGCAGGGTTGATAAAACCTGGGGGGAAGGAATTCCTACTACTGACAGTTTACAATGTCCTAGGATGAAGGATTTCTAGCACAGTCCAACAGAAAATATATTTTGCAGACATTGTATATCACACCTCCCCCCTTAAGAGGGTGCTAAGGAGGCATTACCTCTCGGTAATCGGCCATGCGCACCTCAGCGGGTTCGCCCCGGCGAGACAACCCATCGGCATTGCCGTTTTCACTGCCCTTCCTGTGTTTTACAGTAAAGTCATACTGCTGAAGGGCAAGGCTCCAGCGGAGCAATCTTCCATTGGTTCCCGACACTGTGTGCAACCAGCTCAGAGGGTTGTGGTCGGTTACCACCGTGAAGGCGCGCCCGTACAGGTAGGGCTGCAAACGTTGCAATGCCCACACCATGGCCAGACACTCCTTCTCGATGGTCGAGTATGCCACTTCCCTCGGCAAAAGTTTCCGGCTCAGGTACAACACGGGGTGCTCTTGGTCCCCCGAGTCGACCTGGCTAAGCACAGCACCGAGGCCAAACTCGCTGGCGTCGGTCTGTACCAGAAACGGGCGACTGCTGTCGACTGCTCTCAACACTGGAGAGTTGCACAGGGCTGCTTTCAAAGCTTGGAAAGCCGCCTCACAGTCATCTGTCCTGTTGACTGTTTGGGGTAGCCTCTGCTTGGTGAGGTTAGTCAAGGGTTTGGCAAGGGCGCTATAGTCCTGTACGAACCGCCTATAGTACCCTGCAGTGCCCAAGAAGGACTTCACCTGTTTCTTGGTCCTGGGGGTGGGCCAGGACACGATTGCGTCCTTTTTCTGGCTCCGGACTCATGGAACCCCCGCCTACCCGGTGCCCCAGGTAGTGGACCTTGTGCATGCCTAGCTGGCACTTCCCCGGCTTGATGGTCAGGCCTGCCTGGTGAAGACACTTGAGCACCACCTGGAGGTGCTGAAGGTGTTCCTCCCAGGTGGAACTGAAGACGGCAATATCGTCTAAGTACGCCACCACGTACTCCTCCAGTCCCCGAAGCAGGTGGTTGACCATCCGCTGGAAAGTGGCAGGGGCATTCTTCATGCCGAAGGGCATGACCGCGGACTCGTATAGTCCAAAGGGGGTGATAAAGGCAGATTTCTCCTGCGCCTCAGGGCTCAGGGGAATCTGCCAGTATCCCCGACTCAAATCCATGATGGATATGTAGTTGGCGTTTGTCAACCGCTCGAGCAGATCCTCGATGCGCGGCATTGGGTGAGCATCAGAGGCTGTGATGGCGTTGAGCCCCCTGTAGTCCACGCAGAACCGGGTGGTCCGATCCTTTTTAGGCACGAGGACTACAGGTGAAGCCCACGCGCTTTTTGACCGTCGAATCACCCCCAGCCTTAACATCTCATCGATCTCTTGGCGCATGACTTGTTGCACTGTTTCAGAGATCCGATAAGGTGTTCGCCGTAATGGGGCGTGATTCCCGGTGTCCACCTCATGAACCGCTAACTCCGTCCTCCCCGGTTGGTTGGTGAACACGGGCCGGAAGAGTTCCAGGGTGGCCATCAACTGCAACCGCTGGGACACGGTGAGCGAACCACTTATCTCCATGTCCTCAATGGACCCATTGGCCTTGGCCTGGGCCAGCATGTCCAGGAGGGGATCTTCCTCCCCATCCTCTGGCAGATTGCAGACCGGTAGGACGCAAGCTTCACGTTCGTAGTGCGCCTTCAGCATGTTGACGTGAAAGGCCTTGCGCCTACCCCAAGCATGGTCAAGCGTGACCACGTAGGTGACCAGGTTGAGCTGTTGGTGGACGACGTACGGGCCTTCCCAGGCTGCCTGAAGCTTATCCGTTGGTACAGGGACCAGCACCCACACCTTTTGACCCACCTGGTAGGTCCGCTCCCGGGCGTTCTGGTCGTACCAGCGCTTCTGGTCAGCCTGAGCCTGCGTCATGTTGTCATGCACCAACTGCGTCAAGGTCTGCATCTTGTCACGGAAGCGCATGACATAATCCACGATGGACACTTCTGTGGGGTTTGGCTCATCTTCCCAGGATTCTCTTATCAACCCAAGGGGTCCCCGGACTCGCCTGCCATACAGGAGCTCGAAGGGGGAGAACCCGGTCGAGGCCTGCGGAACTTCTCTGTAAGCGAACAGCAGGTGTGGGAGGTACCGCTCCCAGTCGCGCCCTTGGGTCTCAACCAGTATGCGGAGCATCTGTTTGAGGGTACCGTTGAAGCGTTCACACAAACCATTAGTCTGGGTGATACGAACTCGATACCAGGTGCGTCACCTGCATTTTCTCACAGAGAGCCTCCATTAGGCGAGACATGAATTGGGGCCCTTGATCGGTAAGCATCTCCCTGGGAAATCCTACCCTTGAAAAGATGGTCACCAGTGTGTCAGCCACCTTATCTGCCCTGGTTGAAGACAGAGCTACTGCCTCTGGGTACCGGGTAGCGTAGTCTACCACGGTGAGAATGTATCGCTTTCCGGAGCTGCTGGGGACGGACAGCGGTCCTACAATGTCCACCGCGATTCTCTGGAAAGGCTCCTCTATCACCGGCAAAGGAATAAGGGGAGCCTTAAGAGCAGGCCCCGCCTTACCCACTTTTTGACAGGTGGCACAGGAGCGGCAGTAGTGTGTTACATCTGTCCCCATCTTGGGCCAATAGAAGTGTTGAGACAGCCGTGCCTTTGTTTTGCCGATCCCCAAGTGTCCAGCGAGTGGAATCTCATGGGCAATCCTCAACAACTCAGTTATGAACTGATAGGGGACGACCAACTGTCTTTCCCTCAACCACTCCTTTTTAGGATCTCCGGGTACTGTCTCCCGGTACAACCTTCCTCGTTCCCAGAACACCCTCTTCTTATCAGGCTTGGAGGTGGGCGTCTTGGCGAGACCTCTCAATTTCTCCAGGCTGGCATCTGAGTGCAGAGCAGCCTGGAACTCCATGCTGGAGGCTGCCAGAAGTGACGTCAGGGTCCCCTCTTTACTGGGACCCTCTGGAACCGGCTCTGGGTTCACCTCTGGTTCAGTCTCTCCTGTAGCAGCAGAGGGTCCAGAAGACAGTGCGTTACCTGCGATCTGGGCACTCTGACTGCGTGTGACAGCTGCTATGTATGCTGTCTCCCTGGGGATTTCTACAGACCCACCAGCCGGTGCTGCCCTGGGCTCTACCTCCCCATCCACCCCCAACACTTCAGGAGCAGTGCTACTTATGGGCCAGTTACCTTCCTCGGTGGCACTGGTCAGCTGCATGGCATTACCTTCCTCATGGTCCCCATGCACCTCCCCATTTCCTTGAGCACCGTTGCTTGCTCCTGCCAGGGGTTCCTCAGCCGTCTCACTCCGCAGAGTGACGGGGCTGAGCACTTCGGTACCTGTGGACACATCTACCGCTTCAAAGAAAGGGTTAACGGGTTCAGTCGGCACAGATACATCAACATCATCATCATCCTTCCTAGGAGAAGAATGGTTATCAGTTTGCTTTGGCACATTCACATCAGCATCAGCATCATACCTGGGGAAAGAATGGTTGTTAGCTGCATCATTACTCATCAAGGCATTAGCAGGTAACACATTCAGTTTCCCATCATCAACATCATCAGGGTTAACGTTACCCTTATTATCAGTTTGGGGAAGGGTGTCAGGGACATAGTATGCAACCATCCTCCCCAAGTCAGTCCCCAATAAAACATCAGTGGGCAGGTTTTCAGACACTCCCACCTCCCTCAACCCGCTCCCGGCACCCCAATCAAGAAAAACCCAGGCCACTGGCAAGGGACAATGGGTGCCTCCAATCCCGGTGACAGTCAGGGTTTTCCCCTCAACAAACTCTTCAGGGGCCGCCAGTCCAGGACGGATGAGGGTTTGTTCAGCCCCGGTGTCCTTGAGGCCTGTAGCAAGACGGGCCCCCACCTGAACAGGTTGAACGTTGTCGTCAGCCCTCCCAACCACACCTCCCACCAACAGAACAGAGGCGTTGGGCCCGGGGGCCTTGGCTGGGGGCTTCTTCGGCCTATTCGGACAGGCGTAAAAGAAGTGACCAGGCCGCTGGCAGTGGTGACACAGGCGACTGTCAGTAGCCGGCCTGTTGTTGGCAACAGGGACAGGGCCTCCGGAGGGACGGCTAGCTGGGGCACTGGGGTTGGTTGCAGGCTTACCCCCTTTCCAGCTGGTGGCGACTGGCCTCCGCATCTCGGGCATCCGGTTGGTCTCGTAGTTGTCGGCGATCTGCGCCGCTTTGTCCGCGTTCGTTGGTTCGCGGTCCAGGATGAACTTTCGGACCTCAGCTGGGCAGAGATGCAGGAACTGGTCTTTGATCATCAGGTCCCGTAGCTGCTCAAAGGATTCAACGGACAGTCCATGGATCCACTGGTCAAAGTGGGTCCTGAGTCCTTGCACCACATCACTGTAGCTATCATGTGGGCCACGTTGGAGGTGTCGGAACTTCTTTCGGTATACCTCAGGTGTCAGCCGATATTTGGCGATCAGCGCCTCCTTTATGGCGCGATAGTCATCATCCATGCGCTTGCGCATCAGAGCTTTGCCTTTTAGCCCTGGGGTCAAGTACCTGGCCCATTGGTCTTCGGGCAGTCAGTACTGTCTGCAGGCTTTCTCAAAGGCTCGCAGAAACGTGTCCAAGTCCCCGTCCTTTTCCATCACGGGAAAAGGCTCTGTCCGGGGTTTAGGAGTCTGGACGCTGCTGGGCTCACTGGTTCGGGCTGTGGGGGCATTCCACCCCCGCTGGAGCATCTCCAGCTCATGGGCCCTCTGAGCCTCAGCTTGGCGCTCACGTTCGGCTCTCTGAGCCTCTGCTCGGCGCTCGGCTCTCTCCGCCTCCCGCTCGGCTCGCTGCTCTGCTCTCTCTCGAGCTTGCTGGATCAGCGCCAGACGTCCATCACGGTCTTCGGCAGGGAGTGCGTCCAAGGCCGCTTGCAGATAGGGGTCCACCCCGTTCTGGTTGAATGTGGGGCCAGCGCTCATGAGTGGAGCCTCTGCTGCAGCCCCATTGTTACTTGAGCCCGCTTCTGCGTTCGCTGGGCTCTGGTCGTTTTCCCGTTGCACCAGAGCCGCGATCATTTGGGCTTTGTTTTTGTTCGTGGTGTCGATCCGCCACACCCCGCAGAGCGCAATAAGAGATGCCTTGTTATGCTGCTTATACCACTCTGCTCCCATCGTAGCCATGGTTGCCAAATAAAAGACAGAAAAGAAAAACGGAGAAAAAGGGAGGGAAAACTTGCAAGTACACACTAATGTCTCAGGACTAGTAACCACTGAGTCTGTTCTCCAAAACATATGATGCAGGATTCCCACAGGAACCGTGCAGGTCTTTAGTGAGAGGAATGATTGCTCAAACCAAATCACTAATGCTCTAGGATTATCCCACCGCTGCCACCAATATGTGATGAACAGCACGAACCGCCGTTCGCCACTTACGGGCGACTAACGGGGGTCCCGCTGCCACCAAAACACGACGGACAGCGGACCCTGTGTCACCACTATGTCACAGTCCCACCACTGACACGGGTGTATCAGCGGACGGAGGGATGAGACACAATGCCGGCACATGGCTATCACAGGCACAGTTGGGGCTTATCTTAGTTATCCCACCACTGGCACCATGTGACAAAAATATCCAGCAAGCTACTCTCGCTCTACAATTTGCCGCAGGGGGAGTTTAATTTGGATGCCCCGCCACTGCTATCAATCTTCCAAGTACTGCGGGGATTTATGTATATCCCACTTTCTCAGTTCCACTTTGGAACTCGCAGCTCTCCGGCGCCCCCCTTACCCTCAGGTCAGTCAGAGAACTGCACCTAGGATAATTAGTCGCCGGACGGGCTGCCTGTTGTGAACCGGCAATTAGGCTTCTGCAGTAAGGGAATTATCAATGCTGTGGCCGCAGCCCCTCATTCAGCTATATAAGACCCTTCTGGACTGCCAGCAAGCCGCAATAGCCGTACACAACGTGCTGCCACCAGTCACGGTTACTTAATTCACAGTGTTAAATTAAGAGGGTCCGTGGCAAAACCCTTGAATTAGTAGCGATTATCTATCAAAGGCGTATAGTTCGATTCTTAGAGCATAGAGACAGAACTAAATAATTTTATCATTTATTCCCCGAAAAAGTAGGGCAGTGGTTACAGATAAAAGTTGCTATAAAATTGAGACATTAATTATGTACAGTACAGATATAAAATAAAGGGATTAAAAACAGAGGTACACTCACGGTTGTTCATGACTCGTTAGGCAAACCCATGCGGCTGAGAAAGAAGGCAGAGCCACACATCTCCACTCATCTGGAGTTCTTGTCAGCATGAGGATTGGAGCTCTTCAGAGCTGGTTTTGCCAAGGGAATGCCTTATAGGCTTTGCTTTGTGACATCACGGAGAGATGCATTCTGGGTTGATCCCACCTCTCTCATCCAAGTTATGTTTTGGCTACAAAACTTACATTAGCTATAACTTTATGGGAGAAGCTGGTATGGACTCATCAGTGGTATCATGTTTCCCAGCGTAATGAGCCCATCAAGAAAACATCAAACATCTATGCGATATGACCGTCCATTTGGGCGCAAATCATATCTCAGGTTCTCGACATGTTAGGACTTCGGAAGTGACACTATAGCGGAGCTGGGACCGCTCGGATCACAGAGATATGGTTATTATATCTCTATGTTATAGGGCTTTCGCAGGGCAGGCTCTTAAAGGTTTACTTCTAACTCCTGATTTCAAACAAAGAGTTTTTTTTTCCCGCACTTTTTTTCTCTTTCAGCTGAGTCTGAGAGAAGCCAAATGGTGTGACAGGAAGTGTCCCTGCTAATTAACAGTCCTGCTCTGCCAGAGGAAGTGGCAGGGTTGATAAAACCTGGGGGGAAGGAATTCCTACTACTGACAGTTTACAATGTCCTAGGATGGAGGATTTCTAGCACAGTCCAACAGAAAACATATTTTGCAGACATTGTGAACCTAATGCCGTTGATCAAGCTGAGAGAACCCTGTTGGCATTAAAACAGGGTCAGGATCCTGCAGTTATACTGTCAAAAATTCCGAAAGTGGGCGGTCCTTACTACATGGAATGATGGTGCACTGGCAGCTCTCTTTCGGAAAGGTTTATCAGAGACTGTAAAAGATGTTATGATGGGATTTCCTGTTCCCTCTGGTCTGGATGGCTCTATGTCATTAGCCATTCAAGTTGATCGGTGTTTACGTGAACGTAAAACTACACGGGAGGCGCAGCCACCTTCTGAACAAATGTCTTAACCTATGCAATGTGATGGGGTTTTGTCTAGGGCGCAACGTCAGGAGTTTAGAAGGTGTAATAAGCTGTGTTTTTTCTGTGGAGACGCCTCTCATATTATTTCTATCTGCCCTAAACGAGAGAAACGTTTTGCACACACATTTGCTGTGGGCAGTGTACAACCTAAGTTCCTTTTGGCAATTACTCTGATCTGCTCCTCGTCCACGTTTTCCACTAAGACTTTTGTGGATTCAGGAGCAGCGTTGAATCTGATGGATTTGGACTTTGCTAAACGTTGTGGTTTGTCCATGACGCCTCTGCAGACGCCTATTCCTTTGAGGGATATTGATGCCACTCCTTTGGCAGAGAATAAATCTCAGTTTTGGACCCAGGTGATAATGCGAGTTGCCCCAGACCACCAAGAAAATTGTAAATTTTTGGTGCTGCATAAATTGCATGATACTATTGTTCTGGGTTTTCCTTGGTTGCAAACTCATAATCCAGTTTTGGATTGGAAATCTGGGTCTGTGGTGAGTTGGGGTTGTCAGTGTGTTCTTAGGGACGCTCCTGTTTTATCCACTTCTCCCCAGTCTCATGATATTCCTGATTTCTCTGATGTATTTAGTGAGAGTAAGTCTGCGTCTTTGCCTCCTCATAGGAGTTATGACTGTGCAATTGAGTTGATGCCTGGGTGTAAATTTCCCAAGGGTCGGCTTCTCAACTTATCTGTACCCGAGCATGATGCTATGCGATCCTATATTAAGGAGTAGTTGGAGAAGGGTCGTATTAGACCATCCTCGTCACCTTTAGGCACTGGTTTTTTTTTGTGGCCAAGAAAGATGGTTCATTAAGACCGTGTATTGATTATCGTTCCCTTAACAAGATGACTGTTAAATATCATTACCCGTTACCTCTGATGTCTGATTTATTCTCCAGAGTTAAGAGTGCCTGCTGGTTTACTAAGCTTGACCTCAGGGGGGCGTATAACCTTATTCGCATCCAGCACGGGGATGAATGGAAGATGGCGTTTAATACTCCGGAGGGACATTTTGAGTACCTGGTGATGCCTTTTGGGCTCTCTAATGCCCCTTCTGTCTTCCAGGCCTTTATGAATGACATTTTTCGAGACTTTGTAGATACGTTTTTGATCATCTATCTGGATGATATTTTGATCTTTTCTAGTGATTGGGATTCCCATGTGGAACATGTCCGGACTGTGTTCCGGATTTTGAGGGAGAATTCCGTTTGTTAAGGGATCGAAATGCCTCTTTGGTGTACAGAGGATTTCATTTTTGGGATTTATCTTATTTTCATCGACTATTGAAATGGACCCGGCCAAGGTACAGGCCATTTATGATTGGGTTCAGCCTACTTCTTTGAAGGCGCTCCAGAAGTTTTTGGGTTTTTCTAATTTCTATTGTAAATTTATAGGTAATTTTTCTAGTATTGTCAAACCACTGACTGATCTAACCAAGAAGGGCGCTGATGTGCTGAATTGGTCTCCTGAGGCTGTCTCAGCATTTCAGGAGCTTAAGCGGAGATTTACTTCAGCTCCAGTTCTACGGCAACCTGATGTCTCACTTCCATTTCAATGTTCTGTTTATTAAATTTTTAAAACATAACATCAAATGTAATAGAACAGTATTACATTTTCAAGTTTCAGCGCTTAACATATATACATACATTTAGTTGGCTAGTCAAAACCATTGTAATACACGTCATTTACTTATGGCTAGCATTATGCAGCCAAATTGAAGAAAGTGTTTTGACAACTGAAGAATTCAAAATACAATAAAGCATAGTATCGAACTAAGAGTCCCAGGTTCAATCCAACACTTGGCCTTTTCAATATAGCTATCTGGGACAACAGCAAACCAATTAAGAGATAGTTAGAGTAAGAGAAGAGAAATAGGACAGACAAAGACTGAGGAGGGATGGAAGGGGGGGGATGAGTCTTCACTGTGTGGCGTCCTGCGTAGAATCCGAGTGGATGTTTGATCTGAAAAGAATCCAAGGTTTCCAGGAGTCCTGGAACAGCGTTAAAGAGAGATTCATGTGTGCCACCAACTCAGCTGTGTGATACAGTTGATCTATCTTATAGAGCAATTGCTGGCATGTGGGGTTATTCTTAGTTTTCCAATACGTGGGTATTAAAAGTTTGGCTGCCGCTATTATGTTGTAGACTAATATGGATAATTTCTTGTTACCCGGCCACACCGGAAAATTCAATAGTGTTGTTTCAGGCGCTAGGGTTACTGTCTTTCCAGTTACCTCTTGAATGACATTTTCAGTGAGTGCCCAGAAGTGCTTTATAACTGGACAGGACCACCATAAATGGAGGTAGTCACCATCTCCAGTACCACATCTCCAGCATTTCGTGTGGTGATTCACCCGCCAGGCCTGGTATTGTGTTTGCGAGATGTACCATCTGGACACTATCTTATAGGAGTTTTCTTGGGTTTTAACGCATTTAGTCGGACTGTGGGAATGTTTATATATATGAAGTAGCTGTTCTTGCGAAAATGTGTAGCCTAGGTCATTTTCCCACTTTGCTATATAGGCACGCTTAAGGCAATGTTTCACAAGAAGTAGCTCATGGTATATAACGGATAGTATTTTTGTGGGTTTGTTTGATTTGGAGCATAGAGTCTCGAAGGATGTGGGTTTGCGCGTTAGGTCTGCGTAATAGTGTATTCTTTCCAATGTCTTTTTTATTGTGGAACATTGTATAAAATTGATATTTGCTAGCCCGGGCAATTTGCACAGTTCTTGGAGTGGTGGGAGCATTCCGTCTGTTAGCAGCTGGTCTATTGTAATTTTCAATCCCGGCAGAGCTTCTTCAGTCGATGTGACAAGGGAATGAGCTAAAATGTCTGATAGCATTAACATTGGTGATGAGGGGGGCATCAGAATGTTGTATGCTTTTGCCCACACTTTTAGCAAAGAGCATGTAAGTAAATTTGGAGAGGGAGGAAGGGGGTCCCTCCAGAATAGGTCAATAAGAGCAGCCTGATGGGTTGGGGTGAGAGCTCCTTTTCTATTGCCACCCATTGCTTGTCTTGTGATCCTCGGATCAAGTGTACTGAATGTGTTAGCACCGAGGCATAATAGTACTTTCTTATGTCAGAGGCACCCATTCCCCCCCTTGCCCTAGGCAGGGTCAGAGTGTGAAAAGCTATTCGTGGTTTCATCTTGTTCCACATATATTTGGAAAAAAGGGAGTTAACTCTAGCCAAGTAGGAATCTGGTACCTGGATAGGTAGCATTTGGAACATACAGGTGAATTTTGGTAATATCAGACTCTTTAGAAGATTTTTTCTCCCTGTCCATGATAGGAACGAATCTCTCCATGCTCCAATTGTAGTTACTGCATGTTCTATCAATGGATCATAATTGTACTTTATCAATTCTTTTTCTGTTCTACCTATTTTAACTCCTAAATACCTGATATAACTTTTGGGCCAGGTGAACGGATATTCCTTTTTCAGTTTGCCAAGGCTGTGGGCTGGGACGTTTAGGTCTAATGCCTCTGATCAAATCTTAAAGTTTGAGACACTGCCGTATTCATCTAATAGTCTTTTGAGGACTGGAAAGCTCCTATGTGGTTTCGTCATTATGATGAGTAAATCGTCGGCGAAGGCAGCAGTCTTGTAATTTTGCTTCCCAATTTTTACCCCTTCTATTTCTGGACATTGTTGTATTGCAAGTAGGAGAGGCTCCATTGTCAGCACAAAAAGCAGTGGTGACAGCGGGCATCCCTGGCGTGTGCCATTTCCTATGGTGAACGTGTCTGTGAGCGAGCCATTAATGTCAATGCGGGCCTTCGGGTTTTTGTATAATTTCATTATGGCTAGAACTAACTGGCGTGGGAATCCGAATCCCAACAACGTTTCCTCTAAATAAGTCCAGTCCACCCTGTCGAAGGCCTTTTCCGCATCTGTGCCTAGTAAGACCAGAGGGAGTTTACTCTTTTTCGCGTGTTGCATAAGATGTATAATCTTGTATGCATTATCTCTCCCTTCTCTCCCCCCCCACAAAACCTTTTTGATTTAAAGATATTACAGTCGGCAAGATCCTTGCTAGTCTGCATGCCAGCATTTTTGCAAATAGCTTCAGGTCGACATTAAGTAGTGATATTGGCCTGTAGCTACTACATTGTTCCTGATCTTTGCCTTCTTTATATATTAAGGATATTTTAGCTTCCAAAGCTTGGGCAGGGAACTGATCTCTGTCCATTATAGAATTACACATTCCCAACAGGTGTGAGCTGAGGATTAGGGAGAAGGTATTATAGTAAGTTATTGGTAGGCCATCTGGTCCGGGTGTTTTCCCCTTTGGGCTCTTCGACAGGGCAGACCGGAGCTCGTCCATCCAAAACGGCTTAATTAGTTGAGTTTGCTGTGTTTCAGTTAATTGAGGTAATTTCAGTCGGGCTAGAAATCTCCCTATTGTCCTTTTTCTTTTTTGTTGTTCTACATTTGATTCTGTCGAGCGGATGTTATATAGTTGCTTGTAATATTCTAGGAACTCTGACTCTATTTGCACGTAATTTTGCGTGCTTAGTCCTGATTTTTTGATTGAATGTATATATGTGCGGTTTTGGCGCTTTCTTATGCGTGAGAGCATAAATTTAGAAGCTTTGTCCCCATGTACAAACATTCTATTTCGCCATGAGGCGTACCATTTTGTTGATTTTTTGTTTAGAAAATCTTTGATTTGTTGTCTCTTTTTGGTTAGCTCATTTAACCATTTTGTGTCTGGTTGTTTCTTATGTAGGGTCTTTAATTCGAATATCTCTCCATATAACGTGTTTATTTCATGATGCCGCTTTTTATTTAGGTACGAAGTGATTGAGATTAGATCTCCTCTTATTACTGATTTATGCGCTTCCCACAAAATAGGGGCTGAAACCTCTTCTGTGTCGTTTTGTGTGAAGTATTGTTCAAGTGTTTTGGATATGCGGGTACGAATTTCTGGGTCAGTCAGAATTGACTCATTTAGTCGCCATGTTCTTGTAAGGGAAAAAGGCTTGGGTAGTGTCATTTTAAGTGTAACCATAGAGTGGTCAGAGTGAACATTTGGGAGTATTTTTGAGGTCAGGGCATTGGGGAGTAATCTTCTCGGGATTAGTATATAGTCCAGTCTATGATAGGTCTTGTGGGGGTGGGAGTAGTAAGTGAAGTCCTTGTCACCGGGTTGTAAATACCTCCAAATATCTATCATCTGCAGTGACCTAATTTTTGTTTTAATTCTAGTCAGATCTCTTAGAGATATTGAGCTTTTCTTTTTTGTAGAGTCTATTTGAGGATCTAGTGCGACATTTAGGTCTCCCCCTATGATCAGTGTCCCTTCCCTATATTCTTCTATTGTCCCAAAGGTTGCTAGAAGCCACTTCAAATGTTTCTTATTCAGGGCATAGAGGCTACAGATTGTGTACATATTCCCCGCTAAAAGTCCCTTGACAAATACATATCTCCCATTTGAATCTGTTTTTATATCATGTATTTGAAATGGAATTCCTTTCGCTATCGCTATTGAAGTACCTCTAGAGCCCGTTTGTGATGTTGTGGCATGATACCATGTGTTGTAATGCGACCTTTCAAAGTTAGGAAGTTTCTCTGAAATAAAGTGTGTTTCCTGGACCATCAAGATATCTATGTTTTGCCTTTTAAGCATGTCTAATGTATGTCGTCTAGTGATTGGTGAGTTTAGGCCATTTGCCTTAAGGGAGGCAAAAGTAAATACCTTATTATGTATTGCCATAGGATTGAGAGGTTTGGTGGGTGAATCTTCTCTTAAACGGTAGTGGTTTTCGACGCAGGCGTTTCTTGGTGCTGGTTCTTGCGTGGAGGGTGGGGAGGAGAGAGAGATAGGGTGGGTAGAAAGAAAGAAGAAGACATTGTAGAAGGATCAACTTTATTCTCATTTGCACAAGGAAAGACTAGAAGCAATGGGATGAAACTGAATGGGTGGGGACACAGATTAGATATTAGAAAAAACTTTTTGACAGTTAGAGTGATCAATGAGTGGAACAGGCTGCCACGAGAAGTGGTGAGTTCTCCTTCAATGGAAGTCTTCAAACAGAGGCTGGACAGACATCTGACTGGGATGATTTAGCGAATCCTGCTTTGAGCAGGGGGTTGGACCAGATGGCCCAGGAGGTCCCTTCCAACTCTACATTTCTATGATTCTATGAAATATGATGAGATTCATATAAAACACATCAAACAAAAGATTGCAGTTAACAGTTCTACTGAACTTGGTCATAGTTCTTGTAGGCTTTTGAGGGAAAATGTTTTCTAATATTTAGAGCCCAATGGGGCAAACCTAGCTTAGCATAAAAGTGATGTTGTAACAGCCGCCACCGCCATCAAGCAAAGGCAACGGTCACAAGACCAGAAATACCCATCATGGAATATTTTTATCAAAGGGGAAATCCACAACAAAACAGCTGGCAACAGGGGGACTGATTATTCAAGTCGCTCCTTCATCCCCTTTTGAGTTTGGGGACTTTGCAGTTTTCTTCTTTTGTTTCTGGAGTTTTGGAGTCCCCGCCAATTGCCATGGTGCTTGGTTTGGCAGGTGTCGGTAGTTTGAGGTGGAATGAAACGTCTCTAGGTCCGGATACTGCTCCAAGGAGATGTCCAGGGTCTTGCAGATTTCTTTAATGTCTGGGGATGATCTGGCTTGGAATTTTTTGTCTCCTGCTGATATATAAATTCCAAATGGGAACAGCCAACGATAGCGGTAGCCTTTTTGAGTTAGGGCTTCTGTGAATGGTTTTAGGAATTTGCGTTTTTTAAGTGTTGTGGCTGACAAATCTTGAAAAAGTCTTATCTGCGAGCCTTCATATAAAATTTCCTGCGATTCGCGGGCTCTGCGAAGAATCAGGTCCTTCACGCGATAGTCAAGGAAACGGCACAGCACATCTCTTGGAGGCTCTCCTTGTTTGGGTTTGGGACGCAAAGACCTGTGTACTCTTATAAGTTCAATATCTTTGGGGTCGTCTTCAAGAAGCAGATCAGAGATCTCGATTGAAGCTTTGCTTAGCGCCTCTGTAGCCACGGATTCCGGGAGCCCCTTTATTCGAATGTTGTTCCTTCGCTCGTGGTTCTCGTGATCTTCTAGCGTAGTTTGGACCATATGAATCTGGCTTTCATGTTCACTAACACAATCATACAGGACGTTGGTATGCTGTATCAGGGTAGTCTGATAGTTTTCAACCACTTCGAGTCTGTGGCCTTGTTGTGAAATGTCTTGCTTTATTTCCGCCAGTTCCCTTCCAATAGGTTCCAAAGCTTTTGAGAGGATCCTTTTAATAAATGTGCGGGTCACCAGGGAGTCTTTCGTGGTTCCCCCTCTATCTGAGTCGCTCTCCAGATCTGTCTCTGAATCGTCTTCCATTTGAGAGTCTGTTTGTCGTGAATGTTTAATAGGGATTGGAAAAGAAGCCTGCTTCTTCAGAAATTTGTCTACGTCCGCTTGTGTTAGAGATTTTGTAGCTCTAGTAGTGTTTTTCAAAGATTTTACTGTGGTTTTTCCCATAGTTATTTCCGTTGAATTCTGGGAGTTACTTTATGCTGTTAATGTTATTTTCCCTCCGCCAACAATCTTCAGGGTTAGAGAACCATGTCAAGTGTTTTTTTTTTTTTTATATAGCTTTTTCAAATGAGTGTTAGGCACGTCGTTTCCTCTAATGGTCACCAGGTGTCGCTCTCTTCTCTCCCTCTGAAATCAGCTTTTATCCAAGGAATAGAAAGTGTGATTCCCCTATATAACGCTGTCTTCTCTTGGTCCCTCTGAATGCTGCCAAACAGACCACTGTGGGTCTGGCGTCTTGCTCAAGTTCCACCTCCTGGCCCCAGTTTTGGTGTTAAGGACGTCAGTATTATAGTTGGACAGGAGGAGAAATAATAGATAAACGCTATCTCACTGGGGAAGAGGGGAGGGGGGCATAGGAGTGATCTCTTGCATCTGATTCGGCAAAGTCAAGGGTCTCTCTTCCAAGCCGACAGCAGGGGAGAGCAGCAAAGGATCAGAATTCCCCCTCCACCCAGAGGACTGACTTGCAGGGTCTAATATCTCAGGAGTCTCTCATCTGTGCAGCAGGTGGGAGGGTGATGAGGAGGGAGCCAGACACCAGAGATGGATCTCAGCAGCTCTTATCACTTCAGGCTCTTATGTGGCTAGACAGAGTGTGTAATGAGGTGGGGGAGGAAGTCGCTGACAGGGGAATTTATCTAATAGCTCCTCCACCTTCACAACAATCCTTGCAGCTTGTAATCCACCATTCCCCTCAGCCTCTCAAGATGGCACCTGTCTCTTCCAGCCACGCTCCACTGTTTGTTTATGAAGCACCTGGAGGGTGATTAGAGCCAAGCCTCCCTCTTCAGTTACGACTCTCAGATGTGCCAGAGAGGTTTATCTCAGCTCTGGGAGCCAAACCACAGCTGTAGTATCTCTCAAAATTCTAAATTTAGCAGGTAATGTGCTAACACGTCCTGTCTCCTCAGCAGCTAGGCCACGCCCCCGTCTCACTTCCTTTTCAGGTGGAGGTAGATGCTTCTGAGATTGGTGCAGGAGCTGTTTTGTCCCAAAAAGACCCTGTGACTTCTAAGATGAATCTCTGTGCCTTATTTTCTCGAAAGTTCTCCCCATCTGAACGCAACTATGATGTGGGGAATCGGGAACTGTTAGCCATGAAATGGGCATTTGAGGAGTGGAGACATTGGTTGGAGGGAGCTAGACATCAAGTTGTGGTCCTCACTGACCACAAGAATCTGATTTATCTGGAGTCAGCCAAACGCTTGAATCCTAGACAGGCTAGGTGGGAATTGTTTTTCACACGTTTTAATTTTGTGGTCTCTTTTCTTCCGGGCACTAAGAATGTTAAGGTAGACGCCCTTTCTAGGAGTTTCTTTGCTGATTCTCTTGGTGTGACCGAGCCTACTACTATCCTAGGTAAGGGGGTAGTTCTTTCTGCCATTTCGCCCGATTTGAGACGTGCTCTGGAGGAATTTCAGGAGGATAAACCTGAGCGTTGCCCTATAGGAAGATTGTATGTTCCTGACCAGTGGAGAAAGAGAGTGATGTCTGAAGTTCATTGCTCCATGTTGGCTGGTCATCCAGGTATTTTTGGTACCAGAGATTTGGTGAGTCGGTCGTTTTGGTGGCCTGCCTTATCTCATGATGTCAGGAATTTTGTACAGTCCTGTGGGACTTGTTCTCGGTCTAAACCCTGTTCTCATTCTAGTGGGTTGTTGATGCCCCTCCCGGTGCCCAAGAGGCCATGGACCCATATCTCAATGGATTTTATTTCTGATCTTCCTGTCTCTCAGAGAATGACTGTTATCTGGGTGATTTGTGATAGATTTTCGAAGATGGTCCATCTTGTACCACTCCCTAAATTGCCATCTTCCGCTGAGTTGGTACCCTTGTTTTTACAACAGGTGGTGCGGTTACACGGGATTCCTGAAAACATTGTGTCCGACAGAGGGGTCCAGTTTGTTTCCAGATTTTGGAAAGCCTTTTGTTCCAATCTGGGAATTCAGTTATCCTTCTCCTCTGCGTTTCATCCCCAGACCAATGGACAGACTGAGAGAACAAACCAGACCTTGGAGTCTTATTTAAGATGTTTTATATCTGCTGATCAAGATGATTGGGTCTCATTTTTGCCCTTGGCCGAATTCGCACTGAATAATAGAGCTAGTTCTGCCACTTTGATGTCACCCTTTTTCTGTAATTTTGGGTTTCATCCTCGATTCTCTTCAGGACAAGTGGAATCTTCATCCTGCCCAGGTGTGGACACTGTGGTTGTGAGAATGCAGCAGATATGGGACCAAGTGGTGGATAAGTTGTCACTCTTTCAGGAAAAGGCCCAGCGTTTTTCCAACCAGCATAGGACCATTGGTCCCCGGTTTAAAGTGGGTGATATGGTTTGGTTGTCATCTAAGAATATTCCTATGAAAGTTGCATCTCCAAAATTTAAGCCAAGATTTATTGGACCTTATAAGATTTTGGAGATTCTTAATCCTGTTTCTTTTCGATTGGCTCTTCCAGTTACGTTCAAAATCCATAACGTATTTCACAAATCACTGTTGAAGAGGTTTGTTGAGCCAGTAGTTCCTGTGGCGGCACCTCCTGACCCTGTTTTGGTTAAAGGCAATGTGGAATATGAGGTAGAGAAAATAATGGATTCTTGTTTGGTCAGACGGAGACTCCAGTATTTGGTCAAATGGAAGGGTTATGGCCAGGAGGATAATTCTTGGGTCTCTGCCTCAGATATTCATGCCAATAAATTGGTTCGTGCTTTTCACCGGGCCCATCCTGATCGGCCTGGTGGCGTGGATGAGGGTTCGGTGACCCCTCATCAAGGGGGGGTACTGTTATGAGCTCATTTTCTGCTCCACCAGTTGGGAATTCTCCTTCCGTTCTCCCTCTGGTGGTGACAGGAGGTGGTGAGGTTAGTTTTATTGGTAATGGTCTGCCACCTGACGAGGAGGATAATGATTGGATCTCTGGAGTATCAGACTGGATATAAGACAGCCAACGCCCTATCCTGTTGCTGGTGATTCAGTCTGCTTCTCAGGTCTTGGACTTCAGCTCTGCTCCATTCTTCTCAAGTTAAGTTTGTTTTTTGCTAATGTTCACACTTGCTCTTGTTGGTCAGCTCAGTTTTTGTGTGGTCAGCCAGCCCGGCTGGGCTGTGCTGAATCTCCACTATTATTTATCTGTATTTGCCAATTTGCCTTTTATTAGATTGGCCTCTTTTTTGCTCTGTCTCAGAATATTTCAGGTTGCTGATATAGTGGGAGAAGTCTAGTGACTTCAGGGTTAATTTTGTTATCAGAAGTTTTGGACATTATTTTGGGTAGGGTTTTTGGCAGATTGCAGACAGTATTTTTCCTTTCCTGTCCTTTCAAGTTAGTTTGGCCCCATCGCTTGCTCAGCCTATTTTTCTGCCTTTGTGTTTTCATCTTGCTTCACTGTCAATACATGTGGGGGGCTGTCTTTCCTTTGGGGTCTGCACTGGGTGAGTTAGTGTTCCCTTTTTTTACTTTAGGCTTATTTAGTTCTCCGGTTGTGATGAGGCGTCCAGGACCATCATAGGCACGCTCCACGACTGCTGCTAGTTGTGTGTTAAGATCAGGGGATCTGCAATCTGCATAGTTACCAACCTCTATGGTTTTCTGAGACTTAGCCTGTGTTGATTTTCTCCTCGGTGACCCATTCATAACAGTCTTTCCTTACCTATCCTTTCTAGTTAGTTTGGGCCCCATCGTTTGCTCAGCCTATTTTCCTGCCTTTTTTTTAATTTATTTTTTCCTCTTTTTTTTCTAGGGCCGTAGGAGGATTTTTTTTTCCGTAACGGATATTAAGCAATTGTCTGATAGTGTGGAGCAACTTGCTGCTGACGTGCAGGGAATTTCCACCTACCTCATTCAGTCACATGCTGCTGAACCCAAGATCCCTACTCCTGATGTGTTTTCCGGGGATCGGTCTAAATTTCTGAATTTTAAGAATAATTGTAAATTATTTCTTGCCTTGAAGCCTAACTCATCGGGGAGCTCTGTGCAGCAGGTTAAAATTGTCATCTCCTTGCTGCGCGGCGATCCCCAGGAATGGGCTTTTTCTCTGACACCTGAAAATCCTGTTCTGACTAATGTGGATGCATTTTTTCAGGCCTTGGGGTTGTTGTATGATGAACCTAATGCTGTTGATCAAGCTCAGAGAACCCTGTTGGCATTAAACCAGGGTCAGGATTCAGCAGAGTTATACTGTCAAAAATTCCAAAAGTGGGCGGTCCTTACTACATGGAATGATAGTGTATTGGTGGCTCTTTTTCGGAAGGGTTAATCAGAGACCGTAAAGGATGTTATGGTGGGATTTCCTGTTCCCTCTGGTCTGGATGATTCCATGTCATTAGCCATTCAAGTTGATCGGCGTTTACGTGAACGTAAGACTACACGGGAGGCGCTGCCACCTTTTGAACAAACGTCTGAACCTATGCAATGTGATGGGGTTTTGTCTAGGGCACAATGTCAGGAGTTTAGAAGGCGTAATAGGCTGTGTTTTTTCTGTGGAGACGCCTCTCATACTATTTCTGTCTGCCTTAAACGAGAGAAACGTTTTGCACACACATTTGCTGTGGGCAGTGTACAACCTAAGTTCCTTTTGGCAATTACTCTGATCTGCTCCTTATCCACGTTTTATACTAAGGCTTTCGTGGATTCAGGAGCAGCGTTGAATCTGATGGATTTGGAATTTGCTAAACGTTGTTTTTTTCCATGACGCCTCTGCAGACGCCTATTCCTTCGAGGGGTACTGATGCTACTCCTTTGGCGGAGAATAAACCTCAGTTTTGGACCCAGGTGATAATGCGAGTTGCCCCAGACCACCAAGAAAATTGTAAATTTTTGGTGCTGCATAATTTGCATGATACTATTGTTCTGGGTTTTCCCTGGTTGCAAACTCATAATCCATGTGACAAACAGCCCGCCGCTGTTCGCCAATACGGCACATGGCTATCACAGGCACAGTGGGGGCTTATCTTAGTTATCCCACCACTGGTCAGCATGTGACAAAAATATTCAGCAAGCTAATCTCGCTCTAACAATTTGCCGCAGGGGGGTTATTTTGGATGCCCCACCACTGTTATAACCTTCTACGAACTGCGGGGAATTATGTATATCCCACTTTCTCAGTTCCACTTTGGAACTCGCAGCTCTCCGGCGCCCCCTTACCCTCAGGTCAGTCAGGGAACTGCACCTAGGATAATTAGCCGCCGGACAGGCTGCTTGTTGTGAACCGGCGGTTAGGCTACTGCAGTGAGGGAATCAATGCTGTGGCCGCAGCCCCTCATTCAGCAATATAAGACCCTTCTGGACTGCCAACTAGCCGCAACAACCGTACACAACGCGCTGCCACCAGCTCCTGGCTTCTCCGCTTAAGTTATAGACTCAAGGGAGGGGTTTGAATCCAACCTGAACAGTAGCGTAATTATCTAACAAAGGCGCTTAGTTCGTTTCTTAGAGCATAGAGACAAACTAAATAATTTTATCATTTATTTCCCAAAATGGGGGCAGTGATTACAGATAAAAGTTGCTATATAATTGAGACATAAAATATGTACAATAAAAATATAACATAAAGGGATTAAAGGCAGAAAGAAATTACACTCACGGTTGCATATTGTTCTTCAGTCAGACCATGCGGCTTGGAGGGGGAGGGGCCAGACGTCCCAAGACATTGGGATTAGGTCTGCTCAGCATCAAAACTCAGCTCCAACTGACTGGAATTTGCTAGGGGATAGCTATAGACTAGGGTCTGTGTGACATCACGGAAGGGGCAGTCTGGAGAGGGTCTGCCCCCTACTCTTGGATTTAGAATCAAACTACAAAACTTAATATAACTATCTCATAGGGGGAAGTTCGCACAAGCACGCACATGGTATCATTCTTTGTAGTTTGTTGATTACAATATTTCAAGCCCAAATATGCAGTAGTTCTGATACACCGTTTAGAAGGAACCCATATCTCAGGTTCTGAAGGCCCGAGGACCTCGCAAAAGCCACGGTAGCGAAGCCGGGACCACTCCGGTCACGGAAATATGACTATTATTTCTCTGTCATGTATGGTTTTTGCAGTGCAGTCTCTGATAGTTTTATTCAGCAATATAGTCTTAAACAAAGGAACATCTGTTACACTTAGCTGTCTAGCGAGGGGGGATGGAGAGGCTTCAATAGGAAGTAGCCGGGTTCAGGTTTCACAGGTAGCACATGAAGACACTGGTGTGTGTGCAGAGAAGGGGGGTTTGCGGGTGCTGCTGCAAAGCTGGCAGTCTACATTGTCATAGAATGGAGGATTTCTAGAAACATCTTTTACAGACAAAACCTCATATTTCACAGACATTGTATATCACAATTAAGTTTTGGATTGGAAGTCTGGGTCTGTGGTGAGTTGGGGTTGTCAGGGTATTCTTAGGGATGCTCCTGTTTTCTCCACCTCTCCTAAGTATCATGATATTCCTGATTATCTAGCTGATTTTTCTGATGTATTTAGTGAGAGTAAGTCTGCGTCTTTGCCTCCTCATAGGAGTTATGACTGTGCAATTGAGTTGATGCCTGGGTGTAAATTTCCCAAGGGTCGGCTTTTCAACTTATCAGTATCCGAGCATGACGCTATGCGGTCCTATATTAAGGAGTCGTTGGAGAAGGGTCATATTAGACCATCCTCATCACCTTTAGGTGCTGGGATTTTTTTTGTGGCCAAGAAAGATGGTTCATTAAGACCGTGTATTGACTATCGTTCCCTTAACAAAATGACTGTTAAATATCAGTAACTGTTACATCTGATGTCTGATTTATTCTCCAGAGTTAAGAGTGCCTGCTGGTTTACTAATCTTGACCTCAGGGGGCGTATAATCTTATTCGCATCAAGCACGGGGATGAATGGAAGACGGCGTTTAATACTCCAGAGGGACATTTTGAGTACCTGGTGATGCCTTTTGGGCTCACTAATGCCCCTTCTGTCTTCCAGTCCTTTATGAATGATATTTTCCGTGACTTTGTGGATACGTTTTTGATCATCTATCTGGATGATATTTTCATCTTTTCAATTGATTGGGATTCTCATGTGGAACACGTCCGGACTGTGTTCCGGATTTTGAGGGAGCTTTGCCTGTTTGTTAAGGGATCGAAATGCCTCTTTGGTGTACAGAGGATTTAATTTTTGGGATTTATCTTGTCTCCATCGACTATTGAAATGGACCCGGCCAAGGTACAGGCCATTTTTGATTGGGTTCAGCCTACTTCTTTGAAGGCTCTCCAGAAGTTTTGGGGTTTTTCCAATTTCTATCGTAAATTTATTGGTAATTTTTCTGGTATTGTCAAACCACTGACTGATCTGACCAAGAAGGGTACTGATGTGCTGAATTGGTCTCCTGAGGCTGTCTCAGCATTTCAGGAGCTTAAGCGGAGATTTACTTCAGCTCCAGTTTTACGGCAACCTGATGTCTCACTTCCATTTCAGGAGGAGGTAGATGCTTCTGAGATTGGTGCAGGAGCTGTTTTGTCCCAAAAAGACCCTGTGACTTCTAAGATGAATCCCTGTGCCTTCTTTTCACGAAAGTTCTCCCCTTCTGAACGGAACTATGATGTGGGGAATCGGGAATTGTTGGCCATGAAATGGGCATTTGAGGAGTGGAGACATTGGTTGGAGGGAGCTAGACATCAACTTGTGGTCCTCACTGATCACAAAAATTTGATTTATCTGGAGTCGGCCAAACGCTTGAATCCTAGGCAGGCTAGATGGGCCTTGTTTTTCACACGTTTTAATTTTGTGGTCTCTTTTCTTCTGGGCACTAAGAATGTTAAGGCAGACGCCATTTCTAGGAGTTTCTTTGCCGATTCTCTTAATGTGACCGAGCCTACTACCATCCTAGGTGAGGGGGTAGTTCTTTCTGCCATTTCGCCTGATTTCAGACGCGCCTGGGGGAATTTCAGGAGGATAAACGTGAGCATTGCCCTATGGGAAAATTGTACATTCCTGACCAGTGGAGAAAGAGAGTGATGTCTGAAATTCATTGCTCCGCATTGGCTGGTCATCCAGGTATTTTTGGTACCAGAGATTTGGCGAGTCAGTCTTTTTGGTGGCCTGCCTTATCTCATGACGTTAGGAATTTTGTACAGTCCTGTGGGACTTGTTCTCGGTCTAAACCCTGTTCTCGTTCTAGTGGGTTGCTGATGCCCCTGCCGGTGCCCAAGAGGCCATGGACCCATATCTCAATGGATTTTATTTCTGATCTTCCTGTCTCTCAGAGAATGACTGTTACCTGGGTGATTTGTGATAGATTTTCGAAGATGGTCCATCTTGTACCACTCCCTAAATTGCCATCTTCCGCTGAGTTGGTACCCTTGTTTTTACAACAGGTGGTTCGGTTACATGGGATTCCTGAGAACATTGTGTCCAACAGAGGAGTTCGGTTTGTTTCCAGATTCTGGAAAGCCTTTTGTTCCAATCTGGGAATTCAGTTATCCTTCTCCGTGTTTCATCCCCAGACCAATGGACAGACTGAGAGAACAAACCAGACCTTGGAGTCTTATTTAAGATGTTTTATATCTGCTGATCAGGATGATTGGGTCTCATTTTTGCCCTTGGCCGAATTCGCACTGAAAAATAGAGCTAGTTCTGCCACTTTGATGTCACCCTTTTTCTATAATTTTGGGTTTCATCCTCGATTCTCTTCAGGGCAAGTGGAATCTTCATCTTGCCCAGGTGTGGACACTGTGGTTGAGAGAATGCAGCAGATATGGGACCAAGTGGTGGATAAGTTGTCACTCTCTCAGGAAAAGGCCCAGCGATTTTCCAACCAGCATAGGACCATTGGTCCCCGGTTTAAAGTGGGTAATATTGTTTTGTTGTCGTCTAAGAATTTTCCTATGAAGGTTGCATTTCCAAAATTTAAGCCAAAATTTATTAGACCTTATAAGATTTTGGAGATTCTTAATCCTGTTTCTTTTCGATTGGCTCTTCCAGTTACGTTCAAGATCCATAACGTATTTCACAAGTCTCTGTTGAAGAGGTTTGTTGAGTCAGTGGTTCCTATGGCAGCACCTCCTGACCCTGTGTTGGTTGAAGGCAATATGGAATATGAGGTAGAGAAAATTTTGGATTCTCGTTTGGTTAGACGGAGACTCCAGTATTTGGTCAAATGGAAGGGTTATGGCCAGGAGGATAATTCTTGGGTCTCTGCCTCTGATATTCATGCCAATAGATTGGTTCGTGCTTTTCACCGGGCCCATCCTGATCGGCCTGGTGGCGTGGATGAGTGTTTGGTGACCCCTCCTCAAGGGGGGTACTGTTGTGAGCTCATTTTTCGGTGCACCAGTTGTGAGTTCTCCTTCCAGGCTCCCTCTGGTGGTAACTGGAGGTAGTGAGGCTGATTTAATCAGTAGAAATCTGCCACTTGATAATGAGGATGACGATTGGACCTCAGGAATCTCAGACTGGATTTAAGACAGCCGACGCCCTAGTCTGGTGATTCCTTCTGGCTTGTCAGGTCTTTGTCTTCAGCTCTGTTCCAGTCATCTAAAGCTAAGTTTTTCTGCTAATGTTCACGCTTGATTTTGTTGGTCTATTCAGCTTTTTGTGTGGTCAGCCAGCCCCGACTGGGGCTGCGCTAAATTTACACTCTTATTTATCTGTATTTGCCAATTTGCTTTTTGTCCCTTATTAGATTGGCCTCTTTTTGATCTGTCTCAGAATATTTCAGAGTGCTGATATAGTGGGAGAAGTCTAGTGACTTCAGGGTTAATTTTGCTATCAGAAGTGTTGGACTTTATTTTTGTAGGGTTTTTTGCAGATTGTAGACAGTGTGTAATGTAATGTCTGCAAAGTATGATGATTAATGTTGGAACCTTCCAGAATCTCCCCTTTCCTTCTAAGTTACATTGCACACTGTAAGCTGGTAGCAGTCCCTTCCCCAAAGTCTTATCAGCTCTGCCAGCATCTGAAACCTGAGAGCGAGCATTTCCTCTTGAAGTCTCCTCCCTCCTTGGCCATGCCAGGACAGGAAGTCCTTTGTCTCTAGACATGTGGTGGGATCAATATGAGAAATATTAAAACAAGACATATTGCAAAAACCATACACAGCACGGATATAACAATCATATTTCTGTGATCTGCGCGGACCCGGCTTCGCTATGATGCCTCTTGCGTAGTTCTGGGACCTCCAGAGACCAAGATATGGGTTGCTCCCAAATGGAATGTCGTAATTATGGCATGCTTGGAGTTGATTCATTCGATTCGATGAGCTACAACCCATGATACCATATATGTGTTTGTGCGGGCTCCTCTCGCTAAGATATGATCCTCATAAGTTTTGTAGCCAAATAATAACTTGGAGAGAGGGAGGTTGGACCTCCCCAGACCACCCATTTCGTGAGGTCACATACCCAAAAGGATAAAGGATTCCCTCCCCAAACTCAGTCAGTTGGAGCTGAGTTTTGATGCTGAACAGACCTACTCCCATGTCTTGGGACGTCTGGCCCCTTCCCCCCAGCCACATGGGATGCCTAAAGATTCATAAGCAACCGTGAGTGTACTTTCTGTCCTTTCATCCATTTTTGTTTTATACTTGTATTATAAATATTTTATGTCTCAACTTTATAGCAACTTTTATCTGTATAATCACTGCCCACATTTTGGGAATAAATCATAAAATTAGTCATGCTCTAAGAAACAAACTATATGCCTTGTTTAGATAATCGATACTAATTTGTGGGGTTTGCCACGGACCCTCTTAATTTAACTCTGTGAATTAAGAAAAGCGTGGATGGTGGCAGCGTGGTGTGTGCGATTGATTTGGCTAGTTGGCAGCACAGAAGGGTCTTATATTGCTAAAGGGGGGCTGTGGCCACAGCATTGATAATTCCCTTACTGCGGTAGCCTAATTGTCCGTGCACAAGCAGCCCGTCCGGCGACTAATTATCCTAGGTGCAGTTCCCTGACTGACCTGAGGGTAAGGGGGCGCCAGAGAGCTGCGAGTTCCAAAGTGGAACTGAGAAAGTGGGATATACATAAATCCCCGCAGTTCTTGGAAGGTTGTTAGCAGTGGTGGGGCATCCAAAATACCCCCCTGCAATAAATTGTTAGAGCAAGGTTAGCTTGCTGCATTTTTGGTCACATGGTGCTAGTGGTGGGATAACTAAGATAAGCCCCCACTGTGCCTGTGATAGCGGTGTGCCGGCAGTGTGTCGCATCCCTCCATCCGCTGATACACCCGTGTCAGTGGTGGGATTGTGACATATTGGTGACACAGGGCCCGCTGTCCGTCACGTTTTGGTGGCAGCGGGACCCCCGTTCGTCACATATTGGTGGCAGCGGTGGGATGATGACCACATATTGGTGTCAGAGCGGTGGGATAATCCTAGAGCATTAGTGATTTGGTTTGAGCAATCATTCCTCTCACTAAAGACCTGCACGGTTCCTGCGGGATTCCTGCATCATAGGTTTTGGAGAACAGACTCAGTGGTTACTAGTTCTGAGACATTTTTGTGCACTTGCAAGTATTCCCTCCCTTTTTCTCCGTTTTTCTTTTCTATCTTTTATTTGGCAACCATGGCGGCGATGGGAGCAGAGTGGTATAAGCAGCAGAAAAAGGAAACTCTTGCTGGGTCATGCACGTACCGGGGACTTGTTGCGACGAACCAGAACAAAGACCAACTGATCGCGGCTCTGGTGCAGCTGGACAACACCCAGAGCCCAGCGGGCGCAGGAGCCGGCCCCAGCCAAGGTGGTACCGCAGCTGAGGTCCAACCACCATATGCCGGTCCCACCTGCATCCAGGCCAGGCTGGACCCCTACCTGCAAGCGGCCTTGGACGAATTCCCTGCCGAAGACCGTGATGGGCATCTGACGCTGATCCAGCAAGCTCGGGAGAGAGCGGAGCAGCGAGCCGAGCGGGAGAGAGAAGAGCAGCGAGCCGAACGTGAGCGCCAAGCAGAAGCTCAGAGGGCCCATGAGCTGGAGATGCTCCAGCGGGGGTGGAATGCCCCCACAGCCCGAAGCAGTGAGCCCAGCAGCGTCCAGACTCCTAAACCCCGGCCAGAGCATTTTCCCGTGATGGAGAAGGACGGGGACTTGGACACGTTTCTGCGAGCCTTTGAGAAAGCCTGCAGACAGTACCAGCTGCCTAGAGACCAATGCGCAAGGTACTTGACCCCAGGGCTAAAAGGCAAAGCTCTGGAGGCGTTTGCTTCTCTTACGTCGGAAGACGACGATGATTATGATGCCATAAAGCAGGCCCTGATCGCCAAATACCGGCTGACACCTGAGGTATACCGAAAGAAGTTCCGGCACCTCCAACGTGGCCCACACGATAGCTATAGTGATGTGGTGCAAGGACTCAGGACCCACTTTGACCAGTGGGTCCATTGTCCGTTGATTCCTTTGAGCAGCTACGGGACCTGATGATCAAAGACCAGTTCCTGCATCTCTGCCCAGCTGAGGTCCGACAGTTCATCCTGGACCGCGAACCATCGAATGCGGACAAAGCGGCACAGATCGCAGACAACTATGAGGCCAACCGGAAGCCAGAGACGTGGAAGCCAGTCGGCACCAGCTGGAGAGGGGGTAAGCCTGCAACCAACCCCAGTGCCCCAGCTAGCCGTCCCTCCGGAGGCCCTGTCCCTGTTGCCAATACCAGGCCTACTATTGACAGTCGCCTGTGTCACCACTGCAAGCAGACTGGTCACCTTAGTTACACCAGTTCGGAGAGGCCGAAGAACCCCCCAGTCAAGGCCTCTGGGCTCAATGCCTCTGTTCTTTTGGTGGGAGGTGTGGTTGGGAGGATTGACGACAACATTCAACCTGTCCAGGTGGGGGACCGTCTTGCTACAGGCCTCAAGGACACCGGGGCTGAACGAACCCTCATCCGTCTTGGACTGGCGGCCCCTGAAGAATTTGTTGAGGGGAAAACCCTGTCACCGGGATTGGAGGCACCCGTTGTCCCTTGCCAGTGGCCCGGGTATTTCTTGATTGGGGTACTGGGAGCGGGTTGAGGGAGGTGGGAGTGTCTGAAAACCTGCCCACTGATGTTCTATTGGGGACTGACTTGGGGAGGATGGTTGCATACTATGTCCCTGACACCCTTCCCCAATCTGATAAGTGTAACGTTAACCCTGGTGTTGATGATGATGGGAAACTGAATGTGTTACCTGCTAATGCCTTGATGAGTAATGATGCAACTAACAACCATTCTTTCCCCAGGTATGATGCTGATGTGAATGTACCAAAGCAATCTGATAACCATTCTTTTCCTAGGAATGACGATGATGATGTATCTGTGCCGACTGAACCTGTTAACCCTTTCTTTGAAACGGTAGATGTGTCCACAGGTACCGAAGTGCTCAGCTCCGTCACTCTGTGGAGTGAGACGGCTGAGGAACCCCTGGCAGGAGCAAGCAACGGTGCTCAAGGAAATGGGGAGGTGCATGGGGACCATGAGGAAGGTAATGCCATGCAAATGACCAGTGCCACCGAGGAAGGTAACTGGCCCATAAGTAGCACTGCTCCTGAAGTGATGGGGGTGGATGGGGAGGTAGAGCCCATGGCAGCGCCGATTGGTGGGTCTGTAGAAATCCCCAGCTGTCACACACAGTCAGAGTGCCCAGATCACAGGTAGCGCACTGTCTTCTGGACCCTCTTCTGCTACAGGAGAGACTGAACCAGAGGTGAACCCAGAGCCGGTTCAAGAGGGTCCCAGTAAGGACGCGACCCTGAAGTCACTTCTGGCAGCCTCCAGCAAGGAGTTCCAGGCTGCTCTGCACTCAGATGCCAGCCTGGAGAAATTGAGACACCTCGCCGAGACTCCCACCTCCGAACCTGATAAGGAGAGGGTGTTCTGGGAACGAGGAAGGTTATACCGGGAGATGGTACCCGGAGATTCCCAAAAGGAGTGGTTGAGGGAAAGACAGCTAGTCGTTCCCCTACAGTTCAGAACTGAGTTGTTGCGGATTGCCCATGAGATTCCACTTGCTGGACACTTGGGGATCAGCAAAACAAAGGCACGGCTGTCTCAACACTTCTATTGGCCCAAGATGGGGACAGATGTCACGACCTACTGCCGCTCCTGTAACACTTGTCAAAAAGTGGGTAAGGCGTGGCCTGCCCTTAAGGCTCCCCTTATTCCTATGCCGGTGATGGAGGAGCCTTTCCAGAGAATCGCGGTGGACATTGTAGGCCTGCTGGCCGTCCCCAGCAGCTCTGGAAAGCGATACATTCTCACTGTGGTAGACTACGCTACCAGGTGCCCAGAGGCAGTAGCTCTGTCTTCAACCAGGGCAGATAAGGTGGCTGACGCACTGGTGACCATCTTTTCAAGGGTAGGATTTCCCAGGGAGATGCTTACCGATCAAGGGACCCAATTCATGTCTCGCCGAATGGAGGCTCTCTGTGAGAAAATGCTTGTGACGCACCTGGTATTGAGTGCGTATCACCCACAGACTAATGGTTTGTGTGAACGCTTCAATGGTACCCTCAAACAGATGCTCCGCATGCTGGTTGAGAACCAAGGGCGTGACTGGGAGCGGTACCTCCCACACCTGCTGTTCGCTTACAGAGAAGTTC
The DNA here is from genome assembly GCF_039654945.1 of Dendrobates tinctorius. Taxonomy (NCBI): domain Eukaryota; kingdom Metazoa; phylum Chordata; class Amphibia; order Anura; family Dendrobatidae; genus Dendrobates; species Dendrobates tinctorius. The sequence goes on along the minus strand of NW_027361931.1, from coordinate 1,164,598 downwards.
CACAGGCCTCGACCGGGTTCTCCCCCTTCGAGCTCCTGTATGGCAGGCGAGTCCGGGGACCCCTTGGGTTGATAAGAGAATCCTAGGAAGATGAGCTAAACCCCACAGAAGTGTCCATCGTGGATTATGTCATGCTCTTCCGTGACAAAATGCAGACCTTGACGCAGCTGGTGCATGATAACATGACGCAGGCTCAGGCTGACCAGAAGCACTGGTACGACCAGAACGCCCGGGAGCGGACCTACCAGGTGGGTTAAAAAGTGTGAGTGCTGGTCCCCGTACCAACGGATAAGCTTCAGGCAGCCTGGGAAGGCCCATACGTCGTCCACGAACAGCTCAACCCGGTCACCTACGTGGTCACGCTTGACCATGCTCGGGGTAGGCGCAAGGCCTTTCACGTCAACATGCTGAAGGCGCACCACGAACGTGAAGCTTGCGTCCTACTGGTCTGCAACCTGCCCGAGGATGGGGAGGAAGATCCCCTCCTGGACATGCTGGCCCAAGCCAAGGCCAATGGGTCCATTGAGGACATGGAGATAAGTGGTTTGCTAACCATATCCCAGCGGTCGCAGTTGGTGGAAACCCTGGAACCCTTCCGGGCCGTGTTCACCAACCGACCTGGGAGGACGGAGTTAGCGGTGCATGAGGTGGACACCGGGAATCACACCCCACTTCGGCGAACACCTTATCGGATCACTGAGGTGGTGCAACAAGTCATGCGCCAAGGGATCGACGAGATGTTAAGGCTGGGGGTGATTCGACGGTCAAAAATCGCGTGGGCTTCACCTGTAGTCCTCGTGCCTAAAAAGGATCGAACCACCCAGTTCTGCGTGGACTACAGGGGGCTCAACGCCATCACAACCTCTGGTGACCATCCGATGCCGTGCATCGAGGATTTGCTTGAGCGGCTGGCAAAAGCAAGGTACATATCCATCATGGATTTGAGTCAGGGATACTGGCAGATTGCCCTGAGGCGCAGGAGAAATCCACCTTTATCACCCCCTTTGGACTGTACGATTCCACAGTCATGCTCTTCGGCATGAAAAATGCCCCTGCCACTTTCCAGCGGATGGGCAACCACCTGCTTCGGGGACTGGAGGAGTACGCAGAGGCGTACTTAGACGACATCGCCATCTTCAGTTCCACCTGGGAGGAACACCTTCAGCATCTCCAGGAGGTGCTCAAGCGTCTTCACCAGGCAGGCCTGACTATCAAGCCGGGAAAGTGCCAGATGGGCATGCGCGAGGTGCACTACCTGGGGCACTGGGTAGGCGGGGGTTTCATGAGTCCGGAGCCAGGAAAAGTGGATGCAATCGTGTCCTGGCCCATCCCCAGGACCAAGAAACACGTAAAGTCCTTCTTAGGCACTGCCGGGTACTATAGGCGGTTTGTTCAAGACTATAGCGCCCTTGCAAAACCCTTGAACGACCTCACCAAGCAGAGGCTACCCCAGTCAACTGGACATCTGACTGTGAGGCGGCTTTCCAAGCTTTGAAAGCAGCCCTGTGCAGCTCTCCAGTGTTGAGAGCAGTCGACAGCAGTCGCCCGTTTCTGGTACAGACCGACACCAGCGAGTTTGGCCTCGGTGCTGTGCTCAGCCAGGTCGACTCGGGGAACCAGGAGCACCCCGTGTTGTACCTGAGCCGGAAACTTTTGCCAAGGGAAGTGGCATACTCGACCATCGAGAAGGAGTGTCTGCCCATGGTGTGGGCACTGCAACGTTTGCAGCCCTACCTGTTGTGAGTTCATTTTCCCCTTCCTCACTGAGGTCTGGTGAACTCCCTATTCTGGTAAAGGAAGGTAATGAGCCTGATTATCAGGCACCTGAGCTTAATGAGGATGACTGGCTGAGTGGAGTCACGGACTGGATATAAGGCTGCCGACGCCCTTCTGCCCTGCGGGTGATTTCTCGGTGGACTCCTAGGACACCAGTCTGATTCCTGCTCCTCTAAAGTTAAGTTTCTTCTTTGCCTGGTAGCTTTAGTGTTTTGTTTTTGTTTTCCTTGCTTTTCTGGATTCTGCCATTCCCTGCTGGGGTGAGCTGAATCTCCTTTTTCCGGTTACTCTGTCTTCAGAATATTCCTGAGTACTGACATAGCTTTTTTGAAGCCTAGCGTCTTCAGGGCCGTTTTCACTGTCACACTGTCAGTCTGTTGGCTCTTATTTTCATAGGGTTTTTCACGGATTGCAGACAGCAGCCGTCCTGTCCTTTCCTATTTAGTTAGCTTGGGCCCCGTCTTTGCTTAGTCTGTCTTTCTGTTAGTGTTTTCATCTTGCTTCACCGTCATTATATTTTGGGGGCTGCCTATTGCTTTGGGGTCTGCTCTGGGGCAGTTTAGTTTTCCCCTTTCTTTCTTTAGGCCTATTTAATTCTCCGGCTGTGATCGAGGGGTCTAGGGCTTCGTAGGAACCCCCCACGGCTACTGCTAGTTGTGTTGATAGGATCAGGGGTCTGCAATCCGATAGCTGCCAACTTCTCTGGTTTTCTGGACTTAGCTAGCATTTCTGTTTTTGCCTCCTACGGTGACTCCATCATAACAGAATCACCCACCATACCGCAGATCCTAGGGTACTCAATAGCAGGAAAGAATTGTGTTTAAAAAAAAAAAAGAAAAAAAAAAGGTGTGTGTATATTCTTTCCTCTATATCTCTGAGGCCGTAGGGGGAATTTTTTTTTCTCTCAATGGAGATAAAGCAATTGTCTGATCGTGTGGAGCAGCTCGCTGCGGAAGTGCGGGGAATTTCCGCCTACCTTGCTCATTCGCATGCTGTTGAACCAAAGATCCCTACACCTGATTTATTTTTTGGAGATCGATCTAAATTTTTGAGTTTCAAAAATAATTGTAAATTATTTTTTGCCTTGAAGCCTAACTCGTCGGGGAGCTCCGCGCAGCAGGTTAAAATTGTTATCTCTTTGCTGCATGGCGATCCCCAGGATTGGGCGTTTTCTTTGAAACCAGATGATCCTATTCTGACTAATGTGAACGCATTCTTTCAAGCTTTGGGGTTGTTGTATGACGAACCTAATGCTATTGATCAGGCTGAAAAGACCCTGTTGGCATTGAACCAGGGTCGAGATTCTGCAGAGTTGTACTCTCAAAAGTTCCGAAAGTGGGCGGTCCTTACTACCTGGAATGATAATGCCTTGGCTGCTCTCTTTCGGAAGGGTTTGTCAGAAGCCGTAAAAGATACTATGGTGGGATTTCCTGTTCCCTCTGGACTGGACAATTCTATGTCATTAGCCATTCAGGTTGATCGGCGTTTACGTGAACGCAGGATTGCACAAGAGGTGTTGCCACCGGTTGAACAGACGTCTGAACCTATGCAATATGATAGTTTTGTCTAAGGCGCAACGTCAGGAGTTCAGAAGGCGTAATAAGCTGTGTTTTTTCTGTGGAGATGCCTCGCATATTATTTCTGTTTGTCCTAAATGAGAGAAACGCTTTGCACACACGTTTTCTGTTGGTGGCGTTCAACCTAAGTTTCTTCTGGCAATTACTCTGATCTGCTCCCTGTCCACATTTTCCGCTAAGGCTTTTGTGGATTCGGGAGCAGCGCTAAACCTAATGGACTTGGATTTTGCTAAACGTTGTGGATTTCTGATGACACCTCTGCAGACGCCTATCCCTTTGAGGGGGATTGATGCTACTCCTTTGGCTAAAAATAATCCTCAGTTTTGGACCCAGGTGGTCATGCGGGTCGCCCCAGACCATCAAGAAAATTGCAGATTTTTGGTGTTGCATGGTCTGCATGATGCCGTTGTTCTGGGGTTTCCCTGGTTGCAAATTCATAATCCAGTTTTGTATTGGAAATCTGTGTCTGTGGTGAGTTGGGGTTGTCGGTGTGCCTTTAGTGAGGCTCCGGTTTTTTCCACCTCTCCTCAGTCGCATGATGTTCCTGACTATTTGGCGGACTTTTATGATGTATTTAGTGAGAATGAGTCTGCGTCCTTGCCTCCTCATAGGAGTTATGACTGTGCAATTGAACTAAGCCCGGGGTGTAAATTTCCCAAGGGTCGGCTCTTCAATTTATCTGTACCCGAGCCCGAGGCTATGCGGTCCTATGTTAAGGAGGCGTTGGAGAAGGGTCATATTAGACCATCCTCTTCACCCTTAGTGCCGGTTTTTTTTTTGTAGCCAAAAAGGATGGTTCTTTAAGGCCTTGTATTGATTATCGTGCCCTCAATAAAATTACTATTAAATATCAGTATCCGTTACCCCTGATTTCGGATCTATTCTCTAGAGTTAGAGGTGCTTGCTGGTTTACCAAGCTTGACCTCAGGGGGGCGTATAATCTTATCCGCATTAAGCAGGGGGATGAATGGAAGACGGCGTTTAATACTCCGGAGGGACATTTTGAGTACCTGGTGATGCCTTTTGGGCTCACTAATGCCCCTTCTGTCTTCCAGTGCTTCATGAACGATATTTTCCGAGACTTTGTCGATAAATTTTTGATTATCTATCTGGATGATATTCTGATCTTCTCCAAGGATTGGGATTCTCATGTGGAACATATTCGGACGGTGTTCCAGATCTTGAGGGAGAATTCCCTGTATGTCTAAGGATCGAAATGCCTTTTTGGAGCACAGAGGATTTCATTTTTGGGATTTATTTTGTCTCCGTCAACTATATAAATGGACCCGGCCAAGGTACAGGCCATTTATGATTGGGTTCAGCCCACTTCTTTGAAGGCCCTCCAGAAGTTTTTGGGTTTTGCTAATTTTTATCGGAAATTTATAGCAAAATTTTCTAGTATTGCCAAGCCATTGACTGATCTGACTAAGAAGGGTGCTGATGTGCTGAATTGGTCTCCGGAGGCTGTTGCTTCCTTTCAGGAGCTGAAGCGAAGATTTACCTCCTCCCCGGTTTTGCGGCAACCTGATGTCTCACTCCCGTTCCAGGTAGAGGTGGATGCTTCTGAGATTGGTGCAGGAGCTGTTTTGTCCCAAAAGGATCCTGTAACATCTAAAATGAATCCCTGTGCTTTCTTTTACCGAAAGTTCTCTCCATCTGAACGTAACTATGATGTGGGGAATCGGGAACTGTTGGCCATGAAATGGGCATTTGAGGAGTGGAGACATTGGTTGGAGGGAGCTAAACATCAAGTTGTGGTCCTCACTGACCACAAGAATTTGTTTTACCTAGAGTCGGCTAAACGCTTGAACCCTAGACAGGCTAGGTGGGCCTTGTTTTTTACACGTTTTGATTTTGTGGTCTCTTTTCTTCCCGGAACTAAGAATGTCAAGGCAGACGCCCTTTCTAGGAGTTTCTTTGCCGATTCTCCTGTGGTGACCAAGCCTGCTACCATCTTAGGTGAAGGGGTAGTTCTTTCTGCCATCTCGCCCGATTTGAGACTTGCTCTGCAAGAGTTCCAGGAGGACAAACCTGAGCGTTGTCCCAGTGGAAAGTTGTATGTTCCTGACCAGTGGAAGAAGAGAGTGATGTCTGAAGTTCATTGCTCTGCATTGGCTGGTCATCCAGGTATTTTTGGTACTAGAGATCTGGTGAGTCGCTCTTTTTGGTGGCCCACATTGTCTCATGATGTCAGGAATTTTGTGCAGTCCTGTGGGACTTGCTCCCGGTCTAAATCTTGTTCTCGCTCTAGTGGGTTGTTGATGCCTTTGCCGGTCCCCAGGAGGCCATGGACCCATATTTCAATGGATTTCATCTCTGATATGCCGATCTCTCAAAGAATGACTGTTATTTGGGTGATTTGTGATAGGTTCTCTAAGATGGTTCATCTTGTACCACTCCCTAAGTTGCCATCTTCCTCTGAGTTGGTGCCCCTGTTTTTGCAACAGGTGGTTCGCTTACACGGGATTCCTGAGAACATTGTATCTGACAGAAGAGTTCAGTTTGTGTCTAGATTTTGGAGGACCTTCTGTTCCAAGCTGGGAATTCAGTTGTCCTTCTCCTCTGCTTTTCACCCTCAGACCAATGGGCAGACAGAGAGAACAAACCAGACCTTGGAGTCGTATTTGAGATGCTTTATTTCCGCTGATCAGGATGATTGGGTTTCATTTTTGCCCTTGGCCGAATTTGCTTTGAATAATAGAGCTAGTTCTGCCACGTTGATGTCACCTTTTTTTTGTAACTTTGGGTTTCATCCTCGATTTTCTTCAGGGCAGGTGGAGCCTTCTGCCTGCCCAGGTGTTGACACTGTGGTGGAGAGAATGCACCAGATCTGGGACTAAGTGGTGGATAAGTTATCTCTCTCCCAGGAAAAGGCCCAGCGGTTTTCCAATTGACATAGGACCATTGGTCCCCAGTTTAAGATTGGTGATATGGTGTGATTATCATCAAAAAATATTGCTATGAAGGTGGCTTCTCCTAAGTTTAAGCCTAGATTTATTGGACCTTACAAGATTTTGGAGATTATTAATCCGGTCTCTTTTCGTTTGGCTCTTCCTGTCACATTTAAAATCCATAATGTGTTCCATAAGTCCTTGTTGAAGAGGTTTGTTGAACCAGTTGTTCCTGGGGTGGCACCTCCAGACCCTGTATTGGTTGAAGGTAACATGGAATATGAGGTAGAGAAAATACTTGATTCCTGTCTGGCTAGACGGAGACTCCAGTATTTGGTTAAGTGGAAGAGTTATGGTCAGGAGGATAATTCCTGGGTCTCTGCCTCTGATATTCATGCCAAAAGATTGGTGTGTGCATTTCATCGGGCTCACCCTGATCACCCTGGTGGCATGGTTGAGGGTTCGGTGACCCCTCCTCAAGGGGGAGGTACTGTTGTGAGTTCATTTTCCCATTCCTCACTGAGGTCTGGTGAACTCCCTATTCTGGTAAAGGAAGGTAATGAGCCTGATTATCAGGCACCTGAGCTTAATGAGGATGACTGGCTGAGTGGAGTCACGGACTGGATATAAGGCTGCCGACGCCCTCCTGCCCTGCGGGTGATTTCTCGGTGGACTCCTAGGACACCAGTCTGATTCCTGCTCCTCTAAAGCGAAGTTTCTTCTTTGTCTGGTAGCTTTAGTGTTTTGTTTTTGTTTTCCTTGCTTTTCTGGATTCTGCCATTCCCTGCTGGGGTGAGCTGAATCTCCTTTTTCCGGTTGCTCTGTCTTCAGAATATTCCTGAGTACTGACATAGCTTTTTTGAAGCCTAGCGTCTTCAGGGCCGTTTTCACTGTCAGTCTGTTGGCTCTTATTTTCATAGGGTTTTTCACGGATTGCAGACAGCAGCTGTCCTGTCCTTTCCTATTTAGTTAGCTTGGGCCCCTTCTTTGCTTAGTCTGTCTTTCTGTGTTAGTGTTTTCATCTTGCTTCACCGTCATTATATTTTGGGGGCTGCCTATTGCTTTGGGGTCTGCTCTGGGGCAGTTTAGTTTTCCCCTTTCTTTCTTTAGGCCTATTTAATTCTCCGGCTGTGATCAAGGGGTCTAGGGCTTCGTAGGAACCCCCCACGGCTACTGCTAGTTGTGTTGATAGGATCAGGGGTCTGCAATCCGATAGCTGCCAACTTCTCTGGTTTTCTGGACTTAGCTAGCATTTCTGTTTTTGCCTCCTACGGTGACTCAATCATAACAGAATCATCCGCCATACCGCAGATCCTAGGGTACTCAATAGCAGGAAAGAATTGTGTTTAAAAAAAAAAAAAAAAAAAAAGAAAAAAGGTGTGTATATTCCTTCCTCTATATCTCTGAGGCCGTAGGGGGAATTTTTTTTTCTCTCAATGGAGATAAAGCAATTGTCTGATCGTGTGGAGCAGCTCGATGCGGAAGTGCGGGGAATTTCCGTCTATCTTGCTCGTTCGCATGCTGTTGAACCAAAGATCCCTACACCTGATGTATTTTTTGGAGATCGATCTAAATTTTTGAGTTTCAAAAATAATTGTAAATTATTTTTTGCCTTGAAGCCTAACTCGTCGGGGAGCTCCGCGCAGCAGGTTAAAATTGTCATCTCTTTGCTGCGTGGCGATCCCCAGGATTGGGCGTTTTCTTTGAAACCAGATGATCCTATTCTGACTAATGTGAACGCATTCTTTCAAGCTTTGGGGTTGTTGTATGACGAACCTAATGCTATTGATCAGGCTGAAAAGACCCTGTTGGCATTGAACCAGGGTCAAGATTCTGCAGAGTTGTACTGTCAAAAGTTCCGAAAGTGGGCGGTCCTTACTACCTGGAATGATAATGCCTTGGCTGCTCTCTTTCGGAAGGGTTTGTCAGAAGCCGTAAAAGATACTATGGTGGGATTTCCTGTTCCCTCTGGACTGGACGATTCTATGTCATTAGCCATTCAGGTTGATCGGCGTTTACGTGAACGCAGGATTGCACGAGAGGTGTTGCCACCGGTTGAACAGACGTCTGAACCTATGCAATATGATAGTTTTGTCTAAGGCGCAACATCAGGAGTTCAGAAGGCGTAATAAGCTGTTTTTTCTGTGGAGATGCCTCGCATATTATTTCTGTTTGTCCTAAACGAGAGAAACGCTTTGCACACACGTTTTCTGTTGGTGGCGTTCAACCTAAGATTCCGGCTGTGATCGAGGGGCCTATGGCTTCGTAGGAACCCCCCACGGCTACTGCTAGTTGTGTTGATAGGATCAGGGGTCTGCAATCCGATAGCTGGCAACTTCTCTAGTTTTCTGGACTTAGCTAGCATTTCTGTTTTTGCCTCCTACGGTGACTCAATCATAACACCTACCTGTACGGGCGCACCTTCACGGTGGTAACCGACCACACCCCTCTGAGCTGGTTGCACACAGTGTCCGGAACCAATGGAAAGTTGCTCCGCTGGAGCCTTGCCCTTCAACAGTATGACTTTACTGTAAAACACAGGAAGGGCAGTGAAAACGGCAATGCCGATGGGTTGTGCCGCCGATTACCGACAGGTAATTCCTCCGTAGCGCCCTCTTAAGGGGGGAGGTGTGATATACAATGTCTGTGAAGTATGAGGTTTTGTCTGTAAAAGATGTTTCTAGAAATCCCCCATTCTATGATAATGTAGACTGCCAGCTTTGCCGCAGCACCCGCAAACCCCCCTTCTCTGCACACACACCAGTGTCTTCATGTGCTAGCTGTGAAACCTGAACCCGGCTACTTCCTATCGAAGCCTCTACATCCCCTCGCTGGACAGCTAAGTGTAACAGATGTTCCTTTGTTTAAGACTGTATTGCTGAATAAAACTATCAAAGACTGCACTGCAAAAACCATACATGACAGAGAAATAATAGTCATATTTCCGTGATCTGCGCGAACCCGGCTTTGCTACGGTAACTCTTGCGTAGTTCTAGGACCTCCAGAAACTGATAGATGGATTGCTCCCAAACAGAGCGTCCTGCGTACGGCATGCTTGGTGTTTTCGGATTCTATTTGGTAAATCACAAACAATGATACCATATATGTGTTTGTGCGAACTTCCTCCTGCGAGATACAGTTATATTAAGTTTTGTAGTTTGATTCTAAACCCAAGAGTAGGGGGCAGACCCTCTCCAGACTGCGCCTTCCGTGATGTCACACAGCAGAGTCTATAAGGCATTCCCTGGGCAAAACCAGCTCAGAGCAACTCAAGTCCTCGTGCCAGAGAGACGTGCAGATGAGTGGAGATGTGTGGCTCCGCCTTCTCCTCCCAGCCGCATAGTTTGCCTGATACCAACTGACCACATGTGAGTGTACCTTCTTTTTCATCCACTTTGCTTTATATTTGTATTGTACATATGTAATGTCTCAACTTTATAGCAACTTTTTATCTGTATAACCACTGCCCTTTTGGGAATAAATCGTAAAGTTATCAGTTTGTCTCCAACGAATTAAGCGCCTTTGTTGTTAGATAATTACGCTACTGTTCGGGTTCGCTTCGAACCCCTCCCTTCAGTCTATAACTTAAGCGGAGAAACCAGGAGCTGGTGGCAGCGCGTTGTGTACGGTTGTTGCGGCTAGTTGGCAGTCCAGAAGAGTCTTATATTGCTGAATGAGGGGCTGCGGCCATAGCATTGATAACTCCCTCACTGCAGTAGCCTAACCGCCGGTTCACAACAAGCAGCCCGTCCGGCGACTAATTATCCTAGGTGCAGTTCCCTGACTGACCTGAGGGTAAGGGGGGCGCCGGAGAGCTGAGAGTTCCAAAGGGGAACTGAGAAAGTGGGATATACATAAATCCCCGCAGTTCGTAGAAGGTTATAGCAGTGGTGGGGCACCCAAAATACCCCCCTGCGGCCAATTGTTAGTGCGAGATTAGCTTGCTGGATATTTTTGTAACATGGTGCCAGTGGTGGGATAACTAAGATAAGCCCCCACTGTGCCTGTGATAGCCGTGTGCCAGCAGTGTATCACGTCCCTCCGTCCGCTGATACACCCGTGTCAGTGGTGGGATTGTGACACATTGGTGACACAGTGTCCGCTGTCTGTCACGTTTTGGTGGCAGTGGAACCCCCGTTCGTCAAGTATTGGCGAACAGCGGCGAGCTGTTCGTCACATAGTGGTGGCAGCGGTGAGCTGTTCATCACACTGTGTACATACATTACTGATCCTGAGTTACCTCCTGTATTATACTCCAGAGCTGCACTCACTATTCTACTGGTGCAGTCACTGTGTACATACATTACTGATCCTGAGTTACATCCTGTATTAAACTCCAGAGCTGCACTCACTATTCTGCTGGTGCAATCAATGTGTACATACATTACATTACTGATCCTGAGTTACCTCCTGTATTATACTCCAGAGCTGCACTCACTATTCTGCTGGTACAGTCACTGTGCACATACATTACTGATCCTGAGTTACATCCTGTATTATACCCCAGAGATGCACTCACTATTCTGCAGGTGCAGTCACTGTGTACATACATTACATTACTGATCCCGAGTTACATCCTGTATTATTTTCCAGAGCTGCACTCACTATTCTGCTGGTGCAGTCACTGTGTACATACAGTACATTACTGATCCTGAGTTACCTCCTGTATTATACCCCTGAGCTGCACTCACTATTCTGCTGGTACAGTCACTGTGTACATACATTACATTACTGATCCTGAGTTACATCCTGTATTATATCCCAGAGCTGCACCCACTATTCTGCTGGTGCAGTCACTGTGTACATACATTACTGATCCTGAGTTACATCCTGTATTATTCTCCAGAGCTGCACTCACTATTCTGCTGGTGCAGTCACTGTGTACATACATTACATTACTGATCCTGAGTTACCTCCTGTATTATACCCCAGAGCTGCACTCACTATTCTGCTGGTGCAGTTACTGTGTGCATACATTACATTACTGATCCTGAGTTACATCCTGTATTATACTCCAGAGCTGCACTCAATATTCTGCTGGTGCAGTCACTGTGTACATACAGTACATTACTGATCCTGAGTTACATCCTGTATTATATCCCAGAGCTGCACTCACTATTCTGCTGGTGCAGTCACTGTGTACATACATTACATTACTGATCCTGAGTTACCTCCTGTATTATACTCCAGAGCTGCACTCACTATTCTGCTGGTGCAGTCACTGTGTACATACATTATATTACTGATCCTGAGTTACCTCCTGTATTATACCCCAGAGCTGCACTCACTATTCTGCTGGTGCAGTTACTGTGTGCATACATTACTGATTCTGAGTTACCTCCTGTATTATACCCCAGAACTGCACTCACTATTCTGCTGGTACAGTCACTGTGTACATACATTACATTACTGATTCTGAGTTACATCCTGTATTATACTCCAGAGCTGCACTCGCTATACTGCTGGTGCTGTCACTGTGCACATACATTACTGATCCTGAGTTACATCCTGTATTATACCCCAGAGCTGCACTCACTATACTGCTGGTGCAGTCACTGTGTACATACATTACATTACTGATCCTGAGTTACCTCCTGTATTATACCCTAGAGCTGCACTCACTATTCTGCTGGTGCAGTCACTGTGCACATACATTACATTACTGATCCTGAGTTACATCCTGTATTATATCCCAGAGCTGCACTCACTATTCTGCTGGTACAGTCACTGTGTACATACATTACATTACTGATCCTGAGTTACCTCCTGTATTATACCCTAGAACTGCACTCACTATTCTGCTGGTGCAGTCACTGTGCACATACATTACATTACTGATCCTGAGTTACCTCCTGTATTATACCCCAGAGCTGCACTCACTATTCTGCTGGTGCAGTCACTGTGTACATACATTACTGATCCTGAGTTACCTCCTGTATTATACCCTAGAGCTGCACTCACTATTCTGCTGGTGCAGTCACTGTGTACATACATTACTGATCCTGAGTTACATCCTGTATTATATCCCAGAGCTGCACTCACTATTCTGCTGGTGCAGTCACTGTGTACATACATTACATTACTGATCCTGAGTTACATCCTGTATTATATCCCAGAGCTGCACTCACTATTCTGCTGGTACAGTCACTGTGTACATACATTACATTACTGATCCTGAGTTACCTCCTGTATTATACCCTAGAGCTGCACTCACTATTCTGCTGGTGCAGTCACTGTGCACATACATTACATTACTGATCCTGAGTTACATCCTGTATTATATCCCAGAGCTGCACTCACTATTCTGCAGATGGAGTCACTGTGTACATACATTACATTACTGATCTTGAGTTACATCCTGTATTATACCCCAGAGCTGCACTCACTATTCTGCTGGTGCAGTCACTGTGTACATACATTACATTACTGATCCTGAGTTACCTCCTGTATTATACCCTAGAGCTGCACTCACTATTCTGCTGGTGCAGTCACTGTGCACATACATTACATTACTGATCCTGAGTTACCTCCTGTATTATACCCCAGAGCTGCACTCACTATTCTGCTGGTGCAGTCACTGTGTACATACATTACTGATCCTGAGTTACCTCCTGTATTATACCCTAGAGCTGCACTCACTATTCTGCTGGTGCAGTCACTGTGTACATACATTACTGATCCTGAGTTACATCCTGTATTATATCCCAGAGCTGCACTCACTATTCTGCTGGTGCAGTCACTGTGTACATACATTACATTACTGATCCTGAGTTACATCCTGTATTATATCCCAGAGCTGCACTCACTATTCTGCTGGTACAGTCACTGTGTACATACATTACATTACTGATCCTGAGTTACCTCCTGTATTATACCCTAGAGCTGCACTCACTATTCTGCTGGTGCAGTCACTGTGCACATACATTACATTACTGATCCTGAGTTACATCCTGTATTATATCCCAGAGCTGCACTCACTATTCTGCTGGTACAGTCACTGTGTACATACATTACATTACTGATCCTGAGTTACATCCTGTATTATATCCCAGAGCTGCACTCACTATTCTGCTGGTGCAGTCACTGTGTACATACATTACATTACTGATCCTGAGTTACCTCCTGTATTATACCCTAGAGCTGCACTCACTATTCTGCTGGTGCAGTCACTGTGCACATACATTACATTACTGATCCTGAGTTACATCCTGTATTATATCCCAGAGCTGCACTCACTATTCTGCTGGTGCAGTCACTGTGTACATACATTACATTACTGATCCTGAGTTACATCCTGTATTATATCCCAGAGCTGCACTCACTATTCTGCTGGTACAGTCACTGTGTACATACATTACATTACTGATCCTGAGTTACCTCCTGTATTATACCCTAGAGCTGCACTCACTATTCTGCTGGTGCAGTCACTGTGCACATACATTACATTACTGATCCTGAGTTACATCCTGTATTATATCCCAGAGCTGCACTCACTATTCTGCTGGTACAGTCACTGTGTACATACATTACATTACTGATCCTGAGTTACATCCTGTATTATATCCCAGAGCTGCACTCACTATTCTGCTGGTGCAGTCACTGTGTACATACATTACATTACTGATCCTGAGTTACCTCCTGTATTATACCCTAGAGCTGCACTCACTATTCTGCTGGTGCAGTCACTGTGCACATACATTACATTACTGATCCTGAGTTACCTCCTGTATTATACCCTAGAGCTGCACTCACTATTCTGCTGGTGCAGTCACTGTGCACATACATTACATTACTGATCCTGAGTTACCTCCTGTATTATACCCTAGAGCTGCACTCACTATTCTGCTGGTGCAGTCACTGTGCACATACATTACATTACTGATCCTGAGTTACATCCTGTATTATACCCCAGAGCTGCACTCACTATTCTGCTGGTACAGTCACTGTGTACATACATTACATTACTGATCCTGTTACATCCTGTATTATATCCCAGAGCTGCACTCACTATTCTGCTGGTGCAGTCACTGTGTACATACATTACATTACTGATCCTGAGTTACCTCCTGTATTATACCCTAGAGCTGCACTCACTATTCTGCTGGTGCAGTCACTGTGCACATACATTACATTACTGATCCTGAGTTACCTCCTGTATTATGTTGAATCTTTTTTATTGAAGAAGTTAAAAGATTTTAACATATAACAAACAAGACATAAGGTACAAGATACAGTATTATACATGGTCATACACCAAGCCGTACTGGATTCGCCAACATTTTACCCATAACCTGTGAGGGTGTATTACAAGTATCAAAGAGATAGGGTAAGGAAACAGAAAGAAAAGGATAACTCACAGGGAGGGGAGGGGGGGACTGAGGGATGGGTTACGGATCTCCGAGCCGGTCTCTAAGAAACATTTTCAGTTAACCGAAGTAGTCCAGGCGTCTCCCTGAACACTATCCAGGGCTGCCATGTTCGAATCAAGCGAGAATTATCTCCCTCCAATTCAGCCATCAACTCCTCCATACGAAAAATGTCTATAAACTCTGATAACCACTCTGCTATAGTTGGCTTTGTCGTTGTACGCCAGTAGCGCGGGATCACCATCCTTGCTGCAGTAATACAAAACCGGAGAAGGCTCTTCTTTTGTGTTGATATGGAACCCGGAAGAATTGATAAAATGGCAATTTGTGGGGAGGGAAGGACACATTTCCCAGAGATCTCCTGGTATGCCCGAAAAACCCCCTCCCAAAAGGGTCGTATAGCAGGGCATTGCCACCATATGTGGTATAGCGTGCCTCTCTCCATTGCACATCGCCAGCATGTATCATCCAATGTCGGGAAGATGGACTTCAATCTAACGGGGGACAGATACCACCTAGTCAGTATCTTGTAATTTTTCTCTTGAGCGCCCCCGGCCGGAGACATTTTATGTGTATAAAGAAAAGCTTTATCAAGGTCCTCCTTCGAGAACTTGCATCCCATCTCTTCCTCCCATGCGCGGATGTAACTTGGAACCCCTTCCGAATCCCCTGAGTGAAGTTCCTTATATAAAAAGGAAATCAAATGTGAGGGAGGGTCTTGCATTTGTAAGAGAGCTTCCAACCGCGTCATGGGAGGGCGAGAAGTACAGTCGGCCAAACGTCCCCGTATAAACGATCGCAACTGGTTATACTCCAACCAGGAGAGTGTCCTACCTGGGAACTTTTCCCGTAAGGCGTCCCATGTCGGAAATTTTCCGTCCATTAGTGTCTGTCCCAATCGTAAGTCAGAACTCCTGTGCCAACCCAAAAATTGGTCTCTGTGACACCCTGGGGGAAAGCCCGGATTACCAAATATCGGTGACAATAGGTTCAAATTACTGATCAGTTTCTGTTTATGTTTAACCCGATTCCAGACCCGTAGAACTTCTCGAGTCAAGAAACCTGTTGGACCCTTATAGTCATTTGCAACCTGTTCAGTTCGTCTGATCCACGGGAGATGACGCAATGGGACGCCGAAAGATACCTGTTCCAATTGTACCCATTGTTTAGAATGATGACCGAACTGCCAGTCAAACAGACGTGCAAGTAGGGAAGCTCTGTGATAGAGTTCCAAGTCAGGGAGGCCCGCTCCACCTCTGGGTTTCGGGGCGGTTAGAATAGAATATTCAAAACGCGTATATCTGCACAGAGATTGAAGCTTCAGAGACTGGGAGTTCTGTGGAAACTGTTTGGGTAAGAATACAAGGACAGAACAATGGAAAGGACACCATTGTAGGCATTTACTACAGGCCGCCTGTGCAAGCCGAAGATATAGATAAACTCTTTATGCATCAGATGGCCAAGTTCTCCAAAAAATATGACATAGTTGTCATGGGAGATTTCAACTATCCAGACATTTGTTGGGAATCTCTCTCAGGCAAAACTAACAGGTCAAGGAAATTCTTATCCTCTCTTGCTGACAACTTTATCTTCCAAAAGGTAAGGGAGAAAACAAGGGGAACTGCTACCTTGGATCTAATCCTTATAAACAGGGAGGAAATGGTTGAGGAGGTAAAAGTGGCTGGGACCCTAGGAGGTAGCGACCATGCTATTTTAGAATTTTGGATTACTAGAGGTGGAAGACCTGTGAAGACTCAGACGTCAAGGTTAGATTTCAGAAAGGCAGATTTTAAGGGATTCAGAAAGAGAATTGGAGGGATCCAATGGCTGGATATCCTTAAAGACAAAAATGTCCAGGAAGGATGGGAAATCTTGAAAAATGAAATTCTCAAAGCACAGTTGTTAACAATTCCGAAAAGAGGGAAGAATAGGAAGCATTTAAGGAAACCAGGATGGATGAACACAGAACTTAAGCACATGCTAAAAAGGAAGAAAAAAATGTTTATAAAATGGAAAGAGGGAGGCATATCTAAAGAAGAATATAATGCTGTCTGCAGAACCTGCAGGGCACAAATCAGATTAGCTAAAGCTGAAAATGAACTGAGGCTTGCAAGAGATGTCAAAAGCAATAATAAAGGATTTTGGGGATATGTCAAAAGTAAAAGAAAAGTCAAAGATGCTATAGGATTTTTACAGGATGAAAATGATGAAATGGTAAGACAGGATGTTGAGAAGGCTGAACTTTTAAATTCCTATTTTGCATCTGTTTTCTCTCAGAAAGGAAATGCAACATCAACTGTTATTCACTGTCCTATTAAGGGAATAGAAGAATCCAGGATATCTATAAACAGAAAGATGGTGAGGAAACACTTAGCTAACCTAAATGAATTCAAGTCTCCAGGTCCAGATGAATTACACCCCAGAGTACTGAAGGAGATAGCAGAAGAAATTTTTGAACCCCTCTCCATAATCTTTGAAAATTCTTGGAGAACAGGAGAAGTGCCAGAAGACTGGAGAAGAGCAAATGTTGTTCCTATCTTCAAAAAGGGGAAGAAGGTGGACCCAGGCAACTATAGGCCGGTGAGTCTGACTTCTATACCAGGAAAGATCTTTGAACAAATTATTAAACAACATGTATGTCAATACCTGGATAAGAATGAAGTGATTAAACAGAGTCAGCATGGGTTTCTAACTAATAAGTCATGTCAGACTAACTTAATTTCCTTCTATGACGGTATCACTGATTGGGTGGATCAAGGAAATGCTGTAGATATAGTATATCTTGACTTCAGCAAAGCATTTGACAAAGTCTCTCATACAATCCTTATTGAAAAAATGACTAAGTATGGAATGGACAAGGCAACTGTTAGGTGGATTCATAACTGGCTTAGTGATCGGACCCAAAGAGTGGTCGTAAATGGCTGCACATCCAGTTGGAAGAATGTCTCAAGTGGGGTACCACAGGGCTCTGTCCTGGGCCCTGTATTGTTCAACATCTTTATCAACGATTTAGATGAAGGAATTGAGGGTAAACTGATTAAATTTGCTGATGACACAAAGCTAGGAGGGATAGCTAATACTAGAGAAGAGAGAGAGAGGATTCAAAAAGATTTAAATAAACTGGAGAAGTGGGCAGCAACTAACAGAATGGTTTTTAACAGGGAGAAATGCAAAGTACTACATCTGGGCAATAAAAATGAAAAAAGCATATATAGAATGGGAGGAATAGGCCTAAGTGACAGCACATGTGAAAAAGACTTGGGTATACTAATAGATCACAGACTGAATATGAGTCAACAGTGTGATGCAGCAGCAAAAAAGGCAAATGCAATTCTAGGATGTATTAACAGAAGCATACAGTCTAGATCACGTGAAGTCATTATTTCCCTCTACTCCTCTTTGGTCAGACCTCATCTGGAATATTGTGTCCAGTTTTGGGCACCACATTTTAAAAAAGACATCAACAAACTGGAGCAAGTTCAGAAAAGAGCGACCAGAATGGTGACCGGTCTGCAAACCCTGTCTGATGAGGAAAGGTTGCAGGATTTGGGAATGTTTAGTTTGCAAAAGAGAAGACTGAGAGGAGACTTAATAGCTGTCTACAAATATCTAAAGGGCTGTCACATTGTAGAAGGATCAACTTTATTCTCATTTGCACAAGGAAAGACTAGAAGCAATGGGATGAAACTGAATGGGAAGAGACACAGATTAGATATTAGAAAAAACTTTTTGACAGTTAGAGTGATCAATGAGTGGAACAGGCTGCCACGAGAAGTGGTGAGTTCTCCTTCAATGGAAGTCTTCAAACAGAGGCTGGACAGACATCTGACTGGGATGATTTAGCGAATCCTGCTTTGAGCAGGGGGTTGGACCAGATGGCCCAGGAGGCCCCTTCCAACTCTACGATTCTATGATAAGAGGGAATTCTATGATAAGAATATTTAAGACGAGGTTTAGATGTCTGCCAGACAAAGCGTATTAACGCAGATCTAATGGTCTGAAAGAATGTCTTCGGCGGCACTATCGGGACCGCCTGGAATAGATATAAGAACCTTGGAAGAATGTCCATTTTAAATGAATTCATCCTACCAAACCATGAGATGGTCTTCCGTCCGTATTCCCTCAACCGTTTCAGAGTCGACTCCAACAAAGGCACATAATTTAACTTATATAAGTCGGTCGTGTCAGTAGGGATTTGAATGCCTAAATATTGAATGGCCCCAGTCTTCCACCGGAAGGGGAAATTTCCCATAAGTCTTATAAGTTCAGCCTGTCCTAGGGATATATTTAGGGCTTCAGTTTTCTGAAAGTTAATCTTGAAGTTACTGACCTCTCCGTATTTTTGAAACTCCTCCATCAATGATGGAAGGGTTATGTGTGGCTGGGATATATACACTAAGAGGTCATCCGCATAAAGAGAGACTTTATACTGAATATCGTCCACCCATAGACCGTGTACACTAGGATTCTTCCTGATCGCCACTGCTAAGTGCTCCATAACTATCACATAGAAAAGGGGCGACAAAGGGCATCCCTGCCTGGTCCCGTTCCCAATGGTCATAGAGCCCGACATTGCTCCATTTACCTTGACCCTGGCCGACGGGCCAGAGTATAGGGCTGCGACCCTATGCAGAAAATGGTTCCCTAGGCCCAGCTGTCGCAGGGCCGAAAACATGAAGCCCCAGTGCACACGGTCGAAGGCTTTCTCCGCATCCATCGACAGTACAGCCAACGGTTTACATTTCGATTTAGCATAGGCAGTCAAGTTGAGAGTCTTACTTATGCCGTCCCTCGCCTCCCTTCCTCGCACAAACCCCACCTGATCTGAATGTATTACTGAGGGCAAGAGGGGAGCCAGACGATTAGCCAGTATTTTGGCGTATAATTTTACATCAACATTGATGAGAGATATTGGGCGATAATTTGTTACTAATTTAGGGTCCCTGCCCGGCTTTGGCAACACCGTAATAAAAGCCTCTAAAGACTGTGGGGCAAACAGGGACTCAGCTGTGATGGAGTTAAATACCCCCGTCATAATAGGGCTAAGTTGTTCCTGAAACATCTTATAGAAATGAGGGGAAAACCCATCCGGTCCCGGGCTTTTACCAGCCGGAGTGTTTTGGATGACTTCAACAATCTCCTCTGTCGTAAAGTCCGAATCCAACGGGATGGTTAAATCCGTGGCCAGTGTGGGAAGAGCGGTGTCGTGAATATACGATTCTATGCTTGGTTGAGGATCCAAAGGTGACTGAGGGGAACAATCTCCACCAATATTATATAATGTATGATAGTAATTCCTCATTATGTCCAAAATTTCTGTCGGGTTCGACGTCGCTCGACCCCCCTTTTGCTGGAGAGAAGAGATATATGTAGTCTGGTTACGCGGATGTAAGAACCTGGCCAGTAGACGTCCACATTTGTTAGCTTGACCGTATAATATACTTTTAAAGCGATTTCTGTGGTGTCGGTATTTCTCATTCAGTAGGGACTTCAGATCGTCTCTGTATTTGATCAAGTCAATCAGCGTTTCCGTGTCCTTGTCCGTTTTATGCTTCGTCTCTAACGTCAATATCTTTTCTGTCAAGTCTGCAATCTCTTTACTTTTTATTCGTTTCAAGCGAGATCCATGCTTAATGAGGACCCCTCTGAGAACACATTTAAGGGCCTCCCATTTAACAGGGATGGCAGTAGTGTCGTGTGCATGGTCTTGTAAGAAGTCCACTATGGTAGACTTGATGTCGGCCGCACAAGTATTATCTTTTAAAAGATTATCGTTCAATCTCCATGTCCACTGCCGCTGCCCCGAGTCAGGAGGGCTAATGTCCAGAAACACTGGAGCATGATCCGACCATAGAAAACTCCCGATAGAAGGTCTCGGGTTCCAGGCCAATGCACAGTGGCTAAGGAGAAAGAAATCAATCCTCCCATAAGAGTTGTGCGGTGTGGAAAAGAACGTGTAGTCTCTTTCAGTGGGATTACAAAGTCTCCAGACATCAGTGAGTCGCAAATCCTGGAGATCCCTTTTCAGTGAGGATAGCTGGCGATATGAAAGATATGACCTCGCTGCCGTGGAGTCTAGAGTCGGGTTAAGAGTCATGTTAAAGTCACCTCCTAGTATGACCACCCCCCCGGCAAACTCAGCCACGATCTTCAGGAAAGATCTAGCAGCTCGTATTTGGTCCCGGCCGGGAGCGTACCAACCCGCTATAGTATATGTGGTTGAAAAAATTTGAATTTTCAAAAGCACGTATCTGCCCTCCGCATCAACCAAGGTGTCCAATATGGTATGCTGGAGGGATTTATGGAGCGCTATGGAGACCCCGCGGGAGCGTGAATCCGGGTTAGCACTATGAAACCAGGTAGTGTAGTGTCTGTCGTGAATATTAGGGGTGTCCGACTTTAAAATGTGTCTCTTGTAGGATTACTATATTTACTCTTTTCTTATGCATGCCATATAAAATATGTGACCGCTTCTGCGGAGTATTAAAGCCTCTAGTATTCAAAGAGCCCAGTGTTATCTTTTGTACAGTGTTCTTACCCGACATTGTATCTGCAGCGTGAGGCCAAGGATGCAGGCTACGGCTAACAAGATGGATCGGCTCCGGAGTCCTACGCCCGTTGTTGATGAGGGAGGGAGAGCTAGTGAAGGGAGTGGGTATTAACAAAGAAAGTAGACGAGAGGTTAGAAAAAGGAAAAAGAGAAAGGAGACAAAGAAATAGGATTTTTAACTATACGAGTGTAAGTAAGCACACTCCAGGAATACCTGTTGGAGGTAAAATATAACAGCTGCGTGCCTCGATGGCAACCCAGCGCCTCCGGGGGTTAAGTGTATAGCAAAAAGAGGAGTTGGAGACACCTACTCCCCCGGTTCCCGACCCTGCAATGATTTAACCATCGTATTCCCTTTATAACGGGAACTGAACAGATAGAGAATATACGTGTAACAGCTAATTATAGGCTAGTGAAACATGCCCCAATTCTCAACTATTTTCAATATCGACAGCACTGATAGTATTATAAATACTTCGCTTTTAAACAACAAACCAGTATAACCTACTAGACTGTAAGTTAACTCTCAAAACATAACACCGCAGGGCCACCTGCAATTTAGGACAAGGCATACTATCCAGCCTCGTCGTCTACAGGATGCATGTGCCCTGGACCGTTGGGCCGACCCCTGCGACGTTGCTGCTGAGGGATCTGGCCTCTTTGGAGACCTTGAAGTGCATAGTAGGAAGGCAGGGGTGGCCAGTCAGGTATATCCACCTCCGTTAGATCCAAGGCAGCTGAGAACGCCGGAACTCCGCCAGGATGACTCAAACAATGCACTCTACCTCCCTTCCGAACCCGAAGGCAGAATGGAAATCCCCAAGTATAGGGAAGGCCTCGTCGTTGTAGTTCGTCTAAGAGGGGGCGGAGAGCTCTGCGTCTCTGTAGTGTCCATCTGGACAAATCTGCAAAGAGCTGTATACGAGATCCCAAGTGGTTCATAGATTTTGCTTTCCTGGCTGCTCCCATGATCGCATCTTTAAGTTGGTACTTGTGAACCCGGCATATCACATCTCTTGGTGGATCTTGCTCGCCGGGACGCGGGCCCAGGGACCTGTGGGCACGATCCAGTTCCAGTTGGGCATCCTGAGGCCTATCTAGTACCGAGTTAAAGATATCTCTCAAAGTGGTGTTCAACTCTTGGGGGGATATAGTCTCAGGCAATCCCCTTATTCTTATAGTTTCTGCGTCCCCTATTCTCGGAATCGTCCAGCATTTCAGCTAGAGTTTGCAACTGTCTTGCTTGTGCGGCTGTGGCAGTTTCCTGAGCCTCCATTCTTTCGGTTAGGGAGGCTATAAGCTGGTCATGAGATTCCACTTTCTCACCACATTGTTGGATATCATCTCTTAATACGGAAAGTTCAGCCTAATAGGAGCATTCCAGACGAGCAATGTACTGCTCCATATCCTGCTTCGTCGGGATATCTTTTATCTTATTGTATAATAGGCTGAAATCAGCTCCCATGGGTGTCACGGAGCACCCTGTCGTGGAGAATGATCTCCCGTGTTGCGGTGTCAGGAGTGCGTCTGGTCGGCGGGTTACATTATTTTGTATATCTGATGCTGCGGTGTCCATCATCATAGGGTCTGCAGGGACAGCTGTAGTGGCCATGTCGACGTCTGGGGGGACACTGCCGCCTCTCTGTGACACGGGGGGTTCTACACTCATCCCCCCGGGGTTCTTATCTGATCCGCCGGCCTGTATCTGCGCGGGACCGTCCGCGTGGTGCCCCTGTGATTGACGGATCTCCTGGGCCCCAGAGGATTTATTAGGAGGAGATAGCCTCGCTGCCTGCTGGGCCCCCGTGGATGTGCCCCCTTTCCCTCCACGGGGTCCCCCTCCGGCTGCCGTCTCACCAGTTTTCTCTCCTCCCGCCTGCGCCTTACTTCCTGGTGGCGGCGGGGCCTGCTGCGCTCCGGTCTCCACACCTGTCATGGCGCCCGCGGCCTTCCTTCTTCCCGCTCCTACAAGGTAGCGGGAAATGCCTCTGGGAGTGCTGTCGGGTGCTGAGGGGCCCGCGGACGTATTCCCCCTGGTCCTCTTAGCCGACATCAGAAGGTGGGGTAAGTATTCTGGGCTCTGTTCGGGTCGGTCACCGGTGCTGGAGCGGGAGCTCTCTTACATGCGTCCTCACTCCTCGCTCGCCATGCCACGCCCCTACCTCCTGTATTATATCCCAGAGCTGCACTCACTATTCTGCTGGTGCAGTCACTGTGTACATACATTACATTACTGATCCTGAGTTACCTCCTGTATTATATCCCAGAGCTGCACTCACTATTCTGCTGGTGCAGTCACTGTGCACATACATTACTGATCCTGAGTTACATCCTGTATTATACCCCAGAGCTGCACTCACTATTCTGCTTGTGCAGTCACTGTGTACATACAGTACATTACTGATCCTGAGTTACCTCCTGTATTATACCCCAGAGCTGCACTCACTATTCTGCTGGTGCAGTCACTGTGCACATACATTACTGATCCTGAGTTACCTCCTGTATTATATCCCAGAGCTGCACTCACTATTCTGCTGGTGCAGTCACTGTGTACATACATTACATTACTGATCCTGAGTTACATCCTGTATTATATCCCAGAGCTGCACTCACTATTCTGCTGGTGCAGTCACTGTGTACATACACTACATTACTGATCCTGAGTTACATCCTGTATTATATCCCAGAGCTGCACTCACTATTCTGCTGGTGCAGTCACTGTGTACATACATTACTGATCCCGAGTTACCTCCTGTATTATATCCCAGAGCTGCACTCACTATTATGCTGGTGCAGTCACTGTGCACATACATTACTGATCCTGAGTTACATCCTGCATTATACCCCAGAGCTGCACTCACTATTCTGCTGGTGTAGTCACTGTGTACATACATTACTGATCCCGAGTTACATCCTGTATTATACTCCAGAGCTGCACTCACTATTATGCTGGTGCAGTCACTGTGTACATACAGTACATTATTGATCCTGAGTTACATCCTGTATTATACCCCAGAGCTGCACTCACTATTCTGCTGGTGCAGTCACTGTTCACATACATTACATTACTGATCATGAGTTACATCCTTTGGTAGGAGCCCTCAGACAGGTTAGACGTGAATAGAGTACAAGATGACTTAAGAGCAGAATAGTGCGTGCAGCTTTGGAGACGACTGGAGTAAAAGACAAGACGTAACGAATATGTACATTTCTTTTCTTCTGCGGTTCCATCTTTATTTTACGGGGGGGGGGGGACACAGTAGACAAGGGACCTGAGATTATACACATTACACCCCAGCAGACATGGAGAAGTGCCGATGGATCCGCTCGTATCGCTGCAGCTCTTTCTGTGACACAGACGACTGGAGACGTTCCGCTGCTTGCATCAAATGCTCCAAACGAAGGACGAGCACTGCTGCACCATCACCTGCTCCTGCAGAAAAAATGGATAAGAAGTGAAAATCAGAACGGCTGAAACCCCCGACTGTCACCCACCATTATATATCCTATATACAGCAGCCCACACCCTGGTATGCGGAGTTTGGGGGTCGTCTGACAAACTGCGGCCCTTACACCCAAAAACAAAAGTTTTACTTTCATCAGTCCACAAATTGTTTCTCCGTTTCTCTTTAGGCCAGGTGATGTGTTCTTTGGCACATGGTATCCTCTTCAGTACATGTCTTTTTATATCAGTGGGACTTTGCGGGGACTTCTTGGTAAGAGATTAGCGTCACACAGGCGTCTTCTGTCACAGTCCTCACAGGTAACGGGAGACTTTGATCATCCTGGAGCCGATCACAGGTAACGGGAGACTGTGACCATCCTGGAGCCGATCACAGGTAACGGGAGACTGTGATCATCCTGGAGCCGATCACAGGTAACGGTAGACAGTGATCACCTAGGAGCCGACCACAGGTAATGGGAGACAGTGATCATCTAGGAGCCGACCACAGGTAACGGGAGACTGTGATCATCCTGGAGCCGATCACAGGTAACGGGAGACAGTGATCATCTAGGAGCCGATCACAGGTAACGGGAGACTGTGATCATCCTGGAGCCGATCACAGGTAACGGGAGACTGTGATCATCCTGGAGCCGATCACTGGTAACGGGAGACTGTGATCATCCTGGAGCCGATCACAGGTAACGGGAGACAGTGATCACCTAGGAGCCGACCACAGGTAATGGGAGACAGTGATCATCTAGGAGCCGATCACAGGTAACGGGAGACTGTGATCATCTAGGAGCCGATCCCAGGTAAAGGGAGACTGTGATCATCCTGGAGCCGATCACAGGTAACGGGAGACTGTGATCATCCTGGAGCCGATCACAGGTAACGGGAGACTGTCTGTGATCATCCTGGAGCCGATCACTGGTAACGGGAGACTGTCTGTGATCATCCTGGAGCCGATCACTGGTAACGGGAGACTGTGATCATCCTGGAGTCGATCACAGGTAACGGGAGACTGTGATCATCCTGGAGCCGATCACTGGTAACGGGAGACTGTGATCATTATGGAGCCGATCACAGGTAACGGGAGACTGTGATCATTATGGAGCCGATCACAGGTAACGGGAGACGGTGATCATTCTGGAGCTGATCATTGGCGGAGCCTTTGCCATTCCGGTTATTTTTCCATCCATTAGAATGGTCGTCTTCCGTTTTCTTCCACGTCTCTCTGGTTTGGCTTTCCATTATAAATCATTGGAGATCATTTTAGCTGAACGGCCGATCATTGTCTGCTCTTCTTTATAAGTTTTACCTTCTCCAATCAACTTATTAATCACAGTCCGCTGTTCTTCTGAACAATGTCTGGGACGCCCCATATTTCTCAGGCTTTCCAGGAGAAATGCATAAGTAACATGTCCTGGCTTCAGGGTTAGGGACACCGGATTCACCCCTGTCTCTTCACAGAATGATTGACCTCACTAATTGTCTCCACACTGATATTATTGGGATCACCGCCTGCCTATTATTGTAATACCCAGACTCAGAAACCTGCAGATCATGAATGCGGAGTCTGGTGGTTCTCTTATGTACTGCACCGACTGGTAAATTGTGTGACGTGTGGTGATAGAATTTATACCAAAAACAGCGACTCATCTGCTTACGCATATTGGACTATTAGTTAGGACACTACTGTACACCTCCGATTCTAACGCATGGAATCGATATACACCGGTATGGTCACTTCTAACTCCACGATAACCAAGAACTACTCGCTGCTGCCACCGCCAGTTGTTTATACGAGCTGATTGGAAGCCTGGTTTCTAGTGGTGTATGGCTTCGGGGTGCGGTTTACAGAACAAATAAACAGAACTATTACATCTTACATTTAAGTCAGAAGGATAGACAGTGGTTATAAAAAAAAATACACAAAAGATTTTCCAAAGGGGACACAACAATACAGCATATACAGTTACATAGGGATATAAGAGGATAAAGATTACTTAACCTGTCGTTACAGCAACGGCTTCAGACTTATGGAGGGAGGCACTCCAGATAAACGGACAGCACCCACAGTGGACTGAGCCTCCAAGTACTGTTGACGCCCACAATTTGACATTTGCCTTTTATTAGCTTTTAACTTAGGCTAGTTTCACATTTTCGTCTTTGTGCGCAGTGCATCGAGTGCAAGTAGAAACGCATGCAAAAACGCACATGAGTTTTTCCATGTGTTTGCGTTTTTTATGCGCATGCGTTCTCTAGGTGTCACATTTCACAAGATGAAAATCCTTGAAAAACCCTTGAAACAGACTCCAAACAATGTTTCTTTGTGTAGCGGGTGGTTTAAACCAGGGTCTAGACATGTTTACTCTTAAAACGCATGCGTACGCAAACGCAGGCATACACACGTCCATGCGCACACCAGCGTTCCCATAGACTGTAATGCGTTGTTTTGATGCATTCTGTGTGCAAGCGAGCAAATGCATTTTTTTTACGCCTTTGGGAGGACCCAAAAATGCAACATGTTGCCTCCGGCGCGTCTTGACACACACCCGGAAAAACGCATGTGCACGAAAACACAGACGAACGCATGCAAATGCAAGACCATGCGTACGCCATGTTAAACATAGGAACGCATGACGCATGCGCATGGCTGCGCACGATGCGCTGCGCACAAAAACGCTGATGTGAAACCAGCCTTACACCCATATCCCCGCCCCTTGATGACTCCTTACAGGGTTGGACATGGGATGTGGCTTCAGTTTCAGAAAATCATTAGATTCCTTACATTGACGATAACTATGCTCCTGAGAGTCACAGGTCCTCAATATCGACATCATATTTTTTATCATGGTTTTATCTTTACAAAGAGACCAAAATAACACGTGTAGCCTTGCCTATAAGGCCCTTATTCAATTGAAGGGATTCTGGTCATCGCTCCATGACGTGAAACCATGCTATGCATTCGCCACTTCATCCAGTTTCCGAAATTATGATTTTCCGATCTGTTGGATCAAGGCAGTTCA
This sequence comes from Dendrobates tinctorius, assembly GCF_039654945.1. Classification (NCBI taxonomy): domain Eukaryota; kingdom Metazoa; phylum Chordata; class Amphibia; order Anura; family Dendrobatidae; genus Dendrobates; species Dendrobates tinctorius. The sequence goes on along the minus strand of NW_027361931.1, from coordinate 1,136,964 downwards.
TGCAAACATCCCTTATGAATTTCCAGTAAGCAGACAAAGCGATCCAAGATCTTTACGTATTTCAATTTCTTACCTCGATCATATATTTACTCCACATTCCTGATACAGGGCCTCACATCTGTTAGCCATCATAGGTTTCCTTAGTTACCTAATTCTAATGGAGGGGGTCAGCTGCATAGAGTGAAATTTGAAGACATCCTGCAGAGTGCAAGCTCTTTTCTCTCATCTTTTATCAAGGATTTTAATTTTCTCTATGACAACCATCATACTGACCTGGTGAAGAGATGGAAGAATCTTCAGAGTGGCGACTTATTATTAACATACTGTCATCTGATGGGGAGATGGAGGAGTCTCCAGAGCAGGTAATTGTTACCATCATACTGAGGCTGACGAGGAGATGGAGGAGCCTCCAGAGCAGGTAATTGTTACCATCATACTGACGCTGATGAGAAGATGGAGGAGTCTCCAGAGCAGGTAATTGTTACCATCATACTGAGCCTGATGAGAAGATGGAGGAGTCTCCAGAGCAGGTAATTGTTACCATCATCCTGAGGCTGATGAGAAGATGGAGGAGTCTCCAGAGCAGGTAATTGTTACCATCATACTGAGCCTGATGAGGAGATGAAGGAGACTCCAGAGCAGGTAATTGTTACCATCATACTAAGCCTGATGAGGAGATGGAGGAGACTCCAGAGCAGGTAATTGTTACGATCATACTGAGGCTGATGAGAAGATGGAGGAGTCTCCAGAGCAGGTAATTGTGACCATCATACTGAGGCTGATGAGGAGATGGAGGAGCCTCCAGAACAGGTAATTGTTACCATCATACTGAGCCTGATGAGGAGATGGAGGAGACTCCAGAGCAGGTAATTGTTACAATCATACTGAGGCTGATGAGAAGATGGAGGAGTCTCCAGAGCAGGTAATTGTGACCATCATACTGAGGCTGATGAGGAGATGGAGGAGCCTCCAGAACAGGTAATTGTTACCATCATACTGAGGCTGATGAGGAGATGGAGGAGCCTCCAGAACAGGTAATTGTTACCATCATACTAAGCCTGATGAGAAGATTGAGGAGACTCCAGAGCAGGTAATTGTTACGATCATACTGAGGCTGATGAGAAGATGGAGGAGTCTCCAGAGCAGGTAATTGTGACCATCATACTGAGGCTAATGAGGAGATGGAGGAGCCTCCAGAACAGGTAATTGTTACCATCATACTGAGGCTGATGAGGAGATGGAGGAGCCTCCAGAGCAGGTAATTGTTACCATCATACTGAGCCTGATGAGGAGATGGAGGAGACTCCAGAGCAGCTAATTGTGACCATCATACTGAGGCTGACGAGGAGATGGAGGAGCCTCCAGAGCAGGTAATTGTTACCATCATACTGAGGCTGACGAGGAGATGGAGGAGTCTCCAGAGCAGGTAATTGTTACCATCATACTGAGGCTGATGAGAAGATGGAGGAGTCTCCAGAGCAGGTAATTGTTACCATCATACTGAGGCTGATGAGAAGATGGAGGAGTCTCCAGAGCAGGTAATTGTTACCATCATACTGAGGCTGATGAGGAGATGGAGGAGTCTCCAGAGCAGGTAATTGTTACCATCATACTGAGGCTGATGAGGAGATGGAGGAGCCTCCAGAGCAGGTAATTGTTACCATCATACTGAGGCTGATGAGAAGATGGAGGAGTCTCCAGAGCAGGTAATTGTTACCATCATACTGAGGCTGATGAGGAGATGGAGGAGCCTCCAGAGCAGGTAATTGTTACCATCATACTGAGGCTGATGAGAAGATGGAGGAGTCTCCAGAGCAGGTAATTGTTACCATCATACTGAGGCTGATGAGGAGATGGAGGAGCCTCCAGAACAGGTAATTGTTACCATCATACTAAGCCTGATGAGGAGATGGAGGAGTCTCCAGAGCAGGTAATTGTTACCATCATACTGAGGCTGATGGGGAGATGGAGGAGTCTCCAGAGCAGGTAATTGTTACCATCATACTGAGGCTGATGAGGAGATGGAGGAGCCTCCAGAGCAGGTAATTGTTACCATCATACTGAGGCGGATGAGGAGATGGAGGAGCCTCCAGAGCAGGTAATTGTTACCATCATACTGAGGCGGATGAGGAGATGGAGGAGTCTCCAGAGCAGGTAATTGTTACCATCATACTGAGGCTGATGGGGAGATGGAGGAGTCTCCAGAGCAGGTAATTGTTACCATCATACTGAGGCGGATGAGGAGATGGAGGAGCCTCCAGAGCAGGTAATTGTTACCACCATACTGAGGCTGACGAGGAGATGGAGGAGCCTCCAGAGCAGGTAATTGTTACCATCATACTGAGGCTGACGAGGAGATGGAGGAGTCTCCAGAGCAGGTAATTGTTACCATCATACTGAGGCTGATGAGAAGATGGAGGAGTCTCCAGAGCAGGTAATTGTTACCATCATACTGAGGCTGATGAGAAGATGGAGGAGTCTCCAGAGCAGGTAATTGTTACCATCATACTGAGGCTGATGAGGAGATGGAGGAGTCTCCAGAGCAGGTAATTGTTACCATCATACTGAGGCTGATGAGGAGATGGAGGAGCCTCCAGAGCAGGTAATTGTTACCATCATACTGAGGCTGATGAGAAGATGGAGGAGTCTCCAGAGCAGGTAATTGTTACCATCATACTGAGGCTGATGAGGAGATGGAGGAGCCTCCAGAGCAGGTAATTGTTACCATCATACTGAGGCTGATGAGAAGATGGAGGAGTCTCCAGAGCAGGTAATTGTTACCATCATACTGAGGCTGATGAGGAGATGGAGGAGCCTCCAGAACAGGTAATTGTTACCATCATACTAAGCCTGATGAGGAGATGGAGGAGTCTCCAGAGCAGGTAATTGTTACCATCATACTGAGGCTGATGGGGAGATGGAGGAGTCTCCAGAACAGGTAATTGTTACCATCATACTGAGGCTGATGAGGAGATGGAGGAGCCTCCAGAACAGGTAATTGTTACCATCATACTAAGCCTGATGAGGAGATGGAGGAGTCTCCAGAGCAGGTAATTGTTACCATCATACTGAGGCTGATGGGGAGATGGAGGAGTCTCCAGAGCAGGTAATTGTTACCATCATACTGAGGCTGATGAGGAGATGGAGGAGCCTCCAGAACAGGTAATTGTTACCATCATACTAAGCCTGATGAGGAGATGGAGGAGTCTCCAGAGCAGGTAATTGTTACCATCATACTGAGGCTGATGGGGAGATGGAGGAGTCTCCAGAACAGGTAATTGTTACCATCATACTGAGGCTGATGAGGAGATGGAGGAGCCTCCAGAACAGGTAATTGTTACCATCATACTAAGCCTGATGAGGAGATGGAGGAGTCTCCAGAGCAGGTAATTGTTACCATCATGCTGATCCTGATGAGGAGATGGAGGAGTCTCCAGAGCAGGTAATTGTTACTATCATACTGAGGCTGATGAGGAGATGGAGGAGTCTCCAGAGCAGGTAATTGTTACCATCATGCTGATCCTGATGGGGAGATGGAGGAGACTCCAGAGCAGGTAATTGTTACCATCATAATGAGGCGGATGAGATGGAGGAGCCTCCAGAGCAGGTAATTGTTACCATCATACTGAGGCGGATGAGGAGATGGAGGAGCCTCCAGAGCAGGTAATTGTTACCATAATACTGAGGCTGATGAGGAGATGGAGGAGCCTCCAGAGCAGGTAATTGTTACCATCATACTGAGCCTGAAGAGGAGATGGAGGAGAATCCAGAGCAGGTAATTGTTACCATCATACTGAGGCTGATGGGGAGATGGAGGAGTCTCCAGAGCAGGTAATTGTTACCATCATACTGAGCCTGATGAGGAGATGGAGGAGCCTCCAGGGCAGCTAATTGTTACCATCATACTGAGCCTGGTGAGGAGATGGAGGAGCCTCCAGAGCAGGTAATTGTTACCATCATACTGAGCCTGATGAGGAGATGGAGGAGACTCCAGAGCAGGTAATTGTTACCATCATACTGAGGCTGATGGGGAGATGGAGGAGTCTCCAGAGCAGGTAATTGTTACCATTATACTGAGCCTGATGAGGAGATGGAGGAGTCTCCAGAGCAGGTAATTGTTACCATCATACTGAGCCTGATGGGGAGATGGAGGAGTCTCCAAAGCAGGTAATTGTTACCATCATACTGAGGCTGATGAGATGGAGGAGCCTCCAGAGCAGGTAATTGTTACCATCATACTGAGCCTGATGGGGAGAAGGAGGAGTCTCCAGAGCAGGTAATTGTTACCATCATACTGAGCCTGATGGGGAGATGGAGGAGTCTCCAGAGCAGGTAATTGTTACCATCATAATGAGGCGGATGAGATGGAGGAGCCTCCTGAGCAGGTAATTGTTACCATCATACTGAGGCGGATGAGGAGATGGAGGAGCCTCCAGAGCAGGTAATTGTTACCATCATACTGAGCCTGATGAGGAGATGGAGGAGAATCCAGAGCAGGTAATTGTTACCATCATACTGAGCCTGGTGAGGAGATGGAGGAGCCTCCAGAGCAGGTAATTGTTACCATCATACTGAGCCTGATGAGGAGATGGAGGAGACTCCAGAGCAGGTAATTGTTACCATCATACTGAGGCTGATGGGGAGATGGAGGAGTCTCCAGAGCAGGTAATTGTTACCATCATACTGAGCCTGATGAGGAGATGGAGGAGTCTCCAGAGCAGGTAATTGTTACCATCATACTGAGCCTGATGGGGAGATGGAGGAGTCTCCAAAGCAGGTAATTGTTACCATCATACTGAGGCTGATGAGATGGAGGAGCCTCCAGAGCAGGTAATTGTTACCATCATACTGAGCCTGATGGGGAGATGGAGGAGTCTCCAGAGCAGGTAATTGTTACCATCATACTGAGCCTGATGGGGAGATGGAGGAGTCTCCAGAGCAGGTAATTGTTACCATCATAATGAGGCGGATGAGATGGAGGAGCCTCCAGAGCAGGTAATTGTTACCATCATACTGAGGCGGATGAGGAGATGGAGGAGCCTCCAGAGCAGGTAATTGTTACCATAATACTGAGGCTGATGAGGAGATGGCGGAGCCTCCAGAGCAGGTAATTGTTACCATCATACTGAGCCTGATGAGGAGATGGAGGAGAATCCAGAGCAGGTAATTGTTACCATCATACTGAGGCTGATGGGGAGATGGAGGAGTCTCCAGAGCAGGTAATTGTTACCATCATACTGAGCCTGATGAGGAGATGGAGGAGTCTCCAGAGCAGGTAATTGTTACCATCATACTGAGGCTGGTGAGGAGATGGAGGAGCTTCCAGAGCAGGTAATTGTTACCATCATACTGAGGCGGATGAGGAGATGGAGGAGCTTCCAGGGCAGCTAATTGTTACCATCATACTGAGGCCTGGTGAGGAGATGGAGGAGCCTCCAGAGCAGGTAATTGTTACCATCATACTGAGCCTGATGAGGAGATGGAGGAGACTCCAGAGCAGGTAATTGTGACCATCATACTGAGCCTGATGAGGAGATGGAGGAGACTCCAGAGCAGGTAATTGTTACCATCATACTGTGGCTGATGGGGAGATGGAGGAGTCTCCAGAGCAGGTAATTGTTACCATCATACTGAGCCTGATGAGGAGATGGAGGAGTCTCCAGATCAGGTAATTGTTACCATCATACTGAGCCTGATGGGGAGATGGAGGAGTCTCCAAAGCAGGTAATTGTTACCATCATACTGAGGCTGAAGAGGAGATGGAGGAGCCTCCAGAGCAGGTAATTGTTACCATCATACTGAGCCTGATGGGGAGATGGAGGAGTCTCCAGAGCAGGTAATTGTTACCATCATACTGAGCCTGATGGGGAGATGAAGGAGTCTCCAGAGCAGGTAATTGTTACCATCATACTGAGCCTGATGGGGAGATGGAGGAGTCTCCAGAGCAGGTAATTGTTACCATCATACTGAGCCTGATGGGGAGATGGAGGAGTCTCCAGAGCAGGTAATTGTTACCATCATACTGAGGCGGATGAGATGGAGGAGCCTCCAGAGCAGGTAATTGTTACCATCATACTGAGGCGGATGAGGAGATGGGGGAGCCTCCAGAGCAGGTAATTGTTACCATCATACTGAGGCTGATGAGGAGATGGAGGAGCCTCCAGAGCAGATAATTGTTACCATCATACTGAGGCTGATGGGGAGATAGAGGAGTCTCCAGAGGAGGTAATTGTTACCATCATACTGAGCCTGATGGGAAGATGGAGGAGTCTCCAGAGCAGGTAATTGTTACCATCATACTGAGGCGGATGAGATGGAGGAGCCTCCAGAGCAGGTAATTGTTACCATCATACTGAGGCGGATGAGGAGATGGAGGAGCCTCCAGAGCAGGTAATTGTTACCATCATACTGAGGCTGATGGGAAGATGGAGGAGTCTCCAGAGGAGGTAATTGTTACCATCATACTGAGGCGGATGAGATGGAGGAGCCTCCAGAGCAGGTAATTGTTACCATCATACTGAGGCGGATGAGGAGATGGAGGAACCTCCAGAGCAGGTAATTGTTACCATCATACTGAGGCTGATGGGGAGATAGAAGAGTCTCCAGAGGAGGTAATTGTTACCATCATACTGAGCCTGATGGGAAGATGGAGGAGCCTCCAGAGCAGGTAATTGTTACCATCATACTGAGGCTGATGGGAGATAGAGGAGTCTCCAGAGGAGGTAATTGTTACCATCATACTGAGGCTGATGAGGAGATGGAGGAGTCTCCAGAGCAGGTAATTGTTACCATCATACTGAGGCTGATGAGGAGATGAAGGAGTCTCCAGAGCAGGTAATTGTTACCATCATACTGAGCCTGATGAGGAGATGGAGGAGTCTCCAGAGCGGCTACTTGTTACCATCATACTGAGCCTGATGGGGAGATGGAGGAGAATCCAGAGCAGGTAATTGTTACCATCATACTGAGCCTGATGAGGAGATGGAGGAGCCTCCAGAGCAGGTAATTGTTACCATCATACTGAGTCTGATGAGGAGATGGAGGAGTCTCCAGAGCAGGTAATTGTTACCATCATGCTGATCCTGATGAGGAGATGGAGGAGTCTCCAGAGCAGGTAATTGTTACTATCATGCTGATCCTGATGAGGAGATGGAGGAGTCTCCAGAGCAGGTAATTGTTACCATCATACTGACCCTGAGGAGGAGATGGAGCAGTCTACAGAGCAGGTAATTGCTACCATCATACTGAGGCTGATGAGGAGATGGAGGAGTCTCCAGAGCAGGTAATTGTTACCATCATACTGAGCCTGATGGGGAGATGGAGGAGTCTCCAGAGCAGGTAATTGTTACCATCGTACTGAGCCTGATGGGGAGATGGAGGAGTCTCCAGAGCAGGTAATTGTTACCATCGTACTGAGCCTGATGGGGAGATGGAGGAGTCTCCAGAGCAGGTAATTGTTACCATCATACTGAGCCTGATGAGATGGAGGAGCCTCCAGAGCAGGTAATTGTTACCATCATACTGAGCCTGATGGGAGATGAAGGAGCCATCAGAGCAGGTAATTGTTACCATCATACCGAGCCTGATGGGAGATGAAGGAGCCATCAGAGCAGGTAATTGTTACCATCATACCGAGGCTGATGAGAAGATGGAGGAGCCTCCAGAGCAGGTAATTGTTACCATCATACTGAGCCTGATGGGGAGATGGAGGAGCCTCAAGAGCAGGTAATTGTTACCATCATACTGAGCCTGATGGGGAGATGGAGGAGCCTCCAGAGCGGCTACTTGTTACCGTCATACTGAGCCTGATGGGGAGATGGAGGTGTCTCCAGAGCAGGTAATTGTTACCATCAAACTGAGCCTGATGGGGAGATAGAGGAGCCTTCAGAGCAGGTAATTGTTACCATCATACTGAGCCTGATGGGGAGATGGAGGAGTCTCCAGAGCAGGTAATTGTTACCATCATACTGAGCCTGATGAGGAGATGGAGGAGTCTCCAGAGCAGGTAATTGTTACCATCATACTGAGGCTGATGAGGAGATGGAGGAGTCTCCAGAGTAGCTACTTGTTACCATCATACTGAGCCTGATGAAGAGATGGAGGAGTCTCCAGAGCAGCTACTTGCTATCATCTGATGAACCCGCACCTCGCCCCATGTCACAATTATGTTGGAGGGCTCATGCGGTACGGTTTTCGCACTTGCACCAAAGTGACATTTCGTACCTCATGGGGACACGCAAGGGCAGCTTGGTAAAGTTTTACACAGGCACACTCTTGTCTACATGGGCCCAGGAAAGCACAGGGAGTGAGAGGATATGGCCCACGCAGTCGCTGACATGGCATCAAACTCGTTCACAATCCTGACAGAGTGAGAGGCCCCTTCCGCTAGCACCAGGGAAACAGCGCCTGATTAGCTTGGTAGGACTGCCACAAGTTCATCGATAGATGTAAGCCCGGTCCGTTAACAAGATTATATTGGGCCAGAGTCCAGCCCCGGAAGCATAAAAAGTTCAGTTGAGAACACAAACATGTGGATTCGTGGATCGAGACAAAAGAGCAGGTCAAGGTCAAATTATATATTTGTCCAATAGAAAGAAAACAGCAGCACTCATAGTACCCGATCTTGATTCTCTATTCAAAGCGGATCAAAACATAGCGGCATGGAGAAGAGGTGGAGACAGCGATAGGATTACCGCTGTTTGGCGTTGCAAGCGCTTTCAGGGGTCCAAGGTGAAGGGGATCCTGCCTAAATAGCCGATCAACCCACCTGGTACCACGACTTATACCACCCTCCTCACCTGTCTGAATGTGCAAACACCACAAAATAATTCAAACATAGCCAAATGTAAAAACCATGTGCATTTAAAAACCCTAACTCAAAGTTTTGTATTAAACAAAGAATGAATTGAGATCCAGACTTATGGAAATGCAATGGTCTAATTTTAATAAAAAACTAGACTGAAAGTTAGTGATAATTCAATATGAAATTAAACATAAAGAAACGGGATAAATGTATCCATGACAAAGAGAATTAAAATTTAGGTCGGGCCTTCACTTGGAATACATATTTACCATATAATAATAATAATAAAAAGGAGAAATGTGAACAGAAACAAGAAAGGAAGGCTGAGGAAATACTGGACGACCAACTCAAATTGCAGTGCTAATGAGGACATGGGCTGTCCTTTGAATCAGAATTCTTGAAAAGGTCCCTCTAATCCTGCACTGGCCCCTTTAAAATCAGAACCAGAAGGGGCGGCAGGAGGCACTGGCCTATTGCAAAACCGCAAACGGAAGCAGGTGTCTTGGAGACACTGAATGAGGAAGTAACCACAAATAAGACTGTCATTAATCTCACAGACCATCACCTTGACACTTCCACTATCTCTGCTTTAAACAAAGGACTGGGTTTTTGTATTCTTGATGATTTTGATTTAATGGATTTCATTGGTAGCTATGTTCAAAGCCATCAGAAGGATTCATCTACACAAAGCTTTCTCGAACACTAAGGGCAATATGACTCCCCCTTTGGAACAGCAGGAGGGCTTTCGTTCGACAGGTCCCTTGGGACTCAGGATGGGAACATCACTCTATCCTGCCCTTCCCCCAATAACACAGGATGCTGCCCTTCTACTAGGCATTAGTGAAAACACAGAGGAGAAGGGTAAAGTAACACCCAAGTCCAGCATCACACGGGATCCATTTAAGGGTTATTAATCTACCTACACACCACCCATCTCCTCAGGAAATGTAATTGATATCTTCCATGAACAAGTATTAAGGGACATTGAAGCCATAATCTCAGATTGCCCCAAAATCTTAACACCAGGGAACGGGAGGCTATTAGACAACTGAGAAGTTGAGATGATATTGTCCTAAGGGAGGCGGACAAGGGGGGCAATATTGTCCTGTTGACCAGGGAATATTACCTCCAGGAGGCTCACGGGCAATTGTCAGACACAGAAATATATTCTAGGGTGCCACAAGACCCCACTATCAAATACAAAGGAGAACTACAATCCTTCCTTAAACTGCAGGTAGACCGAGGTATTCTTTCCAAAAAACAGGCAGAAAAACTCTTCCCAGAAATCCCTTCAAAGGCCCACTGGTAAAGTACACAAATCACTAATTGCCCCCCCCAAGACGCCCAATAGTCAATGGGATGGAATCTCTCACGGAACCGTTGTCACAGTTTATTGACTGGACACTTCGCCCACTGTTGAGGTACATACCCTCCTACATAAAGCATACGAGCAACTTCATACATGCTCTCCAGGGATATACCTGGCAGGAAGGCTTCTCTTTGGCATCTATCCATGTAGAGCCTTTACACTAGGATACCACGGGAACAGGTTATTGAGCCTGTAGCAGGGATATTGTCGAATACAGGTAAAAATGGAGATTTTGTGGATTTTGTATGTGGCGCTCTACATTTCATCTTGACCCACAATTCCTTCAAATTCCAGGATAAATGGTATAAACAGAACACCGGAACAGCCATTGGCATGCCCATGGCATGTACATTTGCCAACCTATTTCTAGCAGTGTTTGAAGATAAATATGTGTACTCAATAGAAAATCCCTTGAGGTATATCAGTTTGTAAATGAGATATGTGGACGATGTGTTCATTGTCTGGGATGAGAATCAGGAACATTTCAGCGATTTTTTTGTCATATTTAAACTTGATCAATAAGATGAATATGAGGTTCACATTAGTATTTGGGGGCTCAAGCTTGGTGTTTCTAGATATACAGATCCATGGGGGCTCCCTTGATACACAGGTACACAGGAAACCCTCCTAGTTCAACTCCTTTTTGCATTAAAGCAGTGCCCACCTGCACCACACTAAGAGAGCCGCACCGTATAGTCAGTTCCCCAGATTGATGAGAATTAAGAGTAGAAATGAACGTTTTCTGAAACAGGCCTCAGCATTAAAGAATAGATTTATGGCTAGAGGTTACCAAGAACAATATTGTAACAGGCTCTCAGCAAGTCTAGTGCGTTCTCGCATAACAAGCTGCTACAAAAACCCTAAATAAAGGAAAAAAAGAGGAGATGAGAGATTTAGCTATAGTGTTAAGTTTGGGCCCATGGACCGTCAGATTATAAGAGCTATCATTAAATACTGGCAGATACAGTAGCCCGGAAACCTCTGATCTCGTTGAGAAGGAGCATTAACCTTAAAGATGTGTTGATACAAAATTGCCTCAAGCCAGAATCTAAAAATTGGTTATCTAACGTCAAACCAATTGGTAACCATAAATCCGGTGTAGTGCAGTGCTCACTGAATGTGTTGGGGGACACACTCACTCAGCAGCGGGATTAAGACACACAGGAACGATTGTCCACTTGAAACAATCCATGCGGTTTATTATGCAATCATAAACCACTGTAGGCCATGTCATACATCACAGACCTAGCATACAGTCCACTCTCACTTGCGGTTATGTCCACACAGTTCATTAACTGACCCTCGTCAGTGCACTCAGTCTCCCATGCTCTGGGTTACCTGCTTGGCAGCGTTGCAGGCTTCACAGGCTGGCATCACATGGGTCCTGACTTCCAGGGAAGCTGCCTTGCTGGGATCACTGACTATAACTTGCTTGACAAGCTCACTTCCATCAGTTCCAGACCTTCAGAAGGACGTTAGCTTCCCCCAACACAGATAGCCGTCACGGACTCTGCAGGCACATGCCTCCACCATGAGCCTTCCACCAAAACCTGTACACTTTCAGGACCTTCCAAAACAGAGACCATGTGAACAAACCACAGTCTCACTATATTGTAGGAGAGACACCCATTGACGGGAGGTGTGTGGTTAGCCAGACCCGCTCAGCTATCCGACTAACCCTGCAAGTCCAGCCCCTTATACCCTAAGCAAGGCTCGTGGAACTACAAGTCCCATAGAAACATTCCAGGCTTACAACGCAGAGGACCTCCTCCTCTGTGAGACATACTGGCCATTCACAAAGCCGGTCACTGTCTCACATATCCTCCTCTGTGATCAAACTTGTGGGGTTGAACCCTTGTCATAAACCAGGGGCCCCAAGACCGGGAACTCATGTCACCTTGACCTACCAATGGAGAGGGACTTCTCAGTCGTTTTTGAGCGTCAGCTCCTGAAACATAGTCCATCATCCATCACTGTCACTAAATTCCTATCTGTGGACAATGTGCTATCGGACTTTGTCGCCTCACGTTTCAGAGTCATACTTTTGTTAGGTCTTCCCCGCCCCAGCGGTCAGTATGTAGGCACAATTCCCTTGCACCCATAACTACTGTCTGGCCTTGGGCTTCAGCACTTGAGTCACAGTTTGTCCGTGTCACTAGACCCTATTTAGTCACCACATCTCTCAAGTACGCCCCTTTACTCGACCTCTCTCCATAACCACCACCAACAGTTGGTGTGGCTGTGAGACTCACAGTCAAGCCTACTGTCTGGTCTGAGTCTGACCTATCTAGTATGTTATAGGGGCTACTGTCCAAGTTCCTCAAGCTTTGTACTGAGAGTAGATCTGCCATTTTCAGATTCTCTGCATCCTTGTCTTGTTGAACTACCAAGGCCTATTCTTGGTAGATGTCTTTGGCTGTCAGCATTTCCATTATTTGCAGGGCCTCTTCTGCTCCCTTTTCCTTGGGTTGAAGGCGGCCACCAACTTCCACCGACTTGGCAAATCAGTCCTGCAAGGTGCAGTATTTCAAGCCTTAACTGCTCTATCTCCTTTAAATATGCCACACGACACTCCAGCAGAGTCCGTATATCTCCAAAACGCTCTACCGTACCCAGAACAAAGAATGAAACAATACCATTTTCCCTGGGTATCTGGTCATCATGGTCACAAGGAATTCTTAATCTCACCACTCCCGATTTATCCATCATCTCTTGCATGGCTTGACCATTTCTTCCAATGACTTTTTCCACCATAGGAATAGGCACCTGTATCACATCTTCCAGAAGACTGAGCTTTCCTCATATGCCCCAACCACCTAGCAACATCTTCATTCCTCAATCATATCATCCACTTCGTACGCACACATCTCAAATGCATGTCACTCAGGATAGCTACTCTCCTCGCTGTGACATCATTTCTGGTCAGTACCACTAACTGTATACATATTAGTCGTTAAAGCCCAAAAACACCATGGGTCACACTCCGTCATACATGAATTAAACTGAATGCCAAAAAGTGAATTAATGGCACAAGGAATGTATAGCAAAAATATTACAATTTTATTCACAATGAAAACATGTTGCTTAAAAAATCAACATACATAATAAATGCCTCAAAAATCTAGAGATCGCGTGCAGCTGGAGCAAACACACTACTGAATCAATTAGAATGACTGCTCAATGGTACATTCAATAGCCCAAATACCCTCCTATTAAAATAGCAACTAATGCCTGAGATCCATACTAAATCTAGTGCCAATGCAGCATCAACTTATGTCTAGCAACAGTGCCCGGACTGTTATGAATGGGTCACCGAGGAGAAAAAAACAAAACAAGCTAAGACACAGAAAACCAGAGAGGTTGGTAACTATGCAGATTGCAGATCCCTGATCCTAACCACACAACTTGCATCAGCCGTGGAGCGTACCTACGATGGTCCTAGACGCTTTGTCACAGCCGGAGGACTAAATAAGCCTGAAGCAAGAAAAGGGGAAAACTAACTGCCCCAGAGCAGACCACAAAGGAAAGACAGCCCCCACACATGTATTGACGGTGAAACAAGATGAAAGCACAAACACAGGCAGGAAAATAGGCTGAGCAAACGATGGGGCCCAAACTAACTAGAAAAAATAGGAAAGGAAAGACACTGTCTGCAATCTGCAAAAAACCCTACCAAAATAAAGTCCAACACTTCTGATAACAAAATTAACCCTGAAGTCACTAGACTTCTCCCACTATATCAGCACTCTGAAATATTCTGAGACAGAGCAAAAAGAGGCCAATCTAATAAGGGACAAAAAGCAAATTGGCAAATACAGATAAATAAGAGAGGAAATTTAGCGCAGCCCCAGTCGGGGCTGGCTGACCACACAAAAAACTGAATAGACCAACAAAATCAAGTGTGAACATTAGCAGAAAAAAATTAGCTTTAGATGACTGGAACAGAGCTGAAAACAAAGACCTGACAAGCCAGAAGGAATCACCAGCACCAGACTAGGGCGTCGGCTGTCTTAAATCGAGTCTGAGATTCCTGAGGCCCAATCGTCATCCTCATTAACAGGTGGCAGATTTCTACTGATTAAATCAGCCTCACTACCTCCAGTTACCACCAGAGGGAGCCTGGCAGGAGAACTCACAACTGGTGGACTGGAAAATGAACTCACAACACCGGACCATAGGCTAGATTGCAATCAATATACTTCATATAAAGTGGGTAATGAACTATCAAAACGTTACTAAAGGTGCACATAAGTCAGCAATACCTGAGTGTGTGTCCAATGCTGTCACTGCGACCAACCCCGACGTGCGTGTCGCCTGTTCTTCTTCTGGGGACGTGTCAATAAAGGAGGCTGGAAGTCCTTATGTATTACCGGTAACCAATTAGAACATCCCGTGACAAGTGACGGCCCACATATTGATGAAAGGCCAGCGTACTGGTGATAAGCCGGGAATACCACGGCGCATCCGGCGCCGAGACGGCACCTCATGGAACCACCCATTTCCGTAAAATGGATCGCTGGCATACCACCAAGCAAAGCCGGGCGGAAGTAACGCGTTGCCATCTTGGTGCCGAGACTGGGAGATTCAGGACGATCCAGGCAGCGCATGCGCACATGAACCAGCTGTGAAAGTGCATAGTGCCTTCTAATAAAGAGTAAGTCAGTGCTATAAAGTGTGATGTGCATGGAACAAATCTCACAAGACAGAAGTCACGTGTTAACCTCTTAGTACCAGGACTGGGAAATTGAGGGCAATCCAGGCAACACATGCACATAAAGTCAGCTAAAAATGTGCATAGTGCCTAATATTTAAATGTGAATGGTGTTGTAGAGTATGATGTGTATAAAATAAATATATCTATGTGTAATAGACAAAAAACTCTACGTGCACATATAAGTACAAAATCATTAATTAAAAAAACAAAAAATTATGAAGTGATAATATACAAAATATTATATTATGCCATAATTATTAACCCTAAAAAAGGCTACTTTACTGTGAATGCAATGATCAAGTAATAATAAAAAACCCTGATTATATCACCTAAAGTATACCATACCCATTCTCCCTAATAGAAACTCCATACATAATTATTGCACATAACTACAACAGTTCATATAGCAATTATGTACATTCTCATTAATTCCCATCCATTAATGTCCACATGAGAATAAAGTCTAAAGAAATGTTTGGAAAAAATCCTTTTTGAAAAAATTCCTGAAAAATCAAACACATGCGGACAAACTCTTCACCAGAAAATTCAGTCTTGCAGATGGTCTTCAAAGAAGTCAACAGGAACGAATAAGGACGATCCTATATAGATATAATTCAAGGAAAAAATAAATTACTAAAAAATACGATAGAATTAAAAAATAATAAAAACCAACCCCCCATAAAAGCTTCAATAAAGACATAGAGAGAATAATAATAAATTACAGAAATGCCCCAAAGCCAAAACCCTCATTAAGCCCCTGTGGTGCTAAAGTGCCTAATCGGTAGATCCACCGGCTCTCGACTTGTGCCAAAATTTTACTGATGTTACCCAATGCCACCGAGTCATTACCTTTTATCTGCAAACCATTAGGATTACATTGGTGATATTTCTTAAAATGTTTAGGTAATGTTTTTAAAGTTGACTCCTCTTCAATGGTCTTGGTATTAATAATGTCCCGGCAGTGTTCACGGGTCCGGATTTTCAGCTCACGTGTAGTTAGCCCAACATAAGTCTTCAAAATTACAGAGAGTTTTTGTCTTGGTGTGGTTGAGATGCCTTGCATAGGCCACATGGATAAAAACCTGGATTCACAGTATCTCTGGAATTCCTATCACCTGTCGGATTGTACTAGTAAGTCTTGTAAGTTCCTAGCTCTTTTAGCCACAATAAGAGGTTTCTCAGGTAAAATTCTCTTCAAAATAGGGTCTGTGTGGAGAACTTTCCCATGTTTCTGAAAAATACCCCTAAATTGGCGTCACTTCTTGTGGTATGTAGTAATCATACGCACCTGATTTGTTTTATCTAAATCCTGCACTTGTACATCTTGTTTGTAAAGAAGATCGGTCCATGATGTATTTAAGGCTCGCCGATATCCTCTTCATATATTCCTTTTGCTATAACCTCTTTCATAGATTTTCCTATAGAGGTCTGCAGCTTGATTAAAAGGTCCAGAAATTCAATGGTTCTATCTGTCTTGAAAGTAAGTTTGACATTTAAATTGTTGTCATTTAGGGAATCCATAAACCCTGATGATTCAAGAGTGGACCCCTCCCAAATGAACCAAATATCGTCAATATACCTCATCCAGCCTACAACTAGGCCGGAATGAGGTACAGGATCCGTGACAAAAATCTTTCGCTCCCATAAACCAAGAAACATATTGGCATACGATGGGGCACAACAGGCCCCATCGCAGTACCCTGGCGTTTCCTATAAACAACATTTTTAAAAATAAAAATGTTGTAAGTGCATATTCCAACAGTTGTAATATCAATGAAATCAAGTGTTTATCCATATTGGTTGCATTTAGATACCATGAAGCAGCTTCCAAACCATCTTCATGGCGTATAGATGTATATAGAGCCTCTACGTCGGCCGTCACCATGATAGCACCATCACTCAAATGAATATTGTCAAGTCTCTGTAGCGCAGAATTCGTATCTTTAATATAAGATGGTAAGTCATTGACCAAAATTTTCAGATGGCAGTTTAAGAAGAGCATCATTAAACTGCCACGACAGCGTGAATCATCTTTTAGTTCTACATCATCAACCACTGAATGTAATGCTCCAGTGAATGAACGTGATTTAAATTACTCCACTAGACATAGGACACGTAATGGTGGATTCAAAAGGCAAGCTGATATTTTCACAAAACAATCCAAAAAAAGCAGAAATGATAATTTTAAGGTAATTAATTTATCTACACATAATTTATCAGATATTCAAATTTCTGTGTTGGAAAAAGGCGTAACTTTTTCTCCTTCTGCAGGCCTAGATCCTTTTGTGGCCATCAAGGATTTGCATCTTTTTTCAAGGAAAATGATACTTCAGAAAATGCATTTTAAAACTGATGATTCATTTTCATCTGATGTGGAAAAAGAGGCCTTGGAAAATCTTGAAGCACTTGCGGAGGAAAGTGAACCTATGCCAGTGAGCCAGAGTTTCCCCCTTTCTCTCATTAATAAATCAAAAAAATTTCCACCATTAAGTATCTGCCCTGCTGTAGAGGTGTTTACTAGATTGGTAACTGATGAAATTGAACCACTTTGCCATAATGGCTATGATACCTCCAACTGCAGCAGTTCAGAACGTGAGGCTATTACTAGTTTGCAAAATCTTCCTGATGTTGTATTTAAATCATCAGATAAAGGGGGGAACCTGGTAATCTGGCCTAATGAGATGTATGAGAAGCAAGCATTCAGATTATTGAATGATAAAAATTGCTATGAAAAATTGTAAGTAAATCCACTACAGTCTACTAAGGGCATTATTCTGAAAAAAATGCTGGATTTTGTGAAGGAGATGCATCCTCGCCTTCCAACACTTTATTTAATTCCAAAAATTCATAAAAATGCCTTGGATCCACCTGGAAGGCCTTTAGTATCGGGAAATGGGGGCCTCTGCGAGGTTGTCACCATGGTAGTGGACCATTATTTAAAACCTTTGGTCAATGACTTACCATCTTATATTAAAGATACGAATTCTGCGCTACGGAGACTTGACAATATTCATTTGAGTGATGGTGCTATCATGGTGACGGCTGACGTAGAGGCTCTATAAAACATCTATACGCCAAGAAGATGGTTTGGAAGCTGCTTTGTGGTATCTAAATGCAACCAATATGGATAAACACTTGATTTCATTGATATTACAACTGTTGGAATATGCACTTACAACATTTTTATTTTTAAAAATGTTGTTTATAGGCAATGCCAGGGTACTGCGATGGGGGGCCTGTTGTGCCCCATCATATGCCAATTTGTTTCTTGGTTTATGGGAACAAAAGATTTTTGTCTCGGATCCTGTACCTCATTCCGGCCTAGTTGTAGGCTGGATGAGGTATATTGACGACATTTGGTTCATTTGGGAGGGGTCCACTCTTGAATTATCAGGGTTTATGGATTCCCTAAATGACAACAATTTAAATGTCAAACTTACTTTCAAGACAGATAGAACCATTGAATTTCTGGACCTTTTAATCAGAATGGGAGGAATAGGGCTAAGCAACAGCACATGTGAAAAAGACTTGGGTATACTAATAGATCACAGACTGAATATGAGTCAACAGTGTGATGCAGCAGCAAAAAAGGCAAATGCAATTCTAGGATGTATTAACAGAAGCATACAGTCTAGATCATGTGAAGTCATTATTTCCCTCTACTCCTCTTTGGTCAGACCTCATCTGGAATATTGTGTCCAGTTTTGGGCACCACATTTTAAAAAAGACATCAACAAACTAGAGCAAGTTCAGAAAAGAGTGACCAGAATGGTGACCGGTCTGCAAACCCTGTCTTATGAGGAAAGGTTGCAGGATTTGGGAATGTTTAGTTTGCAAAAGAGAAGACTGAGAGGAGACCTAATAGCTGTCTACAAATATCTAAAGGGCTGTCACATTGTAGAAGGATCAACTTTATTCTCATTTGCACAAGGAAAGACTAGAAGCAATGGGATGAAACTGAATGGGAGGAGACACAGATTAGATATTAGAAAAAACTTTTTGACAGTTAGAGTGATCAATGAGTGGAACAGGCTGCCACGAGAAGTGGCGAGTTCTCCTTCAATGGAAGTCTTCAAACAGAGGCTGGACAGACATCTGACTGGGATGATTTAGCGAATCCTGCTTTGAGCAGGGGGTTGGACCAGATGGCCCAGGAGGTCCCTTCCAACTCTACGATTCTATGATTCTAAAAAGGTGTCTTGTCTACAGATTTGTTTAGAAAACCTACTTCAACAAATTCGTTCCTGCACGCTACGTCTTCACATCCTTCAGCAACTATCAGAGGAATTCCAATAGGACAATTTTTACGAGCTAAGAGAATTTGTTCAAATTCTGAAGATTTTGAATTTCAAGCTGCAGACCTCTCTGGGAGAATCTACGAAAGAGGTTATAGCAAAAGGAATATACGAAGAGGATATCGGTGAGCCTTAAATACATCAAGGAACGATCTTCTTTACAAACAGGATGTACAAGTGCAGGATTTAGACAAAACATATCAGGTGCGTATGATTACTACATACCACAACAAGTGGCGCCAATTTAGGGGTATTTTTCAGAAACATGGGAAAGTTCTCCACACAGACCCTATTTTGAAGAGAATTTTACCTGAGAAACCTCTTATTGTGGCTAAAAGAGCTAGGAACTTACGAGACTTACTAGTACAGTTTGTATAATCCGACAGGTGATAGGAATTCCAGAGATACTGTGAATCCAGGTTTTCATCCATGTGGCCTATGCAAGGCATCTCAACCACACCAAGACCAAAACTCTCTGTAATTTTGATAACACTAAAGTCTATAGCATCAGAAAACATATCACTTGGGCCTCCCGTGGCGTGATTTATCAAGCAACCTGTCCCTGCAACAAGACGTATGTTGGGCTAACTAAACGTGAGCTGAAAATCCGGACCCGTGAACACTGCCGGGACATTATTAATACCAAGACCATTGAAGAGGAGTCAACTTTAAAAACATTACCTAAACATTTTAAGAAATATCACCAATGTAATCCTAATGGTTTGAAGATAAAAGGTAATGACTCGGTGGCACTGGGGATTAGAGGTGGTAACATCAGTAAAATTTTGGCACAAGTCGAGAGCCGGTGGATCTACCAATTAGGCACTTTAGCACCACAGGGGCTTAATGAGGGTTTTGGCTTTGGGGCATTTCTGTAATTTATATATTATTCTCTCTTTGTCTTTATTGAAGCTTTTATGGGGGGTTGGTTTTTATTATTATTTTGAATTCTTTCTATCGTATTTTTTAGTAATTTATTTTTTCTTTGAATTATATCTATATAGGATCGTCCTTACAGTCCGGTGTTGTTACTCATTCCTGTTGACTTCTTTGAAGACCATCTGCAAGATTGAATTTTCTGGTGAAGAGTTTGTCGGCATGTGTTTGATTTTTTCAGGAATTTTTTCAAAAAGGATTTTTTCCAAACATTTCTTTAGACTTTATTCTCATGTGGACATTAATGGATGGGAATTAATGAGAATGTACATAATTGCTATATGAACTGCTGTAGTTATGTGCAATAATTAGGTATGGAGTTTCTATTAGGGAGAATGGGTATGGTATACTTTAGGTGATAGGGTTTTTTATTATTACTTGATCATTGTGTTCACAGTAAAGTAGCCTTTTTAGGGTTAATAATTATGGCATAATATAATATTTTGTATATTATCACTTCATAATTTTTTTTTTAATTAATGATTTTGTACTTATATGTGCACGTAGAGTTTTTGTCTATTACACATAGATATATTTATTTTATACACATCATACTCTACAACACCATTCACATTTAAATATTAAGCACTATGCACTTTTTTAGCTGACTTTATGTGCATGTGTTGCCTGGATTGCCCTCAATTTCCCAGTCCTGGTACTAAGAGGTTAACGCGCTGTCTGGATCGCCCTGAATCTCCCAGTCTCGGCACCAAGATGGCAACGTGTGACTTCCACCCAGCTTTGCTTGGTGGTATGTCAGCGTTCCAATGTCCGGAAGTGGGTGATTCCTTGAGATGCGGTCTCGGCGCCGGATGCGCCTCTGTATTCCTGGCTTATCACCAGTACGCTGACCTTTCATCAATATGTGGGCCGTCACTTGTCACGGGATGTTCTGATTGGTTACCGATAATATATAAGGACTTCCAGCCTCCTTTATTGACACGCCCCAGGAAGAACAGGCGAAACGCGCGTCGGGGTGGGTCGCAGTGACAGCATTGGACACACACTCTGTTATTGCTGACTTATATGCACCTTTAGCAACGTTTTGATAGTTCATTACCCACTTTATATGAAGTATATTGATTGCAATCTAGCCTATGGTCCGGGCACTGTTGCTAGACATAAGTTGATGCTGTATTGGCACTAGATTTAGTATGGATCTCAGGCATCAGTTGCTATTTTACTAGGAGGGTATTTTCGCTATTGAATGTACCATTGAGCAGTCATTTCAATTGATTCAGTAGTGTATTTGCTCCAGCTGCACGCAATCTCTAGTTTTTTGAGGCATTTATTATGTATGTTGATTTTTTTATGTAACATGTTTTCATTGTGAATAAAATTGTAATATTTTTGCTATACATTCCTTGTGCCGGTACCACTAACTGTTTAGTTTCCGGGAGCCAGTAGAACTTACACACTTACACAGCCTTCTTGAATTGTTCATGCATAGACTCCATGGCACACGCCTCTCTCAGGTCTTCAGGATCGTCTCGTAAGCATTTAAACAGAGAAGTCTCTTTCTCTCCTGTTGTCATTAAACAACCATCTTGTTCAGCTCTCAGAGCCAGCTTCCTCTGAATGTCTCCGGAGTCCACATGTTTGGCCAGGATAGACACCTGTTGCTCCATCTTCTCCCAGGCTGCCTAATTCATTGACTGGCTTTCTATCAGGCAACCTCTGAGCTTAGACACCTTTCTCCAGCTCACCTATTCTGATTTCAGCTGCTTATCTCTGAAGTTCTTCTTGCTTCTGTTGCTCCATCAGTCTCCTCGACCAACTTCATCAACTTAATTAGATTTTCACTGGGGTTGTCTGGGCCCCCTTCTTCCAGACCCTTCCGAGTCCTCTTTGCTCCACCATCCTCAGAATCAGTAGACCGTGCAATCTTCTGATGAGCTATCTGGTTTCAAGGTCACCTCTTCAGCGGCTTCCACCACCTCTGTGCCTTTAGTCTTCTCTTGGGGCTCTACACGGACAACTTTGACCCACTCGAGGCTCTGCCAGGTCACCCTTAGCTACCTCTTGATTCTCTGGAACTTCAGAGTACTCCGCACACTCCAGTTCCTCAGCATCAGGTTCTCTGGAGCCTTCACCATACTCAGCCATCTCACCCTGACTGTGGAGACCTGTGTATGGTCCTAAGCAGTGCCTTCACCCCCCCTTCCCACCAATCCCGCAAAGAATACACAGTCAGATCTAGATGAGTTGAACAGGTCGGTCACAGTTTATTAATTACCTAAGCAGAGAAGGGCAATTACATTTCGTAACGGGAGGCTCGTGGCTGAGATCCTGTCATCGATCGACAGGCAATTTGGCCAACGAACTGTCACAAACCTTTGCCCTCCTCTACTTCTTCCGCTGTGACTTAATATTGTTAACAAAGATTAGTTATATATACATAATTTTTTTTTAAATTAAAATAAAACATAGTACACATATATACATATCTCCGGAGCAGTTAGTGTGGCAATTTACCCCCATTGAAGTATGTAAGGGAGGGAGGGTGGGACAAAAGCTTCCAAGTGAGTGACCGCCGGAGGGAAAGGAAGTTCTGTCCTGGGTACCTGGATTTAACCCCTGTAGGTGTGGCCATAGATACCTTCCCCTTTAAGGACCATTGGACAGTAGGGCATCCCAATTAGTACATCACCGAGGGGAGTGGTGTGAGGGGGGTGAATTGGGCACTGTCAGTATTTTATTAGCTTTGTCCATGGTGCTCCACAGTCAGATGCACATTCCTTAAGCAGTACTGTGCCTGCCATTTCTGTTACCGCAGATGTGGGTCTATTACTGGTCTGTTTTCTGTGACCTTCGTGGATTCTCGCTCCACCAGCGCTCTCCAGGATTCCTTCTCCTACAGCGCCATCAACTGACTGACCATCAGCTGCTTGTTCCAAAACTGAAGAAGACAGCCACACCATCTTCTTTTCTGGCTCCGTCAGCATGACTCCATCTCGTGGAGCATTGTTGCCACACTGTGTCAGTGCTTCTAACAGCACAATATCGGACTCAGCCCTAGCGGTTGCTACTGGCAACAACAAGTCAACTTCCTTCCCAATCTCTTCAGTGTCTGGAAGAAAACTCACATGGGAAGTAGAAGTCCACGACCTTCTATTATCAGCAAGTCTCTTGGACAACTTCTTTATGGCCCTTGCTCCTTCGGCGACGGGAGGATTTGCTGTGCTTGTTGGGTCCTTCCTTACTGTACTCCCCTTTTTTCTTAGAGTCACAGTCACCCCCGGAGTCTGTGTCACACCCCAAAACCTGGTGTCAACTCCACACTGTTTAGCTACCACCTCGCTACCCATCATACTGTGGTATACGTCAGGTGACATCAGGTCCGTAACTTGGTCAGATACACCCTTCCCTCCGGTCACCCCTACGTCTGACCAGTCAATTTTGGGAGGAGTTACTGCCTTAATGTACGCAACCCCATCCGGAGAAAGTCCTCTATCCTCCTGCTGAAGACGTGCTCCCTTTTCCCACAAGTCTGAGAACAGCCTTAAGTCCCAGTCTATTATCACCGGACAAGATAAGTTCGGGACTATAGCGACATCCTGTCCTACAATGTCCCTGGCTGTCTCGAGGATCACCCTGGCCACTGGATAGTCCTTCGTGCCCCCATGGATGCAGAGGACCTCAATCTTCCGTTGGGATATTACATATCCCTTGGGCTCAACCCTCACTAGAGTCACCGAGCTCCCAGAGTCGACTAGCCCACCCATATCCGCTTCGTTCATCTGCATGGCACACCCACGTAGCTTCGTGCTGGGTGGGTAGTTCATATAGCAGACTGGACACACATAGTACAATTTCCCCTGGCAACGGTCCAACTGCGCCACTCCTTTAACTTTGGGATGCTCCGCCCCTTTTGGGTAACTACAACTTCCCGGGACTCCATTGCCTTTTTGGCCATTATCCCCTTTAGGGCCATCACCCCTCTTTTGGGACTCTTCCCCCTTTTGGGCAACTACCCCTTTTTGGAACACCGCCCCGTTTGGGATTCCACCCCTCTATGGGGTACACACCCCGTGGACTCCCCCATGGAACTCTCAGGCCCCAGTTCGCACAGTACACTATCTCTCTTTGGGCTTGCACTGGCTCTTTAAGAGTTTGCATGACCTGGTCCACAAATGTCCTCTTACGACACCCCACCAGCTCCTGATGGTGCTACCACTGCTCCTGCTGCAGACACTGCCTCTCCTGGCACCTCCGGCTGCCGATCAGAAGCCGCTGCTGCTTCTTCTGCAGTCACTCCGCAAGGCTCCACACTGATCTGCACGGCTTTGCAAGATTCTCCTAAGCTCCACACCGGTCTGCATGGCCCTGCAAGGCTCTGTAGATTTCGTGGACCTGCCAAGCCACAGCAAGCCACTTTAATCTTTGTGGACCCACCTGTTGTGAACACTCTTGACCTGACTTCTAAGTTTGGGCTCCCTCTGGTGGTTGCTATGGGTAGTGGAGCTGGTCGGGTTGACAGAAGTCCATCACCTGAAGAGGATGAGTGGAGGTCAGGTGTTACAGACTGGGAAGATTTAAGTGAGCAAGCTTCCCTCAGTTGTTGCTGGTGATTTGGTTTTCTTCCTGTGCATTTTGAAGTCCGCTTGTCCCCTGCTGAATCGTTCAGATAAGTTGTTTGCTGGAATCTTTTTGCATTTGATCCAGTTTTTGCCTTTCTTTGCTTTCTGCTTTGCTGTGTGGGTTCAGCATTGTTCCCTGCTGGGACCGATGCTGGACCCCGTTTCATATGCCACAGCTTATATCAGTCTGTTCAGTATTGCTAATCCCCTGTTATATCAGTATCTTTGTTTTGCTTCCAGTTCATACCAGAATGCTGATCTAGTAGGGGAGAGGTCGTGTGGCCTCAGTATTTTTGCATATCAGACAGTTTGGGCCCCAACATTTGCTTACTCTATTTTCTGCCTGTGTTTGTGCCTCATCTTGTCTTTCCGGCAATATATGTTTGGGGGCTATCTATTCCTTTGGGGTTCTCATCCGGGGCAGTTTAGCTTTCCCCTTTCTTGCTTTAGGCTTAGTTAACTCTTTGGCTGTGCCGAGGCGTCTAGGGCACCGTAGGTTCGTCCCACAGCTAATTCTAGTTGTGTTATTAGGTTTTGGGGTCTGCAATCCGCTAAGTTACCAACCTTTCTGGTTTTCTGGTTGCCTAGCTTATTTCCCAGCTATCCTCCTCGGTGACCTAATGATAACAGAATCACCAGCCTAAACTATAGATTCTAGGGTACTCTAAAGAAGGGAAAAATTGTATAAAAAAAAAAAAGGGTCAGAATTTTTTATATATTTTTTACTTTTTCTCTGGGGGCCGTAGGAGGATTTTTCCTTTAATGGAGACTAAGCAATTGTCCGATCGTGTTGAGCAGCTCGCTGCTGAAATTCAGGGAATTTCTGCCTATCTCGCTCAATCGTCTGCTGTAGAACCAAAAATCCCTATTCCTGATGTATTTTCTGGGGATCGGTCTAAATTTTTGAACTTTAAGAATAATTGTAAACTGTTATTTTGCCTTGAAACCCAATTCCTCGGGGAACTCTGTGCAGCAGGTTAAAATTGTCATCTCCCTGTTGCGCGGCGACCCCCAAGACTGGGCTTTTTCTCTGACACCAGGCTAATGGCAGGCGTGGAACTGCATAAGGAGCGCGCCTCTGACTGTGGAGCCCATCTAACAAACAACAATAAAATACGGCCAGTGCCCAGTACCCCCTCACACCAATCCCCTTGGTGATGCACTAATTGGGATGACCCTGCCGGCCAATGGTTCTTAAAGGGGGAAGGGTCCTACGGCCACACCTACAGGGTTTAAAGCCAGGTGTCTGTGCCATTAAGTTCCTCTTTCCCTCCCGGTGGACACCTGGAAGCTATCGTGCTATTGTCCGACCCTCCCTCCCTTATAAGTGTTAATGGATGTGTATGGCCATACTAATTGGCGGATAGATGTTAAATTTGTAGATTATATTGAAAAAAAAAAAAAGGTAATGTATATATATGACAGACCATTTTTACCTTTACTAAGTCACAGCGGTAGAAGCGGAGGAGGGCAAAGGTTCGTAACCGCTCGTTGGGCCAACTTGCCAGTCGAACGCGGACAGGATCTCGGCGCGAGCCGCCCGTTACGAAGTTTGATTGCCTTTCTCTGATTATGTAATTAATAAACTGTGACTGACCTGTTCAACCCATCTAGGATTTTCTGTGTTTCATTACGGGATTGGAGGGAGGGGGGGAAGGCACTGGTTACGACACACAGGTCTCCACAGTCTGTGGATGTTTTTTCAAGCTCTGGGGTTGTTGTATGACGAACCTTATGTTATTGATCAAGCTGAGAAAACTTTATTGGCATTGAACCAGGATCAGGAAGCGGCAGAATTATATTGTCAAAAATTCTGAAAGTGGGCGGCCCTTACTAAATGGAACGATGACGCCCTAGTAGCTCTTTTTCGGAAGGGTCTGGCAGAAACCGTAAAAGATGTTATGATGGGATTTCCTGTCCCCTCTGGTCTTAATGACTGTCACTAGCCATTCAAATTGATCGACATTTATGTGAACGTAAAACTATGCGAGAGGCGTTGCCGCCTTTCGAACAAACTTCTGAGCCCATGCAACGTGATAGGGTTTTGTCTATGGCGCAACGTCAAGAGTTTAGAAGGTGTAATAAGTTATGCTTCTTTTGTGGGGACGCCTCTCATGCTATTTCTGTCTGCCCTTAGCGGGAAAAACGTTTTGCTCACTCATTTGCTGTGGGCAGTGTACAGCCTAAATTCCTTTTGGCGGTTTCCTTGATCTGCTCCTTATCTTCATTTTCTGCTAAGGCTTTTGTTGATTCAGGAGCAGCCCTGAACCTGATGGATTTTGACTTTGCCAAACGTTGTGGTTTTCCCATGGTACCCCTGCGGACTACTATTCCTTTAAGGGGTATTGATGCTACCCCTATGGCGGAGAATAAACCCCAGTTTTGGACCCAGGTGATAATGCGGGTAGCCCCGGACCATCAAGAGAATTGTAAATTTTTGGTGTTGCACAATTTGCATGATATTATTGTACTGGGTTTTCCTTGGTTGCAAGCTCATAATCCTGTTTTGGATTGGAAATCTGGGTCTGTGGTGAGTTGGGGTTGTCAATGTGTTCTTAGTGACACTCCTGTTTTCTCCACCTCTCCCCAGTCTCATGATGTTCCTGACTATTTGGCTAATTTTTCTGATGTATTTAGTGAGAGTAAGTCTGCGTCGTTGCCCCCTCATAGGAGTTATGATTGTGCAATTGAGTTGAGGCCTGGGTGTAAATTTCCCAAGGGTCGGCTTTTCAACTTATCAGTACCCGAACATGATGCTATGCGATCCTATATTAAGGAGTCATTGGAGAAGGGTCATATCAGACCATCCTCTTCGCCATTAGGTGCTGGGTTTTTTTGTGGCCAAGAAAGATGGTTCATTAAGACCGTGTATTGACTATCATCTCCTTAATAAAATCACTGTTAAATATCAGTACCCGTTACCCCTGATTTCTGATTTATTTTCCCAGAGTTAAAGGTGCTAGTTGGTTTACCAAGCTTGACCTTAGGGGGGGCGTATAATCTTATTTGCATCAAGCACGGTGATGAATGGAAGACGGCGTTTAATACTCCTGAGGGATATTTTGAGTACCTAGTGATGCCTTTTGGGCTCACTAATGCCCCTTCTGTCTTCCAATCTTCCATGAACGATATTTTCTGGGACTTTGTGGATAAGTTTTTGATCGTTTATTTGGACAATATTTTGATTTTTTACAGTGATTGGGATTCTCATGTGGAACATGTTTGGACTGTGTTCCGGATATTGAGAGAAAATGCTCTGTATGTCAGGATCGAAATGTCTCTTTGGCTAACAAAAGATTTCGTTTTTGGGATTCATTTTGTCCCCGTCTGCTATTGAAATGGACACGGCCAAGGTCCAGCACGCTTCCTTGAAGGCTCTCCAGAAGTTTTTGGGTTTTGCTAATTTCTACCGTAAATTCGTAAGTAATTTTTCTGGTATTGTTAAACCAATGATGGATTTGACCAAAAAGGGCGCTGATGTGGTGAATTGGTCTCTAGAAGCAGTCTCAGCATTTCAGGAGCTTAAGCGGAGATTCACTGCTGCTCCTGTCTTACGGCAACCTTATGTCTCACTCCCATTTCAGGTGGAGATAGATGCTTCTGAGACTGGTGCAGGACCGTTTTGTCTCAAAGAGATCCGGTAACCTCTAAGATGAATCCCTGTGCCTTCTTTTCTCAAAAATTTTCCCCATCTGAATGTAACTATGATGTGGGGAATCGGGAATTGTTGGCTATGAAATGGGCATTTGAAGAGTGGAGACATTGGTTGGAGGGAGCCAGACATCAAGTTGTGGTCCACACCGATCACAAGAACTTGATCTATCTCAAATCAGCCAAGCGATTGAATCCTAGACAGGCTAGGTG
Source organism: Dendrobates tinctorius (assembly GCF_039654945.1). Taxonomy (NCBI): domain Eukaryota; kingdom Metazoa; phylum Chordata; class Amphibia; order Anura; family Dendrobatidae; genus Dendrobates; species Dendrobates tinctorius. The sequence continues at coordinate 1,108,403 of NW_027361931.1, read as the reverse complement.
GGCCCTGCTTTTCACGCGTTTAAATTTTGTGGTCTCCTTTCTTCCGGGCACTAAGAATGTTAAGGCGGACGCCCTCTCTAGGAGTTTCTTTGCGGATTCTCTTGATGTGACCGAGCCTACTACCATTCTAAATGAGGGTGTGGTTCTTTCCGCCATTTCACCCGATTTGAGACTTGCCCTGGAGGAATTTTCAGGAGCACAAACCTGAACGATGCCCTATGGGGAAATTGTATGTCCTTGACCAGTGGAGGAAAAGAGTAATGTCTGAAATTCATTGCTCCGCGTTGGCTGGTCATCCAGGTATTTTTGTTACCAGAGATTTGGTGAGTCGGTCTTTTTGGTGGCCTGCCTTATCTCGTGATGTCAGAAATTTTGTGCAGTCCTGTGGAACTTGTTCTCGGTCCAAACCCTGTTCTCGTTCTAGTGGTTTGTTAATGCCCCTGCCGGTGCCCAGGAGGCCATGGACCCATATCTCAATGGATTTTATTTCTGATCTCCCTGTCTCTCATAGAATGACGCTTATCTGGGTGATCTGTGATAGATTTTCTAAGATAGTCCAGCTTGTACCACTCCAAAAGTTGCCATCTTCTTCTGAGTTGGTGCCCTTGTTTTTGCAACAGGTGGTTCGTTTGCACGGTATTTCTGAGAACATTGTGTCTGACAGAGGAGTCCAGTTTGTTTCCAGATTGTGGAGAGCTTTTTATTCTAAACTGGAAATTCAGTTGTCTTTCTCCTCTGCATTTCACCCTCAGACCAATGTGCAAACAGAGAACAAACCAGCAGGGCTGTGGAGTCGGTAAGCCAAACCTGCGACTCCGACTCCTCAATTTCCCTTACACCGACTCAGACTCCAACTCCGACATATATTGTTTATATTTAAGTGAAAAATTTATTGTAGTACAATGTGAACATCAGACATTTAATCATTTCTATGATCCAATAATCAAGATATTTAGATAGAACATAATATCTATTTATTGGAATACAACTTTAGAACACAAAAAACTGTAATGAATTGTAAATATGTAATACACTGTAACATGTATACGGTACAGACCAAAGTTTGGACACACCTTCTCATTCAAAGAGTTTTCTTTATTTTCATGACTATGAAAATTGTAGATTCATTCTGAAGGCATCAAAACAATGAATTAACACATGTGGAATTATATAATTAAAGTGTGAAACAACTGAAAATATGTCTTATATTCTAGATTCTTCAAAGTAGCCACCTTTTGCTTTGATTACTGCTTTGCACACTCTTGGCAATCTCTTGATGAGCTTCAAGAGGTAGTCACCAGAAATGGTCTTCCAACAGTCTTGAAGGGGTTCCCAGAGATGCTTAGCACTTGTTGGCCCTTTTGCCTTCACTCTGCGGTCCAGCTCACCCCAAACCATCTTGATTGGGTTCACGTCTGGTGACTATGGAGGCCAGACCATCTGGCGTAGCACCCCATCACTCTCCTTCTTGGTCAAATAGCCCTTACACAGCCTGGAGGTGTGTTTGAGGCCATTGTCCTGTTGAAAAATAAATGGTCCAACTAAACACAAACCGGATGGAATAGCATGCCGCTGCAAGATGCTGTGGTAGCCATGCTGGTTCAGTATGCCTTCAATTTTGAATAAATCCCCAACAGTGTCACCAGCAAAGCACCCGCACACCATCACACCTCCTCCTCCATGCTTCACGGTGGGAACCAGGCATGTAGTCCATCCGTTCACCTTTTCTGCGTCGCACAAAGACATGGTGGTTGGAACCAAAGATCTCAAATTTGGACTCATCAGACCAAAGCACAGATTTCCACTGGTCTAATGTCCATTCCTTATGTTCTCTAGCTCAAACAAGTCTCTTCTGCTTGTGGCCTGTCCTTAGAAGTGGTTTCCTAGCAGTGGTTTACCATGAAGGCCTGCTGCACAAATTCTCCTCTTAACAGTTGTTGTAGAGATGTGTCTGCTGCTAGAACGCTGTGTGGCATTGACCTGGTCTCTATTCTGAGCTGCTGTTAACCTGCGATTTCTGAGGCTGGTGACTCGGATGAATTTATCCTCCGCAGCAGAGGTGACTCTTGGTCTTCCTTTCCTGGGGCGGTCCTCATGTGAGCCAGTTTCTTTGTAGCGCTTGATGGTTTTTGCCAATGCACTTGGGGACACTTTCAAAGTTTTCCCAATTTTTCGGACTGACTAACCTTCATTTCTTAAAGTAATGATGGCCACTCGTTTTTCTTTACTCAGCTGCTTTTTTCTTGCCATAATACAAATTCTAACAGTCCATTCAGTAGGACTATCACCTGTGTATCCACCAGACTTCTGCACAACACAACTGATGGTCCCAACCCCATTTATAAGGCAAGAAATCCCACTTATTAAACCGGACAGGGCACACCTGTGACGTGAAAACCATTTCCTGTGACTACCTCTTGAAGCTCATCAAGAGAATGCCAAGAGTGTGCAAAGCAGAAATCAAAGCAAAAGGTGGCTACTTTGAAGAACCTAGAATATAAGACACACAGTATTTTCAGTTGTTTCACACTTTTTTGTTAATTATATAATTCCACATGTGGTAATTCATAGTTTTGATGCCTTCAGAGTGAATCTACAATTTTCATAGTCATGAAAATAAAGAAAACGCTTTGATTGAGGTGTGTCCAAACTTTTGGTCTGTACTGTGTGTGTATATATGGAAAAAAAATAGGCAGCACTCAAATTACATGTGAAAAAATGGATACTTTACTGATCCTCAGATGGCAACATTTCAACGGTGACCCGTCTTTGTCAAGTCACCGTTGAAACGTTGCCATCTGAGGATCAGTAAAGTATCCACTTTTTTCACATTTAATTTGAGTGCTGCCTATTTTTTTTCCTTTTCTCATTTTGGTTGTTTGGACACTGCTGAATAGGTTTTGCACCTGCTTTATTATTTTGGTAGTGCTGCCCTTTTTTCTTGATATATATATATATATATGTATATATACACATACATACATACACACACACTATGACTTATCTCGGCTAAGATAAAGCCTAGGTCCTCAGGCTACATTCACACTATGGGCGTAGCCAGGATCAAACCGGGGGGGGCAGAATCTCATACTGTTCCGCAGAATTTCATACTGCACACCTCAGCTGCTGCAGAACCTCATACTTCACACCCCTACACTTGAAAATAAAGCCTGCACCTTAAGAAGATGTGGTGATGAACGCAGTCTATTTATTCCAACTATCAGTTGATGTTGATGTTACTGAAGACGAGCAATGCCTGTCCTGGGCGTCCTTTTGGGCAGCTATGAGGTGTACCTGACTGGTGCTAAAAAAAAAGGAGTGCTACTCTGTGTGCTACCCGGCTTTCATTCATTTTGGTACAGATAAGATATGGATAGAGCAGATTTCTAATCTGCTTTTGCTATTGAAAACATTATCTATGAGCTTAAAAACCTTTCAGGTGATGCGGTTTTTTAAAAAGCTGATCGGCTTTTGCAACTGAAAAACGTATCCGCAAAAAACGCAGGAAAAACGCTGTGTGTGAATGTAGCCTTAGATCAGGAATAGAGCAGTCATTTATAGGACATTTCATAACTTTCCCAAATTCCTATGAAAAAATATTCAGCATATTCTGCATTGAACTACTGTACCCAATTTATTATATATTTTAGGAGTCGGAGTCAGTCCATTTTATACCGACTCCAACTCCGACTCCACCAAAATGAGCACCGACTCCGACTCCACAGCCCTGCAAACCAGACTTTGGAAAACTATTTGAGATGTTTTATATCTGCTGATCAAGATGACTGGGTCCCGTTTTTGCCCTTGACCGAATTTGTTCTAAATAATAGAGCTAGTTTTGCCACTTTGATATCTCCTTTTTTCTGCAACTTTGGGTTTCATCCTCGATTTTCTTCAGGGCAGGTGGAGGCTTCGGCCTGCTCAAGTGTGGATTCTGTGGTAGAGAGAATGCAGCGGATTTGGGATCAAGTAGTGGATAAGTTGTCTCACTCTCAGGAGAAGGCCCAATGGTTTGCCAACCGGCATAGGACCATTGGTCCTCGGTTTAAAGTGGGTGACATGGTTTGGTTGTCCTCAAAAAATATTCCTATGAAAGTTACATCTCCAAAATTCAAGCCAAGGTTCATTGGACCTTCTAAGATTTTGGAAATCCTTAATCCTGTTTCTTTTCGTTTGGCTCTTCCAGGAAAGTTTAAGATTCACAACGTTTTTCATAAATCTTCGTTGAAAAGGTTTGTGGAGCCAGTAGTTGCCATGGCTGCGCCCCCTGATCCTGTATTGGTTAAGGGTAATCAGGAGTATGAGGTAGAGAAGGTATTGGATTCTCGTCTGGCTAGACGGAGACTCCAGTACTTGGTCAAGTGTAAAGGTTATGGTCAGGAGGATAATTCTTGGGAGTTTGCTTCTGGCATTCATGCCGAGAGATTGGTTCGCGCCTTCCACCAGGCCCATCCTGATCGGCCTGGTGGCTTGGATGAGGGTTCGGTGACCCCTCCTCAAGGGGGGGGACTGTTGTGAATACTCTTGACCTGATTTTTGAGTTTGGGCTCCCTCTGGTGGTTGCTGCGGGTAGTGGAGCTGGTCGGGTTGACAGAAGTCAATCACCTGAAGAGGATGAGTGGAGGTCAGGTGTTACAGACTGGGAACATTTAAGTGAGCAAGCTTCCCTCAGTTGTTGCTGGTGATTTGGTTTTCTTCCTGTGCATTTTGAAGTCCGCTTGTCCCCTGCTTCGTCCTGCATCGTTCAGATAAGTTATTTGTTTGCTGGAATCTTTTTGCATTTGATCCAGTTTTGCCTTTCTCTGCTTTCTGCTTTGCTGTGTGGGTTCAACATTGTTCCCTGCTGGGACCGATGCTGGACCCCGTTCCATATGTCACTGCTTATGTCAGTCTGTTCAGTATTGCTAATCCCCTGTTATATCAGTATCTTTGTTTTGCTTCCAGTTCACACCAGAATGCTGATCTAGTGGGGGAGAGGTTGTGTGGCCTCAATATTTTTGCATATCAGACGTATTGGATTTTTTAGGGTTTTTTGCATGATTGCAGACAGTATCTTTCCTGTCCTGATCTATCTAGACAGTTTGGGCCCCATCATTTGCTTACTCTATTTTCTGCCTGTGTTTGTGCCTCATCTTGTCTCACCGGCAATATATGTTTGGGGGCTATCTATTCCTTTGGGGTTCTCCTCCGGGGCAGTTTAGCTTTCCCCTTTCTTGCTTTAGGCTTAGTTAACTCTTTGGCTGTGCTGAGGCATCTAGGGCTTCGTAGGTACGTCCCACAGCTAATTCTAGTTGTGTTGTTAGGTTTAGGGGTCTGCAATCCGCTAAGTTACCAACCTTTCTGGTTGCCTAGTTTATTCCCCGGCTATCCTCCTTGGTGACCTAATCATAACACCCGCTCATCCACAGCAAGCCGCCAGGAGTTCATGGATCTGCAGATCCACAGCAATCACCTCCACACGCGCTTCCTGGACCGTTGCCCGCAGTCTAGCACCATATGTAGTGCAGTGCTCACTGAATGTGTTGGGGACACTCACTTGGCAGCGGGATTAAGACACACAGGAATGATTTTCCACTTTAACCAATCCATGTGGTTTATTATACAATGATAAACCCTTGTAGGTCATGTTATACATCACAGACCTAGCATACAGTCCACTCTCAACTGCGGTTATGTCCGCACAGTTGATTAACTGACCCTCGTCAGTGCACACAGTCTCCCATGCTTGGCATCGTTGCAGGCTTCACAGGCTGGCATCACATGGGTCCTGACTTCCAGGCAAGCTGCCTTACTGGGATCACTGACTATGACTTGCTTGACAAGCTCACATCCATCAGTTCCAGACCCTCAGAAGGACGGTATCTTCCTCCAACACAGATAGCAGTCACGGACTCTGAAGGCATATGCCTCCTCCATGTGCCTTCCACCAAAACCTGTACACTTTCAGGACCTTCAATCAGAGACCATGTGACCAAACCACAGTCTCATTATATCGTATGAGACACACCAATTGATGGGGGGTGTGGTTAGCCAGACCCACCCAGCTCTCTGACTAACCCTGCAAACCCACTAAGCAAGGCTCGTGGAACAACAAGTCCCAGAAAAACATTCCAGGCTTACAGCGCAGAAGACCTCCTCTGCCACATCTACCGGCCTCACAACAACACCAGTCACTGTCTCACAGCGGGCGATGGACCTTCTGCCTGAGCTTATCACCTCACTTCTCACATCATACAGGTAAGTGACATCACACAGAAGGTTCGTGACTTTATTTCATGTAGAACTAATTATGTCGTTTACATTATTCTCTAATAACTATTTTTTTACATTGGTAAAACTAACAAACCGCTTTTTATGCGTTTTCATGAACATTTCAATTCAATTGCATCGGGAAAGGGCTCTGCTAGGTTAATACACCATATCCGAGAGGTACATGCTGGCAACCTTAGAGTAATGTGTTCTACAGGCCTTGAAAGGGTTAACTTACCCGCTCATTGATGAGATCTCTATAAACGCTTCCAACTGTACCTTTAACCCAATCCCACCTCTTCCCTCCCTTATCCTCCCCTCTTTTGAAGTCCACTCTGTCCGCATCTACTCTCCCTCCAACCTCCAAATGGCCGTCATACACCGACCTCCGGGCCCGGCCACTGCCTTTATTGACCAATTCTCCACCTGGCTTCTTCACTTTCTCTCTGCTGACATTCCCACCTTCATTATGGGTGACTTCAACATCCCCATTGACACCCACCACTCAGCAGCTTCCAAACTCCTGTCCCTTACTTCACCTTTTGGACTTACCCAGTGGTCCTCCTCAGCCACCCACACAGACGGACACAGATTAGACCTGGTCTTCACCCGTCTCCGCTCCCTATCTAACTTCACAACCTCCCCTCTCACTGACCACCATCTAGTCACTTTCTCATCTCTATTCTCCACACCTGTCACCCATGTCCAGCAACATGCGCACCCCCACAGAAACCTCACACACCTAGACACCCACACACTCTGACTCTATTCTACCACAGTGATTGTTTCGTGATGTTGGTCTACTAGGCATTGCTCCCACCTAGCCAGAATCCTACTCCACACTGCTGTCTGTGGATGGATACCTGGCCTTGGTATTTCCCTTGTCATATCTGTAAACTCGTAAAGAGCTGGATATTGACTTAAAGGGCCACTTAATATGGTGGTAATGGTGGTTTCCGAAAGGAGCCACCCCTTGGCTGGGTCCTTCCCTGGAGGAAGATCTGGCTAGTCCCGTGTTCGAGACTCTTAAATGAGGCTCCACGGACTTTATTTGCATATTCGTATTTCCCAGGGAGCAATGCAACTAGGATTTCACTGCGATTGAGCGCCTTTGCCGGCTGCCGCAGTGATTTCTTTGACTGGTCTCCCTGAGGTCAGTGATTGTTTCGTGATGTCTATTCTACCACTGGCATCCATATCCTCCCTCCATGACACTGACACGTTTCTACAATGCCACTCTTGCATCAGTGATCGACTCGGTCGCCCCTGTCATGCATAGTTGAGTGCGACAAATCAATAGACAACCCTGGCACAATAACATCACTAAAAAGCTTCAGCCAGTATCCAGAATTGCAGAACGGCATTGGAAGAAAACGCATTCGCAAGATGATTTCACTGCACTGAAACAAGCAACACTTGCAATCAAATCAGCTCTCACCTCTGCTAAACAGGCCTACTTTACATCCCTCTGCGCAGACTCCTGCCTCCCACACGCTACCAGCCCCTAACTGGGACTTTGCAATTAATCTCCCTGCTGTTTACCTTGAATCTTCTATTGAGTATGGTTTGAGAAAGACCTAGGATTAGGTTGAAACGTAACCATATAATACTCACCTTTGGAATGTTTCTTATTTGTTTGCGGTGTTTCATTATTTGATCTATTGGAAAAATCTCACATGAATTAAAAATCATAAAAAAATTTTCTTCAAAGACTCTTTTGCAAAGATTATTTATTTTCTGAGTGCGACTGTCCATCCATTTCCTACTCCCATCCTACACCTCTTTATCTCGCCCCCTCTCTGTTAGTGTCTGTAATGATACTTGTAATGATACTGTACGATATGACGTAAGGTTCCCTGATTATTACACTACAGATGAGAATTTGCCTGTCAGCAGCTGCGACCCCTCCTCTTTTCACCCGCAGCTCTGTGCCTGCTTGTAACCCTACACCAGACACTTCCTGTGCAAACATTCTCCTCGCCACAGCTAAGGAATGTTAATTAGCTAAGGGAAAAGAATGTCCTTTGTTCCCTACCATGCGGCTGGATATAAGTAGGGGTAATATTAAAGAGGCTGGATCCCGAAAACAATACGCGACAGAGATATAAAAATTACATATCTGCGTAGGGCACTAAACCAGGGTTCTGGCCCAAAATTTTCACAGTTCTAGCAACCACAGAAACCGAGAAATGGATTTCTCCTAAACGGTGTGACATAATTACTGCATGTTTGGTCTTGAATTATACCCTCCGATAGGCTAAAGAAAATGATACCATGTGCGTTTTTATACGAGGTACCCTCTGCGAGTTAAAGTTATAAGTTTAGTAGTCAGAATTGTAACTCCGAGAGCAGGGGGAGGACCAACCCCAGACAGCCCCTTTTATGATGTCACCGATCCTAGGCTATAAGGTATTCCTCCCCTAAAATTCAGGCATTCCTGATAGAGACCTCATGCCAAGAGGTTCCCAGATGCAGGGAGACGTCTGGCCCCGCCTTCCCACATGGTTAGCCTAAGTCCATCCAAGCAACTGTAAGTGGCACTCTCTGTTCTGTTAATCCCGTTTATTTTATATTTGCATTGTACATATCTAATGTCTCATTTTGTAAAGCCTTGTTTTATCTGCTATAAACAATGCCCATTTTGGGAATAAACCATAAAATTTATTAGTTCTGCCTCCTTGCTCTGTGGCAAATGTACACTTGCCTTTAAGAAAATTACACTACTAATTTGGGGGTTTGCTACGGACCCTCTTAATTACCTCATTGATTAAGTGAATCGTAGCTGGTGGCGGCAAAGTGTGATCTGGGGCCTGGGCACTGCTGAGAGTGACGGAAGGGATTTTATAAGCTAATTGAGTGGATGCGGCCAGAGCATTTATAATTCCCTCACTGCAGCGTGCTGGGTGGCCAGTCTTCATTGAAGCAGCCGGCCGCCGACCAATTATACAAGGTGTAGTTCCCTGACTGTCCTGAGGGTAAGGGGGGCGCCGGAGGGCTGCGAGTTCCAAAGTGGAAATGAAAAGTTTTGTTAAGTTTTGTGGGCAGTGGTGGGACAACCAAAAAAAACCCCTGCGGTAAATTGTCAGGGCAAGACTAGCTTGCTGTTTTTTTATCACGTGGTGCCAGCGGTGGGATAACTAAGATAAGCCCCCTGTGCCCTTGATAGCCGTGTGTTGGCAGTACGTCACGCCCCTCCGTCCATGACATACCGGTGTCAGCGGCGGAATCGTGACAGTGTACCTCAAGGTTCTGTTCTAGGACCCCTTCTCAATCTATACCCTTGGCCTGGAACCTTTATGTTGATGACACTCAGATCTACCTCTCTGGCCCAGATGTCACCTCTCTGCTCTCTAGAATCCCAGAGTGTCTATCAACCATATCCTCCTTCTCCTCTCATTTCCTCACACTCAATGTGGATAAAACTGAACTCATCATCTTTCCTCCATCTTGCATATCTTCTCTACCTGATCTGTCTAACACAATAAATGAATTCACACTTTCCCGTGTCCCGGTAATCTGCTGTTTCGGAGTAACCCTTGACTCTGCCCTGTCCTTCAAAGCGCACATCCTAGCTCTCGCCACCTCCTGTCGCCTCCAGCTCAAAAATATTTCCAGAATCCGTTCTTTCCTCAACCCTCACTCTACCAAAATGCTTGTGCATGCCGTAATAATCTCCCGCCTTGACTACTGCAACACCCTCCTCTGTGGCCTACCTTCTAACACTCTCACATCTTTCCAGTCGTCCTTAACTCTGCTGCCCGACTAATTCATCTCTCTCCTCGCTTACCCTCTTTGCAAATCCCTTCACTAGCTCCCAATTTCCCAGCAAATCCAGTATAAATTACTAACACTGAACTACAAACCCATCCATAACCTGTCTCCTCTGTATACTTCTGAACTCATGTCTCAATATTTTCCCTCACGTAATCTCCGGTCTTCCCAAGACCTCCTTCTCTCCTCCATGTTTATTCGCTCCTCACCCAATCGCCTCCAAGACTTCTCCCGAATATCCCCCATCATCTGGACTTCTGTGTCCCAACACGTCTGGTTAACCACCACATTTGGAACCTTCAATCGGAACCTGAAAACCCATCTTTTCAAAAAAAGTTTACAACCTGTAATGTCCACACGGCCACCTCACCAACACTGGAGCTACTGCAACCCACCAACCTACTGTCTCCTTCCCCATAATCCTGTAGAATGTAAGCCCGAAAGGGCAGGGTACTCTCTCCCCTCTGTATCAGTCTGTCATTGATAGTTTGTTTACTGTAAGTGATATTTGTATTTTGATGTAAAGCCGTCTAATGTACAGCACCATGGAATTAATGGTGCTATATAAAAAATAATAATAATAATATTATTATTAATAATAATAACATAGAGAAGCTAGGTGGATCATGCGACCGCAGGCACTGGGCCCGACTGCTTTTAATGATAACTTCGATATGAGCGTATTCCTCCTCTGGACATGCACATTTGGGTATATTTGAATTATTTTGTGGTGTTTGCACATTCAGACATGTGAGGAGGGTGGTATAGGTGGTGGTACCAGGTGGTTATCTTAGAACCAATCAGGTGAGTTGATCGGCTATTTAGACACGATCTCCGTCACTTCTCCCTTACCTTGGACCAGTGGAAGCGCTTGCAGCGTGAAACGGCCTATTGTTGTCTCCATCTCTTCTCCCTGCGGCTATGTTTTAATCCACTTTGAATAAAGAACCAAGACTGGTACGTTGAGTGCTGACTTTTTCTTTGTATTGGACATTCTCATTGCATTTTATATCCGGCAAGCACCCAGATTACCACTGCTGCACCGGACTCTTGAGGAGCTGTCCAGCAAGTTACATTGTGACCGGCATCTCGGTCCTGGTGCCGGATATCTCTATTTTATTATCCATTGTAAATTATATAATTATTGGCCTAAGGGCACACCAAACAAAGCACTATAAACACAATGGCTATACATATAATGGTCAGATATGCAAATACAAATAGTGGCAGTACAAAGTATGCAGAAGATAAGAATCAGTTACCAGTCAGATGAAAGGCCTGGCTTGTTGGAGAGGAGCCACCACATGGGAGACTGGTGATCCCCTCTGTTCCTTGACTTCTACCCACACCATGGTGATCATGACCTCCCCAGAAAAAAGCAATAGGCAATGCTTTACTTGAGCATTTAACCCTAGCGGTCACTCCCCTCCTGCCCCCTGGGCAGGATCTACATCCGCTTCCCTTGCATTAAGCAGCTGAAACTCCAAAACCTTAAAGGGAATCTGTCACACCTTTTTTCGAATATGAGCTGCCGGCACCGACATCAGGGGCTTATCTCCAGCATTCTGTAATGCTGTAGATAAGCCCCCGATGTAACCTGAAAGAGAAGAAAAAAGAGTTAGATTATACTCACTGGGGTGGGGGGGTCCAGTCCGATGGGTGTCGCAGTCCGATCCGGCACCTCCCATCTTTTAGCGATGACGTCCTCTTCTTTCCTTCCTTTCGTGGCTCCAGCGCACTGCTCTGCCCTGTTGAGGGCATAGCAGAATACTGCAGTGTGCAGGCGCCGGACCTCTCCCCGTGCCTGCGCACTGCAGGACTCTGCTCTGCCCTCAACAGGGCAGAGAAATGCGCCTGCGCAGGAGCCACAACAGGAAGGAAAGAAGATGGCATCGTATGAAGATGGGAGGCGCCGGACCGCGACACCCATCAGACCGGACCGCTCCCCCACCCCCCCCACCCCCGGTGAGTATAATCTAACTCTTTTTTTCTGATCTTTCAAGTTACATCGGGGGCTTATCTACAGCATTACAGAATGCATTACAGAATGCTGGAGATAAGCCCCTGATGTCGGTGCCGGCAGCTCATATTCGAAAAAAGGGGTGACAGATTCCCTTTAAGATAGGTCATAACTCCTTAATGGGCTGTCGTAGGGAGGCTGTTTTTGTGCTATCGGATCCAGCTGGGTCCCTGCTACGCATCGAGACCAAACACGGCTTTGATACCTGGCTCCTACTAGCCACTCTACGTCCCCCTCCCCAGGGTCCTAGGAAGGATAGAAACCCTGAAAAGCGTTCGGTCCGTTCTACAGGTCTCGAAAAAGTAGCCGGTGTGTGGCTATGACGTACGATGAGTCGATATTCTCACATTCCCCTCATGAAATCCTAGCTGTCTGAATAAAGCAGTTATACTGCATGGGATCCAAAAGAGGTCTTCCTGTAGGAGCTTTGAAACTTGTTAGTTTGGCTGGACCACCTGCTGAGTAAGGTCTCATGTTACAACTACAATAGCTTTCAGGAAGATTGCAAGCTGCCATTAAAACTCCTTGTCCATCAAACAATCATACTTAGCCTGATGAGGAGACAGAAGAGTCCAGAATGGCTACTTGTTGCCATCATACTGAGCCTAATAAGAAGATGGAGGAGTCTCCAAAGCGGCTACTTGTTACTATCTTCTCAGGTAGCCATTAAAAGGGATAAACCACTGAGAACTATCAAATTGTAATGTTTTTGTCTATTGGGTAACATGGTATGAAGGCAATTTTTGCTTGTAAGCAGACACCTGCTGATTCACTGTCCTCACCTTCCTGTAGGTGTCGGATCTGGTCTTTGATGGCGCTCATCATGGCATCGGCACACAGCGCATAAAGGTCGGCCCCGGTCAGTGCAGCAGGACAGGATTGTAAGACATGAGCGAGGTCCACTGCAGGGTCCAGAGAGAACCTGCCAGAAATTAGGTCATGAGACAAGACCTCGAAATAAAGCACTGAAAGAGGACCCCAAACTTCCTTCTCGAATAGTGAAAAGACTATTTTATCATCAGGTGGTGATAAAAAGCTGGATAATTCGAGTATTACTCACCTGCGTGTTATGGCTTCTAGGACTTTCAGCTGGGAGTTACGGTTATCATTTAACCCAACATAAACCAATTTATCAAATCTGGGAGGAAAGTAAGAGATTAGTTCAGGACACCCCCCTTGATTATACAATAATACATACCAATGCGAACAACAACCTAAGCTGCATGCTATATGCCAGGTGGTGACACTAAGTAGTGGTCCACCCTAAAGAAAGAAGTACACCAACTCCAAAAGGAACATGTGCAGAACAGGAGAAAAGAGAGCAGTCAGGTGAATATAGCAAAAAGCCAAAATTTTATTGAACAGTACATAATTCTAAAAAGACATGAAAATCGGTAGCAAGATACAATCCAGCAGAAAGGCATAGTTATTAGGGTCACAAATCCCGCTATAATAAATTGCACAACGCGCGCTTCGCGTGTCAAGGGGATAAAGCGGTGATTCAAACACGAAACGCGCGTCGGAGCTTCAAGACCCGGCCCAGGGTCCTCTTCTTACTGCAGTTGGTAAGCGCTACCCACTGATTGTGGTTACTTTGACTTTTTGTCACTTTTTTATGGTGTTACTGGTCCGTAGTATCGGTATTTGCTTGCCAAGCATTTTATGCACTGACAGTTTATACACTCTTGGGACTTGAGCAATATGTTATAGCGGGATTTGTGACCCTGATATCTATACTGTTTTCCTGGATTGTATATTGCTACCGATTTTCATGTCTTTTTATAATTATGTACTGTTCAATAAAATTTTGGCTTTTTACTGTATTCACTGCTCCCTTTTCTCCTATTGTGCGCAACAGTACATATCAATCTTGTCTTCAGTCTCAGGACACCCCAAGATTATACAATAGTACATACCAGTACTGTCCAGTCTCAGGACACCCCAAGATTATACAATAGTACATACCAGCACTGACAGCAGTCTCAGGACACCCCTGTATTATACAATAGTACATACCAGTACTGTCCAGTCTCAGGACACCCCTAGATTATACAATAGTACATACCAGTACTGACTGCAGTCTCAGGACACCCCTAGATTATACAATAGAACATACAAGTACTGACTGCAGTCTCAGGACACCCCTAGATTATTATTATTTTTATTATTTATTGTTATAGCGCCATTTATTCCATGGCGCTTTACATGTAAGGAGGAGTATACATAAAAACAAGTACAGTAACGTTAAACAATACAAGTCATAACTGGTACAGGAGGAGAGAGGACCCTGCCCGCGAAGGCTCACAATCTACAAGGGATGGGTGAAAATACAGTAGGTGAGGGTAGAGCTGGTCATGCAGCAGTTTGGTCGATCGGTGGTTACTGCAAGTTATAGGCTTGTCGGAAGAGGTGGGTCTTCAGGCTCTTTTTGATTTTACAATAGTACATACCAGCACTGAATGCAGTCTCAGGACACCCCTAGATTATACAATAGTACATACCAGTACTGTCCAGACTCAGGACACCCCTAGATAATACAATACTACATACCAGTACTGACAGCAGTCTCAGGACACCCCTAGATTATACAATAGTACATACCAGCACTGACTGCAGTCTCAGGACACCCCTAGATTATACAAAAGGACATACGAGTACTGTCCAGTCTCAGGACACCCCTAGATTATACAATAGTACATACCAGTACTGACAGCAGTCTCAGGACACCCCTAGATTATACAATAGTACATATCAGTACTGACTGCAGTCTCGGGACACCCCTAGATTATACAAAAGGACATACCAGTACTGTCCAGTCTCAGGACACCCCTAGATTATACAATAGTATATACCAGCACTGGCTGCAGTCTCAGGACACCCCTAGATTATATAATAGCATATACAAGAACTGACTGCAGTCTCAGGACACCCCTAGATTATACAATAGTATATACAAGAACTGACTGCAGTCTCAGGACACCCCTAGATTATACAATAGTATATACAAGAACTGACTGCAGTCTCAGGACACCGCTAGATTATACAGTAGTACATACCAGTACTGTCCAGTCTCAGGACACCCCTAGATTATACAATAGTACATACCAGTACTGACAGCAGTCTCGGGACACCCCTAGATTATACAAAAGGATATACCAGTACTGTCCAGTCTCAGGACACCCCTAGATTATACAATAGTATATACCAGAACTGACTGAAGTCTCAGGACACCCCTAGATTATACAACAGTATATACAGGAACTGACTGCAGACTCAGGACACCCCTAGATTATACAATAGTATATACAAGAACTGACTGCAGTCTCAGGACACCGCTAGATTATACAATAGTACATACCAGTACTGTCCAGTCTCAGGACACCCCTTGATTATACAATAGTACATACCAGTACTGACAGCAGTCTCGGGAAACCCCTAGATTATACAAAAGGATATACCAGTACTGTCCAGTCTCAGGACACCCCTAGATTATACAATAGTACATACCAGCACTGACAGCAGTCTCAGGACACCCCTAGATTATACAATAGTACATACCAGCACTGACTGCAGTCTCAGGACACCCCTAGATTATACAATAGTACATACCAGTACTGTACAGACTCAGGACACGCCTAGATTATACAATAGTACATACCAGTACTGACAACAGTCTCGGGACACCCCTAGATTATACAATAGTACATACCAGCACTGACTGCAGTCTCAGGACACCCCTAGATTATACAATAGTACATACCAGCACTGACAGCAGTCTCAGGACACCCCTAGATTATACAATAGTACATACCAGTACTGTCCAGTCTCAGGACACCCCTAGATTATACAATAGTACATACAAGAACTGACTGCAGTCTCAGGACACCCCTAGATTACACAATAGTACATACCAGCACTGACTGCAGTCTCAGGACACCCCTAGATTATACAATAGTACATATAAGCACTGACTGCAGTCTCAGGACACCCCCAGATTATACAATAGTACATGCCAGTACTGACTGCAGTCTCAGGACACCCCTAGATTATACAATAGTACATACCAGTACTGACTGGAGACTCAGGACACCCCTAGATTATACAATAGTACATACCAGTACTGTCCAGTCTCAGGACACCCCTAGATTATACAATAGTACATACCAGTACTGACAGCAGTCTCAAGACACCCCTAGACTATACAATAGTACATACCAGCACTGACTGCAGTCTCAGGACACCCCTAGATTATACAATAGTACATACCAGCAATGTCCAGTCTCAGGAAACCCCTAGATTATACAATAGTACATACCAGTACTGACTGCAGTCTCAGGACACCCCTAGATAATACAATAGTACATAACAGTACTGACTGCAGTCTCAGGACACCCCTAGATTATACAATAGTACATACCAGCACTGACTGCAGTCTCAGGACACCCCTAGATTATACAATAGTACATACCAGTACTGACGGCAGTCTCAGGACACCCCTAGATAATACAATAGTACATAACAGTACTGACTGCAGTCTCAGGACACCCCTAGATAATACAATAGTACATACCAGCACTGACTGCAGTCTCAGGACACCCCTAGATTATACAATAGTACATACCAGTACTGACTGCAGTCTCAGGACACCCCTAGATAATACAATAGTACATAACAGTACTGACTGCAGTCTCAGGACACCCCTAGATAATACAATAGTACATACCAGCACTGACTGCAGTCTCAGGACACCCCTAGATTATACAATAGTACATACCAGCACTGACTGCAGTCTCAAGACACCCCTAGATTATACAATAGTACATACCAGTACTGACGGCAGGCTCAGGACACCCCTAGATAATACAATAGTACATACCATCACTGACAGCAGTCTCAGGACCCCCCTAGATTATACAATAGGACATACCAGCACTGACTGCAGTCGCAGGACACCCCTAGATTATACAATAGTACATATCAGATCTTTTTGTTACTACCAAACTTTCCTTCCTCGCCATCACCGAAACCTGGCTCACCCCTTCTGACACAGCCTCTCCTGCTGCACTTTCATATGGTGGCTTTCACCTTTCTCACACACCCCGCCCCAGCAGCAAACATGGCGGAGGAGTTGGTTTTCTCCTGTCAGATACCTGCTCCTTCACCCCAATCCCACTGCCACCCTCTGTTACCCTCCCTTCCTTTGAGGTGCACTCTGTGCGCATCTACTCCCCCTCTAACCTCCAACTGGCTGTCATATACCACCCCCCAGGGCCAGCCACCACCTTCTTTGACCACTTCACCACCTGGCTACTTCATTTCCTTTCCGCGGACATCCCTACTATCATCATGGGCGACTTCAACATCCCCATTGACACTTCCCTCTCAGCTACCACTAAACTTCTATCTCTCACTTCCTCCTTCGGCCTCACTCAATGGTCTTCTACAGCCACCCACAAAGATGGCCACACACTGGACCTCATCTTCACTCGCCTCTGCTCCCTATCTAACCTCTCTAACTCACCTCTTCCTCTCTCTGACCACAACCTTCTCACATTCTCTTCCCTCTCCACTCCATGTCTACAATTCCCACCCCACAAACTTTCACACCCTCGCAGAAATCTTAAACACCTTGACCTACACTCATTCTCGGAATCCCTAGTCCCTCTCACAGATGTAAGTTCCTTACACAATGCGGATGACGCTGCTGCTCTATATAACACCACAATAGCTGTAGCTTTGGAATCTGCTGCCCCACTTACACATACCAAAGCTCGCAAAATCAACAGACAGCCCTGGCACACCAGCCTGACCAAAGAACTGAGGCGAGCTTCCAGGGCTGCTGAGCGCAGATGGAAAAGATCCCACTCCAACGAGCACTTCATCGCATTCAAACAGTCCCTCACTACTTTCAAGACCACACTCGCCACAGCTAAACAAACCTACTTCTCATCTCCTCCCTGTCTCACAACCCTAAACAGTTATTCAACACCTTCAATTCTCTCCTCCATCCCCCAGCACCTCCTCCCTCCCCACTCATCTCAGCTGAAGACTTTGCCTCATTTTTCAAGCAGAAGATTGATACCATCAGAGACAGTTTTGGTCAACAACCCCCAGAGCCCCTCCTCCTGACTTCCCAGCCCTCCACCTCCAAAACCAACTTCTCCACCATTACAGAAGATCGACTCTCCACTCTACTCTCAAGATCACATCTCACCACTTGTGCACTTGACCCGATCCCTTCCCACTTCATCCCAAACCTCACCACAGTCTTCATCCCAACCCTAACCCATCTCTTCAACCTATCACTAACAACTGGTGTTTTCCCCTCAAGCTTTAAACATGCCTCCATCACACCTATCCTCAAAAAGCCCTCTCTTGACCCATCCTCTATATCTAGCTATCGCCCTATATCACTTCTCCCCTATGCCTCCAAGCTACTGGAACAACACGTCTACCTTGAACTGTCCTCCCATCTCTCTTCTTGCTCCCTCTTCGACCGCTTACAATCTGGCTTCCGGTCACACCACTCCACTGAAACTGCCCTTACTAAGGTCACCAATGACCTCTTAACCGCCAAGAGCAAGCGACACTACTCTGTCCTCCTCCTCCTGGACCTGTCGGCTGCCTTTGACACAGTGGACCATTCCCTATTACTACAGACCCTCTCATCCCTTGGCATCACAGACTTGGACCTATCCTGGATCTCATCATACCTAACAGACCGGACATTCAGCGTCTCCCACTCACACACCACCTCCTCACCTCCTATCTGTCGGAGTCCCACAAGGTTCAGTCCTAGGACCCCTGCTCTTCTCCATTTACACCTTTGGCCTGGGACAGCTCATAGAATCTCATGGATTTCAGTATCTTCTCTATGCTGATGACACACAGATCTACATCTCTGGACCAGATATCACCTCCCTACTAACCAGAATCCCTCAATGTCTGTCCACTATTTCATCCTTCTCTGCTAGATTTCTGAAACTTAACATGGACAAAACAGAATTCTTCATCTTTCCCCCATCTCACATGACCCCCCCAACAAACCTATCCATTACAGTAAATGGCTGCCCACTCTCCCCAGTCCCACAAGCTTGCTGCCTCGGGGTAATCCTTGACGCTGATCTCTCCTTCAAACCACATATCCAAGCCCTTTCCACTTCCTGCCGACTTCAACTCAAAAATATTTCACGAATCCGTTCATTCCTGAACCAAAAATCTGCAAAAACCCTAGTCCATGCCCTCAAAATCTCTCGCCTTGACTACTGCAACCTCCTGCTCTGTGGCCTCCCTTCGAACACCCTCGCACCCCTCCAATCTATTCTAAACTCTGCTGCCCGACTAATCCACCTGTCCCCCCGTTATTTCCCAGCTTCTCCCCTCTGTCAATCCCTTCACTGGCTCCCCATCGCCCAGAGACTCCAGTACAAAACCCTAACCATGACATACAAAGCCATCCACAACCTGTCTCCTCCATACATCTGTGACCTCGTCTCCCGGTACTTTCCTGCACGCAACCTCCGATCCTCACAAGATCTCCTTCTCTACTCCCCTCTTATCTCCTCTTCCCACAATCGCATACAAGATTTCTCTCGCGCATCACTCCTGCTCTGGAACTCTCTACCACAACATATCAGACTCTCACCTACCATCGAAACCTTCAAAAAGAGCCTGAAGACCCACCTCTTGCGACAAGCCTACAACTTGCAGTAACCACCGATCGACCAAACCGCTGCATGACCACCAGCTCTACCCTCGCCTACTGTATTATCACCCATCCCTTGTAGATTGTGAGCCTTCGTGGGCAGGGTCCTCTCTCCTCCTGTACCAGTTATGACTTGTATTGATTAACATTACTGTACTTGTTTTTATGTATACCCCTCCTTACATGTAAAGCGCCATGGAATAAATGACGCTATAACAATAAATAATAATAATAATAATAATAATAATACCAGCACCGACAGCAGTCTCAGGACACCCCTAGATTATACAATAGTACATACCAGCACTGAGAGCAGTCTCAGCAGGACACCCCTAGATTATACAATAGTAGATACCAGTACTGACTGCAGTCTCAGGACACCCCTAGACTATACAATAGTACATACCAGCACTGACAGCAGTCTCAGGACACCCCTAGATTATACAATAGTACATACCAGCACTGAATGCAGTCTCAGGACACCCCTAGATTATACAATAGTACATACCAGTACTGTCCAGACTCAGGACACCCCTAGATTATACAATGGTACATACCAGAACTGACTGCAGTCTCAGGACACCCCTAGATTATACAATAGTATATACCAGCACTGACTGCAGTCTCAGGACACCCCTAGATTATACAATAGTACATACCAGTACTGACAGCAGTCTCCGGACACCCCTAGATTATACAAAAGGACATACCAGTACTGTCCAGTCTCAGGACACCCCTAGATTATACAATAGTACATACCAGCACTGACTGCAGTCTCAGGACACCCCTAGATTATACAATAGTACATACCAGCACTGACTGCAGTCTCAGGACACCCCTAGATTATACGATAGTACATACCAGCACTGACAGCAGTCTCAGGACACCCCTAGATTATACAATAGGACATACTAGTACTGACAGCAGTCTCAGGACACCCGTAGATTATAAAATAGTACATACCAGCACTGACAGCAGTCGCAGGACACCCCTAGATTATACAATAGTACATACCAGCACTGACAGCAGTCGCAGGACACCCCTAGATTATACAATAGTATACCAGTACTGACAGCAGTCTCAGGACACCCCTAGATTACACAATAGTACATACCAGTACTGACAGCAGTCTCAGGACACCCCTAGATTATACAATAGTAGATACCAGCACTGGCTGCAGTCTCAGGACACCCCTAGATTACACAATAGTAGATACCAGTACTGATAGCAGTCTCAGGACACCCCTAGATTATACAATAGGACATACCAGTACTGACTGCAGTCTCAGGACACCCCTAGATTATACAATAGTAGATACCAGCACTGACTGCAGACTCAGGACACCCCTAGATTATACAATAGTACATACCAGTACTGACAGCAGTCTCAGGACACCCCTAGATTATACAATAGGACATAAAAGTACTGACTGCAGTCTCAGGACACCCCTAGATTATACAATAGTACATACCAGCACTGAGAGCAGTCCCAGGACACCCCTAGATTATACAATAGTACATATCAGTACTGACTGCAGTCTCAGGACACCCTTAGATTATACAATAGTACATACCAGTACTGGCTGCAGTCTCAGGACACCCCTAGATTATACAATAGTACATACCAGTACTGTCCAGTCTCAAAACACCCCTAGATTATACAATAGTACATACCAGTACTGACAGCAGTCTCAGGACACCCCTAGATTATACAATAGTACATACCAGTACTGGCTGCAGTCTCAGGACACCCCTAGATTATACAATAGTACATACCAGTACTGTCCAGTCTCAAGACACCCCTAGATTATACAATAGTACATACCAGTACTGACAGCAGTCTCAGGACACCCCTAGATTATACAATAGTACATACTAGCACTGACTGCAGTCTCAGGACACCCCTAGATTATACAATAGTACATACAAGTACTGACTGCAGTCTCAGGACACCCCTAGATTATACAATAGTACATACCAGTACTGTCCAGTCTCAGGACACCCCTAGATTACACAATAGTACATACCAGTACTGTCCAGTCTCAGGACACCCCTAGACTATACAATAGTACATACCAGCACTGACTGCAGTCTCAGGACACCCCTAGATTACACAATAGTAGATACCAGCACTGACTGCAGTCTCAGGACACCCCTAGATTATACAATAGTACATACCAGTACTGACAGCAGTCTCAGGACACCCCTAGATTATACAATAGGACATACCAGTACTGACTGCAGTCTCAGGACACCCCTAGATTAAAAATAGTAGATACCAGTACTGACAGCCGTCTCAGGACACCCCTAGATTACACAATAGTAGATACCAGCACTGACTGCAGTCTCAGGACACCCCTAGATTATACAATAGTACATACCAGTACTGACTGCAGTCTCAGGACACCCCTAGATTATACAATAGTATATACCAGCACTGACAGCAGTCTCAGGACACCCCTAGATTATAAAATAGCATATACCAGCACTGACTGCAGTCTCAGGACACCCCTAGATTACACAATAGTACATACCAGTACTGTCCAGTCTCAGGACACCCCTAGATTATACAATAGTACATACCAGCACTGACAGCAGTCCCAGGACTCCCCTAGATTATACAATAGTACATACCAGTACTGACTGCAGTCTCAGGACACCCCTAGATTATACAATAGTACATATCAGTACTGACTGCAGTCTTAGGACACCCCTAGATTATAAAATAGTACATACCAGCACTGACTGCAGTCTCAGGACACCCTTAGATTATACAATAGTACATACCAGTACTGGCTGCAGTCTCAGGACACCCCTAGATTATACAATAGTACATACCAGTACTGTCCAGTCTCAGGACACCCCTAGATTATACATTAGTACATACCAGTACTGACAGCAGTCTCAGGACACCCCTAGATTATACAATAGTACATACCAGTACTGGCTGCAGTCTCAAGACACCCCTAGATTATACAATAGTACATACCAGCACTGACAGCAGTCTCAGGACACCCCTAGATTATACAATAGTACATACTAGCACTGACTGCAGTCTCAGGACACCCCTAGATTATACAGTAGTACATACAAGTACTGACTGCAGTCTCAGGACACCCCTAGATTATGCAATAGTACATACCAGTACTGACTGCAGCCTCAGGACACCCCTAGATTATACAATAGCACATACCAGTACTGACAGCAGTCTCAGGACACCCCTAGATTATACAATATTACATACCAGCACTGACTGCAGTCTCAGGACACCCCTAGATTATACAATAGTACATACCAGTACTGACAGCAGTCTCAGGACACCCCTAGATTATACAATAGGACATACCAGTACTGACAGCCATCTCAGGACACCCCTAGATTACACAATAGTAGATACCAGCACTGACAGCAGTCTCAGGACACCCCTAGATTATAAAATAGTACATACCAGCACTGATTGCAGTCTCAGGACACCCCTAGATTACACAATAGTACATACCAGTACTGTCCAGTCTCAGGACACCCCTAGATTATACAATAGTACATACCAGCACTGACAGCAGTCCCAGGACTCCCCTAGATTATACAATAGTACATACCAGTACTGACTGCAGTCTCCGGACACCACCTAGATTATACAATAGTACATATCAGTACTGACTGCAGTCTTAGGACACCCCTAGATTATAAAATAGTACATACCAGCACTGACTGCAGTCTCAGGACACCCTTAGATTAGACAATAGTACATACCAGTACTGGCTGCAGTCTCAGGACACCCCTAGATTATACAATAGTACATACCAGTACTGTCCAGTCTCAGGACACCCCTAGATTATACAATAGTACATACCAGTACTGACAGCAGTCTCAGGACACCCCTAGATTATACAATAGTACATACCAGTACTGGCTGCAGTCTCAAGACACCCCTAGATTATACAATAGTACATACCAGTACTGACAGCAGTCTCAGGACACCCCTAGATTATACAATAGCACATACTAGCACTGACTGCAGTCTCAGGACACCCCTAGATTATACAGTAGTACATACAAGTACTGACTGCAGTCTCAGGACACCCCTAGATTATGCAATAGTACATACCAGTACTGTCCAGTCTCAGGAAACCCCTAGATTATACAATAGTACATACCAGCACTGACAGAAGTCTCAGGACACCCCTAGATTATACAATAGTAAATACCAGTACTGTCCAGTCTCAGGACACCCCTAGATTATACAATAGTACATACCAGCACTGACTGCAGTCTCAGGACACCCCAAAATTATACCATAGTACATACCAGCACTGACTGCAGTCTCAGGACACCCCTAGATTATGCAACAGTACATACCAGCACTGACAGCAGTCTCAGGACACCCCTAGATTATAAAATAGTACATACCAGCACTGACAGCAGTCGCAGGACACCCCTAGATTAAACAATAGTACATACCAGTACTGACAGCAGTCTCAGGACACCCCTAGATTATACAATAGTACATACCAGCATTGACAGCAGTCTCAGGACACTCCTAGATTATACAATAGTACATACCAGCACTGACTGCAGTCTCCGGACACCCCTAGATTATACAATAGTACATACCAGTACTGACTGTAGTCTCAGGACACCTCTAGATTATACAATAGTACATAACAGTACTGACGGCAGTCTCAGGATTCAAAGATTCAAAAGAAGCTTTATTGGCAGGACTAAATACACATTAGTTTTGCCAAAGCAGGTGTACAGAAGGGAATAGGGATAGGGACTGTAGGGATGTTGGGTAGGGGCTGTAAGAAAGGTCGATGGGGCAGATCCAGGATGGGGCTATAGAAGTCCATGGCATAGGGAAGGTGGATGGGGGATTGGGGCATATCCAGGGTGGGGGCCATAGAAGTCCATGGCATATCTAGTTCTCTTTCTCGCAGTCTATGACATTCGCTCACATATTGCGCTGCTATCTCCACTGCTCTCTCTTCTTCCCCCTGCAGGATATATGTTTTCTCTTCCTCCTTCATGGTGGTGAAATCCGGGAAGAGATGTGAGAGTCTCCTGAAGTGAGTGTCCCTCACTGCTGAGTACTTGGAGCAGTGTAGCAGGAAGTGGGTCTCATCCTCCAGGGCCTCCTGGTCACAGTGTTGGCACAGTCTTTCCTCCCTGGGCTTGTAGCTCTGCCTGTGTCGGCCGGATTCGATGGCCAGACTGTGGGCACTGAGTCTATACCGGCTCAGGATCTTGCGGTCTTTGGGGTCCGGGAGTTTCTCCAGGTATGGAGCCAGTCTGTAGTCTCTCTGTAGACTCTGGTACATGGTCAGTTTCTGTGAGCTGATGATGTCTTTCTTCCAGTCACTTACGTACCTCTCCTGGCCTTCGTCTACCATCTTCCTGATTCTGGCTTTTGTCAGGTTGTTGTGATTGGTGTTCTGGTCAGGTTGGGTTTGGGTGAGCTGTTCCGAGGGTCCTGGTTTTTCTGTTTCCCCTACATGTGTCAGGGCTTTATGGTGATGGGAGCTTGGATTGCTCCTACGTAGGTGAGCCCGGAATGACAGTGCCCTCTTTAGAACCGTTAGGTGTAGAGGGAATCTGCCCAGCTCGGCCCGGCAAGCACTGTTGGAGGTGCTCCGATGGACTTGGAGAAGGTGCTTGCAGAATTCCAGGTGGAATATTTCTGTTGGGCTTGAATCCCACCTTGACCAGTCTGGGTAGGTGTGAGGACCCCAGACTTCGCTGCCATACAGGAGGATTGGGGCGATGATAGAGTCGAAGATTTTTAACCAGACCCTCACTGGTGGCTTTAGATGGTAGAGTTTCCTTCAGATGGCATAGAAGGTTTTGCATGCCTTGTCTTTCAGGGTCTCTATGGCTTGTTTGAAGCTCCCTGATCGGTGAATCTCTAGGCCCAGGTAGGTATATTTGTCCGTTCCTGTAAGGGCGCAGTTGTTGAGGATAAATGAAGGGTGCTGGTCTGATTTTCTCTTTCTCTTCTGGAACACCATGATGTTGGTTTTCTTTAGGTTGACCGGTAGAGCCCAGGTGGAGCTGAATTTTTCTAAGATTTTCAGGTTGTCTTGGAGGCCTTTCTTGGTTGGTGACAGAAGCAGCAAGTCGTCTGCATACAGCAGTAATTTCACCTGTGCGTTGTGGAGGGTGAGACCTGGTGCTGTGGAAGATTCCAGAGCGGTAGCCAGCTCGTTGATGTAAATGTTGAAGAGCGTTGGGCTTAGGCTGCAGCCTTGTCTGACTCCCCGGCTCTGCTGGAAATAAGCCGTTCTTCTGCCGTTCACACTCACACTGCAGAGGTTCTCGGTGTAGGAGCTTTTGATAACATCATAGGTCTTTCCTCCTATTCCGCTCTCCAGCAGTTTCAGGAATAAGCCTGGGTGCCACACCGAATCAAAGGCCTTTTTAAAGTCCACGAAACAGGCGTATATCTTCCCGTTCTTTGTATTGTGGACGTGGCTTTGAATGAGGCTGTGCAGGGTGTAGATGTGGTCAGTAGTGCGGTGGTTTGGCATGAAGCCTGCTTGGCTCTTGCTGAAGACGTTGTGCTCGGTGAGGAAACTGAGGATCCTCTTGTTCAGGATGCTGTTGAACAGTTTTCCCAGGTTGCTGCTGACACATATTCCTCTGTAGTTGGTTGGGTCATACCTGTCCCCATTCTTGTGGATGGGTGTGATGAGGCCTTGATTCCAGGTAGGAGGGAAGTAGCTGGCACTTAGCACAATATTGAAGAGTTTAACCATTGCGGCCTGTATTTCTGGTGGGCTGTACTTCAGCATTTCTGGTAGGATTCCATTCAGGCCACCGGCTTTTCTACATCTTATGGAAGAGATACTCTCTGCTACTTCCTGTAATGTAATAGGTGCATCCACGGGGTTTTGGAAATGTTTTACTTTTTGCTCCATTGCTTTTAGTTTTGCCATTATGTTTTCCTGTTCTTGGCTTAGTTCTTCCTTTGGAATGTCTTTATAGAGGTCTCTGAAGTACTGGAGCCAGATGTTGCCATTTTGGATATGGATGTTGTTTTTCTTGTCTTTTGTGCCCATGTGGTTCCATAGTTCCCAGAAGGAGTTGTCTTGGAGGGCGTCTTGGAGTTGGTTAAGTTTGGTGGAGATGTAACTCTGCTTCCTCCTCCTGAGGATGGTTTTGTACTGCCTTTGTATGGTTTCAAAGGCTTCCCTCAGACCCGGGTGGTTGGGGTCTCTGTGTTTCTTGTTTGAGGCTGTTCTCAGGGTCTTCCGTACGGCTTTACATTCTCTGTCAAACCATCCATTGATCCGTTTTTCTTTTGGTCTCTTGTAGTTGACTTTTTTAAGGTCGGACAGTCTGGCCATTGCATAGAATATATTGTTGAGGTCTTTTGCAGCTTGACTCACTCCCTTTGGGTTAGGCTGGTACTCGTAGTTGTAGAAGTGGTGGAGCATCCGCTGTATTTCAGGTCTGCTGGGAACCTCTTTATACTTTAATGCCAACGTTTTGTGCCATTTAAAAACCATTCAAAAACCAGGGGAAGAGTCTTGAGGAGATCATTTGCATATTCCCAGTGCCTTCTGGGATAAGTGTAGAGTCTCCGCGAGCTCAACGATCACTGGGTTTTGGCCGTTGCAGCTGAAAAGAGGAAATCGGAAAACCAGGGGAAGAGTCTTGAGGAGATCATTTGCATATTCCCAGTGCCTTCTGGGATAAGTGAAGAGTCTCCGCGAGCTCAACGATCACTGGGTTTTGGCCGTTGCAGCTGAAAAGAGGAAATCGGAAAACCAGGGGAAGAGTCTTGAGGAGATCATTTGCATATTCCCAGCGCGCGCGAAATTTGGCTCATCTTTCATCGTTTTTATGAAATCTCAAGATGGAAGAGGCCAGGAGCCATTTGGTGAGCTGCATTTCTTGCTACATGTTCACAGATTTACCAGTGGAAAAGCCAAACTTCACATGCCACAAATGCAAGCTTGTGTCCCTGTTGGAGGAAAAGTTGCAAAATCTCGAAGAGAGGTTAGCTACGTTGAAGATTATTAAGGAAGGTGAAGAGTTCTTGGACAGAGCAGAATTATCTCTTCATGTTACAGAAAGAGAAGAAATTCGAAGTGCACCTGAAGAAACAGAGGAATGGAGACATGTGACCCAGAGAAGCAGGAGGATCAGGAGGCAGTCAGCACCCATACTGCTCAGAAACCAGTACCAGGCTCTCACGCAGGAAAACGATGAAGAAATACATCAGGATAAGACTTTGCCAACAAACAGCAACCTTGTACGCCTTCAGAGTCCTCCTGGATGGAGAAAGAAAAATGTTGTGAAGAAGAAACGGAGAGTGGTGGTCATGGGGGATTCCCTGCTGAGAGGAACAGAGGCCGCTATCTGCAGACCGGATATAACTACAAGAGAAATGTGCTGTCTTCCAGGTGCAAAAATTAAAGATGTGTCTGACAGGATATCAGGACTCTTCAGACCTACAGATGACTACCCATTCCTGCTACTACATGTGGGGACAAATGACACCGCAAGAAACGACCTGGAAACCATCTGCAGAGACTTTGAAGACTTAGGCAAGAAAGTGAAAGAACTGGGAGCGCAGGTGGTCTTCTCTTCCATCCTCCCAGTGGATGGCCATGGAACAAGGAGGTGGAATAAGATTCTGCAGGTGAACAACTGGCTACGTCGATGGTGCCGTCAGCAACGATTTGGATTTCTGGATCACGGAGTGAACTACTTATACGATGGACTACTTGCTAGAGATGGGGTGCACCTTACGAAGACTGGAAAGCATGTATTTGGAAGTCGCCTTGCTACACTTGTAAGGAGAGCTTTAAACTAGAACAACATGGGAAGGGAAGCAAAAGACCAGAAAAAGCCATACACCTGACAAATGCTATTGAGAACTCTGCTATTAGAAGTGGAAAGGAAGAACAAAGACGAAAGAATCTAATTAATAAAAATATTGGAGAAAGAGAAACCAATCACAAACTAAAATGTTTCTATACTAATGCACAAAGCATGGGCAACAAACAAGGAGAATTGGAACTACTAACACAGGAAAAGAAATATGATGTCATTGGAATCACTGAAACTTGGTGGGACAATACACATGATTGGAATACAAGACTAGAAGGATACAACTTATTTGCAAGAAACAGACTTGATAAACGAGGAGGGGGTGTCGCATTGTATGTTCGAAACGCGTATATCTGCACAGAGATTGAAGCTTCAGAGACTGGGAGTTCTGTGGAAACTGTTTGGGTAAGAATACAAGGACAGAACAATGGAAAGGACACCATTGTAGGCATTTACTACAGGCCGCCTGTGCAAGCCGAAGATATAGATGAACTCTTTATGCATCAGATGGCCAAGTTCTCCAAAAAATATGACATGGTTGTCATGGGAGATTTCAACTATCCAGACATTTGTTGGGAATCTCTCTCAGGCAAAACTAACAGGTCAAGGAAATTCTTATCCTCTCTTGCTGACAACTTTATCTTCCAAAAGGTAAGGGAGAAAACAAGGGGAACACCTTGGATCTAATCCTTATAAACAGGGAGGAAATGGTTGAGGAGGTAAAAGTGGCTGGGACCCTAGGAGGTAGCGACCATGCTATTTTAGAATTTTGGATAACTAGAGGTGGAAGACCTGTGAAGACTCAGACGTCAAGGTTAGATTTCAGAAAGGCAGATTTTAAGGGATTCAGAAAGAGAATTGGAGGGATCCAATGGCTGGATATCCTTAAAGACAAAAATGTCCAGGAAGGATGGGAAATCTTGAAAAATGAAATTCTCAATGCACAGTTGTTAACAATTCCGAAAAGAGGGAAGAATAGGAAGCATTTAAGGAAACCAGGATGGATGAACACAGAACTTAAGCACATGCTAAAAAGGAAGAAAAAAATGTTTATAAAATGGAAAGAGGGAGGCATATCTAAAGAAGAATATAATGCTGTCTGCAGAACCTGCAGGGCACAAATCAGATTATCTAAAGCTGAAAATGAACTGAGGCTTGCAAGAGATGTCAAAAGCAATAATAAAGGATTTTGGGGATATGTCAAAAGTAAAAGAAAAGTCAAAGATGCTATAGTATTTTTACAGGATGAAAATGATGAAATGGTAAGACAGGATGTTGAGAAGGCTGAACTTTTAAATTCCTATTTTGCATCTGTTTTCTCTCGGAAAGGAAATGCAACATCAACTGTTATTCACTGTCCTATTAAGGGAATAGAAGAATCCAGGATATCTATAAACAGAAAGATAGTGAGGAAACACTTAGCTAACCTAAATGAATTCAAGTCTCCAGGTCCAGATGAATTACACCCCAGAGTACTAAAGGAGATAGCAGAAGAAATTTTTGAACCCCTCTCCATAATCTTTGAAAATTCTTGGAGAACAGGAGAAGTGCCAGAAGACTGGAGAAGAGCAAATGTTGTTCCTATCTTCAAAAAGGGGAAGAAGGTGGACCCAGGCAACTATAGGCCGGTGAGTCTGACTTCTATACCAGGAAAGATCTTTGAACAAATTATTAAACAACATGTATGTCAATACCTGGATAAGAATGAAGTGATTAAACAGAGTCAGCATGGGTTTGTAACTGATAAGTCATGTCAGACTAACTTAATTTCCTTCTATGACGGTATCACTGATTGGGTGGATCAAGGAAATGCTGTAGATATAGTATATCTTGACTTCAGCAAAGCATTTGACAAAGTCTCTCATACAATCCTTATTGAAAAAATGACTAAGTATGGAATGGACAAGGCAACTGTTAGGTGGATTCATAACTGGCTTAGTGATCGGACCCAAAGAGTGGTCGTAAATGGCTGCACATCCAGTTGGAAGAATGTCTCAAGTGGGGTACCACAGGGCTCTGTCCTGGGCCCTGTATTGTTCAACATCTTTATCAACGATTTAGATGAAGGAATTGAGGGTAAACTGATTAAATTTGCTGATGACACAAAGCTAGGAGGGATAGCTAATACTAGAGAAGAGAGAGAGGATTCAAAAAGATTTAAATAAACTGGAGAAGTGGGCAGCAACTAACAGAATGGTTTTTAACAGGGAGAAATGCAAAGTACTACATCTGGGCAATAAAAATGAAAAAAGCATATATAGAATGGGAGGAATAGGGCTAAGTGACAGCACATGTGAAAAAGACTTGGGTATACTAATAGATCACAGACTGAATATGAGTCAACAGTGTGATGCAGCAGCAAAAAA
Source organism: Dendrobates tinctorius (assembly GCF_039654945.1). Lineage (NCBI taxonomy): Eukaryota > Metazoa > Chordata > Amphibia > Anura > Dendrobatidae > Dendrobates > Dendrobates tinctorius. Next base: position 1,077,458 of record NW_027361931.1, on the reverse strand, counting down.
GGCAAATGCAATTCTAGGATGTATTAACAGAAGCATACAGTCTAGATCACGTGAAGTCATTATTTCCCTCTACTCCTCTTTGGTCAGACCTCATCTGGAATATTGTGTCCAGTTTTGGGCACCACATTTTAAAAAAGACATCAACAAACTGGAGCAAGTTCAGAAAAGAGCGACCAGAATGGTGACCGGTCGGCAAACCCTGTCTTATGAGGAAAGGTTGCAGGATTTGGGAATGTTTAGTTTGCAAAAGAGAAGACTGAGAGGAGACTTAATAGCTGTCTACAAATATCTAAAGGGCTGTCACATTGTAGAAGGATCAACTTTATTCTCATTTGCACAAGGAAAGACTAGAAGCAATGGGATGAAACTGAATGGGAAGAGACACAGATTAGATATTAGAAAAAACTTTTTGACAGTTAGAGTGATCAATGAGTGGAACAGGCTGCCACGAGAAGTGGTGAGTTCTCCTTCAATGGAAGTCTTCAAACAGAGGCTGGACAGACATCTGACTGGGATGATTTAGCGAATCCTGCTTTGAGCAGGGGGTTGGACCAGATGGCCCAGGAGGTCCCTTCCAACTCTACGATTCTATGATTCTATGATTTATAGGATGGAGGCCGGGTGAAGAGGCGGCTCTGCTGTGGCTTTTGAGTAGATGGTTTCTCTGTAGATTTCAGGTACAGAAGAAGTTGGTTGTGGTCTGACAGGTGCGTTTGTGGGGAGACTATGAAGGCGCTGATATTTGCCAGGTTCATATCTGTAATGGCATAATCTACTACACTCCTCCCTACATGGGAGTTTAGTGTGCACCTTCCTAAGGAGTCTACTTTGGTTCGTCCGTTAAGAATATGAAGTCCTAAACTTCTACATACATTCAGGAGCTTTTTACCACTTTTGTTGACTGTACTGTCATAGCTGTTTCTCTCTGTGACTACTGAGTCTTGGCCGTCATTCTCTGCTCCAAATATGTAGATGTTCCCATCCGTGGTCAGGAAGTCGTTTTCTCTCCCTGTTCTTGCATTGAGGTCTCCAAAGATGAGAACTTTGCCCAGGCCCTGATAGTGGGCGGCTTCTCTTTGTAAGATCTCGAAGCAGTCTGGATTGAAGTAGGGTGACTCTGGCGGTGGTATATAGGTGGCGCAGAGATAGACATCAGACTGAGAGGTGAGGATGGAGCTGCTGATCCTGATCCATATGTGGCTGCCTCCTCTCTTCACCGGTTTGATGTACTGGTGGAGCTCCTCTTTATGCCAGATCAGTATTCCTCCTGAGCTCCGGCCCTGTTTGATGTTTTTATTTTTCAGGGCAGGGACAGAGATTTCCCTGTATCCGATGGGCACCAGAGATTCGTCTTCGGCTCTGGTCCATGTTTCCAGGAGGATCTGAATGTCTATATTTCTGTCTTTTTATAAAGTCAGGGTCATTTGTTTTACATCCAAAGGCCGAGGTGTTGAGACCCTGAATATTCCAGCTGCTGATTGTAAGTGAGGTCATTTTTTTTTTTTTCTATATATCTTGGGTGTATATACCTTGTAATGAGTATGGCTGTGTAGGACACACCGGATCTCTGACTGGTTTATTAATGGTGTTGTTTCCGTCCAGTCACATTAGTTTCCTGCACACTGTGTTGAGTAGAGTCTTTATCTCCTCCATATCTCTGCTCTGTATGTCTCTGCTCTGTATGCCTCTGTTTCGCATGTCTCTGTGTGAGGTCGGTGAACTCCTCCATGGTGGTCTCCTCCTCTGATGGTCCAATTTTGGGTGAGTGTGTATGTTTTCAGCTTCCTTTGATATAATTGTTGTTTCTTTCCTTCTTATTGTCGGGGGTCTTTTCATGGGATTCTGGTTGGTGTTGGCTCCAGGCCTAGGGTGGTCTCTGTTTAGTACAATGTCCTTCAGCTCTTTGGCCAGAAGTCTGACCCCTGATTTGTTCAGGTGCTTACTGTCATAGAGGTGATGGTGATTTATGGAGGCGTGTTGGGCCAGAATCACTCCTGGCACAGATTTCATTCTTGCTGTTAGGTCCATATTGATGTTCTGGATGGTGTGGTTGGGTATATCCTTTCTTGGGAGCAGAGATGACAGAATGATTTTGCTGTCAGGGAATCTTAGTTGTGCCGTCTTTGTTAGTTGGGCCAGTTGTCCTGAGATCTGCTGGTGCTGGTCTGGCAGACTGTTTGTGCCGGTGTGTATAATGATATGGTTTGGGTTGGAAAACCGTGGATTATTGATGACCGCTGTCACCTGCTCAATAGTTGCACAGCGGATTTTTTTGACTCTTTTTCCTGGGAATAGCTGCCTTGTATTCAGGTATTTCCCATTTGAGTCCATTATGAGGACGGTGTCAGGACTTTGTGATGTTGTTGGTGGGGGATGTGGCTGCTGATGGGGGTCTGTGCTGGAGATTATGCTGGTAGCAGGTTCTCCTCTCTTCTATGGGTCTTGTTTCTGGCTCACTCTGATTATACTCGGGTTCCTCCATATTGGGGTTGTTTGGCCTCTCAGCCTCCTGGCCAGTGGAGGTCATGTCCTCTCCACTCCTCGTTTCCATGGCCCCCTCCTGGCTCAGATGTCCAGGTGTTGGTGCTTTCAGCTTTTCTATCTCCTGTCTCAGCATGGCATTTTCTTCCTGCAGTTCACACATTGCGGCTCGTATTTGCTGTAGGGATGACCTGTATTCACATTTCAGTTTGTTTATCTCAGTAACTATGTGGTCATTCGCATTTCTGTCACCAGTGTTTCTCAGATGGTCTTCCTTAAATTGGACAAATTCTCTTTCAAATTGAGAAACAGTCTCTGAGGGTCTGGGGTGAGGGGTGTGAAGCATTGGGGGCAGTGGTGTCTCTGGAGGTCTCTGTAGGCGTGCGGACATCAGAGGTGGCTGGGGTTTGTTGTTCTTTGTGGGATTGGGCCTGGAGTTTAATATGAGGGAACCTGTCTTCAAATTGCCCCAGATTGTACTCAGTCCCTTGTACCAGGACGGTGCCACTGTTGTACAGAGTGATGGTAAGTGACCTGCATTCGTCGTCTTTTTAATCTAGGATACCCCTAGATTATACAATAGTACATACCAGTACTGACAGCAGTCTCAGGACACCCCCAAACTAGAAAATAGCTCATACCAGTAATGACTGCAGTCTAAGGATACCCCTAGATTATACAATAGTACATACCAGCACTGACAGCAGTCTCAGGACACCCCCAAACTAGAAAATAGCTCATACCAGTAATGACTGCAGTCTCAGGATACCCCTAGATTATACAATAGTACATACCAGCACTGACAGCAGTCTCAGGACACCCCCAAACTAGAAAATAGCTCATACCAGTAATGACTGCAGTCTCAAGATAAGACTCCCTCTGGAATCCACAATCTGTATATAACAAGCTTTCTTTCTTGCACAATTACTTTCTGAACAACTCTCTGAATCTGTTGCACTCACTGAAACCTGGATTCTGGCACTGTCTCTCCTGCTGCCATTTCCCGTGGTGGCTTATAATTCTCCCATTCCCCGAGACCCACAAACAGACCTGGTGGTGGAATTCGGCATACTCCTGTCCCCACAATGCACTTTCCAGGTCATCCCCCCCAGCTCCATCACTCTCATTTCCTTCTTTTGAGGTCTACACCATCAGGCTCTTCCATCGGCTCTCCCTCAGAGAGCGGTCATATACCGGCCCCCAGGCTCACCCATCCACTTCCTTGACCACTTCTCAGCCTGGCTGACGCACTTCATGTCCTCAGAACTCCCAACCCTTATCTTGGGAGACTTCATCACCCCCATTAACAGCCCCACTTCCACAGCTACATCCCAGCTTCTATCACTAACCACTTCTCTCGGTCTCTCACAGCTCTTAACCTCTGAGACACACAAAACCGGTAACACCATTGACCTGGTCTTTGTCCGGATCTGTTCAATCTCCCACCTAAATAACTCACCACTTCCCCTCTCTAACCACAATATTCTCCCCTTCACGCTTACAATTCCTCGCCCACCCCAGCACACTCCTACCTACCACACAATCAGAAATCTACAAGCCATTAACCCTCAGACTCCCTACACTCATCACTGTCCCCAATCTCCTCTTTTTCCTGTCCTGATCTGGCTGTTCATCACTACAACAACACTCTTAGAAGCACCCTTGACCAGGTAGCGCCCCTCACCCTCAAAACCTCCAAACACAGAGTAAAAGAGCCCTGGCTCACATCGCAAACTTAACTTCTCCAGCGATGCTCTAGGAGTGCTGAACGTCTATGGAGAAAAACCTGCACACCAGAAGACTTCATCCACTTCAAATTTATGTTAAGAACCTATACCGCTGCCCTTCACCTCGCCAAATAGACCTACTTCACCACCCTGATCTCCTCACTATCCAAAAACCCCAAGAAACGACACCTTTCACTCCCTCCTCAGGCCAAAAGCACAAGCCCCTATCACAGACATTTGTGCTGATGACCTGGCCTCCAACTTTATAGAGAAAATAGATAATATCCGTCAGGAAATATGCTCCCAACCACCAAGTGCTGTGACTCCCATCCCTCCCTGCATTTCCCCTGGCTCACTCTCCACATTTGATCCCATCACAAAAGAAGTCATCTCCAGGCTTCTCTCTTCTTCTTGTCCAACATGCACTACGGACCCCATCTCCTCACATCTCCTCCAGTCTCTCACTCCTGTTGTCACAACTCACCTAACTACAATCTTTAATCTCTCCCTCTCTTTGGGCATTTTCCCCTTCTCCTTCAAACACTATCGTTACTCCATTACTTAAGGAACCCGCTCTCGACCCATCCTGCACAAATAACTACAGACCAGTCTCCAATCTCTCCTTCATCTCTAATCTTTTGGAGCGCCTCGTCTACAACCGCCTTACCCATTACCTCTATGCTCACTCCCTCCTAGACCCTTCACAGTCCGGCTTCTGCCCCCTGCATTCAACTGAAACTGCACTCAAAGTTACCAAAGACCTTCTGACAGCAAAATGTAATGGTGACCACGCTCTGCTCATTCTTCTCGACCTATCTGCAGCTTTCAACACTGTTGACCACCGTCTCCTACTTTCTAGGCTCCAGTCACTAGGCATTAAGGACACAGCTCTTTCCTGGTTCTCTTCCTATCTTTCTGACCACTCCTGCAGTGTTTTGCTCTCTGGCTCCACGTCATCTCCTCTTCCGCTCACTGATGGTGGGAAACCTCAGGGCTCAGTCCTTAGCCCCCTTCTCTTCTCTCTCTACACGACCCCAAATAGACCATCGGCAGATTTGGCTTTCAGTACCATCTTTATGCTGATGACACACAACTATACACGTCATCCCCTGACCTTACCCCCGCTGTACTACAAAACGCCAGTGACTGTCTGTCCGCAGTCTCCAACATCATGTCCGCTCTCTATCTGAAACTTAACCTCTCAAAAAACTGAACTACTTCTGCTCCCGCCATCTACTAATCTCCATAAATCAAACATTTCCCTCTCCGTGGGTGGCACTATAATAGCACCCCGGCAGCAGGTACACTGTCTGGGTGTTATGTTTGACACCAATCTCTCCTTCACATTCCATATACAATCTCTTGCCCGCTTGTTATGAGTTCATTTTTCCCTTCACCATTGAGGTCTGATGAACTCCCTCCTCTGGTGAAGGAAGGTAGTGAGACTGATTACCAAACACCTGGGCAGCTAGATGATAACTGGGTGGCTGGAAATGAGGACTGGATATAAGGCTGCCGACGCCCTTCTTCCTGGCTGGTGATTTTCCTGCTGGATTCTTGGAGACCAGTCTGATTCCTGTGTCTCAAAGCTAAGTTTTTCTGCTCTGCTTTGTACTCTTCAGTTTTGTTTTTGTTTGCCTTGTTTTTTGGGAGTTCTGCCATCCCCGGCCGGGGGTGAGCTGAATTCCATTTTTGTCTCTGATCTGTTGATCTTTTGCTCTGTCTTTTAGAATATACCTGAGTGCTGATATAGTCTTTTGAAGCCTAGCGACTTCAGGGCCTGTTTTTCCTATCAGTCGGTTGGCTCATTTTGATAGGGTTTTTGCGGATGGCAGACAGCACCTTTCCTATCCTGTCCTATGTAGTTATCTTGGGCCCCATCATTTGCTCAACCTATCTTTCTATCTGTGTTAGTGTTTTCATCTTGCTTCACCGTCATTATATGTTGGGGGCTGCCTATTTCTTTGGGGTCTGCTCTGGGGCAGTTTAGTTTTTCCCCTTTCTGTCTTTAGGCTATGTAGCTCTCCGGCTGTGATCGAGGGGTCTAGGGCACCGTAGGAATCCCCCACGGCTACTGCTAGTTGTTGTGGATAGGTTCAGGGGTCTGCAATCCGATAGCTGCCAACCTCTCTGGTTTTTCTGGACTTAGCTGGTATTTTGTTTTTTCCTCCTTCGGTGACTCATCATAACACCCGCTCTTGCCGCTTACACCCAAAGAACATCTCTAGAATTTGCCCTTTTCTCACCATGGAAACAACAAAAACCTTCACTGTCTCCCTGATCCACTCCCTCCTGGACTACTGTAACGCTCTATTAATTGGCCTCCCCGTTACTCAACTATCTCCTCTCCAGTCCATACTTAATGCAGCAACCAGGGTCATCCATCTGGCTAATCGGTACTCGGACGCGTCCGCTCTTCGCCAGTCCTTACCCTGGCTGCCCATTCATTATAGGATCCAATTCAAATTACTTGTTCTCACCCACAAAGCTCTCCACAGTGCGGCACCCCCTACATCTCCTCCCTCATTTCTGTCTATCAGCCTAACCGACCGCTGCGCTCTGCAAACGACTTTCGACTAACCTCTGCACTAATCCATACCTCCCACTCACGACTCCAAGACTTCTCCCACGCTGCGCCAATCCTCTGGAATACTCTACCCCAAGAAATTAGGACTATCTACAATTTGCATAGTTTTAGGTGCTCCCTCAAAACGCATTAGTTCAGAGCGGCCTATCATGTTCACTAATTTAAGTCAGTGTGTGTGTGTGTGTAGCCCATTCACTATCTCCATCCAACCCTCCCTCAAAATGGCTGGACCATCATTGTAAATACACCATTGTAAATACACCCCTGTACTCTGTATCTCCCCCACCTCATTGCAGAGTGTAAGCTCTCACCAGCAGGGGCGGCTTATTTTGCTTTAATTATTGTATTGTTAACGTTGTTACTTATGACTTGTGTTTTGAAACTGTTAAACTGTAAAGCGCTGCGGGATATGTTGGTGCTATATAAAGATTATTATTAATATTAAGACACATTAGGGAGTTACCTTCCAGGGCGAAGCAGAGCCGGGTCCAGCAGATCCGGACGATTCGTGGCTCCAATCACAAACACGTCACTGGAGGAGTGCAGCCCATCCATCTCTGCCAGCAACTGGGAGACCACCCTGAATACAAAGACACCGGAGAGGGGCTCATTAAAGGGAATCTGTCACCTCATTTTTCCCCTAAGAGATGCAGCCACCGCCATCAGGGGCTTATCTACAGCATTCTGTAATGATGTAGCTAAGCCCCCGATGTAACCTGAAAGATAAGAAAAACAAGTTATATTATACTCACCTGGGAAAGGTCAGAGTATGGAGGACTATGTGGTGCCAATAATACTGTATGGAGGACTATGTGGTGTTCAGAATACTGTATGGAGGACTATGTAGTGCCAATAATACTGTATGGAGGACTATGTGGTGCCAATAATACTGTATGGAGGACTATGTGGTGCTCATAATACTGTATGGAGGACTATGTGGTGCCAATAATACTGTATGGAGGACTATGTGGTGTTCATAATACTGTATGGAGGACTATGTGGTGCTCATAATACTGTATGGAGGACTATGTGGTGCCAATAATACTGTATGGAGGACTATGTGGTGCCAATAATACTGTATAGAGGACTATGTGGTGCTCATAATACTGTATGGAGGACTATGTGGTTCCAATAATACTGTATGGAGGACTATGTGGTGCTCATAATACTGTATGGAGGACTATGTGGTGCCAATAATACTGTATGGAGGACTATGTGGTGCTCATAATACTGTATGGAGGACTATGTGGTGCCAATAATACTGTATGGAGGACTATGTGGTGTTCATAATACTGTATTGAGGACTATGTCCGGTCTAAAATGAAAACTTTTGAATCACCCCAGGGCACGCACTGTGCGCTGTGAGGATTCACCGGTTTCTAACCTATTGTATAGATTACAATAGATATCACTCATGTAATGTAAGAAGTGAAATCTTTGGCATTGTACTATACCTATATTTCTTATCTGTGCATCATGAATCGTGGTATGTGTTAAAGGGGCCACTGAGACTCTTTCACCCAGGGTCCAGAACAATGTGTGTAGTCGCTGAGCACAATCCTGCTGAAAGGTATCAGTTTAATCAGCATAATGGCTTCGACCGGACACTGTGTGTAGTCACTGAGCACAATCCTGCTGACAGGTATCAGTGTAATCAGTATAATGGCTCCGACCTGACACTGTGTGTAGTCACTGAGCACAATCCTGCTGACAGGTATCAGTGTAATCAGTATAATGGCTCCGACCTGACACTGTGTGTAGTCACTGAGCACAATCCTGCTGACAGGTATAAGTGTAATCAGTATAATGGCTCCGACCTGACACTGTGTGTAGTCACTGAGCACAATCCTGCTGACAGGTATCAGTGTAATTAGTATAATGGCTCCGACCTGGCACTGTGTGTAGTCACTGAGCACAATCCTGCTGACAGGTATCAGTGTAATCAGTATAATGGCTCCGACCTGACACTGTGTGTAGTCACTGAGCACAATACTGCTGACAGGTATCAGTGTAAACAGTATAATGGCTCCGACCGAGCACTGTGTGTAGTCATTGAGCACAATCCTGCTGACAGGTATCAGTGTAATCAGTATAATGGCTCCGACCTGACACTGTGTGTAGTCACTGAACACAATCCTGCTGACAGGTATCAGTGTAAACAGTATAATGGCTCCGACCGAGCACTGTGTGTAGTCATTGAGCACAATCCTGCTGACAGGTTTCAGTGTAATCAGTATAATGGCTCCGACCTGACACTGTCTGTAGTCACTGAGCACAATCCTGCTGACAGGTATCAGTGTAATCAGTATAATGGTTCCGACCTGACACTTTGTGTTGTCACTGAGCACAATCCTGCTGACAGGTATCAGTGTAATCAGTATAATGGCTCCGACCTGACACTGTCTGTAGTCACTGAGCACAATCCTGCTGACAGGTCTCTGTAATCAGTATAACGGCTCCGACCGAACACTGTGCTTAGTCACTGAGCATGATCCTGCTGACAGGTATCAGTGTAATCAGTATAATGGCTCCGACCTGACACTGTCTGTAGTCACTGAGCACAAGCCTGCTGACAGGGGCTTCAATCTTTAATCAGTTTGTTCCTTGCCTGCTCTATCCAGAGCCTTTCAGAGAATGTGAAGCCTTTTACCACTGGATATTGGTATATATCTAGGGCAGTGATGGCGAACCTATGGCACGCGTGCCAGACAGGGCACGCAGAGCCCTCTCAGCTGGCACGCGTGCCAGACAGGGCATGCAGAGCCCTCTCAGCTGGCACGTGGCCTCGGCCTCGCCTCACTATTCAGAGCTGCAGCTTCCTCACACACATTGAGCGGCGCAGCCACGGAGCTGAATGATGTCATCCAGCCGCGCCTCTCAATGTGTGTGAGGAAGTGACAGGAAGGAAGCTGCCGGCGCGCGGAGAGGCGAGTGTGGCCGCTGTGTGTGTGGTTAGTGTGTGGTGAGTGTGGCCCTGTGTGTGTGGAGAGGGCCAGTGATGGCGGTGATGGGGAGAGGGACAATGATGGGAGTGATAGGGAGAGGGCCAGTGATGGGGAGAGGGCCAATGATGGCGGTGATGGGGAGAGGGCCAATGATGGCAGTGATGGGGAGAGGGACAATGATGGGAGTGATGGGGAAAGGGCCAGTGTTGGGGAGAGGGCCAATGATGGCGGTGATGGGGAGAAGGCTAATGATGGGAGTGATAGGGAGAGAAACAATGATGGGAGTGATGGGGAGAGGGCAACGATGGTGGTGGAGGAAAGGGCAATGATGGTGAGGAGGAAATGATGGGGGTGGTGGAATGGGAAATTTCTACATTTCTACAAGGGGATCATGATGGGGCATATTTCTGCAAGATGGGGATCATGATGGGGCATATTTCTGCAAGATGGGGATCATGATGGGGCATATTTCTACAAGAAGGGTGGGAACATAAATACTGGCTGTGGGACCATTTAAATTGGGCAGGTGGTGAGCACAGTAATTAAAAGATAAAGTGTGTACCTGTTTCTAGTTTGGCGGCTGTTAGCAATCTCAGCACCTGGACCACCAGCGATTTTTTTTTGTCAAATGTGGAGCTGCAGCAAATATTTATAGTTTTTCAGATCACGGTGAAGCCTCCTAGCCTGCCATTCTTGTCAGGTGCTATCCACAAGCCAGCCAGCTTCCCAAGCCAGCCTTCTCCATGCCAGGATTCAGAAGTCAGCAGCAGCCAGATACAGTAAGTGTTATCACATCTGTGTGACTGTGGCCAGAGATTAGAGATATTCACACTGTGAAATGTAGCAGTGGATTTCAGAGTGGAATCTGCTTGCATTCCATGCTAAAATCTATCTATCTAATATTCTGCATTTTTTCCCACAAAGATCAATCCATCTGCTGGGTCTGTAGAGGGCAGTGTGAGTAGCTCAGTGTCAGTGTGTGATAAGCACGCATGAGCTTGAAGCCCCCCTGCTGAACAGAAGAGAAGACAGCAAAGGGAAGTTTCAAATCAATGAATTGCTGACATAATAGAATTGATCATCAGGGTTTAGGGATGGCAAGCGCTGTACAGGGAAGAGAGGTGGCAGCGGCGGACTCTCCTGTGCAGCGCTGCTGAGTAGTTCTCATTCACTTTGAAGGAGGGCAGCGCTGCAGAAACTTGAGACGCCACTACACATTTTTCATCACACAAAATTGCCCTGGTGGCACTTCGTCATAAATAATTGGGTTTTACGTTGCAGTTTGGGCACTCGGTCTCAGAAAGGTTCGCCATCACTGATCTAGGGGACTCATCACTTTGTGTGTTTGATGAGCGGTGGCAGCATGCTGGGTGTCCGGTGTGTGTGGACGGTGTCGGAGTGTGATGTATACTCACGTCACAGCCAATAACAGAGGTTGGGTGCAGGATTGAGGACAGATAAATTAACCACTGCAGTACAGTAGACCCCTAAGGCTACTTTCACACATCAGTTTTTTGCCGTCAGGCAGGATCCAGCTATTTTTAGAAAAAACGGATCCGGCATAAATTTTGGAGAACTGTAGAAACGGATCCGTTTTTCTGCTGAATCCGTCTAGCAGGTTATATCTGTTTCCTGGGGGCTGGCCAATTGGATCTGAGCATGCGCAGACTTAAAAAAAACGGATCCGGTGGCTGGATCCGTCTTTTTCTGGATCCGGCGCCCATAGACTTTCATTGTAGCAAAAAGCTGGAAGTGTCGGATCCGGCGCTTCCGGCTTTTTCGCCGGAGACAAAAAACGTTACAGTAGCCGTTTTTTCCAGACGCCGGAATGAGACAAGTAGCCGGATCCGGCAAAAAACGGATGAAACGCAATGCCATCCGGCACGATCCGGCACTAATGCAAGTCAATGGGGAAAAAATGGATCCGGCATTGCATTTTGCCGGATCCGGTTTTACAAAAAAAAAGCCGGATCACGCCTGACGGCAAAAAACTGATGTGTGAAAGAGGCCTTACACAACTCTTCTACTCTGATCTTTTCCCTCTTTACAGCGTTTACTGATTAAATTATTTTATTTTGACAGAGCAAACTTTTCTGAATGCAGTAATACCAAATGTATCTTCTTTTTAACATTTCTTTATGGCAAAAGGGGTTGACCAACCGACAAACTTATTTTCTTTTACAAGTCATATGTGGTGAATGGTAAAAAATTCCCCAAATTTTTATGTGTTTCCACCTTCACATCCTCCAGTTTTGGCTCAGGGTCATCATGTGGCCTGTCTACATGCTGCTCTTTCTAGTCAGTGGGTCAGTGTTAGAGAAGCCATGCTGGGTCTTCTTGTCCTCCTCATCCTCAGCAGTAGAGCACAAATCTCCATCACTGAGCCCATTATATCCATTCTGCTAATATAGGAGCCACACGTTCCTCTATATTGTGCTGCATTACAAATATCCGCTCTGCTCCCTCTCTGCCTGCCCAGTTCCCGTATCCTAGCACCACTCCTATAACCCCCGTATCCTAGCACCGCTCCTATCCCCCTGTATCCTAGCACCGCTCCTATCCCCCTGTATCCTAGCACTGCTCTTATCCCCCCTGTATCCTAGCACCGCTCCTATAACCCCTTGTATCCTAGTACCTCTTCTATCCCCATGTATCCCAGCGCCGCTCCTATCCCCCTGTATCCCAGCACCTCTCCTGTCCCCCTGTATCCTAGCACCACTCCAATCCCCCTATATCCTAGTACCACTCCTGTCTCCCTGTATCCTAGCACCACTCCAATCCCCCTGTATCTCAGCGCCGCTCCTATCCCCTGTATCCTAGCACCTCTTCTATCCCCCTGTATCTCAGCGCCGCTTCTATCCCCTGTATCCTAGTACCTCTTCTATCCCCATGTATCCCAGCGCCGCTCCTATCCCCCTGTATCCCAGCACCCCTCCTGTCCCCCTGTATCCTAGTACCACTCCAATCCCCCTATATCCTAGTACCACTCCTGTCTCCCTGTATCCTACCACCACTCCAATCCCCCTGTATCTCAGCGCCGCTCCTATCCCCTGTATCCTAGCACCTCTTCTATCCCCCTATATCTCAGCGCCGCTCCTATCCCCCTGTATCCCAGCACCCCTCCTGTCCCCTGTATCCTAGTACCACTCCAATCCCCCTATATCCAAGTACCACTCCTGTCTCCCTGTATCCTAGCACCACTCCAATCCCCCTGTATCTCAGCGCCGCTCCTATCCCCTGTATCCTAGCACCTCTTCTATCCCCCTATATCTCAACGCCGCTCCTATCCCCTGTATCCTAGCACCGCTCCTATCCCCTGTATTCTAGCCCCGCTCCTATCCCCCTATATCCTAGCACCGCTCCTATCCCCTGTATCCTAGCACCGCTCCTATCCCCTGTATCCTAGCACCGCTCCTATCCCCCTGTATCCTAGCACCGCTCCTATCCCCTGTATCCTAGTACCGCTCCTATCCCCCTGTATCCCAGCACCCCTCCTGTCCCCCTGTATCCTAGAACCACTCCAATCCCCCTATATCCTAGTACCACTCCTGTCTCCCTGTATCCTACCACCACTCCAATCCCCCTGTATCTCAGCGCCGCTCCTATCCCCTGTATCCTAGCACCTCTTCTATCCCCCTATATCTCAGCGCCGCTCCTATCCCCCTGTATCCCAGCACCCCTCCTGTCCCCCTGTATCCTAGTACCACTCCAATCCCCCTATATCCAAGTACCACTCCTGTCTCCCTGTATCCTAGCACCACTCCAATCCCCCTGTATCTCAGCGCCGCTCCTATCCCCTGTATCCTAGCACCTCTTCTATCCCCCTATATCTCAACGCCGCTCCTATCCCCTGTATCCTAGCACCGCTCCTATCCCCTGTATTCTAGCCCCGCTCCTATCCCCCTATATCCTAGCACCGCTCCTATCACCTGTATCCTAGCACCGCTCCTATCCCCTGTATCCTAGCACCGCTCCTATCCCCTGTATCCTAGCACCGCTCCTATCCCCTGTATACTAGCACCGCTCCTATCCCCCTGTATCCTAGCACCGCTCCTATCCCCTGTATCCTAGCACCTCTTCTATCCCCCTATATCTCAGCGCCGCTCCTATCCCCCTGTATCCCAGCACCCCTCCTGTCCCCCTGTATCCTAGTACCACTCCAATCCCCCTATATCCAAGTACCACTCCTGTCTCCCTGTATCCTAGCACCACTCCAATCCCCCTGTATCTCAGCGCCGCTCCTATCCCCTGTATCCTAGCACCTCTTCTATCCCCCTATATCTCAACGCCGCTCCTATCCCCTGTATCCTAGCACCGCTCCTATCCCCTGTATTCTAGCCCCGCTCCTATCCCCCTATATCCTAGCACCGCTCCTATCACCTGTATCCTAGCACCGCTCCTATCCCCTGTATCCTAGCACCGCTCCTATCCCCTGTATCCTAGCACCGCTCCTATCCCCTGTATACTAGCACCGCTCCTATCCCCCTGTATCCTAGCACCGCTCCTATCCCCTGTATCCTAGTACCTCTTCTATCCCCCTGTATCCTAGTACCTCTTCTATCCCCCTGTATCACAGCCCCGCTCCTATCCCCCTGTATCCTAATACAGTGATGGCGAACCGTTCTGAGACCGAGTGCCCAAACTGCAACCTAAAACCCAATTATTTATGACGAAGTGCCACCAGGGCAATTTTGTGTGATGAAAAATGTGTAGTGGCGTCTCAAGTTTCTGCAGCGCTGCCCTCCTTCAAAGTGAATGAGAACTACTCAGCAGCGCAGGAGAGTCCGCAGCTGCCACCTCTCTTCCCTGTACAGCGCTTGCCGTCCCTAAACCTAGATAGATAGATAGATAGATAGATAGATAGATAGATAGATAGATAGATAGATAGATAGATAGATTTTAGCATGGAATGCAAGCAGATTCCATGCTGAAATCCACTGCTACATTTCACAGTGTGAATATCTCTAATCTCTGGCCACAGTCACACAGATGTGATAACACTTACTGTATCTGGCTGCTGCTGACTTCTGAATCCTGGCATGGAGAAGGCTGGCTTGGGAAGCTGGCTGGCTTGTGGATAGCACCTGACAAGAATGGCAGGCTAGGAGGCTTCACCGTGATCTGAAAAAGTATAAATAATTGCTGCGGCTCCACATTTGACAAAAAATATATATATATATATGTATACAGTGGGGAAAAAAAGTATTTAGTCAGTCAGCAATAGTGCAAGTTCCACCACTTAAAAAGATGAGAGGCGTCTGTAATTTACATCATAGGTAGACCTCAACTATGGGAGACAAACTGAGAAAAAAAAATCCAGAAAATCACATTGTCTGTTTTTTTTTTCATTTTATTTGCATATTATGGTGGAAAATAAGTATTTGGTCAGAAACAAAATTTCATCGCAATACTTTGTGATATATCCTTTGTTGGCAATGACAGAGGTCGAACGTTTTCTGTAAGTCTTCACAAGGTTGCCACACACTGTTGTTGGTATGTTGGCCCATTCCTCCATGCAGATCTCCTCTAGAGCAGTGATGTTTTTGGCTTTTCGCTTGGCAACACGGACTTTCAACTCCCTCCAAAGGTTTTCTATAGGGTTGAGATCTGGAGACTGGCTAGGCCACTCCAGGACCTTGAAATGCTTCTTACGAAGCCACTCCTTCGTTGCCCTGACGGTGTGCTTTGGATCATTGTCATGTTGAAAGACCCAGCCACGTTTCATCTTCAATGCCCTTGCTGATGGAAGGAGGTTTGCACTCAAAATCTCACGATACATGGCCCCATTCATTCTTTCATGTACCCGGATCAGTCGTCCTGGCCCCTTTGCAGAGAAACAGCCCCAAAGCATGATGTTTCCACCACCATGCTTTACAGTAGGTATGGTGTTTGATGGATGCAACTCAGTATTCTTTTTCCTCCAAACACGACAAGTTGTGTTTCTACCAAACAGTTCCAGTTTGGTTTCATCAGACCATAGGACATTCTCCAAAAACTCCTCTGGATCATCCAAATGCTCTCTAGCAAACTTCAGACGGGCCCGGACATGTACAGGCTTAAGCAGTGGGACACGTCTGGCACTGCATGATCTGAGTCCATGGTGGCGTAGTGTGTTACTTATGGTAGGCCTTGTTACATTGGTCCCAGCTCTCTGCAGTTCATTCACTAGGTCCCCCCGCGTGGTTCTGGGATTTTTGCTCACCGTTCTTGTGATCATTCTGACCCCACGGGGTGGGATTTTGCGTGGAGCACCAGATCGAGGGAGATTATCAGTGGTCTTGTATGTCTTCCATTTTCTAATTATTGCTCCCACAGTTGATTTCTTCACTCCAAGCTGGTTGGCTATTGCAGATTCAGTCTTCCCAGCCTGGTGCAGGGCTACAATTTTGTTTCTGGTGTCCTTTGACAGCTCTTTGGTCTTCACCATAGTGGAGTTTGGAGTCAGACTGTTTGAGGGTGTGCACAGGTGTCTTTTTATACTGATAACAAGTTTAAACAGGTGCCATTACTACAGGTAATGAGTGGAGGAAAGAGGAGACTCTTAAAGAAGAAGTTACAGGTCTGTAAGAGCCAGAAATCTTGATTGCTTGTTTCTGACCAAATACTTATTTTCCACCATAATATGCAAATAAAATGAAAAAAAAACAGACAATGTGATTTTCTGGATTTTTTTTTCTCAGTTTGTCTCCCATAGTTGAGGTCTACCTATGATGTAAATTACAGACGCCTCTCATCTTTTTAAGTGGTGGAACTTGCACTATTGCTGACTGACTAAATACTTTTTTTCCCCACTGTATATATAAAATCATTAATTACTGTGCTCACCACCTGCCCAATTAAATGGTCCCACAGCCAGTAGTTCCCATCCTGATCCCCTTCATGTAATAATATGCCCCATTATGATCCCCATCATGAAGGAATATGCCCCATCATGATCCCCATCATGTAGTAATATGCCCCATCACGATCCCCTTCATGCCGGAATATGCCCCATCATGATCCCCATCATTCAGGAATATGCCCCATCATGATCCCCTTCAAGCAGGAATATGCCCCATCATGATCCCCTTCATGCAGGAATATGCCCCATCATGATCCCCTTCATGTAGTAATATGCCCCATCATGATCCCCTTCATGCAGGAATATGCCCCATCATGATCCCCTTCATGTAGTAATATGCCCCATTATGATCCCCATCATGCAGAAATATGCCCCATCATGATCCCCTTCATGTAGTAATATGCCCCTTTATGATCCCCTTCATGTAGTAATATGCCCCATCATGATCCCCTTCATGCAGGAATATGCCCCATCATGATCCCCTTCATGTAGTAATATGCCCCATTATGATCCCCTTCATGTAGAAATATGCCCCATCATGATCCCCTTCATGTAGTAATATGCCCCATTATGATCCCCTTCATGTAGTAATATGCCCCATCATGATCCCCTTCATGTAGTAATATGCCCCATTATGATCCCCTTCATGTAGAAATATGCCCCATCATGATCCCCATCATGTAGTAATATGCCCCATTATGATCCCCATCATGCAGGAATATGCCCCATCATGATCCCCTTCATGTAGTAATATGCCCCATCATGATCCCCATCATGCCGGAATATGCCCCATCATGATCCCCATCATGTAGTAATATGCCCCATCATGATCCCCTTCATGTAGTAATATGCCCCATTTTGATCCCCTTCATGTAGAAATATGCCCCATCATGATCCCCATCATGTAGTAATATGCCCCATTATGATCCCCATCATGCAGGAATATGCCCCATCATGATCCCCTTCATGTAGTAATATGCCCCATCATGATCCCCATCATGCCGGAATATGCCCCATCATGATCCCCTTCATGTAGTAATATGCCCCATTATGATCCCCTTCATGTAGTAAAATGCCCCATTATGATTCCCATCATGTAGTAATATGCCCCATCATGATCCCCTTCATGTAGTAATATGCCCCATTATGATCCCCTTCATGTAGTAATATGCCCCATCATGATCCCCATCATGTAGTAATATGCCCCATCATGATCCTCTTCATGTAGTAATATGCCCCATCATGATCCCCATCATGCAGGAATATGCCCCATCATGATCCCCTTCATGTAGTAATATGCCCCATTATGATCCCCTTCATGTAGTAATATGCCCCATCATGATCCCCATCATGTAGTAATATGCCCCATCATGATCCCCTTCATGTAGTAATATGCCCCATTATGATCCCCTTCATGTAGTAATATGCCCCATCATGATCCCCATCATGTAGTAATATGCCCCATCATGATCCTCTTCATGTAGTAATATGCCCCATCATGATCCCCATCATGCAGGAATATGCCCCATCATGATCCCCTTCATGTAGTAATATGCCCCATTATGATCCCCTTCATGTAGTAATATGCCCCATCATGATCCCATTCATGTAGTAATATGCCCCATTATGATCCCCATCATGCAGGAATATGCCCCATCATGATCCCCATCATGCAGGAATATGCCCCATTATGATCCCCATCATGCAGGAATATGCCCCATCATGATCCCCATCATGTAGTAATATGCCCCATCATGATCCCCATCATGTAGTAATATGCCCCATCATGATCCCCTTCATGTAGTAATATGCCCCATTATGATCCCCTTCATGTAGTAATATGCCCCATCATGATCCCCATCATGTAGTAATATGCCCCATCATGATCCCCTTCATGTAGTAATATGCCCCATCATGTTCCCCATCATGTAGTAATATGCCCCCATCATGATCCCCTTCATGTAGTAATATGCCCCATCATGATCCCCTTCATGTAGTAATATGCCCCATCATGTTCCCCATCATGTAGTAATATGCCCCCATCATGATCCCCTTCATGTAGTAATATGCCCCATCATGATCCTCTTCATGTAGTAATATGCCCCATCATGATCCTCTTCATGTAGTAATATGCCCCATCATGATCCCCATCATGTAGTAATATGCCCCATCATGTAGTAATATGCCCCATCATGATCCTCTTCATGTAGTAATATGCCCCATCATGATCCCCATCATGCAGGAATATGCCCCATCATGATCCCCTTCATGTAGTAATATGCCCCATCATGTTCCCCATCATGTAGTAATATGCCCCATCATGATCCTCTTCATGTAGTAATATGCCCCATCATGTTCCCCATCATGTAGTAATATGCCCCATCATGATCCCCTTCATGTAGTAATATGCCCCATCATGTTCCCCATCATGTAGTAATATGCCCCATCATGATCCCCTTCATGTAGTAAAATGCCCCATTATGATTCCCATCATGTAGTAATATGCCCCATCATGATCCCCTTCATGTAGTAATATGCCCCATTATGATCCCCTTCATGTAGTAATATGCCCCATCATGATCCCCTTCATGTAGTAACATGCCCCATTATGATCCCCATCATGCAGGAATATGCCCCATCATGATCCCCTTCATGTAGTAATATGCCCCATCATGTTCCCCATCATGTAGTAATATGCCCCATCATGATCCCCTTCATGTAGTAATATGCCCCATTATGATCCCCTTCATGTAGTAATATGCCCCATCATGATCCCCTTCATGTAGTAACATGCCCCATTATGATCCCCATCATGCAGGAATATGCCCCATCATGATCCCCTTCATGTAGTAATATGCCCCATCATGTTCCCCTTCATGTAGTAATATGCCCCATCATGTTCCCCATCATGTAGTAATATGCCACATCATGATCCCCATCATGTAGTAATATGCCCCATTATGATCCCCTTCATGTAGTAAAATGCCCCATTATGATTCCCATCATGTAGCAATATGCCCCATCATGATCCCCTTCATGTAGTAATATGCCCCATTATGATCCCCTTCATGTAGTAATATGCCCCATCATGATCCCCATCATGTAGTAATATGCCCCATCATGATCCTCTTCATGTAGTAATATGCCCCATCATGATCCCCATCATGCAGGAATATGCCCCATCATGATCCCCTTCATGTAGTAATATGCCCCATTATGATCCCCTTCATGTAGTAATATGCCCCATCATGATCCCCATCATGTAGTAATATGCCCCATCATGATCCCCTTCATGTAGTAATATGCCCCATTATGATCCCCTTCATGTAGTAATATGCCCCATCATGATCCCCATCATGTAGTAATATGCCCCATCATGATCCCCTTCATGTAGTAATATGCCCCATCATGTTCCCCATCATGTAGTAATATGCCCCCATCATGATCCCCTTCATGTAGTAATATGCCCCATCATGATCCTCTTCATGTAGTAATATGCCCCATCATGATCCTCTTCATGTAGTAATATGCCCCATCATGATCCCCATCATGTAGTAATATGCCCCATCATGATCCCCATCATGTAGTAATATGCCCCATCATGATCCCCATCATGTAGTAATATGCCCCCATCATGATCCCCTTCATGTAGTAATATGCCCCATCATGATCCTCTTCATGTAGTAATATGCCCCATCATGATCCTCTTCATGTAGTAATATGCCCCATCATGATCCCCATCATGTAGTAATATGCCCCATCATGATCCCCATCATGTAGTAATATGCCCCATCATGATCCTCTTCATGTAGTAATATGCCCCATCATGATCCCCATCATGCAGGAATATGCCCCATCATGTTCCCCATCATGTAGTAATATGCCCCATCATGATCCCCTTCATGTAGTAAAATGCCCCATTATGATTCCCATCATGTAGTAATATGCCCCATCATGATCCCCTTCATGTAGTAATATGCCCCATCATGTTCCCCATCATGTAGTAATATGCCCCATCATGATCCCCTTCATGTAGTAAAATGCCCCATCATGATTCCCATCATGTAGTAATATGCCCCATCATGATCCCCTTCATGTAGTAATATGCCCCATTATGATCCCCTTCATGTAGTAATATGCCCCATCATGATCCCCTTCATGTAGTAACATGCCCCATTATGATCCCCATCATGCAGGAATATGCCCCATCATGATCCCCTTCATGTAGTAATATGCCCCATCATGTTCCCCATCATGTAGTAATATGCCCCATCATGATCCCCTTCATGTAGGAATATGCCCCATCATGATCCTCTTCATGTAGTAATATGCCCCATCATGATCCCCTTCATGTAGTAATATGCCCCATCATGATCCCCATCATGTAGTAATATGCCCCCATCATGATCCCCTTCATGTAGTAATATGCCCCATCATGATCCTCTTCATGTAGTAATATGCCCCATCATGATCCCCATCATGTAGTAATATGCCCCATCATGATCCCCATCATGTAGTAATATGCCCCATCATGATCCTCTTCATGTAGTAATATGCCCCATCATGATCCCATTCATGTAGTAATATGCCCCATCATGATCCCCATCATGCAGGAATATGCCCCATCATGATCCCCTTCATGTAGTAATATGCCCCATCATGATCCCCTTCATGTAGTAATATGCCCCATCATGATCCTCTTCATGTAGTAATATGCCCCATCATGATCCCCTTCATGTAGTAATATGCCCCATCATGATCCCCATCATGTAGTAATATGCCCCATCATGATCCTCTTCATGTAGTAATATGCCCCATCATGATCCCCATCATGCAGGAATATGCCCCATCATGATCCCCTTCATGTAGTAATATGCCCCATCATGTTCCCCATCATGTAGTAATATGCCCCATCATGATCCCCTTCATGTAGTAATATGCCCCATCATGATCCTCTTCATGTAGTAATATACCCCATCATGTTCCCCATCATGCCGGAATATGCCCCATCATGATCCCCATCATGTAGTAATATGCCCCATCACGATCCCCTTCATGTAGTAATATGCCCCATTATGATCCCCTTCATGTAGATATATGCCCCATCATGATCCCCTTCATGTAGTAATATGCCCCATCATGATCCCCATCATGCCGGAACATGCCCCATCATGATCCCCATCATGTAGTAATATGCCCCATCATGATCCCCTTCATGTAGTAATATGCCCCATTATGATCCCCTTCATGTAGAAATATGCCCCATCATGATCCCCATCATGTAGTAATATGCCCCATTATGATCCCCATCATGCAGGAATATGCCCCATCATGATCCCCTTCATGTAGTAATATGCCCCATCATGATCCCCATCATGCCGGAATATGCCCCATCATGATCCCCATCATGTAGTAAAATGCCCCATTATGATCCCCTTCATGTAGTAATATGCCCCATCATGATCCCCTTCATGTAGTAATATGCCCCATCATGATCCCCTTCATGTAGTAATATGCCCCATCATGATCCCCTTCATGTAGTAATATGCCCCATTATGATGCCCTTCATGTAGGAATATGCCCCATCATGATCCCCTTCATGTAGTAATATGCCCCATTATGATCCCCTTCATGTAGTAATATGCCCCATCATGATCCCCTTCATGTAGTAATATGCCCCATCATGATCCCCTTCATGTAGTAATATGCTCCATTATGATCCCCTTCATGTAGAAATATGCCCCATCATGATCCCCTTCATGTAGTAATATGCCCCATTATGATCCCCTTCATGTAGAAATATGCCCCATCATGATCCCCATCATGTAGTAATATGCCCCATTATGATCCCCATCATGCAGGAATATGCCCCATCATGATCCCCTTCATGTAGTAATATGCCCCATCATGATCCCCTTCATGCCGGAATATGCCCCATTATGATCCCCATCATGTAGTAAAATGCCCCATTATGATCCCCTTCATGTAGTAATATGCCCCATCATGATCCCCTTCATGTAGTAATATGCCCCATTATGATCCCCATCATGCAGGAATATGCCCCATCATGATCCCCTTCATCTAGTAATATGCCCCTTTATGATCCCCTTCATGTAGTAAAATGCCCCATTATGATCCCCATCATGCAGAAATATGCCCCATCATGATCCCCTTCATGTAGTAATATGCCCCATTATGATCCCCTTCATGTAGTAATATGCCCCATCATGATCCCCTTCATGTAGTAATATGCCCCATTATGATCCCCTTCATGTAGAAATATACCCCATCATGATCCCCTTCATGTAGTAATATGCCCCATCATGATCCCCATCATACAGGAATATGCCCCATTATGATCCTCTTCATGTAGTAATATGCCCCATCATGATCCCCTTCATGTAGTAATATGCCCCATCATGATCCCCTTCATGTAAGAATATGCCCCATCATGATCCCCATCATGTAGTAATATGCCCCATCATGATCCCCTTCATGTAGTAATATGCCCCATCATGACCCCCATATCATGCAGGAATATGCCCCATCATGATCCCCTTCATGTAGTAATATGCCCCATCATGATCCCCATCATGTAGTAATATGCCCCATTATGATCCCCTTCATGTAGTAATATGCCCCATCATGATCCCCTTCATGTAGTAATATGCCCCATCATGATCCCCTTCATGTAGTAATATGCCCCATTATGATCCCCTTCATGTAGTAAAATGCCCCATTATGATTCCCATCATGTAGTAATATGCCCCATCATGATCCCCATCATGTAGTAATATGCCCCATCATGATCCCCTTCATGTAGTAATATGCCCCATCATGATCCCCTTCATGTAGTAATATGCCCCATTATGATCCCCTTCATGTAGTAAAATGCCCCATTATGATTCCCATCATGTAGTAATATGCCCCATCATGATCCCCTTCATGTAGTAATATGTCCCATTATGATCCCCTTCATGTAGTAATATGCCCCATCATGATCCCCATCATGTAGTAATATGCCCCATCATGATCCTCTTCATGCAGTAATATGCCCCATCATGATCCCCATCATGCAGGAATATGCCCCATCATGATCCCCTTCATGTAGTAATATGCCCCATCATGATCCCCATCATGTAGTAATATGCCCCATCATGATCCTCTTCATGTAGTAATATGCCCCATCATGATCCCCATCACGCAGGAATATGCCCCATCATGATCCCCTTCATGTAGTAATATGCCCCATTATGATCCCCTTCATGTAGTAATATGCCCCATCATGATCCCCATCATGTAGTAATATGCCCCATCATGATCCCCATCATGTAGTAATATGTCCCATCATGATCCCCTTCATGTAGTAATATGCCCCATCATGATCCTCTTCATGTAGTAATATGCCCCATCATGTTCCCCATCATGTAGTAATATGCCCCATCATGGTCCCCTTCATGTAGTAATATGCCCCATCATGATCCCCTTCATGTAGTAATATGCCCCATTATGATTCCCATCATGTAGTAATATGCCCCATCATGATCCCCTTCATGTAGTAAAATGCCCCATTATGATTCCCATCATGTAGTAATATGCCCCATCATGATCCCCATCATGTAGTAATATGCCCCATCATGATCCCCTTCATGTAGTAATATGCCCCATCATGATCCCCTTCATGTAGTAATATGCCCCATTATGATCCCCTTCATGTAGTAAAATGCCCCATTATGATTCCCATCATGTAGTAATATGCCCCATCATGATCCCCTTCATGTAGTAATATGCCCCATTATGATCCCCTTCATGTAGTAATATGCCCCATCATGATCCCCATCATGTAGTAATATGCCCCATCATGATCCTCTTCATGCAGTAATATGCCCCATCATGATCCCCATCATGCAGGAATATGCCCCATCATGATCCCCTTCATGTAGTAATATGCCCCATCATGATCCCCATCATGTAGTAATATGCCCCATCATGATCCTCTTCATGTAGTAATATGCCCCATCATGATCCCCATCACGCAGGAATATGCCCCATCATGATCCCCTTCATGTAGTAATATGCCCCATTATGATCCCCTTCATGTAGTAATATGCCCCATCATGATCCCCATCATGTAGTAATATGCCCCATCATGATCCCCATCATGTAGTAATATGCCCCATCATGATCCCCTTCATGTAGTAATATGCCCCATTATGATCCCCTTCATGTAGTAATATGCCCCATCATGATCCCCGTCATGTAGTAATATGCCCCATCATGATCCCCTTCATGTAGTAATATGCTCCATCATGATCCTCTTCATGTAGTAATATGCCCCATCATGATTCCCATCATGTAGTAATATGCCCCATCATGATCCCCATCATGTAGTAATATGCTCCATCATGATCCTCTTCATGTAGTAATATGCCCCATCATGATCCCCATCATGCAGGAATATGCCCCATCATGATCCCCTTCATGTAGTAATATGCCCCATCATGTTCCCCATCATGTAGTAATATGTCCCATCATGATCCCCTTCATGTAGTAATATGCCCCATCATGATCCTCTTCATGTAGTAATATGCCCCATCATGTTCCCCATCATGTAGTAATATGCCCCATCATGGTCCCCTTCATGTAGTAATATGCCCCATCATGATCCCCTTCATGTAGTAATATGCCCCATTATGATTCCCATCATGTAGTAATATGCCCCATCATGATCCCCTTCATGTAGTAATATGCCCCATCATGATCCCCTTCATGTAGTAAAATGCCCCATTATGATTCCCATCATGTAGTAATATGCCCCATCATGATCCCCTTCATGTAGTAATATGCCCCATCATGTTCCCCATCATGTAGTAATATGCCCCATCATGATCCCCTTCATGTAGTAAAATGCCCCATTATGATTCCCATCATGTAGTAATATGCCCCATCATGATCCCCTTCATGTAGTAATATGCCCCATTATGATCCCCTTCATGTAGTAATATGCCCCATCATGATCCCCTTCATGTAGTAACATGCCCCATTATGATCCCCATCATGCAGGAATATGCCCCATCATGATCCCCTTCATGTAGTAATATGCCCCATCATGTTCCCCATCATGTAGTAATATGCCCCCATCATGATTCCCTTCATGTAGTAATATGCCCCATCATGATCCTCTTCATGTAGTAATATGCCCCATCATGATCCCATTCATGTAGTAATATGCCCCATCATGATCCCCATCATGCAGGAATATGCCCCATCATGATCCCTTTCATGTAGTAATATGCCCCATCATGATCCCCTTCATGTAGTAATATGCCCCATCATGATCCCCTTCATGTAGTAATATGCCCCATCATGATCCCCTTCATGTAGTAATATGCCCCATCATGATCCCCATCATGTAGTAATATGCCCCATCATGATCCTCTTCATGTAGTAATATGCCCCATCATGATCCCTTTCATGTAGTAATATGCCCCATCATGATCCCCATCATGTAGTAATATGCCCCATCATGTTCCCCATCATGTAGTAATATGCCCCATCATGATCCCCTTCATGTAGTAATATGCCCCATCATGATCCTCTTCATGTAGTAATATGCCCCATCATGTTCCCCATCATGTAGTAATATGCCCCATCATGATCCCCTTCATGTAGTAATATGCCCCATCATGTTCCCCATCATGTAGTAATATGCCCCATCATGATCCCCTTCATGTAGTAATATGCCCCATCATGATCCCCTTCATGTAGTAATATGCCCCATCATGATCCCCTTCATCTAGTAATATGCCCCATCATGATCCCCTTCATGTAGTAATATGCCCCATCATGATCCCCTTCATGTAGCAATATGCCCCATCATGATCCCCTTCATGTAGTAATATGCCCCATCATGATCCCCTTCATGTAGTAATATGCCCCATCATGATCCCCTTCTTGTAGAAATTGCCCATTCCACCACCCCCATCATTTCTTCCTCCCATCATTGTCCCTCTCCCCATCACCGCCATCATTGGCCCTCTCCCCATCACTGGCCCTCATTGTCCCTCTCCCCATCACCGCCATCACTGGCCCTCTCTACACACACACACTCATCACACACACAGCGGTCACACTCACCTCTCCGCGCACCAGCAGCTTCCTTCCTGTCACTTCATCACACACATTGAGAGGCGCGGGTGGATGACATCATCATTCAGCTCCACAGCCGTCGCTCAATGTGTGTGAGGAAGCTGCAGCTCTGAACATTGAGGCGAGGACGAGGGCGCGTGCCAGCTGAGAGGGCTCTGCGTGCCCTGTCTGGCACGGGTGCCATAGGTTCGCCATCACTAGTCTAGGGTGACCAGGTACGTGACGTCATTGAGCCGCTGGTGCATGAGGTCTGGGCCCTCCCAGGCTGCCTGAATCTTATCCTGTGGTACAAAGACCAGTACCCACATTTTCTGACCCACCTGTTAGGTCCTTTCACAAGCATTCTGGTTGTACCAGTGCTTCTGGTCAGCCTGGGCCATACTGTCCCACACCAGCCGTGACAAGGCCGTCATTTTGTCCCGGAAGTGCACGACGTACTCCACGACCGACACTCCAGGGGTGGCCAAGTCTTCTTCCCATTCCTCTTTCACCAGGGCAAGGGGCCCTCGTACATGCCACCCATACAGGAGCTCAAAGGGGGCGAACCCCGGTGAGGCCTGTGGAGCCTTCCAGTAGGCAAATAGTAGGTGTGGGAGGTACCACTCCTTGTCGCTCCCGTGGGATTCAAACATCTTAAACATCTGCTTGAGAGTGCCACTGAGCCGCACACACAGACCATTAGTTTGCGGATGGTGCGGGCTGACGAATAGATATTGCACTTGTATTTGCTTGGAAAGGGACTCCATCAGCTGCGGCAAGAACTGGGTCCCTCGGTCGGTGAGCATTTCCTGGGGAAATCCCACTTGGGAGAAAATCTCCAGTAAAGCGGTGGCCACCTTGTCGGCCCTAGGCCACGCCTCTGGTGACTCTTGCTGAACCGCCACCCGGTACAGCCGTCCCTGGTCCCAGACCACCCGCTCAAGGTCTGAGTCCGCAAAAGGCTGTGCCGCCTGCTCCTTAAGAGCTTTCAGGCTGTTGTCGGCTTCCAACGCCGCCTGAAACCCCTGACTAGACGTGGCCAGGATAGACGATACTGCCATGTCTTCTGTCAGTTCCTCGAGACCCGTTTCCAGGTCTACCTCTGGCTCAGCCCCTTGGACGGAAATGGAAAGGCCGTCAGACCTCCGTGAGGCTCCTTGGGCTCCAGCACTCCCACTCTTGGTGACAGCAGCCACGATCGCTGTAACCCTGGGTAGTGCCTGCCTCCCCTCGGCTTCAGAGTCAGGTGGATTAACCTGGTCTCCTGGCATCCCCGGGGCAGAAACCTCCTGTCCTGGGGCCTTACTTGGAAGCTCCACCTCTCCTGTGACAGCCCCAACCCCATTGGCACATGCCCCTTCCTACAGCTGCGCAGAACCCAGCAGTCTGGACTCATCTAGGGGACCTACAATCCCTGCGGCAGCCCCTCCCACCAACTCTGATTCTGGCCTTGCGGCTACCTGCTCTCTATCTCTCCCTCCACAGCATGCTGTCTCATCGCACCTGGGGGCATTCTCACACCTTCCTGTGTCCTCTGACTTTGTTTCATCTGCATGTGCTGTAGGTGTCCTGTTAGCACAGGAGTGACTCTCAGCTCCCACCTCCCTCCTTAACGCAGGAGGCACAGGCAACACATTTACAACATTACTAGCAGTAGACAATTCAAGACACAGTGCGTGATCAGAAAGTGGGGTCTCAGTAGCCACATACTGTGACACTAGCCGCCCCAAATCTGTCCCAAGTAAAACATATGTGGGAATATTCGCCAACACTCCCAACTTCTTGCTCTGCAGCCGCACAGCGTTCTGCCGCCTCCCGATCTTCCTAGCACTCTGCCGTTTTCAGGAGAGCTGTGGAGGCTTCCTCGCTCCCTGCCTCGAGACTGGCCAGGGCAGATTGACAGAGGGACTCTGACCTGAGATGTCCAGGGAGAAAGGCAGTAGGAGGGAATTTCCTGCGGCAGGGTAGGGCACTGGGTAGCCCGGGCGGGAGCCCCCCTGGTCCCCCCCCCCCATTGGAACCAATATAGTCAGTCTCCGCATTGCGGGATAGCTCCCCAGCCATCATTCTTGTCTGGCTTCAAGTGCCTGCAGCCAGTCTTTTCAGCCCTCGGTCGCAGACACAGCAGCAACCCGAGCACCCACACACCTACAAGTACATGCACTCAGACTGTCTAGTGCTGAGCTGATCTTAAGACCCCAGCAGCAAAAGCTACTGCTGTTAGTACTGTTGGGGATCCCACACACAATTATCTCGATCCCACCGCTGCCACCAATCTGTGACGGATCGCACAGGGGAAGGGGTGTGCCGACTTCACTCACCTCTGGGGGGGTGGAATAACCCAGCATGGATCGGCTCTCTGGCGCCACCACTTACCCCTTGTCAGGGAACTGCACCGAGGGCAAATAGTCACCAGTGAGGCTTCCCTTATAGGTATGAGTTATTGAGGTGCTCCCAGTGAGGGGGAATATATATCACCAGTCCAGGCTGGGGATACACATGTAAACCTCCCGGCCGTCACTGTCAGAGTTCCTCACTAACACAGTTCCTCATTCGCTATAAGCCCGTCCTACAACAGACTTATATCGGGTCAGAAACCAACCCCAGGGTAGCGTATAATAACCAACCGAGAGAACGGATGTGGAGATTCGTTGATCGAGATAAAAGAGCAGCCCAAGATTAATTTTGTATTTAATCGCTGAAAGGCGACCTAGAAAGATAGAGGTATATATATATATATATTTACACACACACACACATACACACACACACAACAGCAATATACAAGTATACAGTCACGAGTGCAGTGCAAGGGTAGGGTACAGATAGATTACAATTACCATGTTATGTAGCATGTGACTACAGGGAGGCAATGATGGATCACAGGTCCAAATCTTTGTTACATGATTCTCTGGCGTCAGATAACGGACCTCCTGCCAGTAGAAAAACCTGAGTCCAAAATGAGGAGCTGCCTATTAACCCCTAGGCTGCTCCCTCCCACATGCGGCGCCCACCCCTGGGCTGTGCCCAGATTCAATATCTCAGAGCCTTGTGCTGGGATCTGTGGTGCCATTATGTCTGCATGTAGCCTGAGTCAAACAAAGGAAGCCAGTTGGCTGGTAACTGCACAAGAATTCACAGCCCTGTGAAAATTGCTGGACTTGTGCTGGGCATCACAGGGTCTATGCCTTTTAGCCCCCCTGGAGAGAATTTCAAAGGCCTTTTTGCTGGATACTGAGGTCCCATGGTTTGACGTGTATTTGACGTCCCTTTTGGCCTGGGCTGAGTATGGGAGCAACAATTTGGGCCAAACTATATCTGATAAGGAATTCCATCAAATATCAAAATTATATCAATTAGATATCATTTTCCCATATCTCACAGGTGTAACCAATTATTAAGTGCAGCGTGTCAACAATTCTGTCCGGCCCATTTTTGGGGTTTTGTGTGAAATTACGTCCAATTTCCTTTTTTCCTCTGTTTTTGTGTTGTTCCAATACACACAAAGAAAATACACCTGAGTGTAACAAAAAATGTGGAATTGTAATAATGTTCTGGGAGAAATACTTCATTTTCTGGCCATGAATGTATATATACTGGCATCTGTGGGGTGTAGAACCAGCAGCGCACTCTAAAGTGACTGACATATGCATCTATTACAGACCATGAAAGGGTTAACACTCCGCCTGCACAGTGTCCAAGGTATGGAGACCCGGCCTCTGACTCATGCTGCCACCAGGATCCCTGCACGTTCCCGCCGACAGTATATAAGCCATGAATGTGAAGATTACCAGCACGACACACAAAGCCCGCCCAACGCCGACCTGATGAGCAGGCGCCAGCAAAAAATCAAATCATAGAAAAAATAAGCAAAACATAAATATACAATAAATCATCAGTGCAGAATTCTATCATTGTATCATATGGGGATAATTACTACATGACCTACTCAATAATGGGAGGTAAAGAACAGTCTTACCGGTCCATCACTCCTCCCGAGTCTCCGCTCCTTCCCCGATTTGGGGCCAAAGAGTCCAACTCATCAAAGAATATAATGCAGGGAGAAGCCGCCTCAGCCCGGGAGAAGACTGCAGAGAAAGGACAATGAAAAGACACGCTGGACAAGGCCCGTGGGGGCGGCGAGCCCGGGAGGGGGCTGGAGAGGACTGGGAGGGTGCTGGCAGGGACGGAGAGGGGACCAGGAGGGTGCCGGCAGGGACTGGGAGGATGATAGCGGGGACGGAAAGGGGACCGGGAAGGAGGGGCGGTGGGGACCGGGAGGGGCGGTGGGGACCGGGAGGGTGCCGGCGGGGACTGGGAGGGTGCCGGGAAGGAGGGGCGGCGGGGACCGGGAGGGTGCCAGCAGGGACTGGGAGGGTGCCGGGAAGGAGGGGCGGCGGGGACCGGGAGGGTGCCGGCAGGGACTAGGAGGGTGCCGGGAAGGAGGGGCGGCGGGGACCGGCAGGGTGTCGGCAGGGACTGGGAGGGTGCCGGGAAGGAGGGGCGGCGGGGACCGGGAGGGTGTCGGCAGGGACTGGGAGGGTGCCGGGAAGGAGGGGTGGCAGGGACCGGGAGGGTGCCGGCAGGGACTGGGAGGGTGCCGGGAAGGAGGGGCGGCGGGGACCGGGAGGGTGCCGGCAGGGACTGGGAGGGTGCCGGGAAGGAGGGGCGGCGGGGACCGGGAGGGTGTCGGCAGGGACTGGGAGGGTGCCGGGAAGGAGGGGCGGCGGGGACCGGGAGGGTGTCGGCAGGGACTGGGAGGGTGCCGGGAAGGAGGAGCGGCGGGGACCGGGAGGGTGTCGGCAGGGACTGGGAGGGTGCCGGGAAGGAGGGGCGGCGGGGACCGGGAGGGTGCCGGCAGGGACTGGGAGGGTGCCGGGAAGGTGCCGGCAGGGACTGGGAGGGTGCTGGGAAGGAGGGGCGGCGGGGACCGGGAGGGTGTCGGCAGGGACTGGGAGGGTGCCGGGAAGGAGGGGCGGCGGGGACCGGGAGGGTGTCGGCAGGGACTGGGAGGGTGCCGGGAAGGAGGGGCGGCGGGGACCGGGAGGGTGCCGGCAGGGACTGGGAGGGTGCCGGGAAGGTGCCGGCAGGGACTGGGAGGGTGCCGGGAAGGAGGGGCGGCGGGGACAGAGTTGTAGGAGCTTTGAAACTCACTGTCTCTGACGTTCTCTTCACTCTGTCCTACGTACATGTTAATTAATTCCGGTCCCTTGACACTGCAAAGAAAAATTACTGATAATACAAACAGACTTGTAGGGTGTAGCGGGTGTGTCTGTTATGCTATGAGAAACTTATGCCCAGGATGATATCAATAACCACAGAGATCAGAACATTACTGATTAACACTGAGGGAGAGGAGCCAGGAGGATGGAGCAAGGACTTGGCACCAGCTGCTCACCCCCCACAGACCCGAAGATAACATTACCTGAGGAAAGTCATGGCACATTCTGTTGCAACCGCTTTGGCCAGTAAGGTTTTTCCGGTTCCTGGAGGCCCATAAAGCAGAATTCCCGACCTACTGAGCCCCAGCGACAGCATCTTGGGGTGCTCCAGGGGAAATTGCACTGTATCTAAGAGCTGACGCTTTGCATCTTCCAATCCCCCCACATCAGCCCAATGCACACAGGGAACCTAAGAAGTCAGAGGGGACAAGGTTATACAGGAACCCTGTAGACCATGAATACAGTGTGGGGTCACTGTAGATGAGGCTTAAAGATCTCCAAGTTCAAAACAATAGGGAATCCACAACCTCAATCACTTTCCCCTTGGATAGTGATACAGAAGCAGAAAGAGAGAATCCATGCAAGACACCACTAAAGAAAACCACCTGCTGTCTTGTGGGGTTCCCGGTCGGCAGCCGAGATTTTGCCAGCAGCAAACAGTGCTCTCTGCCGACAAAAATGAGAGATGGAGCCTGCAAATAGACAGTGACCCCGGATATATAGCTGCCATATGGCAACAAGCGGAGCTCCAACAGTCAAAGGAACCAGGAGCAAAGCCATTCATTGGCCTCCAGACAGGAGGCTGTGATGTGCTCCTTGTATTGGTAAGAGGAGGGATCAGGGGTGCGATGTGCTCCTTGTATTAGTAAGAGTAGGGATCAGGGGTGCTATGTGCTCCTTGTATTAGTAAGAGTAAGGATCAGTGGTGTGAAGTACTCCATGTATTAGTAAGAGTAGGGATCAGGGGTGTGATGTACTCCATGTATTAGTAAGAGTAGGGATCAGGGGTGTGATGTGCTCCTTGTATTAGTAAGATGAGGGATCAGGGGTGCGATGTACTCCTTGTATTAGTAAGATGAGGGATCAGGGGTGCGATGTGCTCCTTGTATTAGTAAGATGAGGGATCATGGGTGCGATGTGCTCCTTGTATTAGTAAAAGTAGGGATCAGGGGTGCGATGTGCTCCTTGTATTAGTTAGAGTAGGGATCAGGGGTGCGATGTACTCCATGTATTAGTAAGAGTAGGGATCAGGGGTGTGATGTGCTCCTTGTATTAGTAAGATGAGGGATCAGGGGTGCGATGTGCTCCTTGTATTAGTAAGATGAGGGATCAGGGGTGCGATGTGCTCCTTGTATTGGTAAGAGGAGGGATCAGGGGTGCGATGTGCTCCTTGTATTAGTAAGAGTAGGGATCAGGGGTGTGATGTGCTCCTTGTATTAGTAAGATGAGGGATCAGGGGTGCGATGTACTCCATGTATTAGTAAGAGTAAGGATCAGGGGTGTGATGTACTCCATGTATTAGTAAGAGTAGGGATCAGGGGTGTGATGTACTCCATGTATTAGTAAGAGTAGGGATCAGGGGTGTGATGTGCTCCTTGTATTAGTAAGATGAGGGATCAGGGGTGCGATGTGCTCCTTGTATTAGTAAGAGTAGGGATCAGGGTGCGATGTGCTCCTTGTATTAGTAAGATGAGGGATCAGGGGTGCGATGTGCTCCTTGTATTAGTAAGAGTAGGGATCAGGGTGCGATGTGCTCCTTGTATTAGTTAGAGTAGGGATCAGGGGTGTGATGTACTCCATGTATTAGTAAGAGTAGAGATCAGGGGTGTGATGTGCTCCTTGTATTAGTAAGATGAGGGATCAGGGGTGCGATGTGCTCCTTGTATTAGTAAGATGAGGGATCAGGGGTGCGATGTGCTCCTTGTATTGGTAAGATGAGGGATCAGGGGTGCGATGTGCTCCTTGTATTAGTTAGAGTAGGGATCAGGGGTGTGATGTACTCCATGTATTAGTAAGAGTAGAGATCAGGGGTGTGATGTGCTCCTTGTATTAGTAAGATGAGGGATCAGGGGTGCGATGTGCTCCTTGTATTAGTAAGATGAGGGATCAGGGGTGCGATGTGCTCCTTGTATTGGTAAGATGAGGGATCAGGGGTGCGATGTGCTCCTTGTATTAGTAAGAGTAGGGATCAGGGGTGCGATGTGCTCCTTGTATTAGTAAGAGTAGGGATCAGGGGTGCGATGTGCTCCTTGTATTAGTAAGAGTAGGGATCAGGGGTGCGATGTACTCCATGTATTAGTAAGAGTAGGGATCAGGGGTGTGATGTGCTCCTTGTATTAGTAAGATGAGGGATC
This sequence comes from Dendrobates tinctorius, assembly GCF_039654945.1. Taxonomy (NCBI): domain Eukaryota; kingdom Metazoa; phylum Chordata; class Amphibia; order Anura; family Dendrobatidae; genus Dendrobates; species Dendrobates tinctorius. The sequence goes on along the minus strand of NW_027361931.1, from coordinate 1,043,173 downwards.
AGGGGTGCGATGTGCTCCTTGTATTAGTAAGAGTAGGGATCAGGGGTGCGATGTGCTCCTTGTATTGGTAAGAGGAGGGATCAGGGGTGCGATGTGCTCCTTGTATTGGTAAGAGGAGGGATCAGGGGTGCGATGTGCTCCTTGTATTGGTAAGAGGAGGGATCAGGGGTGCGATGTGCTCCTTGTATTGGTAAGAGGAGGGATCAGGGGTACGATGTGCTCCTTGTATTAGTAAGAGTAGGGATCAGGGGTGCGATGTGCTCCTTGTATTGGTAAGAGGAGGGATCAGGGGTGCGATGTGCTCCTTGTATTGGTAAGAGGAGGGATCAGGGGTGCGATGTGCTCCTTGTATTGGTAAGAGGAGGGATCAGGGGTGCGATGTGCTCCTTGTATTGGTAAGAGGAGGGATCGGGGGTGCGATGTGCTCCTTGTATTGGTAAGAGAGGGATCAGGGGTGCGATGTGCTCCTTGTATTAGTAAGAGTAGGGATCAGGGGTGCGATGTGCTCCTTGTATTGGTAAGAGGAGGGATCAGGGGTGCGATGTGCTCCTTGTATTGGTAAGAGGAGGGATCAGGGGTGTGATGTGCTCCTTGTATTAGTAAGAGTAGGGATCAGGGGTGCGATGTACTCCATGTATTAGTAACAGTAGGGATCAGGGGTGTGAAGAGGGAAGAGAGGGCGGCAGCATTTTGACTTTGCGCGCTCTGGGAAGTGAGAATTGGTCAATCAACAATAAGGGAAAGGCCCCAATATAGATATTAGGAGGCATTATCTGTGCACCAACATCTTGGCCATGCCCCGGCCCCAGGGAAGCCTCTTCATTTGCATATGAATGGCCATGCCCAGGTCGCAGGGAAGCCTTTTCATTTGCATATGAATGGCCATGCCCAGGTCGCAGGGAAGCCTCTTCATTTGCATATGAATGGCCATGCCTGGGCCGCAGGGAAGTTTCTTCATTTGCATATGAATGGCCATGCCCAGGTCGCAGGGAGCCACTTCATTTGCATATGAATGTCCATGACCAGGCCACAATGAATCCTCTTAATTTGCATATGAATGGCCATGCCCTGGCCGCAGGGAAGCCTCTTCATTTGCATATGAATGGCCATGCCCAGGTCGCAGGGAAGCCTCTTCATTTGCATATGAATGGCCATGCCCCGGCCGCAGGGAAGCCTCTTCATTTGCATATGAATGGCCATGCCCAGGCCGCAGGGAAGCCTCTTCATTTGCATATGAATGGCCATGCCCCGGCCGCAGGGAAGCCTCTTCATTTGCATATGAATAGACATGCCAAGGCCGCAGGGAAGCCTCTTCATTTGCATATGAATGTCCATGCCCAGGCCACAATGAATCCTCTTAATTTGCATATGAATGGCCATGCCCTGGCCGCAGGGAAGCCTCTTCATTTGCATATGAATGGCCATGCCCAGGCCACAATGAATACTCTTAGTTTGCATATGAATGGCCATGCCCTGGCCGCAGGGAAGCCTCTTCATTTGCATATGAATGGCCATGCCCAGGCCACAATGAATACTCTTAATTTGCATATGAATGGCCATGCCCTGGCCGCAGGGAAGCCTCTTCATTTGCATATGAATGGCCATGCCCAGGCCGCAGGGAAGCCTCTTCATTTCCATATGAATGGCTATGCCCAGGCCGCAGGGAAGCCTCTTCATTTGCATATGAATGGCCATGCCCAGGCCGCAGGGAAGCCTCTTCATTTGCATATGAATGGCCATGCCCCGGCCGCAGGGAAGCCTCTTCATTTGCATATGAATGGCCATGCCAAGGCCGCAGGGAAGCCTCTTCATTTGCATATGAATGGCCATGCCCAGGCCACAATGAATCATCTTCATTTGCATATGAATGGCCATGCCCCGGCGGCAGGGAAGCCCCTTCATTTGCATATGAATGGCCATGCCCAGGCCGCAGGGAAGCCTCTTCATTTGCATATGAATGTCCATGCCCAGGCCGCAGGGAAGCCCCTTCATTTGCATATGAATGGCCATGCCCCAGCCGCAGGGAAGCCTCCTCATTTGCATATGAATGGCTATGCCCAGGCCACAATGAATCCTCTACATTTGCATATGAATGTCCATGCCCAGGCCGCAATGAATCCTCTTTATTTGCATATGAATGGCCATGCCAAGGCCGCAGGGAAGCCTCTTCATTTGCATATGAATGGCCATGCCCAGGCCGCAGGGAAGCCTCTTCATTTGCATATGAATGGCCATGCCCAGGCCGCAGGGAAGCCTCTTCATTTGCATATGAATGGCCATGCCCAGGCCGCAGGGAAGCCCCTTCATTTGCATATGAATGGCCATGCCAAGGCCGCAGGGAAGCCTCTTCATTTGCATATGAATGGCCATGCCCCGGCCGCAGGGAAGCCTCTTCATTTCCATATGAATGGCTATGCCCAGGCCGCAGGGAAGCCTCTTCATTTGCATATGAATGGCCATGCCCAGGCCGCAGGGAAGCCTCTTCATTTGCATATGAATGGCCATGCCCAGGCCGCAGGGAAGCCCCTTCATTTGCATATGAATGGCCATGCCCAGGCCGCAGGGAAGCCTCTTCATTTGCATATGAATGGCCATGCCCAGGCCGCAGGGAAGCCTCTTCATTTGCATATGAATGGCCATGCCCAGGCCGCAGGGAAGCCCCTTCATTTGCATATGAATGGCCATGCCCAGGCAGCAGGGAAGCCTCTTCATTTGCATATGAATGGCCATGCCCAGGCCGCAGGGAAGCCTCTTCATTTGCATATGAATGGCCATGCCCAGGCCGCAGGGAAGCCTCTTCATTTGCATATGAATGGCCATGCCCAGGCCGCAGGGAAGCCTCTTCATTTGCATATGAATGGCCATGCCCCGGCCCCAGGGAAGCCTCTTCATTTGCATATGAATGGCCATGCCCAGGTCGCAGGGAAGCCTTTTCATTTGCATATGAATGGCCATGCCCAGGTCGCAGGGAAGCCTCTTCATTTGCATATGAATGGCCATGCCTCGGCCGCAGGGAAGCCTCTTCATTTGCATATGAATGGCCATGCCCAGGTCGCAGGGAGCCACTTCATTTGCATATGAATGTCCATGCCCAGGCCACAATGAATCCTCTTAATTTGCATATGAATGGCCATGCCCTGGCCGCAGGGAAGCCTCTTCATTTGCATATGAATGGCCATGCCCAGGTCACAATGAATCCTCTTAATTTGCATATGAATGGCCATGCCCTGGCCGCAGGGAAGCCTCTTCATTTGCATATGAATGGCCATGCCCAGGTCGCAGGGAAGCCTCTTCATTTGCATATGAATGGCCATGCCCAGGCCGCAGGGAAGCCTCTTCATTTGCATATGAATGGCCATGCCCAGGTCGCAGGGAAGCCTCTTCATTTGCATATGAATGGACATGCCTCGGCCGCAGGGAAGCCTCTTCATTTGCATATGAATAGACATGCCAAGGCCGCAGGGAAGCCTCTTCATTTGCATATGAATGGCCATGCCCTGGCCGCAGGGAAGCCTCTTCATTTGCATACGAATGGCCATGCCCAGGCAGCAGGGAAGCCTCTTCATTTGCATATGAATGGCCATGCCCAGGCCGCAGGGAAGCCTCTTCATTTGCATATGAATGGCCATGCCCAGGCAGCAGGGAAGCCTCTTCATTTGCATACGAATGGCCATGCCCAGGCCGCAGGGAAGCCTCTTCATTTGCACATGAATTACTAGTTGCTTTCTCAGGCAGTGTACCAGTGACAATAGCAGCGCCGGTGTGCTTTTCAGGTTCTGCCCATTTTGGGGGAAGCACCTGAGGAAGACGGAGCCATTCCGCTGAAATGCGTTGTGGAAACTAATAAATGAAGACTTTTAATACCAGCTGAACTGTGTCACTTGCGCTCCTTGTGACCGGTCTATTTTACTTTTATTTTGGGGGTAGCAGATTCACTTTAAGAGGCTAAAACTTTAGACTACCCAGATTCAGAGGAACTTTCCTGTGAACTCCTGCAGGGCATCACCAGGCACAACGGGCAGGGCCTGCAGGGAGGGACTCACCTTAGGGGCTCCAATGGCTTTAGAATGAGCCTCCTGCAACTCAGCCAGAGCACGATCCAAGTCCTGAGAGTTCACAGGGAAACCAGCAGCCAAAAGGCCATCCTCTTCCTCCTCCGACAGAACACTGCAGAGGTAAACAGAGTGTGGGCAAAGAGAAGAGGAAGGGACAGAAAGGGTGGAGTCAGTAGAGAAGGGGAGGAGCCAGAGAAATCAGCAGCCAATAGGCTGTCCTCTTCCTCCTCCGACAGAGCATTGCAGAGGTAAATAGTGAGGGCAAAGAGAAGAGGAAGGGACAGAAAGGGTGGAGTCAGAGAAGGGGAGGAGCCAGAGAAATCAGCAGCCAATAGGCTGTCCTCCTCCTCCTACCACAGAAAGCTACAGAGAAATAGAGGGGAGGCACAGAGCAGGGGGAGGGGCTGAAATGGGAGTGGTCAGAGCCAAGAAGGGAGTAACCAGAGAAAACATTATGTAGTGAGGATGGGAAGGAGGTACCAGAAGAGGTCCTACAGGAGAAGGTGCCTGATGGGACCAGTACAGCAGTAAAAACAAGAGATGATGAAATCCAGAACTAGGGGATAGGAGAAGAGGGTCTAACCAGGAACTGCGGATTCTGGCACAGGAGATGCGTCCAGCTCTTGACAGCAAAGCACAGAGATCGCCAACCACAAAGCCCTGTGGAGGATAGAAGGACAGTCACAGTCACTGCTGTCCCAGAGGTCAAAGCAGACGCAGCAGAGTTGACAACTGCCAGAATCTGATGGCAGCTGGGATTTGCTTGTGGTCTGTGGTCACATTACAGGTTATCGGTGCATGTCTCCACCAGTCCAGGCTTCTGTGTGGGGGCACCACTTTCTCATCTGCATAGTCAGCACAAAACTCACCACAGTGCTGCTCGCCAGGTGAGCAAGGTCCACATCTCTGCTAAGTGGGAGCGGAGCAGTCAGCACAGTGAGTAGGGACAGACGCTGCTCTTCTGTGGGGACATTCAGGCAAACCTCATGAAGAAAGCAAGACTGAAGATCCAAAGGAACCTCTTGTGCCCGAGAGGTAGTGGCGACCACCAGAAAAGGCAGCTCTCTGTAAATACAGAGCCTGTATGAGTGGTGCTATAAAGATGCAACTCATAATCTGGAATTAGACATACAGGTTTGAGTGACTTTTCCCATGAAGGAGACTGCACAGAGCAGAGATGACCCGTGTGTCTTCTCCAGATCCATCTCTGTCCTTCCCCAGCAGATCCAGGTGACAGAGTAAGAGGACGCAGGCTCCACAGTCTTGGGCGTTAGAGAAGACGGAGTGCAGGCGTGCGATGCTGCTGGCACTGCTGTCTCGGCATAGTCTTGCACACTCAACCTAAAAAGCACATTGTGAGTCTTATGGACAAGATCGGAGGATGTTTTGGAGAACCCCAGACACAGACACCCACCTGGTACAGGTGTAAATTCAGACGACTACAGGTGGCTCGCACCACCGTTGTTTTACCACTTCCTTTAGGACCAGTGAGTAGAACACGACCTCCTTCTCCAAGAACATCACTTCTGCGAGGGAGGAGATGATACTCTGTTAAGAGGTTCCAGGGCAGAGCACAGCGTCAGCGTATGAGAACTTACGTCCTCTGCAGATGAGGCAGGAGAATCCGACATACGTCATCCACCGAATGCGAGAGGCCAGCCGGGAACATACTGCTCCAAAACACATGCCCGTCATGAGATGGAAAGGAGGGGACAGAGCTACATACACTGCCCACCTGTTACATGATACAAAGATTAGTGTGAAGAGTCACCTCAGCTTCCGACAGTGGACACATCAATCAGCTGGCTGGGCCGAAACCCGGTCGTCAGCCAGTCGACAGCATCAGACATAGTACACTTACGTTCTCTGTTAATCTGTACCTGATAGAGTGTGCTGTGAATGCGGTCTGCTACGTAGCCATCACTGCCATGCTCTCCATCAATTTTCTGCACCTTAAAGTAGAGATCAGGAAACCTGGAGGTCGAAATGGCAAATCCGTGCTGTGATGAGGACATTTCCAAAAGAAAATACTAAAAAAAACCTAAAGTTTTCAAACACCTGACGAACAAGCACTCGAGTACCCGGACCCAGGCTTACGTACACCTGACAAACAAGCACTCGAGTACCCGGACCCAGGCTTACTTACACCTGACAAACAAGCACTCAAGTACCCGGACCCAGGATTACGTACACCTGACAAACAAGCACTCGAGTACCCGGACCCAGGCTTACGTACACCTGACAAACAAGCACTCGAGTACCCGGACCCAGGCTTACTTACACCTGACAAACAAGCACTCGAGTACCCGGACCCAGGCTTACGTACACCTGACAAACAAGCACTCGAGTACCCGGACCCAGGCTTACGTACACCTGACGAACAAGCACTCGAGTACCCGGACCCAGGCTTACGTACACCTGACAAACAAGCACTCGAGTACCCGGACCCAGGCTTACGTACACCTGACAAACAAGCACTCGAGTACCCGGACCCAGGCTTACGTACACCTGACGAACAAGCACTCGAGTACCCGGACCAAGGCTTACGTACACCTGACAAACAAGCACTAGAGTACCCGGACCCAGGCTTACTTACACCTGACAAGCATGCACTCGAGTACCCGGACCCAGGATTACGTACACCTGACAAGCAAGCACTCGAGTACCCGGACCCAGGATTACGTACACCTAACAAACAAGCACTCGAGTACCCGGACCCAGGCTTACTACACCTGAAGAACAAGCACTCGAGTACCTGGACCCAGGCTTACGTACACCTGACAAACAAGCACTCGAGTACCTGGACCCAGGATTACTTAAACCTGACAAACAAGCACTCGAGTACCCGGACCCAGGCTTACGTACACCTGACAAAAAGCACTCGAGTACCCGGACCAAGGCTTACGTACACCTGACAAACAAGCACTAGAGTACCCGGACCCAGGCTTACTTACACCTGACAAACAAGCACTCGAGTACCCGGACCCAGGATTACGTACACCTAACAAACAAGCACTCGAGTACCCGGACCCAGGCTTACTACACCTGACGAACAAGCACTCGAGTACCCGGACCCAGGCTTACGTACACCTAACAAACAAGCACTCGAGTACCTGGACCCAGGATTACTTAAACCTGACAAACAAGCACTCGAGTACCCGGACCCAGGCTTACGTACACCTGACAAAAAGCACTCGAGTACCCGGACCAAGGCTTGCGTACACCTGACAAACAAGCACTAGAGTACCCGGACTCAAGCTTACGTACACCTGACAAACAAGCATTCGAGTACCCGGACCCAGGTTTACGAACACCTGACAAACAAGCACTCGAGTACCCGGACCCAAGCTTACGTACACCTGACAAACAAGCACTCGAGTACCCGGACCCAGGCTTACGTACACCTGACAAATAAGCACTCGAGTACCCGGACCCAGGCTTACTTACACCTGACAAACAAGCACTCGAGTACCCGGACCCAGGCTGACGTACACATGACAAACAAGCACTCGAGTACCCGGACCCAGGCTTACGTACACATGACAAACAAGCACTCGAGTACCCGGACCCAGGCTTACGTACACCTGACAAATAAGCACTCGAGTACCCGGACCCAGGCTTACTTACACCTGACAAACAAGCACTCGAGTACCCCGACCCAGGCTTACGTACACCTGACAAACAAGCACTCGAGTACCCGGACCCAGGCTTACGTACACCTGACAAACAAGCACTCGAGTACCCGGACCCAGGCTCACGTACACATGACAAACATGCACTCGAGTACCCGGACCCAGGCTTACATATAAGCATTCGGGTACCTGCACCCAGGCTTACATACAGCTGACAAATGAGCAGCCGGGTACCCGGACTCAGGCTTACTTACACCTGACAAACAAGCACTCGAGTACCCGGACCCAGGCTTACGTACACCTGACAAACAAGCACTCGAGTATCCGGACCCAGGCTTACGTACACCTGACAAACAAGCACTCGAGTACCCGGACCCAGGCTTACGTACACCTGACAAACAAGCACTCGAGTACCCGGACCCAGGCTTACTTACACCTGACAAACAAGCACTCGAGTACCCGGACCCAGGCTTACGTACACATGACAAACAAGCACTCGAGTACCCGGACCCAGGCTTACGTACACATGACAAACAAGCACTCGAGTACCCGGACCCAGGCTTACGTACACCTGACAAATAAGCACTCGAGTACCCGGACCCAGGCTTACTTACACCTGACAAACAAGCACTCGAGTACCCCGACCCAGGCTTACGTACACCTGACAAACAAGCACTCGAGTACCCGGACCCAGGCTTACGTACACCTGACAAACAAGCACTCGAGTACCCGGACCCAGGCTCACGTACACATGACAAACATGCACTCGAGTACCCGGACCCAGGCTTACATATAAGCATTCGGGTACCTGCACCCAGGCTTACATACAGCTGACAAATGAGCAGCCGGGTACCCGGACTCAGGCTTACTTACACCTGACAAACAAGCACTCGAGTACCCGGACCCAGGCTTACGTACACCTGACAAACAAGCACTCGAGTATCCGGACCCAGGCTTACGTACACCTGACAAACAAGCACTCGAGTACCCGGACCCAGGCTTACGTACACCTGACAAACAAGCACTCGAGTACCCGGACCCAGGCTTACGTACACCTGACAAACAAGCACTCGAGTACCCGGACCCAGGCTTACGTACACCTGACGAACAAGCACTCGAGTACCCGGACCAAGGCTTACGTACACCTGACAAACAAGCACTCGAGTACCCGGACCCAGGCTTACGTACACCTGACAAACAAGCACTCGAGTACCCGGACCCAGGCTTACGTACACCTGACGAACAAGCACTCGAGTACCCGGACCCAGGCTTACGTACACCTGACAAACAAGCACTCGAGTACCCGGACCCAGGCTTACGTACACCTGACGAACAAGCACTCGAGTACCCGGACCAAGGCTTACGTACACCTGACAAACAAGCACTAGAGTACCCGGACCCAGGCTTACTTACACCTGACAAGCATGCACTCGAGTACCCGGACCCAGGATTACGTACACCTGACAAGGAAGCACTCGAGTACCCGGACCCAGGATTACGTACACCTAACAAACAAGCACTCGAGTACCCGGACCCAGGCTTACTACACCTGAAGAACAAGCACTCGAGTACCTGGACCCAGGCTTACGTACACCTGACAAACAAGCACTCGAGTACCTGGACCCAGGATTACTTAAACCTGACAAACAAGCACTCGAGTACCCGGACCCAGGCTTACGTACACCTGACAAAAAGCACTCGAGTACCCGGACCAAGGCTTACGTACACCTGACAAACAAGCACTAGAGTACCCGGACCCAGGCTTACTTACACCTGACAAACAAGCACTCGAGTACCCGGACCCAGGCTTACGTACACCTAACAAACAAGCACTCGAGTACCCGGACCCAGGCTTACTACACCTGACGAACAAGCACTCGAGTACCCGGACCCAGGCTTACGTACACCTAACAAACAAGCACTCGAGTACCTGGACCCAGGATTACTTAAACCTGACAAACAAGCACTCGAGTACCCGGACCCAGGCTTACGTACACCTGACAAAAAGCACTCGAGTACCCGGACCAAGGCTTGCGTACACCTGACAAACAAGCACTAGAGTACCCGGACTCAAGCTTACGTACACCTGACAAACAAGCATTCGAGTACCCGGACCCAGGTTTACGAACACCTGACAAACAAGCACTCGAGTACCCGGACCCAAGCTTACGTACACCTGACAAACAAGCACTCGAGTACCCGGACCCAGGCTTACGTACACCTGACAAATAAGCACTCGAGTACCCGGACCCAGGCTTACTTACACCTGACAAACAAGCACTCGAGTACCCGGACCCAGGCTTACGTACACATGACAAACAAGCACTCGAGTACCCGGACCCAGGCTTACGTACACATGACAAACAAGCACTCGAGTACCCGGACCCAGGCTTACGTACACCTGACAAATAAGCACTCGAGTACCCGGACCCAGGCTTACTTACACCTGACAAACAAGCACTCGAGTACCCCGACCCAGGCTTACGTACACCTGACAAACAAGCACTCGAGTACCCGGACCCAGGCTTACGTACACCTGACAAACAAGCACTCGAGTACCCGGACCCAGGCTCACGTACACATGACAAACATGCACTCGAGTACCCGGACCCAGGCTTACATATAAGCATTCGGGTACCTGCACCCAGGCTTACATACAGCTGACAAATGAGCAGCCGGGTACCCGGACTCAGGCTTACTTACACCTGACAAACAAGCACTCGAGTACCCGGACCCAGGCTTACGTACACCTGACAAACAAGCACTCGAGTACCCGGACCCAGGCTTACGTACACCTGACAAACAAGCACTCGAGTACCCGGACCCAGGCTTACGTACACCTGACAAACAAGCACTCGAGTACCCGGACCCAGGCTTACGTACACCTGACAAACAAGCACTCGAGTACCCGGACCCAGGCTTACGTACACCTGACGAACAAGCACTCGAGTACCCGGACCAAGGCTTACGTACACCTGACAAACAAGCACTCGAGTACCCGGACCCAGGCTTACTTACACCTGACAAGCAAGCACTCGAGTACCCGGACCCAGGATTACGTACACCTAACAAACAAGCACTCGAGTACCCGGACCAAGGCTTACGTACACCTGACAAACAAGCACTAGAGTACCCGGACCCAGGCTTACTTACACCTGACAAGCAAGCACTCGAGTACCCGGACCCAGGATTACGTACACCTAACAAACAAGCACTCGAGTACCCGGACCCAGGCTTACTACACCTGAAGAACAAGCACTCGAGTACCCGGACCCAGGCTTACGTACACCTGACAAACAAGCACTCGAGTACCTGGACCCAGGATTACTTAAACCTGACAAACAAGCACTCGAGTACCCGGACCCAGGCTTACGTACACCTGACAAAAAGCACTCGAGTACCCGGACCAAGGCTTACGTACACCTGACAAACAAGCACTAGAGTACCCGGACCCAGGCTTACTTACACCTGACAAACAAGCACTCGAGTACCCGGACCCAGGATTACGTACACCTAACTTGTTTGTTAGGTGTACGTAATCCTGGGTCCGGGTAGTCGAGTGCTTGTTTGTCAGGTGTAAGTAAGTCTCGAGTACCCGGACCCAGGCTTACTACACCTGACGAACAAGCACTCGAGTACCTGGACCCAGGATTACTTAAACCTGACAAACAAGCACTCGAGTACCCGGACCCAGGCTTACGTACACCTGACAAAAAGCACTCGAGTACTCAGACCAAGGCTTACGTACACCTGACAAACAAGCACTAGAGTACCCGGACCCAAGCTTACGTACACCTGACAAACAAGCATTCGAGTACCCGGACCCAGGTTTACGAACACCTGACAAACAAGCACTCGAGTACCCGGACCCAAGCTTACGTACACCTGACAAACAAGCACTCGAGTACCCGGACCCAGGCTTACGTACACCAGACAAATAAGCACTCGAGTACCCGGACCCAGGCTTACTTACACCTGACAAACAAGCACTCGAGTACCCGGACCCAGGCTTACGTACACATGACAAACAAGCACTCGAGTACCCGGACCCAGGCTTACGTACACCTGACAAACAAGCACTCGAGTACCCGGACCCAGGCTCACGTACACATGACAAACATGCACTCGAGTACCCGGACCCAGGCTTACATATAAGCATTCGGGTACCTGCACCCAGGCTTACATACAGCTGACAAATGAGCAGCCGGGTACCCGGACTCAGGCTTACATACAGCTGACAGACGAGAACCAAGAGAGACACTCTGCTTACTTACTTGTGGATCAAACATGTTCATACACCTACAAACCTTACTGGCATCTGTGACTTTTTGAACTCAAAATCAGAATGTGAGAAACACGAGACACAAAGGACATCACCGACCTGAACAGCCCTAAAGAAAGGAAGCAATTAGACTTATCACACAACTGTTTATCACTCAAAAAATGGTAACTAGTAACTCAAAATTAAGTTTGGACTGAGAACTCAACCATAGAAGCTAAAATCAATGATAGAACTAGAGGATAATCCAAAATACAAATTTTATTAGTATCAAAGAAAACTTATTAAAACAGAAAATTAAAACAGAGGCTGCCAATAAACACTGACGGACGACACGCTGGCTGTAAACTATTGCTAATCCATGGAAAGTGCATAGTGCAATGTAATGTAAACAATCCGTGTGCCAAAAATGGCGCAAGTAGGTGCAAACAACACTCCTATATGTATATCAAGCATCATTGCAAAAATAAAATATAGACTGAAGTATGCTGAATCTCCTATAGTATACTTGGATCAATTCTAAGGAGACTAATGTTGAAAGTATCCAAAAACCGGCTTATAACATAAATAGGGTTAAAAAAACCCATAAATAAATTAGCCAAAGAAAACCACAACATTATCCCATAAATAGGGCTAACAAATCGCATAACGAAAGGCGAGACTTACTATCAAAGCCAGTGGGTGTCCAGTCGCCCCAACGCACGTTTCATGTATTACGTCATCAGGAGGCGCCTATTAACCCTATTTATGTTATAAGCCGGTTTTTGGATACTTTTAACATTAGTCTCCTTACAATTGATCCAAGTATACTATAGGAGATTCAGCATACTTCAGTCTATATTTTATTTTTGCAATGATGCTTGATATACATATAGGAGTGTTGTTTGCACCTACTTGCGCCATTTTTGGCACACGGATTGTTTACATTACATTGCACTATGCACTTTCCATGGATTAGCAATAGTTTACAGCCAGCGTGTCGTCCGTCAGTGTTTATTGGCAGCCTCTGTTTTAATTTTCTGTTTTTAAGTTTTTCTTTGATACTAATAAAATTTGTATTTTAGATTATCCTCTAGTTCTATCATTGATTTAGCTTATCACACAACTGGAAGGGTTGCAAATAAAACAAAAATATGATCAATATTCCAGTATAGAAGGACAGTGTTCTAGCCTGACGTCAGAGGCAGGCTTCCAGTGTGGAAATAAAGGGAGGGTTCTAGCTTATAAATAAGGACAGTGTTCTAGCCTGGAGCCCAGGGAAGGTTTCTAGCCTGGAAAAATGAGCAGGGTTCTAGCCAGGGGGAAGATTCTAGCCTGGTGAAGGGGCCTGTTTCTAGTCTAGAAATAAGGTCAGGGTTCTAACCAGGGTCAAGCTTCTAGCCTGAAGACAGTAACAGGCTTCTGCCCAAGAAATAAGGGCAGGGTAGTAGACTGGAGAAAGGATTCTAGCCATGAGTCAGGGGGGCAGGCTTCTAGCCTGGAGCCAGGGGGGCAGGCTTCTAGCCTGGAGCTAGGGGGGCAGGCTTATAGCCTGGAGCCAGGGGGGCAGGCTTATAGCCTGGAGCCAGGGGGGCAGGCTTATAGCCTGGAGCCAGGGGGGCAGGCTTATAGCCTGGAGCCAGAGGGGCAGGCTTCTAGCCTGGAGCCAGGGGGGCAAGCTTCTAGCCTGGAGCCAGGGGGGCAGGTTTCGAGCCTTGAGCCAGGGGGGAAGGCTTCTAGCCTGGAGCCAGGGGGGCAGGCTTCTAGCCAGGGGCAGACAGTCTGGAGCCAGGGGGAAGGCTTCTAACCAACAAATAAGGGCAGGGATCTAGCCTATAAAGAGAAATAACAGAAGGTTTATGTGAGTGGTGAAAATAAAATTCACCTATGATCTAAGAGAAGATAAATAATTTTGGGAAGGTTTCATCCAGGGAATACAAAATAATAAAAAGGATTAAGGAACAAAATACTGCGGCTGAAAATCTAGTATCCAGGAAACGCACTGATGAGACGATGTGTGGCTTGCCTCTTGATGACAGTTTCCACAGGACATGAGGACATGACTGCCCAGTGGTTTCTTCAGGGACACTTTCGGCGTAACTGCTGGTGCCCCATCAGGACTTTAAGCTGAATTTACAGTGGATAGCAACCACCCCCACCTTGGCTTTTTACATATTTTGTTACATTACAACCTGTGTTTAAATATTTTTGTCACCCGATTTGTGAATAATGCATCAGCACGAAATTGTCTAAGTTGGAGAAATGAGAAAAATATAGGCAGAAATTACACTTATGGGATGAAATCACTTAAAATTTGCTTGTGCATGTGTAGTCACCCCTTTTGCTATGAATGCCCTTAAAAATTTCTGGAGTAAGCAATTCCCTCCATAAGTGCTTACATGCGCCACATGCTTAGTGACAGGACGTCCACCTGTGTGCATTCTAAGTGTCACGTCTGTCAGTATATACACTATCCAATGTGATAAAACACTCCGGGATCGGCTTTGCTGGGGTCAAAGGTCACGTGCGTTCCGCATGAAACCCAGGCGCAGAGCTGGGATTCGGGTATAACTGACCCTGGGTCAGGTTTATTAATAGAGAAAGCAATGCAAAAGGAAATAAAACATAAAACAAATCCTTGCCTGTCCGGCACTAACTAAACAAGGTACAACCTAACTACCACCTGGCGGGCTTCTCCCGTCCAGCCAAACCACAGTTGCAGTGGGCACTGCTTCCACTCACGTGTGTCTCTCACACAGACAGGCTCTCTGTGTTCCCAGGCTGAGACCCTCACACAACCACCTGGCATCCTTTTATATTCACCTCCCATTATTCATTAGCAACCAGGTGCGATACTGACCAGACTAGGCCACATAGGAAAGGTATCTGGGCGAGATATACCTGCCCTCATCCACTATTCCCACATGATTCTCACATATCCCCCCCCTCTGCTCAGACCACTCCGGTCGAGCAATGACACCCGCCAAACAGTGCACTCGGGACAGGGCATCTGCATTTCCCATCTGTACCCCTGGGCGGTGCTCCACCGTAAAAGTGTAGGCCTGCAGGGCAAGGAACCACCGGGTCACCCGGCTATTCCGTTCCTTGTTCAAGTGCATCCACTTGAGAGGGGCATGGTCAGTGATCAGCCTGAACTTTCGGCCCACAAGGTAATATTTGAGGGCCTCTAGAGCCCACTTAATGGTGAGGCACTCTTTTTCTATGACTGCATACCTTTGCTCGTGTTTATTCAGCTTCCTGCTGAGATAGAGGACTGGGTGTTCCACTCCATCCCTCACTTGTGAGAGTACGGCCCCGATACCGGTATCAGAGGAATCCGTTTGTACCACAAACTCACTGCGGAAGTCCGGAGTCACCAGTACGGGCTGAGAGCAAAGTGCCCGTTTTAGGCTATGGAAGGCTTCTTCAGCCGTTAAACTCCATTTAATCATGACGGAGTCTTTCCCTTTTGTAAGATCCGTCAGGGGGGTAGCGATGGCTGCAAAATTGGGTATGAACCGGCGATAATAACCGGCGATCCCAGGAAGGCTTGCACCTGCTTCTTGTTGACAGGTTGTGGCCAGTCCTGAACCGCCTGAATCTTATCAACCTGGGGTTTAACAACACCCCTCCCAATTACATACGCCAAATACCGGGCTTCTTCTAGCCCGATGTGACATTTCTTGGGGTTCGCGGTTAGACCTGCCTCCCACAGGTCGTCAATCACAGCTTGTACTTTCTGGAGATGAGTCTCCCAGTCCAAGCTGTAAATGACAATGTCATCCAAATAGGCCGAAGCATACCGCCTATGTGGCCTCAAGACTCGATCCATCAGTCTCTGGAAGGTCGCCGGTGCCCCGTGCAGTCCAAACGGCATATACACATACTGAAATAAACCTTCCGGCGTAGCAAATGCTGTCTTTTCTCTGGCAGCCTCCACCAGAGGGATCTGCCAATACCCCTTTGTTAGGTCTAGGGTCGTAATATACCGGGCTTTTCCTAACCGATCTATTAACTCGTCGACCCGGGGCATGGGGTAGGCATCAAATTTTGAGACCGCATTCAGTTTCCTGAAGTCATTGCAGAACCGGATGGTGCCGTCCAGTTTAGGAATTAGCACAATCGGGCTGGACCACGCACTGTGCGATTCCTCAATGACTCCTAACTCTAACATTGCCTTCACTTCTCGGGAAACGGCTTCACGGCGCGCTTCCGGGATTCGGTAGGGCTTTACGTGAACTGTGACACCAGGTTCCGTTACGATGTCATGTTTCATTAGCATAGTCTGCCCGGGTTTTTCTGAGAAAAACTTTTGGTTGTGAAGTAGAAACTGCCTGACTTCCGTCTTTTGCCGCTCCGAGAGAGTCTCTGCAACCCGTACCTCCGGTACGGTATGCGAGCAGACAGGACGGGCCAGCTCCGCTGACAAGGCAGACCGATCCTTCCAGGGCTTTATCAGATTTACATGATAAATCTGTTCAGGTTTCCGTTTACCTGCCTGGTATACTTTGTAGTTTACTTCACCAACTCTTTCCTTGATCTCAAAGGGGCCCTGCCACTTTGCCAGGAACTTACTGTCCACCGTGGGGACCAGGATCAACACCCTATCTCCGGGTGCAAACGTACGGATCTTGGCGCCCCTATCATAGATTCTTTTTTGGGCTCCTTGAGCCTGTATCATGTGTTCTTTGACGATAGGCATAACAGCCGCAATACGGTCCTGCATTTGTGTGACGTGATCTATCACTGTTTTAAACGGAGTGACCTGACCCTCCCAGGTTTCTTTTGCAACGTTTAACAGTCCGCGAGGACGTCGGGCGTACAATAACTCGAAAGGCGAGAATCCCGTGGAAGACTGGGGTACTTCCCTGATGGCAAAAAGCAAATACGGAAGTAAATAGTCCCAGTTCTTCCCATCCTTGTCTATCACCTTTCTCAGCATCTGCTTCAGAATTTTATTGAACCGTTCGACCAACCCGTCTGTTTGAGGGTGATACACGGATGTGCGTAACGGTTCAATTTGTAACAACCGGCAGAGCTCCTTCATTACCCTGGACATAAAGGGGGTACCCTGGTCGGTGAGTATCGGTTTTGGTATACCGACCCGACTAAACACATGCACCAGTTCCTTGGCAATCGTCTTGGTGGCCGTGTTACGCAAAGGGATGGCCTCCGGGTAACGAGTGGCATAATCCAAGATGACCAGGATATGTTGGTGTCCACGTGCAGACCGTGGAAGGGGCCCAACTAAATCCATCCCAATCCTCTCGACGGGACTTCAATAATAGGTAGGGGTACCAAAGGGCTACAGAACCGGGGCTTAGGTGCAGAGGCTTGGCAGTCAGGACAAGACTCACAATATACTCGAATATCGTGATGCATGCCTGGCCAAACAAAACAGTGTAATATCCTTTCGGTGGTTTTCTGGACTCCCAGGTGACCTCCTATCACATGTCCGTGGGCCAGGTCCAGCACCTGCCGCCGGTAGGGTTTTGGCACGACTAATAGTTGCACCGTATCTTCCCCCTTTTTCTCTATCTGATAGAGTAAATCATTCTCCAGAACCATGTAAGGATATGCCAGCCTAGAGCCAGGTTCAACGGGTACCCCATTTATCACTTTTACATTTGTCCTAGCCTGAGAAAGGGTAGGATCCTTTATTTGCTCGCTTTGGAAGTCATCTTTCTGAACTTCCAAATCCGGCAAACGGGGAGGTGGACGGCTGTCGGCCTCCTCCTCTTCCCCGGTCTCCTCCGTATCACCCGCCATGACTGAAAACGGGAACTGTAGGTCATTTCCAGCAGACTCTTTCCCCGAGTCTTCCGGAGAGACCTCTTCCAGGGGTTCGGGACCCACACGCGCCCTGGGAGAAGAATCATGTACACTATTACCCGAGGGCATCAACTGATTCTCCCACAATTGCCAGAAGTGGGGAAAATCCCGGCCCAGGATAACATCATGCAATAACGCCGGGACGAGTCCCACTTTATGTTGCACAGACCCATAGGAAGTAGTAATGCATATGACCGCGGTGAGGTACGAACAGGTGTCTCCATGCACACACGTTACAGAAAATTTGTCTGATGGTCCAGTCGGGGCTGACACCAGACTGGCCTTCACCAGAGTCACCACAGTTCCCGAGTCTAACAATGCCACCACATTTTTGCCATCAACAGTTAAATCACACAAGTGTTTTTCCACATCCTTTTGACCGGCATTCACACTCACTACCCGTGCAACCATAGACATGCGGTTTTTAGAGTCTGTTACGTCGGACTGCATGGGTTCAGTAGTGAGCGGACAGTTCGCAGCAATATGTCCCATCTCTTGGCAGCGGAAACACCTAACGGGCCCCTTGCTTAGACCATAGTTCGTTACTCTCGGCCTCGCAGTGCGGGCAGTCCCGTTTTCCTCCCCCACTGTCTTAGGGATTTTTCCATCTCCCCTATTCCCTGGAACAGTCTTTCCGGTTCCACGTGGAGATGATGAAGAACGAGGTGGGGTAGCGTCGTCTCGGAGTCCTTCCGCCACGGAGTAACGTTCAACCAGATCCACCAGTTGATCTGCTGTCGTAGGATTTCCATGGCTTACCCACTTCCTCAGGGCTGGCGGTAGAGCTCTCAGATACTTGTCCATGACGACTCTCTGGATTATCTCTGGCGCTGTCAACACCTCAGGTTGTAGCCACTTCTTCGTCACGTGGATCAGGTCGAACATCTGTGACCGCGGTGGTTTATCCGGCTGATAAGTCCATTGATGCACTCTCTGTGCACGGACAGCGGTCGTCACTCCCAGCCGGGCCAAGATCTCGGCTTTCAATTTGTCAAAGTCCTGCGCGGCTTCAGGCTCTAAGTCATAATAAGCCTTTTGGGCGTCACCGGAAAGAAACGGGGCAATCAGGCCGGCCCATCGTGCCTTCGGCCATTTTTCTCGTACCGCCGTCCGTTCAAACGTGGTCAGGTATGCCTCGACGTCATCTTCGGTCGTCATCTTCTGCCAGTACCGACTCACGTGAATCACTCTCGACTCGGCTTCCAGGTTAACCTCATGTAGGCTTGCCAGGCGCTGCGCCACCTGCTGGAGAAGCGAACGATCGGTAGCTGTCATGTCCACCAACTCCTTCAGCTGGGCCATCATCACCCGATTAGCTTCTTGCTGGACGGCGGTGGACTGTACCAGCGCTTTCACCACGTCCTCCATGCTCATGCTTGCAACGTGATGCCCGCATTCTCCACCACAATGTGATAAAACACTCCGGGATCGGCTTTGCTGGGGTCAAAGGTCACGTGCGTTCCGCATGAAACTCAGGCGCAGAGCTGGGATTCGGGTGTAACTGACCCTGGGTCAGGTTTATTAATAGAGAAAGCAATGCAAAAGGAAATAAAACATAAAACAAATCCTTGCCTGTCCGGCACTAACTAAACAATGGACAACCTAACTACCAACTGGCGGGCTTCTCCCGTCCAGCCAAACCACAGTTGCAGTGGGCACTGCTTCCACTCACGTATGTGTCTCTCACACAGACAAGCTCTGTGTGTTCCCAGGCTGAGACACTCACACAACCACCTTGCATCCTTTTATATCCACCTCCCATTATCCATTAGTAAGCAGGTGCGATACTGACCAGACTAGGCCACATAGGAAAGGAATCTGGGCGAGATATACCTGTCCTCATCCACTATTCCCACATGATTCTCACACCATATACCTAATTTGGACGTGTCCGTGTGTCTGTGCACAGTCATCCACAGCCCTACCGTCTATCTAGGCGCAATGAGTCATCCACAGCTCAACAGTAACTATCCATAGTTACTACCACTAGCAGCTAACTGACTATATGTGTGGGCATAACCATGGATACCTAAGTACTGTAAGGCCCTGTACACGAGTTAAGTGACATATCTAATAAGGAGAGGAGCTCTCCCTGGTGACGAGTTAAGGCATAAGCCTTTTTTGAACGTTAGCCTGGGAGGCAACACTGGGAGGCAACATTGCAAAGATGGATCAAATTGATCGCGCTGCTGCACGTAGAGAAGCAAATCACAGACGGATGCGTACCCTGCGTCTTAATGAAACAGATGACTAACGAAATGGTCAAAGAACTGCTGATGCAGCCCGACAGAGGGCGGCCAGAGCAAGAGAAACGAATCACGTAGAGCATCTAATGCTGCACGACAACGAGCAACACGCAATGCACAAAGTGATACACAAATTTCACAAAGACGAGAACAAAATAGAAGACGTGTCCAAAATGCAAGAGCCACTCGACGGCGGCAAGTTACATTTGCCGCTAGAGGGCTTCTTAATCAAATTGATGAGACACGTATTAAAGAGCACTATGCTGACAATTCGACGTCAGTTCTGCCAATCTAAAAATGTCAAAGACGAAATGGCGCAGGACAAAACATTCCCTTGCTGCTGCAAGAGAGGGCGCATCCAATTACGTCCCATTCATACTGTATGGGTGATCAACTAGTCAAGTTGATGAAAGGAGAGCATCAGCACTCCAAGAACTTGATGGCTAATATAAGGCAACTAGATTATGGCCCGATGCTATCACATCGGGAGGTTGCGATAGCATCACACCTCTTGCCATGTTAACCCTCAACACACACACTCCTCAACACACACTCCTCTCACGTCCACTCACTCCTTCACTCCACATACGACCCCTTCTCTCACTCCATCTCTCATACTCACGCTGTCATCGCCGCTGCTCCACAATCCCCGACATCTTCTTCCGCCGGCGCCCTCCTGGATCCAGACGTTGTCCACGCCGGCGACATGTTCCTGCGGCGACGCTATTTTGGATCGGCGAAATCCCGCGATACTCAAGATGGCGTCGCCGGAAGAACATGTCGCCGGCGTGGACGACGTTGGGATCCAAAATGATCTTGGGATCTTGCGAGATTTCGCCGACGCCATTTTGGATCCCGGCGTCCTCCACGCCGGCGACATGTTCCTGCGGCGACGCCATCTTGAGTATCGCGGGATTTCGCCGATCCAAAATGGCGTCGCCGCAAGAACATGTCGCCGGCGTGGAGGACGTCTGGATCCAGGAGGGCACCGGCGGAAGATGATGTCGGGGATCGTGGAGCAGCGGCGATGACAGCGTGAGAATGAGAGACGGAGTGAGAGAAAGGGTCGTATGTGGAGTGAAAGAGTGAGTGGAGATGGTGAAAGGTGAGAGGAGTGTGTGTGTTGAGGGTTAACATGGAAAGAGGTGTGCGGTGACGTCACCGGTTACAACTGGACGGAAGTTGCTACAACCGGAAGCTGCTTAGGGCATTTATTATTATAGATACAATAGCTCTCTGGCTTTGGCATCAATGGGAGCACAAGTGGCGCCACCTCCTGGGCATGGTCCATACAGTTTTCAAATTCATGGACAAATTTACCACAGAACTGCCCCATTGCATCCCGCTGTGGGTAGTACTCCCAAGTACGCCCAGATTTATATCTTGGACCGTGAAGAAGCATTAAGTACAAGAAGTCAAACAAATAAAAAGTGCCTCCCAGCACTGCTGTCATCTCTTGGAGAGAAAATGAAAGCAATTAACCTAACTCGCAAGAGTCTTCACAATGATGAGGGAATTTGAAAGAGAGGAAGAGAGGATTGCTGAATTAGAAAATCACGATCCACTTGAAATAACAATGTCAATTATAAATGACTACAATGATGACCAGAGGCGCTACAATGCACCAAGGTGCAATGAAGTAGCTATAATTTATCAAAATGGATTGGGTGAACCCCCATTTAATAGGGACATCAGAGTTCACCTGAAAAGTGAAAACCAAACAGATCAAATCAGCTTTCTTCACAGAAAGTGTGATGCAATGACATATCCACTTCTATTCCCATATGGGGACAGTGGATGGACAAGAAATTTGACAACTCCAATTGCCCTAAGTGTGCAACATCAAGGAATTGGTGACATTGATCTACCATCCATACCAGTGGATCAAGATCGACAAGAAAATAATCACCCTGTTGCAGTACTGTGCATACAGGCTTGCCATTCGTGACGAGTTCAATCCCCTTTTAAATGCTGGGAAGTTGACGCAACAATTTATCACTGACAGTTACGTCAAAATTGAATCCGACAGGATCGAATATATAAAACAAAATCAAAAGGCATTACGCATCGACAGTTAAGCCGGCGCTATGGATCACATCCATAATGCTGCGTTACCAAGGGCTAAAAGCTGGGACACCAGTAATTTTACCATCCAGTTTCATTGGAAGCCCAAGAGCTATGCAGCAAAATTACCAAGACGCCATGACAATTGACCGAAAATTCGGAAAGCTAGATCTTTTTGTTACGATGACCTGTAACTCAAAGTTGAAAGAAATTACTGAAAACTTAGGAACCATGGAAGAGGCCAGAGTTCTGACCAGATTTGGTTGCACAAGTATTTAAAATCAAGCTCCAAGCCGTGCTTAACGAGATGTTGAAAAAGCACATTTTTGGACGTGTAGTTGTCTAGGTGCATGTAATAGAATTTCAAAAGCGTGGACTACCACACGCTCAAATGCTCTTAATCCTCAGAGAGGAAGATAAACCAAGGGACAAAGAAATTGACGAATTGGTCTCTGCTGAAATCCCAAATGAGACAGCAAATCCAAACCTGCATGAGGCAGTGATGAAGCACATGATTCATGGCCCATGTGGCGAGGATCAGCCTGGTGCTATATGCATGGCAGATGGTCAATGCGCAAAAAATTCCCAAAGGATTTTAATACGGAGACAAACCCCAATGTTGATGATTACCCACAGTACCGTCGACACAATACTGGGAAAACCAGACGAGGAACCCGAGAAATCGACAATAGATGGGTAGTTCCATACAACCCCTATTTATTACTCAAGTACAACTGCCATATCAATGCTGAGATATGGGCTTCAATAAAAGGTGTTCAATATCTTTTCAAATATGTATACAGAGGGCATCACTGTGCCAATATCAAGTTTGATACATTAAACTGAAATGAACCAGCCATGTACCTAGATTCTCGGTACTTAAGCGCCCCTGATGCAGCAAGTGTCTTTCGAAGATGGTAAGGCGCATATGGTTATTTCGGACTCAAAAGCCTCTACACTGCAGGCTTATTTGGAGCTAAACAGAGTTGATGCTTCCGCCCTGAACACTATTGTCTGGGATAGAAATGCTGTACCAGAAAGATGGAAAAAACGACGGGCTCAATTTGGGAAGACAATTGCCTGAATGTATACAGTCTCTTTAACAGATGGTGAGCTGTATTACCTAAGGCTACTTTCACACATCCGTTGTCTTCATCCGGCACGATGCGGCGAATTATCGGACTACCGGATCCGGCTGCAAACGCTGACACCGGATCCTGCTTTCTGCCGGATATATTCCTGGAAGAGAAAGTCTTCCGGGCATGCGCAGTGCGAAATACTGGTCCGGCATTTGGAAAAAACGTTGCATGCAACATTTTTTCCAGACGCCGGACCAGCACTTCTTGCCGTATCCGGCAAAAGCCGGACACGCCGCATTGCCATCCGGCGCAATGCGGCGACAATGAAACTGCACGGGGAAAAAGCCGGATCTGGTGGTAACAGGCGCCGGATCCGACAGTCCGGTTTTTCGCCGCATCATGCCGGATACCGAAAGCCGGATGTGTGAAAGAGGCATAAGACTCCCTTTACTTCACGTAAGAGGAGCAAAGTCGTATGCTGACATAAGGCCTGACAATGGAGTCGTACATGACACATATAAAATGTGTGCATTGATCTTCATCTTTTGGAAGACGATTCCCAATGGGAAGACGGTATAACGGATGCAATTGCTTTCAAAATGCCCTACCAACTTCGCGAGTTATGTGCTATAGTTTGTGTATATGGGGAACCAGCTAAACCATTGGCATTATGGCAAAAATATAAAACCGAATTTATGGAAGATTACACCAGGTGGTATACTCCAGAAATTGCCGAGCAACTGGCTCTTCGTGATATTAATGAAGTGTTCTTAAGCAATAAACAGTCCTGTGCTGACTACGGATTGCCAACTCCAGTAAATGTTCCAGATGAAATACTGGACCAACTGAATTCTGCTGTAATAAAGCAGGAGGCTGAGCAATTGAAAGCTATGCTTAATGAAACTCAGAAATTAGCTTTCGATGCAATTATGCAAGCAGTCAATGCTGCACCACAGCCAGACGACACTAGCTCACACGGTTTTTTTCTAGACGGCCCAGGAGGAAGTGGGAAGACATTTTTGTACAACTGTTTGCACAAGACACTACAAGCAGAAAAGAAGTCTATTTGCTCTGTAGCCTCTACAGGATTGGTGGCTACATTACTACAAAACTGTAGCACCTACCATTCCAAGTTTGGCCTTAGAATTACAACAAATGAGACCACAGTGTCAAAAATTAAGCCAACCTCACTTCAAGCAAAGGAGCTTATGGAGTCATCTGCCGCTATTTGGGACGAAGTAACAATGACTCCATGTTTTAATATGAACGCTGTGGATAATTTGTTCCAAGACATATGTGGAAAAAAAAAAAGACCATTTGGTGGAAAAGTTTTCATAAACGGTGATGACTTTCGTCAATCCCTACCAATAGTGGAAGGTGGAAAAAGAGCCCACATTGTACAGTCCACCATTAAATACTCAAAATCCTGGATCAGTTTTCACGGTTCCAGTTACATCAGAATATGAGAATGTCTCACGACGAAGTTGAGTACAACTCATGGCTACTCAAACTTGGCAGTGGAGAGTTGTCAAATGAATATGGTCTACCAGAAGACACAATTGAAATCCCGAATTCTTTTATTGAGGAGGGTGATTTAATTACAGCTATTTTTGGGGACTCAATTGAGATTGCTGATGCAACGGTAGAAGCAAATGCCAAAAAAGCAATTCTTCTGCCACTGAATGAGGACGTTCACGCCTTGAACGACAAAACTCTTAGTCAAGTTCAAGGTGAACACTCAACATATCGCTCTGTCGACACAACTGCGGAAGAGGAAGGTGTGATTCTCACAGATTACCCAGTAGAGATTCTTAACTCTTTTGATCCCACTGGGTTGCCTCCTCATGAACTAAAGCGGAGACCAGGAGATGTAGTTATGCTCCTGTGTAATCTTACGTGAAAAGCTTAAAAGGAGACGTTATTCATGCCGTTGCTTTAAATGGAAAAGCAAAGGGTCAGACAGTTCTTATTCCAAGAATAGACCTGATTTCCAGAGATAAAAACTTGCCAGTCCAGATGAGACGGCATCAGTTTCCTGTCATGTTGACTTTTGCAATGACCATCAAAAAATCTCAGGGACAGTCCTTGGATATTCACACGGGCAGTTATATGTGGCTTTCTCCAGGGGAAAAAAAGCCAACAAAGAAGGGTCAAAATATTTGAGACCCAGAAACAAGGTAAACTTATTCCTAACGTTGCCAAATGGTTTACTGTCAACTGTGTGTGCAAAGAGGTCTTTTATTAAGATTTTTAACAATTGTGAAAGCCCAAAAATGTTGTACACAAAAGCGGAACTCCTAACTGCGGTCTACGGACCAAACATTGGGCATGGGCAGGACCCTTGGGGGCAGATCCCAAGTGCGCTCAACCATGTGAAATAGCTTACGCTCAGGAACACTGAGGGATAGCGCTATCGGATAGTTCTACCCGTTCATTTCCTTTAGGAATAGGGCTATGGGATAGCTCTACCCGTGCACTTTCTTCATGGATAGCGCTATCGAATAACTGTACCCAAACAGTATTAACTACAGAGCTTTTTCATACACATGGTAGGAGTGGCAGGAGAGGTACACCAGGTATTTATGATTGCTGTTAGTCTGCACATACGCCAGTCAGGTGCGTGTTACACCCCATTGCGAGGTCAGTCTGATGCATGGTTACACCCCATTGCGTGGTTCGTAATCCCAGCGCGTGCCCTAAGGGCGTGCAATCACTCGTTTTTCCTAAAAGGCCACAGAGGCTGCAACACCATTAACAAGAGGCACCACTAATCAAACAACACCATGAAGACGTAGGTGATCTCCAAACACCAGAACCTGCAGGGCACAAATCAGATTATCTAATGCCGACAATGAATTAAGGCTTGCAAGAGATGTCAAAGGCAACAAAAAAGGATTTTGGGGATATGTCAAAAGTAAAAGAAAAGTCAAAGATGCTATAGGATTTTTACAAGATGAAAATAATGAATTGGTAAGAAAAAATGTTGAGAAGGCCGAACTTTTAAATTCCTATTTTGAATCTGTTTTCTCTCAGAATGGAAATGTAACATCAACAGATCTTCATTGTCCTATTAAGGGAATAGAAGAATCCAGGATATCTATAAACAGAAAGATAGTGAGGAAACACTTAGCTAACCTAAATGAATTCAAGTCTCCAGGTCCAGATGAATTACACCCCAGAGCACTGAAGGACAAAAGGAAAAGAAATTTTTCAACCACTTTCAATAATCTTTGAAAATTCTTAGAGAACAGAAGTCCCAGAAGATTGTAGAAGAGCAAATGTTGCTTCTATCTTGAAAAAGGGAAAGAAGGTGGACCCAGGCAACTATAGGCCGGTGAGTCTGACTTCTATACCAGGAAAGATCTTTGAACAAATTATTAAACAACATGTATGTCAGTACCTGGATAAGAATGAAGTGATTAACCAGAGTCAGCATGGGTTTGTAACTAATAAGTCATGTCAGACTAACTTAATCGCCTTCTATGACAGAATCACTGACTGGGTGGATCAGGGAAATGCTGTAGATATAGTATAGCTTGACTTCAGTAAAGCATTTGATAAATTATCTCACACAATCCTTACTGAAAAAATGACTAAATATGGAATAGACAAGGCAACTGTTAGGTGGATTCATAACTGGCTTAGTGATCGGACCTAAAGAGTGGTCGTAAATGGCCGCACATCCAGTTGGAAGAATGTCTCAAGTGGAGTACCACAGGGCTCTGTCCTGGGCCCTGTATTGTTCAACATCTTTATCAATGATTTGGATGAAGGAATTTAGGGTAAACTGATTAAGTTTGCTGATGACACAAAGCTAGGAGGGATAGCTAATACTAGAGAAGAGAGAGGATTCAAAAAGATATAAATAAACTGGAGCAGTGGGCAGCAACTAACAGAATGGTTTTTAACATGAAAAAAATGCAAATACATCTGGGCAATAAAAATGAAAAAAGCATAAACAGAATGGGAGGAATAGGGCTAAGCAACAGCACATGTGAAAAAGACTTGGGTATACTAATAGATCACAGACTGAATATGAGTCAACAGTGTGATGCAGAAGCAAAAAAGGCAAATGCAATTCTAGGATGTATTAACAGAAGCACACAGTGTAGATCACGTGAAGTCATTATTGCCCTCTACTCCTCTTTGGTCAGACCTCATCTGGAATACTGTGTCCAGTTTTGGGCACCACAGTTTAAAAAAGACATCAACAAACTGGAGCAAGTTCAGAAAAGAGCGACCAGAATGGTGACCGGTCTGCAAACCCTGTCTTATGAGGAAAGGTTGCAGGATTTGGGAATGTTTAGCTTGCAAAAGAGAAGACTGAGAGGAGACTTAATAGCTGTCTACAAATATCTCAAGGGCTGTCACATTGTAGAACGGGTCTCAAACTCGCGGCCCTCGGGCCAATAGTTTGCGGCCCTCACCTCATGGGCCCTCGGGACAATAGTTTGCGGCCCTCACCTGGGCCAGGATCCCACATGCGAGAAACACGGCCGAGTCTCGCATGTGAAATCCCAGTCACATGTAGTACCGCTCATTGAGGTTATGAATATGGACGGCAATTCACTCTCATAGGCGTGGCGCCCATATTCATGAGCTTAATGAGCGGTACCACGTGACGTGTGACCGCGCGCTCATACAGGAAGATGTCGGCGCTGGACTATCGGAGCTGCAGCAGGAGGAGGTATGATGATGGCTAGACAGTCACAGCAGCCTGCTGTCAGCAGGCAAGGCGTATGAGTCACACTCAAGACATGGAGCAGGAGCAGCCGAGCAGGGACCGGACCGCGCCACAGACTCAGGTGCGCTGGGTTCAGAATGAGCAGTGGGGCGGTGCGGTATATTGCTCTCGGAGGCGGGACATCGACCGGCCTTATTGCGAACTTGTGCCACTACCCCGGGCTCAGAAGTGTAGGCGGCCGCGGAAATTCCTGCTCAGCGGGACAGAAAAAAAAAGCAGAAAAGACTCATTGGCTTACACTGAAACAGTGGAATTATCTATTACACAGCCCCAAACATGTCTTTTTCAAAGCCTGCAGTGAAGAGAAAGGTTGGTGATGAGCACAGACAATTTCAGGAATAGTGGGAAGTGCCATATTTCTTTGTGGAGCCCAGGGGCATCCGAAGTGTCGTATGTGTACAGAGAAAGTGGCAGCGCACAAAGAATACAATTTGAAACGTCATTACATAACTAGCCATGCTGAGGAGTCTGCAAAATGCCAGGGAGATGAAAGAGCCAACCGGGCTGCTAATCTTAAAAGAGATCTACTGAGGCAACAAGATTTCTTTAAGAACGCAGCCAAAGAGAAGGCTGCAGCAGTGGAAGATCGCTCCGGGGTTAGTGAGATGATTGCTAAAGCAGGAAAGACATTCAAAGAAGGTGAATTTGTAAAAAAGTGCGAATTACAGGCTGCGAGTATTGTCTGTCCAGAAAAGAAAGGTCAGTGTAGCAACATCAGCCTTTCTGCCCACACCGCAGCAGAGCGCATTGCTGACCTGTCCAGTGACATTTATGATCAACTGTGTGAGGAAGCCAAATGTTTCCGTGTCTACTCAGCCGCTCGTGATGAGACCACAGACATCACTGACATGGCCCAGCTCGCAATCTATGGCCGTGGTGTTGATGACCATTGTGAAGTCATAGAGGAGTTGCTCACAGTGATTCCCATGCATGGCCAGACCACCGCTCAGGAGGTATTTCACCAGCTGTGTGATGCCATTGAGAATGCCGGCTTACCTTGGAAGAGGTTTGTTGGAATAACAGCCGATGGAGCGCCATCAATGACAGGGAGGGAAAATGGGCTGGTGGCACTTGTTAAAAAAAACTGGGAGAGGAAGGTGTGGAGGAGGTGATTGCTCGGCATTATCCATCAGCAGGCCCACTGCAGCAAACGCCTGAAGTCTGACCTGTGATGTCTTTCGTTGTGAAATGCATCAGCCAGATCAGATCCAGGGGCTCAAACCACAGAAGGTTTTGTGCTTTTTTAGAGGGAATGGAGTCAGAATATGGGGATGTGCTCTGCTTCACCGAGGTGCGTCGGCTCAGCAGGGGAAACATACTGAAGAGATTTTTTGAGTTGAGAGCGGAAGTGAAAGCCTTCATGGAGAAAGATGGGGCTGCTGTTCCTGTGCCAAGTGATCCAGAAAGGCTCATGGACTTCGCCTTTATTGCTGATATCACACATGAGCTTAATGTACTGAACCAGAAGTTACAAGGCCAGGGGCAACTGGTCCGTGCTGCCTATGACAACGCGAGAGCATTCTCTACAAAACTTAAGGAAAGCCCAGCTTTCTCAGACAAGCCTTGGCCATTTCCCATCATGCAGAGCACTCATGGAAGCGGGCGCGCCATTCAGTGGTGAGGAGTATATGGATGTCATTTTGAAGGTACAGGAGGAATTTCAAATTTTCGCAGACCCCTTCTCCTTTGATGTGCAAGATTGCAAGATGCCCCTCCTGTGCTTCAGATGGAGCTCACTGACCTGCAGTGCAGCTCTGAACTCAAAGCCAAGTTCAGGGAGGTGAGTGCAAAAGCTCAGGCCATTTCTGAGAGAATTGCCCCCCAGCTTCCCTGAGCTTTCTCTTTTTGGGAGCACATACTTGTGCGAAAACCTCTTCTCTACCTTGAACTTCAATAAGTCCAAGTACAGGTCCAGACTTACTGATAAGCATCTTCCAGCCCTACTGAGGGTCTCAACTGCTTCCCCCTTAAGCCAAATGTGGCTCGGCTATCCGAGAGTCAGCGCTGCCAGATCTCTAGCAGCAAGAAGGAGGCAGAAGAAGCCATGATCAAAACAGTTTATGTGCAATGTTCCATTCATGTTCAGAAAGTTACATGTTAAAGAACTGTTAATACAGACATCTGGATAATTACATTTCTCTAGTCAGCGACTCTATGTGGTTTCTTCAGTCTTCTATATCTGCTGTATTATCGTTTTCATTTTATTTATTGATTTTATTTTTTTCTTATGATTTTGTTAATTTATTTTTATTGTTTAACACAAAATAAGATGAAAAATAAAGACATTTGATAACATTGGAATTTTTTTGTAAGAGCTTTTCTTGTGGAAAACCTGATGCGGCCCAGCCTCACCCAGATTCTACCTCCAGCGGCCCCCGGGGTAAATTGAGTTTGAGACCCCTGTTGTAGAAGGATCATCTTTATTCTCATTTGCACAAGGAAAGACTAGAAGCAATGGGATGAAACTGAATGGGAGGAGACACAGATTAGATATTAGAAAAAACTTCTTGACAGTTAGAGTGATCAATGAGTGGAACAGGCTGCCATGAGAGGTGGCGAGTTCTCCTTCAATGGAAGTCTTCAAACAGAGGCTGGACAGACATCTGACTGGGATGATTTAGTGAATCCTGCTTTGAGTAGGGGGTTGGACCAGATGATCCAGGACCAAGGTCCCTTCCACCAACTCTACCATTCTATGATTCTACCATGAAGACCAAAGAGATCTCCAAACAACACCATGAAGACCAAGGAAATCTTCAAACAACACAATGAAGACCAAGGAGATCTACAAACAGGTCAGGAACAAAACTGTTCAGAAGCACATGTCAGGGATGGGTTATAAAAAAAGGTAACCCTGAAGGAGCTGCAGAGTTCCCAAGCAGAGACTGGAGTATCTGTCCATACGACCATAAGCCACACAATCCATAGAGGTGGCCTTCATGGAAGAGTGGCCACAAAAAAGCCTTTACTTACACACGTCTGGCGTCAAACCAACACAGATCATCACCCTAAGAACAACATCCTCACAGTGAAACATGTTGGTGACAGCATCATGCTGTGAGGATGTTTTTCAGCAGCAGGGACAGGGTAAATGGTACAAGTTGAGGGGTAGATGGATGGTGCAAAATACAGGGATATTATTGAGCTGAACCTGTTACAGACTGTCAGTGATTTGAGACAGGAACAGAGGTTCACCTGCAAAATAAGACAATGACCCAAAGCATACTGCTAAAGCAACACTCAAGGGATGCAAAGGGACACATCTAAATGTTCTAGAGTGGCCGAGTCACAGCCCAGACCTTAATCCAATGGAGAATCTGTGGTCAGACTTGAAGATCGCTGTTCAACAGAGGAACCATTCAACTTGCTGGAGTAGTTTTGCCTTGAGGAGTAGGCAAAAATGCCAGTGTTCAGATGTGAAAAGCTCAGAGACTTATGCAAAGCGACTTTCAGCCGTAATAGCCGCAAAAGGAGGCGCTACAAAGTACTGGGGGTGAATAGTTACGCACACTGAAGTTTTCAATTATTCTGTTTCATTTGTTGTTAGCTTCACAATAAAAAGAAAACCATATTTTCTCAGTTGTAGGCATATTCTTTACATGAACTGATGCAAATCCTCAAAAATGGAAGAAAAAAAAGTGACATTTCAGGTTGCGAGGTAGTAACACATGAAAAATGCCAAGGGGTTATGTTAAATACTTTTGCAAGCCACTGTACATGGCAACGTGAGCTCATAGAGGAAAGACTTTAAGTTTTGGGTATATGACCATCAAGGAGCTGACCTGGGTGTTTGGAAGTGCTGGCACAAGGCTTCCTGAAAAATGGCTTCACTATTGTAAGCTGGAGACTTCACTACACTGAGATGAAGCAACGAGGCAAGTGGAGGCTCCACGAGAGCAGATCGTCCTTCCTGCGTGGGCTCCGTGTTAAAGCGCTGTAATGAAGGGAAGAACAGGGAGAGGAAAGATTGAGTAGTCCAACGGTCATAGCAGAGACTGGCGATACACAACGCCTTGAAGGCCACAACACTTTACGAATAGATCACATTTCCTTCTCTATACACTACAATATACAGAGAAAGTCAAAAGGTTGTTGGGAGAGAACGTACCTCATTTTGTCTTTGCGTTTCCATCTCATCACCCCTGTGTCTTGGGGATCACATAACTCTGTGGGAAGGAATTTTCACCTTTCTTTTCACGCCCCTAAATTCCTATTGGCGACATCTTTCAGCAGCCATTTTTTACAATTCTGACCAGTGTCCCTTTATGAGGACTCAGGAACGCTTCAACGCATCCTAGTGATTCTTGGTTTTTTTGTAACATATTGGGCTTCGTGTTACTGCTAAATTTAGGTCGATAATTTTTGCATTTATTTGTGAAAAAAACGGAAATTTGGCAAAAATTTTGAACATTTCACAATTTTCACATTTTGAATTTTTATTCTGTTAAACCAGAGTGTTATGTGACACAAAATAGTTAATAAATAACATTTCCCACATGTCTACTTTACATCAGCACAATTTTGGAAACATTTTTTTTTGTTAGGAAGTTGTAAGGGTTAAAAGTTGACCAGCGATTTCTCATTTTTACAACAAAATTAGCAAAACCTTTTCTTTTTTTAGGGACCAGTTCACATTTAAAGTCAGTTTGAGGGGTCTATATGGCTGAAAATATACAAAAGTGACACCATTCTAAAAACTGCACCCCTCAAGCTGATCAAAACTACATTCAAGAAGTTTATTAACCCTTCAGGTGTTTCACAGCAGCAGAAGCAAGATGGAAGGAAAATATGAACAATTAACTTTTTAGTCACAAAAATAATCTTTTAGCAACAATTTTTTTATTTTCCCAAAGTTGCTGTGCAATTTTTCCTGAGAATGCTGATACCCCATATGTTGGGGTAAACCACTGTTTGGGCGCACATCAGGGCTCGGAAGGGAGGGAGTACCATTTGACTTTTTGAACGCAAAATTGGCTGGAATCAATGGTGGCACAATGTCGTGTTTGGAGACCCCCTGATGTACCTAAACAGTGGAAACCCATCAATTCTAACTTCAGCACTAACTCTACCACACCCCTAACTCTAACCACAACCCTAACCCCAATACACCCCTAACCCTAATCCCAACCCTAACCATAACCCTAACCACAAGCCAAACCCTAATCCCAACCCTAACCCCAACACACCCCTAACCCTAATCCCAACCCTAATCACAAGCCAAACCCTAATCCCAACCCTAACCCCAACACACCCCTAACCCTAATTCCAAACCCAACCGTAATTCCAACCCTAATCCTAATTCCAACCCCAACCCCATTTCCAACCCTAACCCTAATTCTAACCCCAATTCTAACCCTAAACCTAATTCCAACCCTAAATGGAAAAATAAAAATAAATACTTTTTTTTATTTCATTATTTTTCCCTAAGGGGGTGATAAAGGGGGGTTTATTTACTATTTTTTTTTATTTTGATCACTGTGATAGGGTCTATCACAGTGATCAAAATGTACCTGGAATGAATGAATGAATCTGCTGGGTGCCGGCAGATCTCGGCGGGTGCACTGTTCAGGCACCATTTAGAAGATGGTGGCGCCCATGGAGGAAGGGCCGAAGACAGAGGAACAACAGGACTCAAGAGTTACTGGTGGGGGGGTGGAATCGGACACCGGGGAAAGTGGAGGGCAGAAAAGGGGAGGGGAGAAAATACTGACGGTGGTATTGCAACACAAAATCATTATATAGAGAAAGGAATATAACATAATATTTAAGTGAACATGTATTCCCATAAAATTTAATTTTAATCAATTGAATTTAAGAACACCTATGCCCGTGAGTGAATGATCAAAAAAGACAAAAGATTATTAAAAAAAGCTCTATTAAAGGCTACAATAAACTATCTGCACGCTTCCTTGCCGTGGAGGCTGGCACCCTAATAGATACGATTGTTTGGCGCCCCCACTCAGCGTCGACTGACCCTGTCTCCCCTGTCTCCCCCTATTCTCACAGGTGGGAAAACAATGCCAAATAGATAAGATATGAAGGAAGGGAAAAAAGGAGATAAAAACCTTAAATATACACAGAATGCAATGCGAGAGTAACCAGGGCAATAAGCCCACAAATGTAATTAGAATAAAGGTAACCCTAATTGGGGCTACTACTGATGCTAGCCCTCACAAAAAAGCAATAATAATTTGACTATTCATACACAATGAGCCAAAAAACCACCATAAATTGCTATCAGCATGATTGGTAAAATAAACATGCAAAGAGGACATAATGTCCAAGCAATCTATCAACAATATATGGCAGAAAAATAGATAATCGCCTCTATAAATAACAATGAAGAGACCACTGATGTGCATTAGAATAGTCATAATATTACATTGTTCCATAGTGGACAAATAGATGAAAAATAGATAAGTAAACCACTAGGTGGTGTCCTATCATAAAAGTCGCCCCGACGCGTTTCCCCGGTGTAACGGTTCATCAGGAGGCCGCAGACTTTAGTACCACTGATACTGGATATGCTCCATGATGCCCAAGATAACAAGATGTAAATAGGCATGGCGGCGGTCTCAAGAAATAAACTTAAATAGCCCCCGCTATCATGTATCAGCTAAGCCCATTGGGTGCACGGTCACACAGGATACAAGTCATCCACTTTGCCCAGCCAATCGCTAAGTGTTATTCATTACCTAATCCTGTTGCGTTCCACCATTAGACCAGCGTGCGTGTCAAGCCAAATGCGCATGACCGGAAGTGATGTACCCAGAAATAGTCAGCGCCTGTTGCCTCGCAACCAAAAAGAAACACCGGACAAGCACGGTGTTAGGCTGTGACCGATTCCCACGCAGGCGCACAAACGCCAAGATGAATACATATGTCCAAAAGCGTCAACGTATATAAAAACAATGCCCAGGTTATACCGCACTATCGCGCATGCGCACAATAAACAAACACTTGGCACATGTGTCAAGCTCAAGTTGTACATAATAATAATGATAATATGCCCATAACTGAGCTAGATGACTAAATATATGACTAAATATGAACAACTCAAACAACAGGAATGTTTTATCTCTAGGTATAGTAACACTCGAAAAAGTGAATTTGTAACGATATTAAATGGTAACATCAGATAATTTATTAATAATAAAACTCATAATAGAGTTAGTGCGTAATTATTACGCACTACTTACAAACAGACTAGCTACATATTATTTAAAGGAAAAATAGATTTTTAGGGACCAGAAAAAGCCATTAATGGCTAAATACACTCAATACTCTTAAAGGAAACATGTGACTGACAGGCACTCATTTAGACCTTTTGGGGACAGGGATTGGAGTCTATATATCCATTCTGCTTGTCTTCTTTGTATAATTTTGTCAAGGTCCCCCCCCCCCCCCCGAGGTTTGGGTCTGACCAGCTCAATCATACAAAAAGTAATATCCTTCAAAGATCCAGCATGCACCTCATTCATTTGTCGCGCAATAGATGTATCCCTCCTATTTTTGATGTCATTCAAATGCTCACCTACTCTTATCCTAAGCTCCCTAATAGTCTTAAGGTGCTGTCACACCTAGCGATGTACCAGCGATCCCGATAATGATATGACGCGGTCAGGATCGCTGGTACATCGCTAGGTGGTCGCTAGTGAGCTGCCACACAGGCAGATCTCACTAGCGACGTCGCTGGGGACGGGGATCGCTACTTACCTGTCACACCAGGCGATCCTGCGTCCTCCCGCCCGGCTCCACGCGTCGCTCGTCCTCACAGCAGGAAGCGCCGCAGGAAGCGACCGACGAGGAATGGTTCTGAACGTTCTCGCGCGATCAGCGATAACCAGCGGGGGAGCGGGTCGTAGGTAAGTATCAGACACAGCGATGTCGCTAGCAATATCGCTATAACGTCACTAGTTGGAGCGATATTGCTAGCGATATCTCTTAGTGTGACAGTACCTTTACCAGCATAATCCAGAGGGCAGCTGCATGTTGCTTTGTACACCATGCCAGAGGATCTACAATTACCAAAATCCCTAATATTATATATCTTCCCATCCACTGAACTACAGAATGTTTTAGATTGTAACATAACACCACATCTCGAGCAGTTTCCACATTTGAAAAAACCTTGTGGTTGACGAGCAAGCCAAGTTCCTTCCTTTTTTTTTTCTTTTTTATTTTTTTGTCAGTCACATGTTTCCTTTAAGAGTATTGAGTGTATTTAGCCATTAATGGCTTTTTCTTGCCCCTAAAAATCTATTTTTCCTTTAACCGCTTCCCGACCGCCCACAGTAAACGTTGGCACTTGCTGGGCTTTGTGCAGCGCCGACGTTTATCTACTGTCGGCGGTTTTGTACCCCCCGGGACCCCCACATACCTTACAACGCGGGGATCCCGGTGCACAATGCATGCTGGGACCCCCGACGTCATCGAGACCTGATTGGTTCAGGTCCTGATGACGTCAGCGTCACAGCAGCCAATGGGAGCGATCGCTGGGAAAGCTGCTTGTTTCCCGGCGATCTCACTCATTGTAACGCAGCATCTCCTCTGATCTCACACTGACAGATGATCAGAGGTGAAGCAGCGTTACTGTGTGACTAGATCGCTGCCTGGCACAGCTGATCGCTGCCTGGCACAGCTGTGCCAGGCAGCGATCTTGTCACACAGTAACGCTGCTTCTCCTCTGATCATCTGTCATTGTGAGATCAGAGGAGAAGTCGCGTTATTATGTGCCAGGCAGCGATCTTGTCACACAGTAACGCTGCTTCACCTCTGATCATCTGTCATTGTGAGATCAGAGGAGAAGTCGCGTTATTATGTGCCAGGCAGCGATCTTGTCACACAGTAGCGCTGCTTCACCTCTGATCATCTGTCATTGTGAGATCAGAGGAGAAGTCGCGTTATTATGTGCCAGGCAGCGATCTTGTCACACAGTAACGCTGCTTCTCCTCTGATCATCTGTCATTGTGAGATCAGAGGAGAAGTCGCGTTATTATGTGGCAGGCAGCGATCTTGTCACACAGTAGCGCTGCTTCACCGCTGATCATCTGTCATTGTGAGATCAGAGGAGAAGTCGCGTTATTATGTGCCAGGCAGCGATCTTGTCACACAGTAACGCTGCTTCACCTCTGATCATCTGTCATTGTGAGATCAGAGGAGAAGTCGCGTTATTATGTGCCAGGCAGCGATCTTGTCACACAGTAACGCTGCTTCACCGCTGATCATCTGTCATTGTGAGATCAGAGGAGAAGTCGCGTTATTATGTGCCAGGCAGCGATCTTGTCACATAGTAACGCTGCTTCACCGCTGATCATCTGTCATTGTGAGATCAGAGGAGAAGTCGCGTTATTATGTGCCAGGCAGCGATCTTGTCACATAGTAACGCTGCTTCACCGCTGATCATCTGTCATTGTGAGATCAGAGGAGAAGTCGCGTTATTATGTGCCAGGCAGCGATCTTGTCACATAGTAACGCTGCTTCACCGCTGATCATCTGTCATTGTGAGATCAGAGGAGAAGTCGCGTTATTATGTGCCAGGCAGCGATCTTGTCACACAGTAACGCTGCTTCACCGCTGATCATCTGTCATTGTGAGATCAGAGGAGAAGTCGCGTTATTATGTGCCAGGCAGCGATCTTGTCACACAGTAGCGCTGCTTCACCGCTGATCATCTGTCATTGTGAGATCAGAGGAGAAGTCGCGTTATTATGTGCCAGGCAGCGATCTTGTCACACAGTAACGCTGCTTCACCTCTGATCATCTGTCATTGTGAGATCAGAGGAGAAGTCGCGTTATTATGTGCCAGGCAGCGATCTTGTCACACAGTAACGCTGCTTCACCGCTGATCATCTGTCATTGTGAGATCAGAGGAGAAGTCGCGTTATTATGTGCCAGGCAGCGATCTTGTCACATAGTAACGCTGCTTCACCGCTGATCATCTGTCATTGTGAGATCAGAGGAGAAGTCGCGTTATTATGTGCCAGGCAGCGATCTTGTCACATAGTAACGCTGCTTCACCGCTGATCATCTGTCATTGTGAGATCAGAGGAGAAGTCGCGTTATTATGTGCCAGGCAGCGATCTTGTCACATAGTAACGCTGCTTCACCGCTGATCATCTGTCATTGTGAGATCAGAGGAGAAGTCGCGTTATTATGTGCCAGGCAGCGATCTTGTCACACAGTAACGCTGCTTCACCGCTGATCATCTGTCATTGTGAGATCAGAGGAGAAGTCGCGTTATTATGTGCCAGGCAGCGATCTTGTCACATAGTAACGCTGCTTCACCTCTGATCATCTGTCATTGTGAGATCAGAGGAGAAGTCGCGTTATTATGTGCCAGGCAGCGATCTTGTCACATAGTAACGCTGCTTCACCTCTGATCATCTGTCATTGTGAGATCAGAGGAGAAGTCGCGTTATTATGTGCCAGGCAGCGATCTTGTCACACAGTAACGCTGCTTCACCTCTGATCATCTGTCATTGTGAGATCAGAGGAGAAGTCGCGTTATTATGTGCCAGGCAGCGATCTTGTCACATAGTAACGCTGCTTCACCTCTGATCATCTGTCATTGTGAGATCAGAGGAGAAGTCACGTTATTATGTGCCAGGCAGCGATCTTGTCACATAGTAACGCTGCTTCACCTCTGATCATCTGTCATTGTGAGATCAGAGGAGAAGTCGCGTTATTATGTGCCAGGCAGCGATCTTGTCACATAGTAACGCTGCTTCACCTCTGATCATCTGTCATTGTGAGATCAGAGGAGAAGTCGCGTTATTATGTGCCAGGCAGCGATCTTGTCACACAGTAACGCTGCTTCACCTCTGATCATCTGTCATTGTGAGATCAGAGAAGTCGCGTTATTATGTGCCAGGCAGTGATCTTGTCACATAGTAACGCTGCTTCACCTCTGATCATCTGTCATTGTGAGATCAGAGGAGAAGTCGCGTTATTATGTGCCAGGCAGCGATCTTGTCACATAGTAACGCTGCTTCACCTCTGATCATCTGTCATTGTGAGATCAGAGGAGAAGTCGCGTTATTATGTGCCAGGCAGCGATCTTGTCACATAGTAACGCTGCTTCACCTCTGATCATCTGTCATTGTGAGATCAGAGGAGAAGTCGCGTTATTATGTGCCAGGCAGCGATCTTGTCACACAGTAACGCTGCTTCACTTCTGATCATCTGTCATTGTGAGATCAGAGAAGTCGCGTTATTATGTGCCAGGCAGTGATCTTGTCACACAGTAACGCTGCTTCACCTCTGATCATCTGTCATTGTGAGATCAGAGGAGAAGTCGCGTTATTATGTGCCAGGCAGCGATCTTGTCACACAGTAACGCTGCTTCACCTCTGATCATCTGTCATTGTGAGATCAGAGAAGTCGCGTTATTATGTGCCAGGCAGCGATCTTGTCACATAGTAACGCTGCTTCACTTCTGATCATCTGTCATTGTGAGATCAGAGAAGTCGCGTTATTATGTGCCAGGCAGTGATCTTGTCACACAGTAACGCTGCTTCACCGCTGATCATCTGTCATTGTGAGATCAGAGGAGAAGTCGCGTTATTATGTGCCAGGCAGCGATCTTGTCACACAGTAACGCTGCTTCACTTCTGATCATCTGTCATTGTGAGATCAGAGAAGTCGCGTTATTATGTGCCAGGCAGCGATCTTGTCACACAGTAACGCTGCTTCACTTCTGATCATCTGTCATTGTGAGATCAGAGAAGTCGCGTTATTATGTGCCAGGCAGTGATCTTGTCACACAGTAACGCTGCTTCACCGCTGATCATCTGTCATTGTGAGATCAGAGGAGAAGTCGCGTTATTATGTGCCAGGCAGCGATCTTGTCACACAGTAACGCTGCTTCACTTCTGATCATCTGTCATTGTGAGATCAGAGAAGTCGCGTTATTATGTGCCAGGCAGCGATCTTGTCACACAGTAACGCTGCTTCACCTCTGATCATCTGTCATTGTGAGATCAGAGGAGAAGTCGCGTTATTATGTGCCAGGCAGCGATCTTGTCACATAGTAACGCTGCTTCACCGCTGATCATCTGTCATTGTGAGATCAGAGGAGAAGTCGCGTTATTATGTGCCAGGCAGCGATCTTGTCACACAGTAACGCTGCTTCACTTCTGATCATCTGTCATTGTGAGATCAGAGAAGTCGCGTTATTATGTGCCAGGCAGCGATCTTGTCACACAGTAACGCTGCTTCACCGCTGATCATCTGTCATTGTGAGATCAGAGGAGAAGTCGCGTTATTATGTGCCAGGCAGCGATCTTGTCACATAGTAACGCTGCTTCACCGCTGATCATCTGTCATTGTGAGATCAGAGGAGAAGTCGCGTTATTATGTGCCAGGCAGCGATCTTGTCACACAGTAACGCTGCTTCACCTCTGATCATCTGTCATTGTGAGATCAGAGGAGAAGTCGCGTTATTATGTGCCAGGCAGCGATCTTGTCACATAGTAACGCTGCTTCACCGCTGATCATCTGTCATTGTGAGATCAGAGGAGAAGTCGCGTTATTATGTGCCAGGCAGCGATCTTGTCACACAGTAACGCTGCTTCTCCTCTGATCATCTGTCATTGTGAGATCAGAGGAGAAGTCGCGTTATTATGTGCCAGGCAGCGATCTTGTCACACAGTAACGCTGCTTCTCCTCTGATCATCTGTCATTGTGAGATCAGAGGAGAAGTCGCGTTATTATGTGCCAGGCAGCGATCTTGTCACACAGTAACGCTGCTTCACCTCTGATCATCTGTCATTGTGAGATCAGAGGAGAAGTCGCGTTATTATGTGCCAGGCAGCGATCTTGTCACATAGTAACGCTGCTTCACCTCTGATCATCTGTCATTGTGAGATCAGAGGAGAAGTCGCGTTATTATGTGCCAGGCAGCGATCTTGTCACATAGTAACGCTGCTTCACCGCTGATCATCTGTCATTGTGAGATCAGAGGAGAAGTCGCGTTATTATGTGCCAGGCAGCGATCTTGTCACACAGTAACGCTGCTTCTCCTCTGATCATCTGTCATTGTGAGATCAGAGGAGAAGTCGCGTTATTATGTGCCAGGCAGCGATCTTGTCACATAGTAACGCTGCTTCACCTCTGATCATCTGTCATTGTGAGATCAGAGGAGAAGTCGCGTTATTATGTGCCAGGCAGCGATCTTGTCACACAGTAACGCTGCTTCACCTCTGATCATCTGTCATTGTGAGATCAGAGGAGAAGTCGCGTTATTATGTGCCAGGCAGCGATCTTGTCACATAGTAACGCTGCTTCACCTCTGATCATCTGTCATTGTGAGATCAGAGGAGAAGTCGCGTTATTATGTGCCAGGCAGCGATCTTGTCACATAGTAACGCTGCTTCACCTCTGATCATCTGTCATTGTGAGATCAGAGGAGAAGTCGCGTTATTATGTGCCAGGCAGCGATCTTGTCACACAGTAACGCTGCTTCTCCTCTGATCATCTGTCAGTGTGAGATCAGAGGAGAAGTCGCGTTATTATGTGCCAGGCAGCGATCTTGTCACACAGTAACGCTGCTTCACCTCTGATCATCTGTCATTGTGAGATCAGAGAAGTGGCGTTAC
Organism: Dendrobates tinctorius; assembly: GCF_039654945.1. Lineage (NCBI taxonomy): Eukaryota > Metazoa > Chordata > Amphibia > Anura > Dendrobatidae > Dendrobates > Dendrobates tinctorius. The sequence goes on along the minus strand of NW_027361931.1, from coordinate 1,001,666 downwards.
TATGTGCCAGGCAGCGATCTTGTCACATAGTAACGCTGCTTCACCGCTGATCATCTGTCATTGTGAGATCAGAGAAGTGGCGTTACTATGTGCCAGGCAGCGATCTTGTCACACAGTAACGCTGCTTCTCCTCTGATCATCTGTCATTGTGAGATCAGAGGAGAAGTCGCGTTATTATGTGCCAGGCAGCGATCTTGTCACACAGTAACGCTGCTTCACCTCTGATCATCTGTCATTGTGAGATCAGAGGAGAAGTCGCGTTATTATGTGCCAGGCAGCGATCTTGTCACACAGTAACGCTGCTTCTCCTCTGATCATCTGTCATTGTGAGATCAGAGGAGAAGTCGCGTTATTATGTGCCAGGCAGCGATCTTGTCACACAGTAACGCTGCTTCTCCTCTGATCATCTGTCATTGTGAGATCAGAGGAGAAGTCGCGTTATTATGTGCCAGGCAGCGATCTTGTCACACAGTAACGCTGCTTCACCTCTGATCATCTGTCATTGTGAGATCAGAGGAGAAGTCGCGTTATTATGTGCCAGGCAGCGATCTTGTCACACAGTAACGCTGCTTCTCCTCTGATCATCTGTCATTGTGAGATCAGAGGAGAAGTCGCGTTATTATGTGCCAGGCAGCGATCTTGTCACACAGTAACGCTGCTTCACCGCTGATCATCTGTCATTGTGAGATCAGAGGAGAAGTCGCGTTATTATGTGCCAGGCAGCGATCTTGTCACATAGTAACGCTGCTTCACCTCTGATCATCTGTCATTGTGAGATCAGAGGAGAAGTCGCGTTATTATGTGCCAGGCAGCGATCTTGTCACACAGTAACGCTGCTTCACCTCTGATCATCTGTCATTGTGAGATCAGAGGAGAAGTCGCGTTATTATGTGCCAGGCAGCGATCTTGTCACACAGTAACGCTGCTTCTCCTCTGATCATCTGTCATTGTGAGATCAGAGGAGAAGTCGCGTTATTATGTGCCAGGCAGCGATCTTGTCACACAGTAACGCTGCTTCACCGCTGATCATCTGTCATTGTGAGATCAGAGGAGAAGTCGCGTTATTATGTGCCAGGCAGCGATCTTGTCACATAGTAACGCTGCTTCACCTCTGATCATCTGTCATTGTGAGATCAGAGGAGAAGTCGCGTTATTATGTGCCAGGCAGCGATCTTGTCACATAGTAACGCTGCTTCACCTCTGATCATCTGTCATTGTGAGATCAGAGGAGAAGTCGCGTTATTATGTGCCAGGCAGCGATCTTGTCACACAGTAACGCTGCTTCACCTCTGATCATCTGTTATTGTGAGATCAGAGGAGAAGTCGCGTTATTATGTGCCAGGCAGCGATCTTGTCACATAGTAACGCTGCTTCACCTCTGATCATCTGTCATTGTGAGATCAGAGGAGAAGTCGCGTTATTATGTGCCAGGCAGCGATCTTGTCACACAGTAACGCTGCTTCACCTCTGATCATCTGTCATTGTGAGATCAGAGGAGAAGTCGCGTTATTATGTGCCAGGCAGCGATCTTGTCACACAGTAACGCTGCTTCTCCTCTGATCATCTGTCATTGTGAGATCAGAGGAGAAGTCGCGTTATTATGTGCCAGGCAGCGATCTTGTCACATAGTAACGCTGCTTCACCGCTGATCATCTGTCATTGTGAGATCAGAGGAGAAGTCGCGTTATTATGTGCCAGGCAGCGATCTTGTCACACAGTAACGCTGCTTCTCCTCTGATCATCTGTCATTGTGAGATCAGAGGAGAAGTCGCGTTATTATGTGCCAGGCAGCGATCTTGTCACACAGTAACGCTGCTTCACCTCTGATCATCTGTCATTGTGAGATCAGAGGAGAAGTCGCGTTATTATGTGCCAGGCAGCGATCTTGTCACATAGTAACGCTGCTTCACCTCTGATCATCTGTCATTGTGAGATCAGAGGAGAAGTCGCGTTATTATGTGCCAGGCAGCGATCTTGTCACATAGTAACGCTGCTTCACCGCTGATCATCTGTCATTGTGAGATCAGAGGAGAAGTCGCGTTATTATGTGCCAGGCAGCGATCTTGTCACACAGTAACGCTGCTTCTCCTCTGATCATCTGTCATTGTGAGATCAGAGAAGAAGTCGCGTTATTATGTGCCAGGCAGTGATCTTGTCACATAGTAACGCTGCTTCACCTCTGATCATCTGTCATTGTGAGATCAGAGGAGAAGTCGCGTTATTATGTGCCAGGCAGCGATCTTGTCACATAGTAACGCTGCTTCACCTCTGATCATCTGTCATTGTGAGATCAGAGGAGAAGTCGCGTTATTATGTGCCAGGCAGCGATCTTGTCACACAGTAACGCTGCTTCACCTCTGATCATCTGTCATTGTGAGATCAGAGGAGAAGTCGCGTTATTATGTGCCAGGCAGCGATCTTGTCACATAGTAACGCTGCTTCACCTCTGATCATCTGTCATTGTGAGATCAGAGGAGAAGTCGCGTTATTATGTGCCAGGCAGCGATCTTGTCACATAGTAACGCTGCTTCACCTCTGATCATCTGTCATTGTGAGATCAGAGGAGAAGTCGCGTTATTATGTGCCAGGCAGCGATCTTGTCACACAGTAACGCTGCTTCTCCTCTGATCATCTGTCAGTGTGAGATCAGAGGAGAAGTCGCGTTATTATGTGCCAGGCAGCGATCTTGTCACACAGTAACGCTGCTTCACCTCTGATCATCTGTCATTGTGAGATCAGAGAAGTGGCGTTACTATGTGCCAGGCAGCGATCTTGTCACATAGTAACGCTGCTTCACCGCTGATCATCTGTCATTGTGAGATCAGAGAAGTGGCGTTACTATGTGCCAGGCAGCGATCTTGTCACACAGTAACGCTGCTTCTCCTCTGATCATCTGTCATTGTGAGATCAGAGGAGAAGTCGCGTTATTATGTGCCAGGCAGCGATCTTGTCACACAGTAACGCTGCTTCACCTCTGATCATCTGTCATTGTGAGATCAGAGGAGAAGTCGCGTTATTATGTGCCAGGCAGCGATCTTGTCACACAGTAACGCTGCTTCTCCTCTGATCATCTGTCATTGTGAGATCAGAGGAGAAGTCGCGTTATTATGTGCCAGGCAGCGATCTTGTCACACAGTAACGCTGCTTCACCTCTGATCATCTGTCATTGTGAGATCAGAGGAGAAGTCGCGTTATTATGTGCCAGGCAGCGATCTTGTCACACAGTAACGCTGCTTCTCCTCTGATCATCTGTCATTGTGAGATCAGAGGAGAAGTCGCGTTATTATGTGCCAGGCAGCGATCTTGTCACACAGTAACGCTGCTTCACCGCTGATCATCTGTCATTGTGAGATCAGAGGAGAAGTCGCGTTATTATGTGCCAGGCAGCGATCTTGTCACATAGTAACGCTGCTTCACCTCTGATCATCTGTCATTGTGAGATCAGAGGAGAAGTCGCGTTATTATGTGCCAGGCAGCGATCTTGTCACATAGTAACGCTGCTTCACCTCTGATCATCTGTCATTGTGAGATCAGAGGAGAAGTCGCGTTATTATGTGCCAGGCAGCGATCTTGTCACACAGTAACGCTGCTTCTCCTCTGATCATCTGTCATTGTGAGATCAGAGGAGAAGTCGCGTTATTATGTGCCAGGCAGCGATCTTGTCACACAGTAACGCTGCTTCACCGCTGATCATCTGTCATTGTGAGATCAGAGGAGAAGTCGCGTTATTATGTGCCAGGCAGCGATCTTGTCACATAGTAACGCTGCTTCACCTCTGATCATCTGTCATTGTGAGATCAGAGGAGAAGTCGCGTTATTATGTGCCAGGCAGCGATCTTGTCACATAGTAACGCTGCTTCACCTCTGATCATCTGTCATTGTGAGATCAGAGGAGAAGTCGCGTTATTATGTGCCAGGCAGCGATCTTGTCACACAGTAACGCTGCTTCACCTCTGATCATCTGTTATTGTGAGATCAGAGGAGAAGTCGCGTTATTATGTGCCAGGCAGCGATCTTGTCACATAGTAACGCTGCTTCACCTCTGATCATCTGTCATTGTGAGATCAGAGGAGAAGTCGCGTTATTATGTGCCAGGCAGCGATCTTGTCACACAGTAACGCTGCTTCACCTCTGATCATCTGTCATTGTGAGATCAGAGGAGAAGTCGCGTTATTATGTGCCAGGCAGCGATCTTGTCACACAGTAACGCTGCTTCTCCTCTGATCATCTGTCATTGTGAGATCAGAGGAGAAGTCGCGTTATTATGTGCCAGGCAGCGATCTTGTCACACAGTAACGCTGCTTCACCTCTGATCATCTGTCATTGTGAGATCAGAGGAGAAGTCGCGTTACTATGTGGCAGGCAGCGATCTTGTCACATAGTAACGCTGCTTCACCTCTGATCATCTGTCATTGTGAGATCAGAGGAGAAGTCGCGTTATTATGTGCCAGGCAGCGATCTTGTCACACAGTAACGCTGCTTCACCTCTGATCATCTGTCATTGTGAGATCAGAGGAGAAGTCGCGTTACTATGTGGCAGGCAGCGATCTTGTCACATAGTAACGCTGCTTCACCTCTGATCATCTGTCATTGTGAGATCAGAGGAGAAGTCGCGTTATTATGTGCCAGGCAGCGATCTTGTCACACAGTAACGCTGCTTCACCTCTGATCATCTGTCATTGTGAGATCAGAGGAGAAGTCGCGTTATTATGTGCCAGGCAGCGATCTTGTCACACAGTAACGCTGCTTCACCTCTGATCATCTGTCATTGTGAGATCAGAGGAGAAGTCGCGTTATTATGTGCCAGGCAGCGATCTTGTCACACAGTAACGCTGCTTCACCTCTGATCATCTGTCATTGTGAGATCAGAGGAGAAGTCGCGTTATTATGTGCCAGGCAGCGATCTTGTCACACAGTAACGCTGCTTCTCCTCTGATCATCTGTCATTGTGAGATCAGAGGAGAAGTCGCGTTATTATGTGCCAGGCAGCGATCTTGTCACATAGTAACGCTGCTTCACCTCTGATCATCTGTCAGTGTGAGATCAGAGAAGTGGCGTTACTATGTGCCAGGCAGCGATCTTGTCACACAGTAACGCTGCTTCACCTCTGATCATCTGTCATTGTGAGATCAGAGGAGAAGTCGCGTTATTATGTGCCAGGCAGCGATCTTGTCACACAGTAACGCTGCTTCACCTCTGATCATCTGTCATTGTGAGATCAGAGGAGAAGTCGCGTTATTATGTGCCAGGCAGCGATCTTGTCACATAGTAACGCTGCTTCACCTCTGATCATCTGTCATTGTGAGATCAGAGAAGTCGCGTTATTATGTGCCAGGCAGCGATCTTGTCACATAGTAACGCTGCTTCACCTCTGATCATCTGTCAGTGTGAGATCAGAGAAGTGGCGTTACTATGTGCCAGGCAGCGATCTTGTCACACAGTAACGCTGCTTCACCTCTGATCATCTGTCATTGTGAGATCAGAGGAGAAGTCGCGTTATTATGTGCCAGGCAGCGATCTTGTCACATAGTAACGCTGCTTCACCTCTGATCATCTGTCATTGTGAGATCAGAGAAGTCGCGTTATTATGTGCCAGGCAGCGATCTTGTCACACAGTAACGCTGCTTCACCTCTGATCATCTGTCATTGTGAGATCAGAGGAGAAGTCGCGTTATTATGTGCCAGGCAGCGATCTTGTCACACAGTAACGCTGCTTCACTTCTGATCATCTGTCATTGTGAGATCAGAGGAGAAGTCGCGTTATTATGTGCCAGGCAGTGATCTTGTCACACAGTAACGCTGCTTCACCTCTGATCATCTGTCAGTGTGAGATCAGAGAAGTCGCGTTATTATGTGCCAGGCAGCGATCTTGTCACATAGTAACGCTGCTTCACCTCTGATCATCTGTCATTGTGAGATCAGAGAAGTCGCGTTATTATGTGCCAGGCAGCGATCTTGTCACATAGTAACGCTGCTTCACCTCTGATCATCTGTCAGTGTGAGATCAGAGAAGTGGCGTTACTATGTGCCAGGCAGCGATCTTGTCACACAGTAACGCTGCTTCACCTCTGATCATCTGTCATTGTGAGATCAGAGGAGAAGTCGCGTTATTATGTGGCAGGCAGCGATCTTGTCACACAGTAACGCTGCTTCTCCTCTGATCATCTGTCATTGTGAGATCAGAGGAGAAGTCGCGTTATTATGTGCCAGGCAGCGATCTTGTCACATAGTAACGCTGCTTCACCTCTGATCATCTGTCATTGTGAGATCAGAGGAGAAGTCGCGTTATTATGTGCCAGGCAGCGATCTTGTCACACAGTAACGCTGCTTCACCTCTGATCATCTGTCATTGTGAGATCAGAGGAGAAGTCGCGTTATTATGTGCCAGGCAGCGATCTTGTCACACAGTAACGCTGCTTCACCGCTGATCATCTGTCATTGTGAGATCAGAGAAGAAGTCGCGTTATTATGTGCCAGGCAGCGATCTTGTCACACAGTAACGCTGCTTCACCTCTGATCATCTGTCATTGTGAGATCAGAGAAGAAGTCGCGTTATTATGTGCCAGGCAGCGATCTTGTCACACAGTAACGCTGCTTCTCCTCTGATCATCTGTCATTGTGAGATCAGAGGAGAAGTCGCGTTATTATGTGCCAGGCAGCGATCTTGTCACACAGTAACGCTGCTTCACCGCTGATCATCTGTCATTGTGAGATCAGAGAAGAAGTCGCGTTATTATGTGCCAGGCAGCGATCTTGTCACACAGTAACGCTGCTTCTCCTCTGATCATCTGTCATTGTGAGATCAGAGGAGAAGTCGCGTTATTATGTGCCAGGCAGCGATCTTGTCACACAGTAACGCTGCTTCTCCTCTGATCATCTGTCATTGTGAGATCAGAGGAGAAGTCGCGTTATTATGTGCCAGGCAGCGATCTTGTCACATAGTAACGCTGCTTCACCTCTGATCATCTGTCATTGTGAGATCAGAGGAGAAGTCGCGTTATTATGTGCCAGGCAGCGATCTTGTCACACAGTAACGCTGCTTCACCTCTGATCATCTGTCAGTGTGAGATCAGAGAAGTCGCGTTATTATGTGCCAGGCAGCGATCTTGTCACATAGTAACGCTGCTTCACCTCTGATCATCTGTCAGTGTGAGATCAGAGAAGTGGCGTTACTATGTGCCAGGCAGCGATCTTGTCACACAGTAACGCTGCTTCACCTCTGATCATCTGTCATTGTGAGATCAGAGGAGAAGTCGCGTTATTATGTGCCAGGCAGCGATCTTGTCACACAGTAACGCTGCTTCACCTCTGATCATCTGTCATTGTGAGATCAGAGGAGAAGTCGCGTTATTATGTGGCAGGCAGCGATCTTGTCACACAGTAACGCTGCTTCTCCTCTGATCATCTGTCATTGTGAGATCAGAGGAGAAGTCGCGTTATTATGTGCCAGGCAGCGATCTTGTCACATAGTAACGCTGCTTCACCTCTGATCATCTGTCATTGTGAGATCAGAGGAGAAGTCGCGTTATTATGTGCCAGGCAGCGATCTTGTCACACAGTAACGCTGCTTCACCTCTGATCATCTGTCATTGTGAGATCAGAGGAGAAGTCGCGTTATTATGTGCCAGGCAGCGATCTTGTCACACAGTAACGCTGCTTCTCCTCTGATCATCTGTCATTGTGAGATCAGAGGAGAAGTCGCGTTATTATGTGCCAGGCAGCGATCTTGTCACATAGTAACGCTGCTTCACCTCTGATCATCTGTCATTGTGAGATCAGAGGAGAAGTCGCGTTATTATGTGCCAGGCAGCGATCTTGTCACACAGTAACGCTGCTTCACCTCTGATCATCTGTCAGTGTGAGATCAGAGAAGTGGCGTTACTATGAGTCAGATTGCAGGGCAGCGATCTTGTCACAAAAAGAAAAAAAAGTAAAGAAAAAAAAAGCAGGTACACAGGTTAGGGTTAGGGTTAGGGCTGGGATTAAAGTTATGGGTGTGTTGGTGTTAGGTTTGTGGTTAGGGTTATGGTTAGGGCTGAGATTAGGGTTAGGGGTGTGTTGGGGTTAGGGTTGGAATTAGAATTGGGGGTTTCCACTGTTTAGGTACATCAGGGGCTCTGTAAATGCAATATGACGCCCGCAGACCATTCCATCAAAGTCTGCATTTCAGAACGTCACTACTTCCCTTCCGAGCCCCACCGTGTGCCCAAACAGTAGTTTTCTCCCACATATGGGGCGTCAGCGTACTCAGGACAAATTGGACAACAACTCTTAGGGTCCAATTTCTCCTGTTACCCTTGTGAAAATAAAAATTGGGGGCTAAAAGATCATTTTATGGAAAAAAAATGATTTTTTATTTTCATGGTTCTACGTTATAAACTTCTGTGAAGCACTTGGGGGTTCAAAGTGTTCACGACACATCTAGATAAGTTCTTTAAGGGGTCTAGTTTCCAAAATGGGGTCACTTGTGGGGGGTTTCCACTGTTTAGGTACATCAGGGGCTCTCCAAATGCGACATGGCATCCGATCTCAATTCCAGCCAATTCTGCATTGAAAAAGTCAAACGGCACTCCTTCCATTCTGAGCTCTGCCGTGTGCTCAAACAGTGGTTTAGCCCCACATACGGGGTATTGGCGTATTCGCGAGAAATTGCACAAAAAATTTGTGGTTCATTTTCTCTTTTTACACTTGTGAAAATAAAAAAAAATGGTTTTGAAGTAAAATGTTTGTGAAAAAAAGTTAAATGTTTATTTTTTCCTTCCATATTCCATTCATTCATGAGAAGCACCTGAAGGGTTAATAAACTTCTTGAATGTGGTTTTGAGTACATTGAGAGGTGCAGTTTTTAGAATGGTGTCACTTTTGGATATTTTCTGTCATATTGACCCCCCAAACTCACTTCAAATGTGAGGTGCTTCCTAAAAAAAATGGTTTTGTAAATTTTGTTGTAAAAATGAGAAATCGCTGGTCAACTTTTAACCCTTATATAACTTCCTAAAAAAAAAAAATTATGTTTCCAAAATTGTGCAGATGTAAAGTAGACATGTGGGAAATGTTATGTAGTAACTATTTTGTGCGATATCACTCTCTGATTTAAGGGCATAAAAATTAAAAGTTTGAAAATTGCAAAATTTTCTAAATTTTCGCCAAATTTTGATTTTTTTAACAAATAAGCACAGATCATATCTAAAAAATTTTACCACCATCATGAAGTACAATATGTCATGAGAAAACAATGTCAGAATCAGTAGGATCCGTTGAAGCGTTCTAGAGTTATGACCTCATAAAGTGACACTGGTCAGAATTGAAAAATTGGCCCGGTCACGAAGGCAAAAACAGGCTCGGGTGTGAAGGGGTTAAATAATATGTAGCTAGTCTGTTTGTAAGTAGTGCGTAATAATTACGCACTAACTCTATTATGAGTTTTATTATTAATAAATTATCTGATGTTACCATTTAATATCGTTACAAATTCACTTTTTCGAGTGTTACTATACCTAGAGATAAAACATTCCTGTTGTTTGAGTTGTTCATATTTAGTCATATATTTAGTCATCTAGCTCAGTTATGGGCATATTATCATTATTATTATGTACAACTTGAGCTTGACACATGTGCCAAGTGTTTGTTTATTGTGCGCATGCGCGATAGTGCGGTATAACCTGGGCATTGTTTTTATATACGTTGACGCTTTTGGACATATGTATTCATCTTGGCGTTTGTGCGCCTGCGTGGGAATCGGTCACAGCCTAACACCGTGCTTGTCCGGTGTTTCTTTTTGGTTGCGAGGCAACAGGCGCTGACTATTTCTGGGTACATCACTTCCGGTCATGCGCATTTGGCTTGACACGCACGCTGGTCTAATGGTGGAACGCAACAGGATTAGGTAATGAATAACACTTAGTGATTGGCTGGGCAAAGTGGATGACTTGTATCCTGTGTGACCGTGCACCCAATGGGCTTAGCTGATACATGATAGCGGGGGCTATTTAAGTTTATTTCTTGAGACCGCCGCCATGCCTATTTACATCTTGTTATCTTGGGCATCATGGAGCATATCCAGTATCAGTGGTACTAAAGTCTGCGGCCTCCTGATGAACCGTTACACCGGGGAAACGCGTCGGGGCGACTTTTATGATAGGACACCACCTAGTGGTTTACTTATCTATTTTTCATCTATTTGTCCACTATGGAACAATGTAATATTATGACTATTCTAATGCACATCAGTGGTCTCTTCATTGTTATTTATAGAGGCGATTATCTATTTTTCTGCCATATATTGTTGATAGATTGCTTGGACATTATGTCCTCTTTGCATGTTTATTTTACCAATCATGCTGATAGCAATTTATGGTGTTTTTTTGGCTCATTGTGTATGAATAGGCAAATTATTATTGCTTTTTTGTGAGGGCTAGCATCAGTAGTAGCCCCAATTAGGGTTACCTTTATTCTAATTACATTTGTGGGCTTATTGCCCTGGTTACTCTCGCATTGCATTCTGTGTATATTTAAGGTTTTTATCTCCTTTTTTCCCTTCCTTCATATCTATTTGGCATTGTTTTCCCACCTGTGAGAATAGGGGGAGACAGGGGAGACAGGGTCAGTCGACGCTGAGTGGGGGCGCCAAACAATCGTATCTATTAGGGTGCCAACCTCCACGGCAAGGAAGCGTGCAGATAGTTTATTGTAGCCTTTAATAGAGCTTTTTTTAATAATCTTTTGTCTTTTTTGATCATTCACTCACGGGCATAGGTGTTCTTAAATTCAATTGATTAAAATTAAATTTTATGGGAATACATGTTCACTTAAATACCGATGGTATTGCAGCATCGGCCATGGCTGGATTGTAATATTTCACCAAGTTTCATTAGTGAAATATTACAATTGCTCTGATTGGCTGTTGAAAGTGAAACAGCCAATCAGAGCGATCGTAGCTACGAGGGGGCAAAGCCACCCCCCAGGTGGTGAAGTACAAGTCCTCCTGTACCTGCGGGTCGGGTGACCTTTCAGTGACTCTGGTCACCCGACCCGCAGGAACGCGATCTCGACATGATGCCACATAGGCGTCACAGGTTGGATTGGCACCGACTTTCATGACGCCTACGTGGCGTCACAGGTCAGGAAGGGGTTAAAGACCCGAGTATGGAAACTTGCCAGGTAGATGGACACAGAAACCACAAGGAAAGACAGCAAAGAGCGGAAAAAGTCAGAAAAAGTGAAGGCAAGAATGCAGTAACATTGTAAAAGGATGCTGCAAAAAGCAAGAATGCCTCCAGAAGGGGCCTGAATGTGTTTAAAGAGAATGACACCAAGTCCACCGATTGGCGCTTCACGATGGGACCAATCATCCAGCTACACCTTCCCACGTGCTTGTTTCCACTCCATCTCCACCCGCTCTTCTTCGACAGCTCTGGCTTCATATGACCACAGAAGGGTGGAGATAGATGGAAACCAAGCACGTGGGAAGGTGTATTGGAATGACTGGCCACCATGATGAACCGAGCGCCTGGACTTTGTGTGAACAGTTATTTTGTCCTGACAGAGGCCCCTTAAGTGACGGCTGTCCATGAGAAAACAGTGTGGCTGGTTATAAGACAATGGTTAAAAACTGAGCAGTGGAAGAAAGTATCTAAGTAAGTGATGCTAGGGTGATGTACAGGAACCAGAGGTCATACAGTGCTATACGAATGTTTGAAAAATGGATGGATGGACTGAACAATTAGTACCTCCTACCTCATATAAAGGACCAGCACATTGGAAAAGTAGGGAATGCAAGATGGAGACACAGTTCTTTAAATTGTAGGATGCCCAGATCTAAACCCAGTGCCTCAAATGTTCCTATGCATGTCGTGACCAAAATGTACCGTATATAGCACCTGAAGGAGACAACACTCCACCTCCCTCACATTTGTCAACCTTGAGTGGAGAAGGACACGAGATAAATACAGTAGATGATACCTACGTCCAAAAATCGATGACGCAGGGGAGAGGGGGGGATAGACAAGTACTCATAAGGCATGGGTGTATGTCCTTTCTCAAAGTGTGACTACAACCAAGTACATGCCTTGGAGCCCAAGTCCTGAACCGGGTTTCTAACATGACGAGAAGCCTGCTCCTTTCTTTATACACAGGTGACATAACTGTACATGGCCAGACCGTGAGGTAGATGCCAAAGGGAAATATGTGACTGAAAATACTATAAAGCAGGAAATGGGACAGTCAAAACAATACCTGATTATCAGATACTAGCTACTGAACCGGTTTGCGCCCGGGTGGCGAGCATTTTTATTAGTACATTTTTAATTTTACACCATTTTTTAAAGAACTAACTGCGAATTCGCATATAGTGTCTTCAATAAAATGGTGTCAGAGGTTGCAGTATACGCCCATACTTACTCCGGCGCCATTTTATTGAAGTAATGTACTACAACAGTGATGGCGAACCTTTAACCCCTTTCTGACAATAGACGTAATGATCCATCCATGTGACCTGGGCCTATTTGACCAGGAACGGATCATTATGTCATCACGATCGCCCGCACACATGGGGGGGTGGGCGATCGCCGCTGGGTGTCAGCTGATTCTGACAGCTGACACCCAGCATTAGGTGCCAGGAGAAGTTACCGACCGCACCAGGAACTTTAACCCCCGAAATACTGAGATCAAACAAGACCGCAGCATTCTGGAAGCCGGCAGAGGGCCGACAGCCCCTCTGCCTATGGATCGGAGACCACGCGGTGTGATGTAGGGTCCCGATTGCAGCCATGGTGACTCGATGTCATCATGCTTACATCTTAGTTACCAGAGCTAGGAAATTTTCTGATTATGCGCAGTGCACAACTAAGTAAAGAAATTAGAAATAAAAAAATAAAAAAAATTTAAATAACTAAAAATATTTTTTTTAAAATGTATAATAAAAAAAATCAATATCTATTATATCTCTAAATAAATATTTGACTGAAAAAAAAATATGAAAGTACACATTTTATTTTTGTTGCGTCCGCAACGACCCACTCTATAAAACTGCCCCTCTAGTTAATGCCATAAAAAAAATACAAGGTAAAAAACAATGCTTTATCATCATACCGCCGAACAAAAAGTGGAATAACATGCGATTAAAAAGACGGATATAAATAAACATGGTACCGCTGAAAACGTCATCTTGACCCGCAATAAACAAGCCGTCACCGAAAAAATAAAGTTATAGGTCTCAGAATAAAGCGCCAAAACATAAAAAAAGACAAATGAGGTGTCCGTGTAATTGTACTGACCTGAAGAATAAAACCGCTTTATCAATTTTACCATACGCAGAACGGTATAAACGCCCCCCCACCAAAAGAAATTCATGAATTAAAAATCAGAATAGAAAGTGATTAAAAAGAGTCACGTGTCCGATAATGGTACCAATAGAAACGTCAACTCGTCCCGCAAAACACAAGACCTCACATGACTCGGTGGGCCAAAATATGGAAAAATTATAACTCTCAAAGTGGTGATGTAAAAACTATTTTTACAATAAAAAGCGTCTTTCAGTGTGTGACAGCTGCCAAACATAAAAACTCGCTATAACGCCTCCTTCACACGTCTTGATATTTCCGGTACCGGAGATGTCAATGTCCGTGTAACTAATACTTGTGGCACCCGCGGCATCCGTACCACATGGACGGGCCACAGGGAAGAAGCGTTACAGTAAGCGCTGGTCCCCGGCGCCGGGTGCTGAACACCAATCTCATTACTCTCCCCTGCTCTGCCGGCGTTCAGTGCAAGCAGGGGAGAATGAGGAGAGTTACATTTAAATTATAACAGTGACAGCAGGATCGACGGATGGGAGTATTCATCAGCCGCTGCTTGCGCTATAAATAAATTTAAAAAACAGTGTGGGTTCCTCTGTATTTTCTATAACCAGCCAGGCAAAACTCACAGCTGAGGGCTGCAACTCTCATCTGTCAGCTTCAGCAATAATAATAAAAATAAATTTTCTATAGCGCCGACATATTCCGCAGCACTTTACATTTCGGAGGGGATTTGTACAGACGAGAGACATTACAGCATAACAATAATCACATAGATCATAACAGATACCAAGAGGAATGACGGCCCTGCTCGCAAGCTTACAGTCTATGAGGAAAGAGAGGGACACGAAAGGTGGGTGGTAACAGTTGCCCTGATTGTTTGGACCAGCCATAATATTAAGTGTGTAACAGTACAGATGCAGAGGGCTAATGGATGCATAAAGCATGTGGGAACATGATGCGGGAACCTGGTTATGGTGAAACTTTTGGCTGTGCCACACAGGGATAGATTAGGTTAATGTGTTGAGGCGATAGGCCAGTCTGAATAAATGAGTTTTCAGGGTACGCTTAAAATTGTGGGGATTGGGGACTAATCGTATTGACCTGGGAAGTGCATTCCAAAGAATTGGCGCAGCACGTGTAAAGTCTTGGAGACGGGAATGGGAGGTTCTGACTATTGAGGATGCTAACCTCAGGCCATCAGCAGAACGGAGGGCGCGGGTAGGGTGGTATACTGAAACAAGGGAGGAGATGTAGGGTGGTGCTGAGCCATGGAGGGTTTTGTGGGTGAGGGTAATAAGTTTATACTGAATTCTGGAGTGGATGGATAGCCAGTGTAATGACTGGCACAAGGTAGAGGCATCGGTGTATCGATTGGTGAGGAATATGATCCTGGCTGCAGCATTCAAGACAGATTGGAGAGGGGAGAGTTTGGTAAGAGGGAGACCGATTAGAAGATTAGAGACCGATTAGAAGAGAGTTACAATAGTCCAGACGAGAATGAATAAGAGAAACAGTAAGAGTTTTTGCAGAGTCAAAAGTAAGAAAAGGTCGAATTCTAGAAATGTTTTTGAGGTGCAGATGACAAGAGCGAGTCAGTGATGGAATGTGGGGGGCAAAGGAAAGCTCGGAATCAAGTATGAACCCAAGACAGCGGGCATGTTGCTGGGGAGTAATAGTGGAACCACACACAGAAATGGCAATGTCGGGTATAGGTGCATTAGTAGAGGGAGGAAACACCAGGAGTTCAGTCTTTGACAGGTTCAGTTTCAGATATAGTGAGGACATGATGTTAGACACAGCGTTTAGACAATCGCCGGTGTTTTCTAGAAAGGCTGGCGTGATGTCAGGAGAAGCGTATAATTGGGTGTCATCAGCATAGAGATGGTACTGGAACCCAAATCTACTGATTGTTTGACCAATAAGGGCAGTGAACAAGGAGAAGAGGAGCGGGCCTAGAACCGATCCTTGAGGAACCCCAACAGTAAGGGGAAGGTGAGAGGAGTAGGAACCGGCAAAAGATACAGTAAAGGAGCGGTCAGAGAGATAGGAGGAGAACCAGGAGAGAACGGTGTCCTTGAGGCCAATGGAACGGAGCATAGTGAGGAGGAGCTGATGATCCACCGTGTCGAATGCTGCAGAGAGATCCAAGAGAATTAGCATGGAGTAATGACCATTTGATTTAGCTGTTAGTAGATCATTAGAGACTTTAGTGAGGGCAGTTTCAGTAGAGTGTAGAGAGCGGAAACCGGATTGGAGAGGGTCGAGAAGAGAGTTATCAGAGAGAGAGCGGACAAGGCGGGAGTGGACCAGGCGTTCCAGGAGTTTAGAGATGAAGGGAAGATTAGAGACAGGTCTATAGTTAGCGGCACAGTTATGGTCGAGGGATGGTTTTTTAAGTAGTGGATGTATGATGGCATGCTTAAATGAGGGCAAGATACCAGAAAAGAGAGAGGTTAAATATTTTAGTTAGGTGAGGAGTGACTGCAGGGGAAAGGGACTGGAGGAGATGTGACGGAAATGGGTCACTGGTGCAAGTGGTTGGGCGAGAAGATGCAAGGAGCCTGCTTACTACTTCTTCTGTGACTGGTTCAAAATCATAGAGTGAGCTAGATGCAGTGGGGGAGGGAGGACAGTGCATGGTATGAGGTGATTCGGAGATAATTTCCTGTCGGATCTGGTCAATTTTTTCTTTGAAGTAATTGGCCAGATCGTCAGCTCGGAGCTCCGTGGTTGGGGCCTGTACTCTTGGGTTGAGTAGAGAATGAAAAGTGTCAAAGAGACGTTTCGGGTTATTGGACAGTGAGGTGATGGGGGTGTTGAAATAGGTTTGTTTGGAGAGGTGAAGGGGAGTGTTGTATGTTCGAAGCATAAACTTATAATGGATGAGATCTTCGTGTAGATTGGATTTTCTCCACAGACGTTCGGCGCACCTGGAGCACCGCTGCAGGAAACGTGTTTGCACCGTGTGCCAGGGTTGTCGCCGTCTGCGTTGTGGTGTTCTATTTATAGGGGGTGCAAATTCATCCAGGGCACTTTGAAGTGTTTCATTGTAATGCTTCAATGCAGAATCAGGACATGAGAGGGAGGAGATAGGGGCCAATGAAGACTGTAAGTTCCTCATAAGTTTCTGGGTGTTAATGGCCTGTATGTTTCTATAAGTCTGGACAGTGGGGGTGACCTGAGCAGCCTGGCAGTTCTTGATAGAGAATGAAAGAAGATTGTGGTCAGAGAGCGGGAGAGGGGAGTTTGTGAAATCATCCACTGCACAAAGCCGAGAGAAGACCAAGTCGAGGGAGTTTCCGTCTTCATGCGTTGGAGAATTAGTAAGCTGTGAAAGGCCAAACTAGGAGGTTAGAGATAAAAGGTGAGTAGCAGATGGGGATCGGGGAAGAGCAATAGGGATGTTGAAATCTCCCATGATGAGGGTAGGGATGTCTCAGGAGAGAAAATGTGGAAGCCAAGTGGCAAAATGATCCAGGAACTGATGGGATGGGCCGGGAGGACGATACACCACCACCACTCGCATGGAGATGTGGGTGTAGAGTCTGACAGCATGGACCTCAAAAGAAGGGAAGACTAGTGAGGGTAGTTGAGGGATAACCTGAAAGGTACATTTTGGTGATAGGAGCAGACCAACGCCTCCACCAGCTCTATTGTCTGATCTTGGGGTATGAGAGAAGTGTAGTCCCCCCGTATGAAAGAGCAGCAGCAGCGGTAGTGTCTGACTGCTGGATCCAGGTTTCAGTAAGAGCCAGGAGGTTAAGAGAATTAGAAAGGAAAAAGTCATGAGTGAAGGAGAGTTTGTTACACACTGAGCGAGAATTCCAAAGTGCACAATTAAGAGAGACAGATGGCATGCAGGGAATATTAATAAGATTAGAGGGGTTTCTGAGTGTAGCAGTTGGGGGGGTTTGATTTTCTATAACATGGGGGACCTGGGTTGGGAGAGATGTCTCCTGCGACTAGGAGGATAGAAAGATGCACTCTGTGCGCATCTACTCCCCCTCCAACTGGCTGTCATCTACCGCCCCCCAGGGCCAGCCACCACCTTCTTTGACCACTTCACCACCTGGTTACTTCATTTCCTTTCCGCGGACATCCCTACTATCATCATGGGCGACTTCAACATCCCCATTGACACTTCCCTCTCAGCTGCCACTAAACTTCTATCTCTCACTTCCTCCTTCGGCCTCACTCAATGGTCTTCTACAGCCACCCACAAAGATGGCCACACACTGGACCTCATCTTCACCCGCCTCTGCTCCCTATCTAACCTCTCTAACTCACCTCTTCCTCTCTCTGACCACAACCTGCTCACATTCTCTTCCCTCTTCACTCCATGTCTACAATCCCCACCCCACAAACTTTCACACCCTCGCAGGAATCTTAAACACCTTGACCTACACTCATTCTCTGAATCCCTCCTCCCTCTTACAGATATAAGTTCCTTACACAATGCGGATGACGCTGCCGCTCTATATAACACCACAATAGCTGTAGCTTTGGAATCCGCTGCCCCACTTACACATACCAAAACTCGCAAAATCAACAGACAGCCCTGGCACACCAGCCTGACCAAAGAGCTGAGGCGAGCTTCCAGGGCTGCTGAGCGCAGATGGAAAAGATCCCACTCCAACGAGCACTTCATCGCATTCAAACAGTCCCTCACTACTTTCAAGACCACACTCGCCACAGCTAAACAAACCTACTTCTCATCTCTCATATCCTCCCTGTCTCACAACCCTAAACAGTTATTCAACACCTTCAATTCTCTCCTCCGCCCCCCCAGCACCTCCTCCCTCCCCACTCATCTCAGCTGAAGACTTTGCCTCATTTTTCAAGCAGAAAATTGATAACATCAGGGACAGTTTTGGTCAACAACCCCCAGAGCCCTTCCTCCCGACTTCCCAGCCCTCCACCTTCAAAACCAACTTCTCCACCATTACAGAAGATCGACTCTCCACTCTACTCTCAAGATCACATCTCACCACCTGTGCACTTGACCCGATCCCATCCCACTTCATCCCAAACCTCACCACAGTCTTCATCCCAACCCTAACCCATCTCTTCAACCTATCACTAACAACTGGTGTTTTCCCCTCAAGCTTTAAACATGCCTCCATCACACCTATCCTCAAAAAGCCCTCTCTTGACCCAT
The DNA here is from genome assembly GCF_039654945.1 of Dendrobates tinctorius. NCBI lineage: Eukaryota > Metazoa > Chordata > Amphibia > Anura > Dendrobatidae > Dendrobates > Dendrobates tinctorius. Next base: position 983,210 of record NW_027361931.1, on the reverse strand, counting down.
CCTCTGTATCTAGCTATCGCCCTATATCACTTCTCCCATACGCCTCCAAGCTACTGGAACAACACGTCTACCTTGAACTGTCCTCCCATCTCTCTTCTTGCTCCCTCTTCGACCGCTTACAATCTGGCTTCCGGTCACACCACTCCACTGAAACTGCCCTTACTAAGGTCACCAATGACCTCTTAACTGCCAAGAGCAAGCGACACTACTCTGTCCTCCTCCTCCTGGACCTGTCGGCTGCCTTTGACACAGTGGACCATTCCCTATTATTACAGACCCTCTCATCCCTCGGCATCACAGACTTGGCCCTCTCCTGGATCTCATCATACCTAACAGACCGGACATTCAGCGTCTCCCACTCACACACCACCTCCTCACCTCGCCCCCTATCTGTCGGAGTCCCACAAGGTTCAGTCCTTGGGCCCCTGCTGTTCTCTATTTACACCTTTGGCCTGGGACAGCTCATAGAATCTCATGGCTTTCAGTATCATCTTTATGCTGATGACACACAGATCTACATCTCTGGACCAGATATCACCTCCCTACTAACCAGAATCCCTCAATGTCTGTCCACTATTTCATCCTTCTTCTCCACTAGATATCTGAAACTCAACATGGACAAAACAGAATTCATCATCTTTCCCCCATCTCATGTGACCCCCCCTACGAACCTATCAATTACAGTAAATGACTGCCCACTCTCCCCAGTCCCACAAGCTCGCTGCCTCGGAGTAATCCTTGACGCTGATCTCTCCTTCAAACCACATATCCAAACCCTTTCCACTTCCTGCCGACTTCAACTCAAAAATATTTCACGCATCCGTTCATTCCTCACCCAAGAATCTGCAAAAACCCTAGTCCATGCCCTCATCATCTCTCGCCTTGACTACTGCAACCTCATGCTCTGTGGCCTCCCCTCAAACACTCTCGCACCCCTCCAATCTATTCTAAACTCTGCTGCCCGACTAATCCACCTGTCCCCCCGCTATTCCCCAGCTTCTTCCCTCTTTCAATCCCTTCACTGGCTCCCAATTGCCCAGAGACTCCATTACAAAACCCTAACCATGACATACAAAGCCATCCACAACTTGTCTCCTCCATACATCTGTGACCTCGTCTCCCGGTACTTTCCTGCACGCAACCTCCGATCCTCACAAGATCTCCTTCTCTACTCCCGTCTTATCTCCTCTTCCCACAATCGCATACAAGATTTCTCTCGCGCATCACCCCTACTCTGGAACTCTCTACCACAACATATCAGACTCTCACCTACCATCGAAACCTTCAAAAAGAGCCTGAAGACCCACCTCTTCCGACAAGCCTATAACCTGCAGTAACCACCGATCGACCAAACCGCTGCACGACCAGCTCTACCCTCGCCTACTGTATTATCACCCATCCCTTGAAGATTGTGAGCCCTCGCGGGCAGGGTCCTCTCTCCTCCTGTACCAGTTATGACTTGTATTGTTTAAGATTATTGTACTTGTTTTTATGTATACCGCTCCTCACATGTAAAGCGCCATGGAATAAATGGCGCTAGAACAAGAAATAATAATAATAATAATAAAGAGTGAGCAGATGGTTAAGTGATTTGTGAGAGCGTCTCTTATGTTGAATGGTAGGACTGACTGGATCTGTGCAATTTAACAATGTTGAAAGAGCGTGAGTGCTATACATAGGGAGCAAGGGGCCGATATGGAGTGTAGAGAGTTAATGCCAGGGCGGTGGATGTGTGAGAATGCAGCCGCCAGGATATAAATTACACAAATGCATATGGTATATATTTGTTGTTCTCCAAATGTACAGGGAGTAGATGTATATAAATGTCTTACCTGTCTCCTGCCCTGTCTCACTGCCATGTTATAACTGCCAGTAGTACTGTGATAAACTGTTCTTCGATAAAGTGTGCATAAATGCCCCCTGCATAAATGCTCCCCCTAGCTATGTCTGAATATATAGGAGGTTAAGGCTAAGATTTTTTTTTTTGCTCTCTCTCTTCTCGTTAATCAAACTAAATTGAGACAGCGGGACCCAATAAAATGTTGTGGTCAGATAAACAGATGTCCAGCACTACATGGATCATAAAGCACTTTGAAAAGTTTCTTGACCTCACAACATAAGGGGACAAGCAGAGTAAGTTGAAATAGCTATATACCAGAAATAAGCTTGCATAGTTAAAAACACATAGATAGCATTCAGGATTAACTGCTTGCTGACACTGAATGGAGAAACACAGGAGTTGATTCAGAGCAGAGATTGAAAGAGCTGGTTACCAAGAATAGAGGGGTGGGGGGGTTAATTATTTAAATTATTTAAAAAAAAAAACCGGCATGGGGTCCCCTCCCCATTTTTTACAACCAATCTTGCTGAACCTGACAGCTGGTATTGGGCCATTGATATAGCCATTGATATAGCACCCCCCCCCGCCTAAAAATAGCAGGCTGCAGCTGCACAGAAAAAGCACATCTATAGTGGGGGAAATAAGAATTTGATTCCTTGCTGATTTTGTAAGTTTGCCCAATGACAAAAACATGAACAGTCTATAATTTTAAGGGTAGGTTAATATTAACATCGAGAGATAGAATACACTGTCTCATTCCGGACGAGACTGTGATGAGCAGGGTGGCGTCCGGTCTCTTATAGACCTGATGACACTGTGCGGCCAGTCAATCACTGTAATACCACAACAAAGATGGCTGCAGCGTAACAGTGCCTGGCAGACAATCCCTGCATGCTGATTGGCACTCTAAAGAGCACCAAAATTGTGGGGCGGAGACCTGAGCCCCCGATGAATAATCCTGGAAATACTCGGTGCTTGTCAAGTACCGCGAGTATATCGATACTCAGGCGAGTACCGAGTAGTGGCGAGCATGTTCGCTCATCACTAACTGGGGGGCAACTCCCAAATACTAAGTGTAACGGACACCGTGACAGATTTACCCCGAGACTGTACGAGTGTCCGGGGACGTGCTGGGAAAGCCGGGAACTTCTGCTGTAACGTGGGATGCTGCTGTGAGCACACCTGCAGGTGAACAGGACCTGCCGCACGTGACCACCGTGGGAGTGGTTTGGAGACGGGGGTAGGTCCTGAACTCCTAGGGATGATGACAGGAGTCGGGGAAGCCCAGAGAAGTGTTAGGCGAGCCGAGGTCAGACCAGACAACAGTGCGGTAACCAAGGGGGACAAATAGCGTAGTAGGAGACAAGCCGGGGTCAGAAGCCAGAGAGATACTGTCATGATCCCAGTGCAGGTTTTGACCTGCACGTCAGGGGTTAACCATTAACCATGTCTTGAGCCCAGTGCAGGCTTGGACCTGCACGCCTGGGGTTAATTATTGTGGCCTCTCTTTGGTTCAGGGAGGGCTTCTTATAGCCCTGGGAAACTCCAATCCGCATCAGTTAGTTATACTTTTGCCTTTGGCCGAATGTGTTGACCCCTGTGTGCCTGTTCGTTGTCTTCTAGCTTGCTTCTATGGTTCTGACCCGGTTCAGTCCCCCGTTGTGAGTTTGCCTGTTGATTCTGTACTGTATATCTATTTCTCTGGTTTCTGACTTCTTGGCTACGTCCTGACTATCCGTTCTAATCCTTTGGTATTGTCGTGCTATCTCGTGCTTTGACCCCGGCCTGATCTGTTTACATCCCTGTCTATGCCCCTTGGTAACTCTGTCTCGTAGTTACCATTCTAGGAGTTTTTCTGCAGCTCCTAGCTCTCAGGAGTTTAGGCCATGCCCCCAGCAGTCACATGCTTCAGGTCCTGCTGGTCTGAAGCACGCATCTTCTCTGCTGCTGCACGCTCCTCAGGTATCTTAGAGCACAGTTTGTCTTACTCAGGACATGCAGGACAAGCGCACTGGCTCAGTGAGCAAGTGCAGTGCGGTGTTCTTGACAGATACGAGGTACCAGAGGGACTAACGAGCAGATAGACGAGGGACAAAGCAGAGGTCAAAACCAGGAGTATCACGAAAAGTACAGAATCAGGAGACAAATGCAAAACGGGGAACACACCAGGTCATACACAAGCAGGCAAACAGATACAAGCAATACACAAAGGTATTCACAGGGTGAGCTGCTCAGCCAAGGTTAGATGTGTAACTGACAGCGGGCACAGCACAGGGGCGGGTAGATATAGCCCTCCCCCAACCAAAGAGAGGTCACATGGTGTTAACGCTAGAAGCACTGCCAAAGAACTCCTGGGCAAACCATGACACTAAGAACCTACAATCACCTGAGTTAAATGCCCCAATGTAGTGAGTACAAAGACAAGAAAGCTAGCTCAATAAACTAGACAATCACTAGTCATAGGAGTATATCTAAAAAATGTTGTCGCCCCCAACGGCAGAACTCACTGAACCTCCACATGGATAAGGACTTTATCGTGAGCACTATATTCGGCACTTTATTTATTTGTTACTGGTTGGGCCCAGGCTTTGAGATAGTAACATAGTAATTAAGGTTGAAGGGAGACTTTAAGTCCATCTAGTTCAACCCATCCTATCGTAACTTGCCCTAACATGTTGATCCAGAGGAAGGCAAAAAAAACCCATGTGGCAACAGTAAGCTTCACATTGGGGAAAAAAATTCCTTCCCGACTCCACATACGGCAATCAGACTAGCTCCCTGGATCAACGCAATATTAAGGAGACTAGTGTATATACCCTGTAATATTATACTTTCCAAGAAAGGCATCCAGTCCCTTCTTAAATTTTAGTAGGGAATCACTCATTACAACATCATATGGCAGAGAGTTCCATAGTCTCACTGCTCGTACAGTAAAGAATCCGCGTCTGTGAGTATGCTTAAACCTTCTTTCCTCCAGACGTAGAGGATGCCCCCTTGTCCCCGTCACAGGTCTAAGAGTAAAAAGATCATTAGAAAGGTCTTGGTACTGTCCCCACATATACACTCACTGGCCACTTTATTAGGTACACCATGCTAGTAAGGGGTTGGACCCCCTTTTGCCTTCAGAACTGCCTCAATTCTTCGTGGCAGAGATTCAACAAGGTGCTGGAAGCATTCCTCAGAGATTTTGGACCATATTGACATGATGGCATCACACAGTTGGTGCAGATTTGTCGGCTGCACATCCCTGATGCGAATCTCCCGTTCCACCACATCCCAAAGATGCTCTATTGGATTGAGATCTGGTGACTGAGGAGGCCATTTGAGTACAGTAAACTCATTGTCATGTTCAAGAAACCAATCTGAGATGATTCGAGCTTTATGACATGGCGCATTATCCTGCTGAAAGTAGCCATCAGATGTTGGGTACATTGTGGTCATAAAGGAATGGACATGGTCAGCAACAATACTCAGGTAGGCTGTGGCGTTGCAACGATGCTCAATTGGTACCAAGGGGCCCAAAGAGTGCCCAGAAAAAATTCCCCACACCATGACACCACCACCACCAGCCTGAACCGTTGATACAAGGCAGGATGGATCCATGCTTTCATGTTGTTTACGCCAAATTCTGACCCTACCATCCGAATGTCGCAGCAGAAATCGAGACTCATCAGACCAGGCAACGTTTTTCCAATCTTCTACTGTCCAATTTCGATGAGCTTGTGCAAATTGTAGCCTCAGTTTCCTGTTCTTAGCTGAGAGGAGTGGTACCCCAGTGTGGTCTTCTGCTGCTGTAGCCCATCTGCCTCAAAGTTCGACGCACTGTGCGTTCAGAGATGCTCTTCTGCCTACCTTGGTTGTAACGGGTGGCAATTTGAGTCACTGTTGCCTTTCTATCAGCTCGAACCAGTCTGCCCATTCTCCTCTGACCTCTGGCATCAACATGGCATTTCCGGCCACAGAACTGCCGCTCACTGGATTTTTTTTCTTTTTCGGACCATTCTCTGTAAACCCTAGAGATGGTTGTGCGTGAAAATCCCAGTAGATCAGCAGTTTCTGAAATTCTCAGACCAGCCCTTCTGGCACCAACAATCATGCCACGTTCAAAGGCACTCAAATCACCTTTCTTCCCCATACTGATGCTCGGTTTGAACTGCAGGAGATTGTCTTGACCATGTCTACATGCCTAAATGCACTGAGTTGCCGCCATGTGATTGGCTGATTAGAAATTAAGTCTTAACACACAGTTGGACAGGTGTACCTAATAAAGTGGCCAGTGAGTGTATATTTATACATTGTAATAAGATCACCCCTAAGCCTTCGATTCTCCAAACTAAATAACCCCAAATGTAATAGCCTGTCTTGGTATTACAGACCCCCTAGTTCCCTAATAACCTTGGTCGCTCTTCTCTGTACCCGCTCCAGTTCAGCTATGTCTTTCTTATACAGCGGAGACCAGAACTGTACACAGTATTCTAAGTGTGGTCGCACTAGTGACTTATATAGAGGTAAAATTATGTTCTCTTCATGAGCATCTATGCCTCTTTTAATGCATCCCATTATTTTATTTGCCTTTGCAGCAGCTGCCTGACACTGGCCACTAAATGTGAGTTTGTCGTCCACCCATACACCCAGGTCTTTTTCAGTGACAGTTTTGCCCTGTGTTTTACAATTAAGCACATAATTATACATCTTGTTCGTTCAAGTGCATGACCTTACATTTATCCCCATTAAAGCTCATTTGCCATTTATCAGCCCAAGCTTCTAGTTTACATAAATCCTCCTGTAATATAAAATTGTCCTCCTCTGAATTGATTACCCTGCAGAGTTTAGTGTCATCTGCAAATATTGAAATTCTACTCTCTATGCCCCCTACAAGGTCATTAATAAATATGTTAAAAAGAAGCGGGCCCAAAACTGACCCCTGTGGTACCCCACTGCTAACCGTGACCCAGTCCGAGTGTGCTCCATTAATAACCACCCTTTGTTTCCTATCCCTGAGCCAGCTCTTAACCCAGCTACACATATTTTCCCCTATCCCCATTGTTCTCATTTTATGTATCAACCTTTTGTGTGGCACCGTATCAAAAGCTTTTGAAAAGTCCATGTACACCACGTCCACTGCATTCCCTTGGTCCAGTCCGGAACTTACCTCTTCATAAAAGCTTATCAGATTAGTCTGACAGGAACGGTCCCTCGTAAACCCATGTTGATATTGGGTCATAACGTTATTCTTCTCCAGATACTCCAGTATAGTATCTCTTAGAAAACCCTCCAGGATTTTACCCACAGTTGAGGTTAAACTTACTGGCCTATAATTTCCAAGTTCAGTTTTTGTCCCCTTTTTGAATATTGGCACCACATTTGCTATACGCCAGTCTTGTGGTACAGACCCTGTTATTATGGAATCCTTAAAGATTAGGAATAATGGTCTATCTATGACTGTGCTTAATTCCTGCAGTACTCGGGGGTGTATGCCATCCGGGCCCGGGGATTTGTCAATTTTAGTGATTTTTAGACGCCGCCGTACTTCCTGCTGGGTTAAGCAGGTGACATTTAATGGAGAATTATTATCCCTGATCATGTTATCCGTCATGGGATTTTCTTGTGTAAACACTGTTGATAAAGTCATTTAGCATATTGGCTTTTTCCTCATCCACCATCTCACCCAGACTATTATTAAGGGGGCCAACACTATCATTTTTTAGCTTCTTACTATTTATGTAGTTAAAGAATATTTTGGGATTATTTATACTTTCTCTGGCAATGAGTCTCTCTGTCTCAATCTTTGCTATTTTGATTTGCTTTTTACAGAATTTATTTAATCTTCTGTATTTAGTTAATGCCTCATCACTACCTACTTGCTGTAATTCTCTGCTTTCTTTTTGTCCCTTATTGCGCCCCTTACAGCTCTATTTAGCCATAGTGGTCTCCTCCTATTTCTCGCAGGTTTATTCCCATACGGTATATATTGTGCACAGCTCCTATTCAGGAGGATAATAAACGTCTCCCATTGTCTTTGTGTATTTTTATGTCTCAGGATATCGTCCCAGTTATTGCACCAAGATCATCTCTCATCCGTTGGAAATTTGCCTTCCTGAAGTTTCGTGTCCTTGTAACCCCTCTACTACACATCTTATTACAGGACACCTGAACACTTATTAATTTGTGATCACTATTACCCAAGTGACCCCCAACCCTTACATTTGATATGCGGTCTGGCCTGTTGGATAATATTAGGTCTAGCAGTGCCCCCCCTCTTGTTGGGTCCTGAACCAGTGGTGAAAGGTGATTGTCTCTCATAGTTGTCAGACACCTATCACCTTTGCTGGAACTGCAGGTTCCGGTTCCCCAATGTATTTCAGGGTAGTTGAAGTCCCCCATAATAATGACTTCTCCTTGAGTCGCAGCTTCATCTATTTGCTTTATGAGGATATTCTCTGTTGCTTCCATTATTTTTGGAGACTTATAACAAACCCCTATCAGTAATTTATTATTTTCCCCCCCTCCCCTTATCTCTATCCACAGGGACTCTACATTTTCATTAGATTCATTTATATTATCACGCAGGATGGGTTTTAAGGATGATTTTACATATAAACACCCCCTCCCCCTCGCTTATTAGTACGGTAGCGGATTGGCAATATATACAATGCCTTGCGAAAGTATTCGGCCCCCTGGAACTTTTCAACCTTTTCCCACATATCATGCTTCAAACAAAGATACCAAATGTAGATTTTTGGTGAAGAATCAGCAACAAGTGGGACACAATTGTGAAGTTGAACAAAATTTATTGGTTATTTTAAATTTTTGTGGAAATTCAAAAACTGAGAAGTGGGGCGTGCAATATTATTCAGCCCCTGTAACTTAATACTTTGTTGCGCCTCCTTTTGCTGCGGTTACAGCTGCAGTCTCTTGGGGTATGTCTCTATCAGTTTTGTACATTGAGAGACTGAAATTCTCGCCCATTCTTCCTTGGCAAACAGCTCGAGCTCAGTGAGGTTGGATGGAGATCGTTTGTGAACAGCAGTTTTCAGCTCTTTCCACAGATTCTCGATTGGATTCAGGTCTGGACTGTGACTTGGCCATTCTAACACCTGGAGACGTTTGTTTGTGAACCATTCCATTGTAGATTTTGCTTTATGTTTGGGATCATTATCTTGTTGGAAAACAAATCTCCATCCCAGTCTCAGGTCTTTTGCAGACTCCAACAGGTTTTCTTAAAGAATGGTCCTGTATTTGGCTCCATCCATCTTCCCATCAATTTTAACCATCTTCCCTGTCCCTGCTGAAAAAAAGCAGGCCCAAACCATGATGCTGCCACCACCATGTTTGACAGTGGGGATGGTGTGTTCAGGGTGATGAGCTGTGTTGCCTTTACGCCAAACATATCGTTTGGCATTGTTGGCAAAAAGTTCAATTTTGGTTTCATCTGACCAGAGCACCTTCTTCCACATGTTTGGTGTGTCTCCCAGGTGGCTTGTTGCAAACTTTAAACGACACTTTTTATGGATAGCTTTGAGACATGGCTTTCTTCTTGCCACTCTTCCATAAAGGCCAGATTTGTGCAGTGTACAACTGACTGTTGTCCTATGGACAGACTGTCCCACCTCAGCTGTAGATCTCTGCAGTTCATCCAGAGTGATCATGGGCCTCTTGGCTGCATCTCTGATAAGTCTTCTCCTTGTTGGAGATGAAAGTTTAGAGGGACGGCCGGGTCTTGGTAGATTTGCAGTGGTAGGATACTCCTTCCATTTCAATACGATCGCTTGAACAGTGCTCCTTGGGATGTTTAAAGTTTTGGAAATCATTTTGTATCCAAATCCGGCTTCATACTTCTCCACAACAGTATCACGGACCTGCCTGTTGTGTTCCTTGTTCTTCATGATGCTCTCTGTGCATCAAACAGAACCCTGAGACTATCACAGAGCAGGTGCATTTATACGGAGACTTGATTACACACAGGTGGATTATATTTATCATCATTAGTCATTTAGGACAACATTGGATCATTCAGAGATCCACAATGAACTTCTGGAGTGAGTTTGCTGCACTGAAAGTAAAGGGGCTGAATAATATTGCACGCCTCACTTTTCAGTTTTTTAATTTCCACAAAAATTTAAAATAACCAATAAATTTCGTTCAACTTCACAATTGTGTTCCACTTGTCCATAGGACAACAATCAGTCATACACTGCACAAATCTGGCCTTTATGGAACAGTGGCAAGAAGAAAGCCATTTCTCAAAGATATCCATAAAAAGTGTCCTTTAAAGTTTGCAACAAGCCACCTGGGAGACACACCAAACATGTGGAAGAAGGTGCTCTGGTCAGATGAAACCAAAATCGAACTTTTTGGCAACAATGCTAAACGATATGTTTGGCGTAAAGGCAACACAGCTCATCACCCTGAACACACCATTGCCACTGTCAAACATGGTGGTGGCAGCATCATGGTTTGGGCCTGCATTTCTTCAGCTGGGACAGGGAAGATGGTTAAAACTGATGGGAAGATGGATGGAGCCAAATACAGGACCATTCTTGAACCTACTGACGTTCTCTTCCCTCTCCTCTCCGATTGCGCAACCCCCACTCCACAAACTTGCTCACCCTCGCAGAAATCTCAAACACCTCAATTTACACTCACTCTCTGAGTCCCTTCTCCCTCTCACAGACAACTTCCCTTACTGGCACAGATGCTGCTGCCACCTTTTATAACACCACAATAACAGTAACACTTGATCCGGCCGACCCACTCATGCAGAGCAAAATTTGTACAATCAACAGGCACCCTTGGCTGACCAGCCTGACCAAAGAACTGAGACGGGTTTCCAGGGCCGCTGAGCGGAGATGGAAGAGAACCCGTTCTACCGAGCACTTCAACTCATACAAGCAATCCCCTTGCCAGCTTCAAATCCACGCTCTCTGCCGCAAAACAAACTTACTTTGCATCCCTCATTACCTCACTGTCTCACAACCCTAAACAGCTTTTCAACACTTTCAATTCTCTACTCCGTCCCACAACACCGCCTCCCCCTGCCTCCTTCTTTAAGCAGATCAATAACATCAGAGAAAGCCTTGGCCCGCAGCCCACAATGCCCCTCTTAGCCGCTCAGCCCTGTTCTTCCAAAACCAGCTTCTCCACCATGACAGATCAGCTCTCCACCCTCTTGTCAAGATCACACCTCACCACTTGTGCCCTCGACCCACTCCCTTCTCACCTCATCCCTAACTTTGCCACAGTCTTCATCCCAACTCTAACACACCTCTTCAACCTTTCACTTACAAATGGTGTCTTTCCCTCATCCTTCAAACATGCCTCTATCACACCCATCCTCAAAAAGCCCTCCCTCGTCCCATCCTCTGTGTTTAACTATCGCCGAATATCTCTTCTTCCTTACGCCTCAAAACTACTGGAGCAGCATGTATATCTTGAACTGTCCTCCCACCTCTCCTCCTGTTCCCTCTTTGACCGGTTACAATCTGGCTTCCAACCGCATCACTCAACTGAAACTGCCCTAACTAAAGTCACTAACGACCTACTAACCACCAAGAGCAAGCGACACTACTCTGTCCTCCTTCTCCTGGACCTGTCCTCTGCCTTCGACACCGTAGACCATTCCCACCTGCTACAGACTATCTCATCTCTTGGCATCACAGACTAGGCCCTATCCTGGATCTCATCATACCTAACAGACGGAACATTTAGTGTCTCCCTCTCACACACCTCTTCCTCACCTCGCCCCGTCTGTCGGTGTTCCTCAAGGCTCAGTCGCAGGACCCCTACTCTTCTCCATCTACACCTTCGGCCTGGGACAGCTCATAGAATTCCACGGTTTGCATTACCACCTCTACGCCGATGACACGCAGATCTACCTATCTGGACCTGACCTCACCGCCTTACTGACCAAAATCCCACAATGTCTGTCTGCTATCTCGGCCTTCTTTTCTGCTTGCTTTCTCAAACTGAACATGGACAAAACAGAATTGATCATCTTTCCCCCATCTCACTCTACCCCTCCACCAGACCTAACCATTAATGTCAATGGCTGCTCACTTTCCCCAGTCCCGCACGCTCGGTGCCTTGGGGTGATCCTCGACTCTGCGCTCAAACCACATATCCAAGCCCTCGCCTCCTCCTGCCGCCTCAAACTCAAAAATATTTCCCGGATCCGCTCATTCCTCAACCACGAAATGACAAAAACACTAGTGCACGCTCTTATCTCCCGCCTCGACTACTGCAACCTCCTACTCTCTGGCCTCCCCTCTAGCACTCTGGCTCCGCTCCAGTCCATCCTACACTCTGCTGCCCGACTAATCCACCTGTCTCCCCGCTATTCCCCAGCCTCTCCCCTATGCCAGGCCCTTCACTGGCTTCCTATTGCCCAGAGGCTCCAATTCGAACCATAACCATGACATACAAAGCCATCCACAACCTGCCTCCTCCATACATCTGTGACATGGTCTCCCGGTACCTACCCGCACGCAACCTTCGATCCTCTTAAGATCTCCTTCTCTACTCCCCCCTTATCTCTTCTTCCCACAACCGCATACAAGACTTATCCCGTACTTCCCCCCTACACTGGAACTCTCTGCCGCAACACATCAGACTCTCACCATCAACGGAAACCTTCAAGAAGAACCTGAAGACCCACCTGTTCCGACAAGCCTACAGCCTGCAATGATCTTCGGTCTACTGAACCACCGCACGACCTGCTCTACCCTCTCCTACTGTATCCTCACCCATCCATGTAGACTGTGAGCCCTCGCGGGCAGGGTCCTCTCTCCTTCTGTACTTGTGTGTCCCTTGTCATTCACATGTTTATTGTACCTGTCTATATTTCCCCTTTTCACATATAAAACGCCATGGAATAAATGGCGCTATATAAATGTATTAAATGTATAATAATCCACAGAACCACCCAGCTTTTATGAGTATGACTGCCCTGATCACACTACTACAAAAAATAGTTTTATTTCTGAAATATCTCATTTCTGCTGCATCTCTTTATTTAGACACGAGGGATCTGTTTGTAATTTTACTGATTTTTTTTTGTTATGATGAATAAAATATTGTCTGTTCTAGTTTTGGTACATGCACTCCCTTTTTGTTCCCTTTTGGTTCAATCTGGGTTGAGCTTTGTAAGTCTTTATACTAGTCTCTGCCGCCCGTCACTTGTCTGACGTCACAGGTCAGCCGTGTTCCCGGTGTGTGGGCTGTTAGGTGGATGCGTGCCGTTCTCACCTGTATCAGGACCTCAGTGACTGCGCCGGTTCCTTTGCTCAGGTTGAATGCAAGGGTGGCAGAGATGACGGCGATGCCAGCAACCTCGTCTCTTGCTGCCAGGCAGGCGCTGCTCAGCAGGTGGTTGTACTTATGTGGATGCCCCAACCAAAGCTCCGCTGCCACTATCATCGCCAGGTGGCGCCTCCCGTTACCCTGCGCTGGTACCGACACCCACACCCACTCCCGGTGGTACAAACCCAGCACTCGCAACTGCTTCTTGCTCACCCACAGGGCAGAGCCTCGATCCACAGGACCCCCAACTTCCTGCAGCCTCCCAGCCCGAACCAACGGCTCAGCATCAATGGGGGCTACACGGAGCCTCACAGGAAGCGAGGTCCGAGCAAAACTGGAGACCAGAGGAGAAAAAAGATCAGAGGCGCCCACCGAAGCGTCCAGGAAACTGACCGAGCAATCCCCGGAAGAGGGAGCGGCCATGGGCCGTACACACGGCTGACGCCCCACCTCCATCTGCGCTACAAGGGGACCCTGCTCCTCTTCCCTCCGGTTCAATGGAGGGCCCCTTCCTGCCTCGGCCTGCATTACTGAGGGGCCACTCCCTGCCTCGGGCTGCATTACTGAGGGGCCCCTTCCTGCCTCGGGCTCCAGTACTGAGGGGCCCCTTCCTGCCTCGGGCTCCAGTACTGAGGGGCCCCTTCCTGCCTCAGGCTCCAGTACTGAGGGGCCTCTTCCTGCCTCAGGCTCCAGTACTGAGGGGCCACTCCCTGCCTCAGGCTCCAGTACTGAGGGGCCACTTCCTGCCTCGGGCTCCAGTACTGAGGGGCCCCTACCTGCCTCGGGCTCCAGTACTGAGGGGCCCCTACCTGCCTCGGGCTCCAGTACTGAGGGGCCCCTACCTGCCTCGGGCTCCAGTACTGAGGGGCCCCTTCCTGCCTCGGGCTCCAGTACTGAGGGGCCCCTTCCTGCCTCGGGCTCCAGTACTGAGGGGCCCCTTCCTGCCTCGGGCTCCAGTACTGAGGGGCCCCTTCCTGCCTCGGGCTCCAGTACTGAGGGGCCCCTACCTGCCTCGGGCTGCACAGTTGGGGGACCCCCTTCTCGCCCCGCGCTGTCCTTCTTTACCTCGATGCGGCTGAAACGGGTGTCTGGGCCCAGGAAGCCCTGCAGGGTTGGCCGAGTGTCCAGCACCAGCGCTCCGCTGTCCGGCAGCGCCTCTCCCCGGCGGACAAGCACTGGTCCCCCGGGTGTCGGCGTCCTGCGGCTCTGCACCCCTAAAAGACCCCAATCTAAGGTAGGGGGCGAGCTGAGAAGGAGGCGCCGCGGGGTCAGGGGGCCCCTGGTCCGGAAAAACAACAGACACCCCCCCGAGCACCGTGAATCCGCCATAACGGACACTTCCGGGTTCAAAGTGTAACCGGCGCTTACTACTGACGTCACATCAGTCCCCGGAAATGTGCGTCCCCCTAGGTGAACCCCGACCGGAACCTGACACCAGCAGTGGGCGGGGCTTCGCGGTGATTACGTCACTGTTTAAGGCGAAACTCGGGATCTCCTCTATTCCATCATCGTGTCCGGGAGTGACCGCGGGAGCGCGCAATCTGCTACCCCATCACTGACCCCGGGAGCGCGCAATCTGCTGCCCCATCACTGACCCCGGGAGCGCGCACTCTGCTGCCCCATCACTGACCCCGGGAGCGCGCAATCTGCTGCCCCATCACTGACCCCGGGAGCGCGCACTCTGCTGCCCCATCACTGACCCCGGGAGCGCGCACTCTGCTGCCCCATCACTGACCCCGGGAGCGCGCAATCTGCTGCCTCATCACTGACCCCGGGAGCGCGCAATCTGCTGCCCCATCACTGACCCCGGGAGCGCGCACTCTGCTGCCCCATCACTGACCCCGGGAGCGCGCACTCTGCTGCCCCATCACTGACCCCGGGAGCGCGCACTCTGCTGCCTCATCACTGACCCCGGGAGCGCGCACTCTGCTGCCCCATCACTGACCCCGGGAGCGCGCACTCTGCTGCCCCATCACTGACCCCGGGAGCGCGCACTCTGCTGCCCCATCACTGACCCCGGGAGCGCGCACTCTGCTGCCCCATCACTGACCCCGGGAGTGCGCAATCTGCACCCCATCACTGACCCCGGGAGCGCGCACTCTGCTGCCCCATCACTGACCCCGGGAGCGCGCACTCTGCTGCACCATCACTGACCCCGGGAGCGCGCACTCTGCTGCCCCATCACTGACCCCGGGAGCGCGCACTCTGCTGCCCCATCACTGACCCCGGGAGCGCGCACTCTGCTGCCCCATCACTGACCCCGGGAGCGCGCAATCTGCACCCCATCACTGACCCCGGGAGCGCGCACTCTGCTGCCCCATCACTGACCCCGGGAGCGCGCACTCTGCTGCCCCATCACTGACCCCGGGAGCGCGCACTCTGCTGCCCCATCACTGACCCCGGGAGCGCGCACTCTGCGGCCCCATCACTGACCCCGGGAGCGCGCAATCTGCACCCCATCACTGACCCCGGGAGCGCGCAATCTGCACCCCATCACTGACCCCGGGAGCGCGCACTCTGCTGCCCCATCACTGACCCCGGGAGCGCGCACTCTGCTGCCCCATCACTGACCCCGGGAGCGCGCACTCTGCTGCCCCATCACTGACCCCGGGAGCGCGCACTCTGCTGCCCCATCACTGACCCCGGGAGCGCGCACTCTGCTGCCCCATCACTGACCCCGGGAGCGCGCACTCTGCTGCCCCATCACTGACCCCGGGAGCGTGCAATCTGCACCCCATCACTGACCCCGGGAGCGCGCACTCTGCTGCCCCATCACTGACCCCGGGAGCGCGCACTCTGCTGCCCCATCACTGACCCCGGGAGCGCGCACTCTGCTGCCCCATCACTGACCCCGGGAGCGCGCAATCTGCGACCCCATCACTGACCCCGGGAGCGCGCACTCTGCTGCCCCATCACTGACCCCGGGAGCGCGCAATCTGCACCCCATCACTGACCCCAGGAGCGCGCAATCTGCTGCCCCATCACTGACCCCGGGAGCGCGCACTCTGCTGCCCCATCACTGACCCCGGGAGCGCGCACTCTGCTGCCCCATCACTGACCCCGGGAGCGCGCAATCTGCGACCCCATCACTGACCCCGGGAGCGCGCACTCTGCTACCCCATCACTGACCCCGGGAGCGCGCACTCTGCTGCCTCATCACTGACCCCGGGAGCGCGCAATCTGCACCCCATCACTGACCCCGGGAGCGCGCACTCTGCTGCCCCATCACTGACCCCGGGAGCGCGCACTCTGCTACCCCATCACTGACCCCGGGAGCGCGCACTCTGCTGCCCCATCACTGACCGCGGGAGCGCGCAATCTGCTGCCTCATCACTGACCCCGGGAGCGCGCAATCTGCTGCCCCATCACTGACTGCGGGAGCGCGCACTCTGCTGCCCCATCACTGACCCCGGGAGCGCGCACTCTGCTGCCCCATCACTGACCGCGGGAGCACGCACTCTGCGGCCTCATCACTGACTGCGGGAGCGCGCACTCTGCTGCCCCATCACTGACCCCGGGAGCGCACACTCTGCTGCCCCATCACTGACCCCGGGAGCGCGCACTCTGCTGCCACATCACTGACCCCGGGAGCGCACACTCTGCTGCCCCATCACTGACCCCGGGAGCGCACACTCTGCTGCCCCATCACTGACCCCGGGAGTGCGCACTCTATAGCCACATCACTGATCCCGGGAGTGCGCACTCTGCTGCCTCATCACTGATCCTGGGACCACGCACACTGTGGCCCCATCACTGACCCCGGGAGCGCGCACTCTGCTGCCCCATCACTGACCCCGGGACCACACAATCTGCGGCCCCATCACTGACCCCGGGAGCGCGCACTCTGCAGCCCCATCACTGACCACGGGAGCGCGCACACTGCGGCCCCATCACTGACCCCGGGAGCGCGCACACTGCGGCCCCATCACTGACCCCGGGAGCGTGCACACTGCGGCCCCATCACTGACCCCGGGAGTGCGCACTCTATAGCCACATCACTGACCCCGGGAGCACGCACTCTGCTGCCTCATCACTGATCCCGGGACCGCGCACACTGCGGCCGCATCACTGACCCCGGGAGCGCGCAATCTGCGGCCCCATCACTGATCCCGGGACCACGCACACTGCGGCCCCATCACTGACCCCGGGAGCGCGCACTCTGCGGCCCCATCACTGACCCCGGGACCACGCACACTGCGGCCCCATCACTGACCCCGGGAGTGCGCACTCTATAGCCACATCACTGACCCCGGGAGTGCGCACTCTGCTGCCCCATCACTGACCCCGGGAGCGCGCACTCTGCTGCCCCATCACTGACCGCGGGAGAGCGCACTCTGCTGCCCCATCACTGACTGCGGGAGCGCGCAATCTGCTGCCTCATCACTGACTGCGGGAGAGCGCACTCTGCTGCCCCATCACTGACCGCGGGAGCGCGCACTCTGCTGCCCCATCACTGACCCCGGGAGCGCGCACTCTGCTGCCCCATCACTGACCCCGGGAGCGCGCACTCTGCTGCCCCATCACTGACCGCGGGAGCGCGCACTCTGCTGCCCCATCACTGACCCCGGGAGCGCGCACTCTGCTGCCCCATCACTGACCCCGGGAGCGCGCACTCTGCTGCCCCATCACTGACCGCGGGAGAGCGCACTCTGCTGCCCCATCACTGACCGCGGGAGCGCGCACTCTGCTACCCCATCACTGACCCCGGGAGCGCGCACTCTGCTGCCCCATCACTGACCCCGGGAGCGCGCACTCTGCTGTCCCATCACGCGCACTCTGCTGCCCCATCACTGACCGCGGGAGCGCGCACTCTGCTGCCCCATCACTGACCCCGGGAGCGCGCACTCTGCTACCCCATCACTGACCCCGGGAGCGCGCACTCTGCTACCCCATCACTGACCCCGGGAGCACGCACTCTGCTGTCCCATCACTGACCCCGTGAGCGCGCAATCTGCTGCCCCATCACTGACCCCGGGAGCGCGCACTCTGCTGTCCCATCACTGACCCCGGGAGCGCGCACTCTGCTGTCCCATCACTGACCCCGGGAGCGCGCACTCTGCTGTCCCATCACTGACCCCGGGAGCGCGCACTCTGCTGTCCCATCACTGACCCCGGGAGCGCGCACTCTGCTGTCCCATCACTGACCCCGGGAGCGCGCACTCTGCTGTCCCATCACTGACCGCGGGAGCGCGCACACTCTGCTACCCCATCACTGACCCCGGGAGCGCGCACTCTGCTGCCCCATCACTGACCCCGGGAGCGCGCACTCTGCTGTCCCATCACTGACCGCGGGAGCGCGCACTCTGCTACCCCATCACTGACCCCGGGAGCGCGCACTCTGCTGCCCCATCACTGACCCCGGGAGCGCGTACTCTGCTGCCCCATCACTGACCGCGGGAGCGCGCACTCTGCTGCCCCATCACTGACCCCGGGAGCGCGCACTCTGCTACCCCATCACTGACCCCGGGAGCGCGCACTCTGCTACCCCATCACTGACCGCGGGAGCGCGCACTCTGCTGCCCCATCACTGACCCCGGGAGTGCGCACTCTGCTGCCCCATCACTGACCCCGGGGGCGTGCACTCTGCTGCCTCATCACTGACCCCGGGAGCGCGCACTCTGCGGCCCCATCACTGACCCCGGGAGCGCGCACTCTGCTGCCCCATCACTGACCCCGGGAGCGCGCACTCTGCGGCCCCATCACTGACCGCGGGAGCGCGCACTCTGCTGCCCCATCACTGACCCCGGGAGCGCGCACTCTGCTGCCCCATCACTGACCGCGGGAGCGCGCACTCTGCGGCCTCATCACTGACCGCGGGAGAGCGCACTCTGCTGCCCCATCACTGACCCCGGGAGCGCGCACTCTGCTGCCCCATCACTGACCCCGGGAGCGCGCACTCTGCTGCCCCATCACTGACCGCGGGAGCGCGCACTCTGCGGCCTCATCACTGACTGCGGGAGCGCGCACTCTGCTGCCCCATCACTGACCCCGGGAGCGCACACTCTGCTGCCCCATCACTGACCCCGGGAGCGCGCACTCTGCTGCCCCATCACTGACCCCGGGAGTGCGCACTCTATAGCCACATCACTGATCCCGGGAGTGCGCACTCTGCTGCCTCATCACTGATCCTGGGACCACGCACACTGTGGCCCCATCACTGACCCCGGGAGCGCGCACTCTGCTGCCCCATCACTGACCCCGGGACCACACAATCTGCGGCCCCATCACTGACCCCGGGAGCGCGCACTCTGCAGCCCCATCACTGACCACGGGAGCGCGCACACTGCGGCCCCATCAGTGACCCCGGGAGCGCACACACTGCGGCCCCATCACTGACCCCGGGAGCGTGCACACTGCGGCCCCATCACTGACCCCGGGAGTGCGCACTCTATAGCCACATCACTGACCCCGGGAGCACGCACTCTGCTGCCTCATCACTGATCCCGGGACCGCGCACACTGCGGCCGCATCACTGACCCCGGGAGCGCGCAATCTGCGGCCCCATCACTGATCCCGGGACCACGCACACTGCGGCCCCATCACTGACCCCGGGAGCGCGCACTCTGCGGCCCCATCACTGACCCCAGGACCACGCACACTGCGGCCCCATCACTGACCCCGGGAGTGCGCACTCTATAGCCACATCACTGACCCCGGGAGTGCGCACTCTGCTGCCTCATCACTGATCCCGGGAGCGCGCACTCTGTGGCCTCATCACTGACCCCGGTAGCGCGACCTCTGCTGCCCCATCACTGATCCCGGGAGCGTGCACTCTGCTGTCTCATCACTGACCCCGGGAGCGCGCACTCTGCGGCCCCATCACTGACCCCGGGAGCGCGCACTCCGCTGCCCCATCACTGACCGCGGGAGCGCGCACTCTGCTGCCCCATCACTGACCCCGGGAGCGCGCACTCTGCTGCCCCATCACTGACCGCGGGAGCGCGCACTCTGCGGCCTCATCACTGACCGCGGGAGCGCGCACTCTGCTGCCCCATCACTGACCCCGGGAGCGCGCACTCTACTGCCCCATCACTGAACCGCGGGAGCGTGCACTCTGCGGCCTCATCACTGACTGCGGGAGCGCTCACTCTGCTGCCCCATCACTGACCCCGGGAGCGCTCACTCTGCTGCCCCATCACTGACCCCGGGAGCGCGCACTCTGCTGCCCCATCACTGACCCCGGGAGTGCGCACTCTATAGCCACATCACTGATCCCGGGAGTGCGCACTCTGCTGCCTCATCACTGATCCTGGGACCACGCACACTGTGGCCCCATCACTGACCCCGGGAGCGCGCACTCTGCTGCCCCATCACTGACCCCGGGACCACACAATCTGCGGCCCCATCACTGACCCCGGGAGCGCGCACTCTGCAGCCCCATCACTGACCACGGGAGCGCGCACTCTGCTGCCTCATCACTGATCCAGGGACCACGCACACTGTGGCCCCATCACTGACCCCGGGCGCGCGCACTCTGCTGCCCCATCACTGACCTCGGGACCACACAATCTGCGGCCCCATCACTGACCCCGGGAGCGCGCACTCTGCAGCCCCATCACTGACCACGGGAGCGCGCACACTGCGGCCCCATCACTGACCCCGGGAGCGCGCACACTGCGGCCCCATCACTGACCCCGGGAGCGCGCACTCTATAGCCACATCACTGACCCCGGGAGCACGCACTCTGCTGCCTCATCACTGATCCCGGGACCGCGCACACTGCGGCCGCATCACTGACCCCGGGAGCGCGCAATCTGCGGCCCCATCACTGATCCCGGGACCACGCACACTGCGGCCCCATCACTGACCCAGGGAGCGCGCACTCTGCGGCCCCATCACTGACCCCGGGACCACGCACACTGCGGCCCCATCACTGACCCCGGGAGTGCGCACTCTATAGCCACATCACTGACCCCGGGAGTGCGCACTCTGCTGCCTCATCACTGATCCCGGGAGCGCGCACTCTGTGGCCTCATCACTGACCCCGGGAGCGCGACCTCTGCGACCCCATCACTGAACACCGGGACCACGCACACTGCTGCCCCATCACTGCCCCCGGGAATGAGCACTCTGCTGCCTCATCTGTTATGAATGAGTCACCGTAGGAGGCAAAAACAAATACTAGCTAAGTCCAGAAAACCAGAGAAGTTGGCAGCTATCGGATTGCAGACCCCTGAACCTATCAACAACAACTAGCAGTAGCCGTGGGGGGTTCCTACGGTGCCCTAGACCCCTCGATCACAGCCGGAGAACTACATAGCCTAAAGACAGAAAGGGAAATCTAAACTGCCCCAGAGCAGACCCCGAAGCAATAGGCAGCCCCCAACATATAATGACGGTGAAGCAAGAAGAAAAAACACTAACACAGATAGAAAGATTGGCTGAGCAAATGATGGGCCCAAGCTAACTAGATAGGACAGGATAGAAAAGTTGCTGTCTGCAATCCGCCAAAAACCCTATCAAAACAAGCGCCAACAGACTGACAGGGAAAAAGGCCCTGAAGACGCTAGGCTTCAAAAAGACTATGTCAGTACTCAGGTATTTTCTGAAGACAGAGCAAAAAGACAAAAAGGAATTCAGCTCACCCCCAGCAGGGAATGGCAGAATCCAGAAAAGCAAGGCAAAATAAAACCAAAACACAAATGCAAAAGGCAAAGCTGAAAACTTAGCTTTTGAGGAGCAGGAATCAGACTGGTCTCCTAGAATCCCTCAGAAATCACCAGCGAAGCAGAAGGGCGTCGGCTGCCTTATATCCAGTCAGAAATTCCCATCACCCAGTCATCCTCTACCAGCTCAGGTGCTTGGTAATCAGCCTCACTACCTTCCTTCACCAGAAGAGGGAGTTCATCAGACCTCAATGGTGAAGGGGAAAATGAACTCATAACACTCATCACTGATCCTGGGAGCGCGCACTCTGCGGCCTCATCACTGACTGCGGGAGCGCGCAGTCTGCGGCCCCATCACTGACCCCGGGAGCACGCAATCTGTGGCCCTATCACTGAATACCGGGACCACACACACTGCGGCCCCATCACTGACCCCGGGAGTGCGCACTCTGCTGCCTCATCACTGATCCCGGGACCACGCACACTGCGGCCCCATCACTGATCCCGGGAGCGCGCACTCTGTGACCCCATCACTGACCCCGGGACCACGCACACTGCGGCCCCATCACTGACCCGGAAGTGCGCTCTCTATAGCCACATCACTGACCCCGGGAGTGCGCACTCTGCTGCCTCATCACTGATCCCGGGACCACGCACACTGCGGCCCCATCACTGACCCCGGGAGCGCGCAGTCTGCGGCCCCATCACTGACCCCAGGAGCACGCGATCTGCGGCCCCATCACTGAACACCGGGACCACGCACACTGCGGCCCCATCACTGACCCCGGGAGTGCGCACTCTATAGCCACATCACTGACCCTGAGAGTGCGCACTCTGCTGCCTCATCACTTACCCCGGGACCACGCACACTGCGGCCAAATCGCTGACCCCGGGAGCGCGCACACTGCGGCCCCATCACTGACCTTGGGATTGTGCACTCTATAGCCACATCACTGATCCCAGGAACGCGCACTCTGCGGCCCCATCACTGACCCCGGGAGCGCGACCTCTGCGGCCCCATCACTGATCCTGAGAGCGCACACACTGTGGCCCCATCGCTGACCCCGGGAGCGCGCAATCTGCGTCCCCATCACTGACCCCGGGAGCGCGCAATCTGCGGCCCCATCACTGACCTCGGGAGCACGCAGTCTGCTGCCGCATCACTGACCGCGGGAGCGCACACTGCGGCCCCATCACTAACCCCGGGAGCGCGCAATCTGCGGCCCCATCACTGACCTTGGGAGCGCGCACTCTGCGGCCCCATCACTGACCCCAGAAAGGCACACTCTGCGGTCCCATCAATGACCCCGAGAGCACGCATTCTGCGACCCCATCACTGACCCCGGGAGCGCGCAATCTGCGTCCCCATCACTGACCCCGGGAGCGCGCAATCTGCGGCCCCATCACTGACTCCGGGAGCGCACACTCTACAGCCCCATCACTGACCTCGGGAGCATGCAGTCTGAGGCCGCATCACTGACCGCGGGAGCGCACACTGCGGCCCCATCACTGACCCCGGGAGCGCGCAATCTGCGGCCCCATCACTGACCTTGGGAGCGCGCAGTCTGCGGCCCCATCACTGAACCCGGGAGTGCGCAGTCTGCGGCCCCATCACTGACCGCGGGAGCGTGCACACTGCAGCCCCATCACTGACCCCGGGAGCGCGCAGTCTGCGGCCCCATCACTGACCCCGGGAGCGCGCAGTCTGCGGCGCCATCACTGACCCCGGGAGCGCGCAGTCTGCGGCCCCATCACTGACCCCGGGAGCGCACACTCTGCGGCCCCATCACTGACCTCGGAGCGCGCAGTCTGCGGCCCCATCACTGATCCTGAGAGCGCACACACTGTGGCCCCATCGCTGACCCCGGGAGCGCGCAATCTGCGTCCCCATCACTGACCCCGGGAGCGCGCAATCTGCGGCCCCATCACTGACCTCGGGAGCACGCAGTCTGCTGCCGCATCACTGACCGCGGGAGCGCACACTGCGTCCCCATCACTAACCCCGGGAGCGCGCAATCTGCGGCCCCATCACTGACCTTGGGAGCGCGCACTCTGCGGCCCCATCACTGACCCCGGAAAGGCACACTCTGCGGTCCCATCACTGACCCCGAGAGCACGCATTCTGCGACCCCCATCACTGACCCTGGGAGCGCGCAATCTGCGTCCCCATCACTGACCCCGGGAGCGCGCAATCTGCGGCCCCATCACTGACCCCGGGAGCGCACACTCTACAGCCCCATCACTGACCTCGGGAGCATGCAGTCTGAGGCCGCATCACTGACCGCGGGAGCGCACACTGCGGCCCCATCACTGACCCTGGGAGCGCGCAATCTGCAGCCCCATCACTGACCCCAGGAGCGTACAGTCTGCGGTCCCATCACTGACCCCGAGAGCACGCATTCTGCGACCCCATCACTGACCCCGGGAGCGCGCAATCTGCGTCCCCATCACTGACCCCGGGAGCGCGCAATCTGCGGCCCCATCACTGACCCCGGGAGCGCACACTCTGCAGCCCCATCACTGACCTCGGGAGCATGCAGTTTGCGGCCGCATCACTGACCGCAGGAGCGCACACTGCGGCCCCATCACTGACCCCGGGAGCGCGCAATCTGCGGCCCCATCACTGACCTTGGGAGCGCGCAGTCTGCGGCCCCATCACTGAACCCGGGAGCGCACACTGCGGCCCCATCACTGACCGCGGGAGCGTGCACACTGCAGCCCCATCACTGACCCCGGGAGCGCGCAGTCTGCGGCGCCATCACTGACCCCGGGAGCGCGCAGTCTGCGGCGCCATCACTGACCCCGGGAGCGCGCAGTCTGCGGCCCCATCACTGACCCCGGGAGTGCACACTCTGCGGCCCCATCACTGATCTCGGAGCGCGCAGTCTGCGGCCCCATCACTGACCCCGGGAGCGCACACTCTATAGCACCATCACTGACTCCGGGAGCGCGCACTTTATAGCAACATCACTGACCCTGAGAGCGCGCATTCTATAGCCCCATCACTGACCCCTGGAGTGCGCACACTGTGGCCCCATCACTGATCACGGGAGCGCCCACTCTGCGGCCCCATTACTGACCCGAGGAGCACGTCCTCTTTGGCCCCATCACTGACCTCGAGAGCACGCACTCTACACTGTGTTCCAAATTATTATGCAAATGATATTTTTCTATGATTTTCCTAAATAGTCAGTACAAATGACAGTCAGTCTAATAAAAGTCATCACCCGGTAGATTATACATCAAATTTTATTGAAGAAACCTCCCAATGATAACAGTATAATCTCCAAAATGAATAAAAACTCAAATTGCACTGTTCCAAATTATTAGGCACAGTAGAATTTCTAAACATTTGATCTGTTTGAAAGAACTGAAAATGTTCATTTGTGGAATTTGCAGCATTAGGAGGTCACATTCACTGAACAAAAAGGATATTTAACTCCAAAACATCCTAACAGGCCAAGTTACATGGTAACATAGGAACCCTTCTGTGACATCACCTTCACAATTCTTGCATCCATTGAACTTTTTGGAGAGTTTCTGCTTGGATTTCTTTGCATGAAGTCAGAATAGCCTCCCAGAGCTGCTGTTTTGATGTGAACTGCCTCTCTCATAGATCTTTTGCTTGATGATACTCCAAAGGTTCTCTTCAGGGTTGAGGTCAGGGGAAGATGGTGGCCACACCATGAGTTTATCTCCTTTTATGCCCATAGCAGTCAATGACTCAGAGGTATTCTTTGCAGCATGAGATGGGGCATTGTCATGCATGAAGATGATTTTGCTCCTGAAGGCACGTTTCTGCTTTTTATACCATGGAAGACAACTGTCAGTCAGAAACTCTATATACTTTGCAGAGGTCATTTTCACACCTTCAGGAACCTTAAAGGGCCCCATCAGCTGTTTCCCCATGATTCCAGCCCAAAACATGACTCCTCCTCCTCCTTGCTGAAGTCGCAGCCTTGTTGGGACATAGTGACCTTCCACCAACCATCCATCTGGACCATCCAGTGTTGCTCGACACTCATCAGTAAAAAAGACTGTATGAAAAATAGTCTTCATGTATGTCTGGACCCACTGCTACAATTTCTGCTTGTGAACACTTTTTAGGGGTGGCCGAATAGTAGGTTTATGCACCACAGCAAGCCTTTGAAGGATCCTACACCATGAGGTTCGAGGGACTCCAGAGGCACCAGCAGCTTTAAATATCTGTTTGCTGGTTTGTAATGGCTTTTTAGCAGCTGCTCTCTTAATCCGATGAACTTGCCTGGCAGAAACCTTCCTCATTCTGCCTTTCTCCGCACAAACATGTCTGTGCTCAGAATCAACCACAAATCTCTTAACAGTACGATGGTCACGTTTAAATTTTTGGGAAATATCTAATGTTTTCATCTCTTGACCAAGGCATTGCACTATTTGATGCTTTTCAGCAGCAGAGAGATCCTTTTTCTTTCCTAAATTCCATGAAACCTGTGCCCTGCTTAATAATGTGGAACATCATTCTTAAGTAGTTTTCCTTTAATTGGGCTCACCTGGTAAACTAATTATCACAGGAATTTGAGATTGATTTCAGTGATCCAAAGAGCCCTGATACACAATACCATCTATGAGCTTATTTGAAAAACAAAAAATTACATCTTTATGACACTTAAATCCAATTTGCATAATAATTTGGAACGCAGTGTATAGCCCCATCACTGACCCCGGGAGCGCGCACTCTATAGCCCCATCACTGACCCCTGGAGCGCGCATTTTGTGGCCCATCTCTGATAACAGGAGCACCCACTCTGCAGCCCCATCACTGACCCGAGGAGCGCGCACTCTGCGGTCCCCCCATCACTGACCTCGTGAGCGCGCACTCTATAGCCCCATCACTGACCCCGGGAGCGCTCAGTCTGCGGCCCCATCTGTGACCCCGGGAGCACGTACTCTATAGCCCCATCACTGACCCCAGGAACGCGCACGCTATAACCCCATCACTGACCCCGGGAGCGCGCATTCTGCTGCCCCATCACTAACCACTGAAGTGCGCACTCTATAGCCCCCATCACTGACCCCGGGAGCGCGCACTCTATAACCCCAGCACTGACCCCGGAAACGCGCACTATATAGCCCCATCACTGACCCCGGGAGCGCCCATTGTGCGACCCCATCACTGACCCTGATAGCGCGCACTCTGCTACCCCATCACTGACCCCAGGAGCGCGCACTCTGCGGCCCAATCACTGACCGCGGAAGCGCGCCTTCTGCGGCCCCATCACTGACCCCGGGAGCGCGCAGTCTGCAGCCCCATCACTGACCCCCGGGAGCGTGCCCTCTGCGGCCACATCACTGACCCTGGGAGCACGCAGTCTGTGGCCCCATCACTGACCCCGGGAGTGCGCACTCAGCGGCCCCATCACTGACCCCGGGAGCGCGCACTCTGCGGCCCCATCACTAACCTCGAGAGTGCGCAGTCTATAGCACCATCACTGATCGCTGGAGCGCGCACTCTATAGCCCCATCACTGACCCCGGGAGCGCGCACTCTGCTGCCTCATCACTGATTTCGGGAGCGCACACTCTATAGCCCCATCACTGACCCCGGGAGCGCGTACTTTGCTGCCCCATCACTGACCCCAGGAGCGCGCACTCTGCCCCATCACTGATCCTGGGAGCGCGCATTCTGCGGCCCCATCTGTCACGATCCCGCCGCTGACACCGGTATGTCACGGACGGAGGGATGCGACGCACTGCCAACACACGGCTATCACAGGCACGGGGGGCTTATCTTAGTTATCCCACCGCTGCCACAATGTGATAAAAAAAAACAGCAAGCTAGCTCTAACAATTTATCGCAGAGGGGTTATTTTGGGTGTCCCACCATTGCCAATAATAGTTCACGAAACTTTTCAGTTCCACTTTGGAACTGGCAGCTCTCCGGCGCCCCCTATTACCCTCAGGTCAGCCAAGGAACTACACCTGGGATAAGTGGTCGCCGGCCGGCTGCTTCAATGAGGTCTGGCCACCCGGCACACTGCAGTGAGGGAATTATAAAATGCTCTGGCCACAGCCACCCAATTAGCTTATAATCTCCCTTTCTGTCACAGTCAGCAGTACCTGGGACCCAGACCACACTTCTCCGCTACCAGCTCCAGATTTTCTCTTATCTAATATATAAAGCTCAAAGTGTGTATGTATGTATGTATGTGTGTATGTATGTGTGTGTGTGTGTGTGTGTGTATGTATGTGTGTATGTGTGTATGTATGTGTGTGTGTGTGTATGTATGTGTGTATGTGTGTGTGTGTGTGTGTGTGTGTGTGTATGTATGTGTGTATGTGTGTATGTATGTGTGTATGTGTGTATGTCCGGGATTGGCATCCGCACCGTCGCAGCTACAGTCGCAAAATTTGGCACAGTCGCACGTCTGGACCCCAAGAGCGTCCTAAGCTATGTTGTGAGGCGAAATTTTAACCCCGCGCGTTCCAATTTACCAAACAATTTTGCCCTTATCTAAATACTGGGGGAAAAGTGTGTGCGTGTCAAGCCCCGCCCCTCATTATGATGTCACAATGCCCCTATTTGCATAATGGGGAAACAATGTGTGCGTATCAAGCGCCACCCCTCATTATGATGTCACCATGGTTGCCATGGCAACGCTGATGTCATCATAGGTTGCAAGCCCCGCCGCTCATTATGATGTCATAATGGTTGACTATGGGATGGAGGATGTGTGATGGGTATATGGGCACTGGACTATGGGATGGTGGATATGTATGATGGGTATATGGACACGGGACTATGGGATGGAGGATATGTATGACGGGTATATGGGCACGGGACTGTGGGATGGAGGATGTGTGATGGGTATATGAGCACTGGACTATGGGATGGAGGATATGTATGATGGGTATATGGGCATGGGACTATGGGATGGAGGATATGTATGATGGGTATATGGGCACGGGACTATGGGATGGAGGATGTGTGATGGGTATATGGGCACTGGACTATGGGATGGAGGATATGTATGACGGGTATATGGGCACGGGACTATGGGATGGCGGATATGTATGATGGGTATATGGGCACGGGACTATGGGATGGAGAATATGTATGATGGGCATATGGGCACTGGACTATGGGATGGCGGATATGTATGATGGGTATATGGGCACTCGACTATGGGATGGCGAATATGTATGATGGGTATATGGGCACGGGACTATGGGATGGAGAATATGTATGACGGGTATATGGGCACGGGACCATGGGATGGCGGATATGTATGATGGGTATATGGGCACTCGACTATGGGATGGCGAATATGTATGATGGGTATATGGGCACGGGACTATGGGATGGCGGATATATATGATGGGTATATGGGCACGGGACCATGGGATGGCGGATATGTATGATGGGTATATGGGCACTCGACTATGGGATGGCGAATATGTATGATGGGTATATGGGCACGGGACTATGGGATGGAGGATGTGTGATGGGTATATGGGCACGGGACTATGGGATGGAGGATATGTATGATGGGTATATGGGCACGGGCCTATGGGATGGAGGATGTGTGATGGGTATATGGGCAAGGGACTATAGGATGGAGGATAATTATAATTTGTTATAACTAACCACAGTTAGTTACTAAGCCCAGGTAGCGCCGGGCTCTTCAGCTAGTTAATTTATAAACTTAATAGAGGGGTTCGAAGCCAACCTGTGACGTCCGTCCGCGAATCTGGGCTGCAATAGGGACAGCACCCCAAGAAACCCCGAGACCCTTACCCCTATACAGGGATCTGAAATTGTAGCAGTGGGCCAGAGCAGGACGGTCGCCAAGGAAAAAAGGCAGGGAACCAAAAACGTAGACAGAAATCGGGAGAGCAGCGGAGGTACCGAATCGGCAGGCAGTAGCAGAGTAAACAGTCCAGGCCAAGGTCACAAAAACGGGAGAGTGGCAAAGGTACAAAAACGGCAGGCAGTAGCAGAGTCGAATATCCAGGCCAAGGTCACAAACCAGGAGAGTAGCAGAGGTACAAAATCGCCAGGCAGTAGAGGGGTCGAATATCCAAGCCAAGGTCCAAACCAGGAGAGTAGCAGAGGTTCAAAATCGTCAGGCAGTAGAGGGGTCAGAAATCCAGGCTGAGGTCAGAGTCAAACAATAGCAAATCACACCGTAGCACACAGGGGAACCAAGAATATATCCGGCGGCTTGCAAGACCAGTCCCAAGGTATTTGAGGGATCAGGTCATCCCTCACAGGTTCCCGGACTGATGATGTCATCAGGACCAGGCCAGATGGTGATGCACCATCCCCTTCATGACTGACAGAGGAGCGGAGCCTGCGTCCACCAGATGCCTGCGCAGGAGCCCCTTCTCTGTCGCCACCATCACTCGGGGGCGAACCACGGCGCCTCCCAGTGGCCGAGGAAGGAACAGCAGGCCCCAACTCAGACGGCGACGTGACAGTATGGGGCCTCCTGGTGGCCGAGGCCGGGACAGCAGGCCCCGAGTCTGACAGCGACATGACACAACCCAATTCAGTAGCGTCATTATCTTAAAGGCAAGTAAATTCGTCTTAGAGCATGAAGACCAGACTAAAAAAGTTATAATTTATTCCTCAAAAGGCGGGCAGTGATTACAGAGATAAAAGATCTTACAAAGTTGAGACATTAGATATGTACAATGCAAATATAAAATAAACGGGTTTAAAAACAGAAATTAACACTTACATGTGCTTAGATGGTCTTAGGCTAACTATGTGGGGAGGAGGGGCAGCCAGCCACACGTCTCCACTCATCTGAGAACCTCCTGGCATGAGATCTCTGGTAGGAATGGCTGAATTTTAAGGAAGGAATACCTTATAGCCTAGGGTCGGTGACATCACTAAAGGGGCTGGTTGGTGATGGTCCTCCTCCTGCTCAAAGTACAGATGTGGGTCCGGAAAGCTTATTACCACCATATCTGGGCTTGAGAACCTAGCAGAGTATCAGCAGGACCATCATTAATCTTATATTGAAATTGGCTTTGTAATGACACCAGCTGTTTATTCCACTCTAGATAGGAGAACTCTGTTTCTCTGGTTCTGTCGGTACCAGGAATTAGCAAGAACCACTGTAGTGGAGCCCGATCAGCACATGTTACCAATATGCCATTTTCATATTTGTGGCTCAGATTGGGTCCGCTGTACGACCTCTTTTAATATTTCCCACACTTGAATTTGCCGCATGGTGAAGACAAAGGACATTATTTCCACTGGCTGGGGAGGGGGAAGGTTGGCACAAGAAGTGTCTGGTGTCCTATTACAGATGCAGGCACAGAGCTGGAATGTGTGTATGTGAGCTGCGGGAAGTAGGAGGGGCTGCAGCGGGGCAAAGTCTCCTCTGTAGTGTAATAATCAGGGAACCTTAGATCAGATCTTACAGTACCATTACACCTCCCAGTTTTAGAGTGCGCTTAGGGAGGTAGTACCTGTCGTTACGCCAACAGGCGCACCTCCACGGGTTCGCCCCTGCAGGACAATCCATCAGCATTTCCATAATCGCGACCCTTCTTGTGTTGTACGGTAAAGTCGTACTGCTGAAGGGCAAGGCTCCAGCGTAGCAACCTTCTGCTGGTTCCTGACACCAGCTCAGTGGGTTGTGGTCGGTTACCGCCGTGAAGGTGCTCCCGCACATGAAGGGCTGCAAACTTTGCAGTGCCCAAACCATGGCCTTCTGATAGGCGTTGGATTCCTGACACTGCACAGCAGGTGTCACGCCGTGCTCACCTGGGGGCGGGACCTCGGTCCCGACGTCATCTCTTCCGGAGCCGCGGTCACTCTGGGGGTCCCGTCGGGTGCGCACATGCAGCTCTCGTCCCCAGGTCTCCTCCTACACGTTTGCGCTCTCCTGTCAGTGCTGTATAGGGCTCGGTCCTCTCTATGGTAATGGAGGACCTGACCCGGAACCTGTAGTGGTCATGTGCTATATCAGACGATCTCCCCCTAGGGGAGGTGCCTGATTATTGTTGTGCTTCTTGGCCTGGTCTGCCATGTCCCTGCCGGGCTGTGTGCTGTATTCAGGTCCTCTGCTTTGTACTTGGTTGTGCCTCCTGGCACATGCTCTGACTTTGTACTCTGTCTCATACTCGGTTGTGCCTCCTGGCACACACTCTGATTCCGTGCTCTGTCTTATACTCAGTTGTGCCTCCAGGCACATGTTCTGATCCTGTACTCAGTCTCTTACTCTGTTGTGCCTCCTGGCACATGTACCAATCCTGCGCTCTGTCTTATGCTCAGTTGTGCCCTCTGGCACACACCCTGCTCCTGTACTCTGTTACACCTCCTGGCACACCTGCTGCCTGACTCAGTGCTCTGACGTGCGCCTTGCACGCATCCTGCTTCACTCACACCCGGATGAATGAAGTCTCTGTATACCACGTGTTCCCGTGTCCACGCTTTACACGTTCCTGCAGACACACTCACCCACTCGTGTCTCCTGTGAGCCGGCCGCCTGGTGCCAACAGTCATGGTGCCTCACCCCCTGGGGCTTGACCCTGACACCCCCTGTATAGGGGGTGGTCTTCACTAGGTCAGCTCGCTCTGGGAGGGTTGGTGTCACAACCCAGAGGGTCCACTCCAGGAGTTGTCACAGCAGGAATCCAGAGCCAGACATCCAGCGGTCTCCCATTACGCTCTGACCGCTCAGGGACCTGCTCAGCAATCACGGCGAGCCAGGCGTCCTGCTCAGACTCGTTCTGTGAGCCTGGATGTTGCTGCCACCCCTGGTGCAGCAATGGTAGCGCAACCTGTTCTGCAGGGAACCGCTCCAGAGGCTAAGTCCTCATGCCGTGCTACTGGGCATGCCCGAAAGGTGACCTCTCAGTGGAGAGCAGGGGTCACATGTTCAGGTCCTGCGTCGGATCTGATTGGTCCTTCCCAGGGTACTGGAAGGTCCCGGAAGCGCATGGCTATAAAAAGCCCGCATGGCGGCTCGGCCATGCGCTAGTGTAGACTAATATTTGGTATGTGTGAAAGGTGATGGATGCATGTGTCTGGTGACTAACTTATTTGAAACCCCTTCCCTCTGATATTACGAATGGTGACAGACTGTTGGTTTAGTCAGCTCCAGGTTGTGGAAAGCTATGCGCCACTGTGCTTACCGCACCTACACTAGCGTCCGTCGGTGTCCGGTCCTCCGGCACCGTCGCTTAGCGGCTACTATTATCGCCGCACTGCTGTAGCTGCATCTATTGGTGTTCGCGGCTGCGACGCCATATGCCGGCTGGACCTGTGTTGTGAACAGGCCCAGTGTTTATTCTTTAGTTTACTCCAGGGCGTCTGTGTGTCCCTAACAGAGCCGCTCCTAGCTCCTTGGGTGACGCTAACCCGACTGCAGTGCTCCGCCTTCTAGCAAGTCTGCTATTGTCCAGCAGCGGTCTTGTCATCTACCGCACGGTGGACCCCGGGCGGCAAACGCACCTCCTATTATTAATATTTGGTGCGTTCCGCCGTCCCTAACACCTTCTCAACCATAGTCTTCTTCTCGATGGTGGAGTATGCCACTTCCCTAGGCAAAAGTTTCCAAACTCGCTGGCGTCGGTCTGTACCAGGAACGGGCGACTGCTGTCGACTGCTTTCAACACTGTAGAGTTACACAGGACAGTTTTCAAGGCTTGGAAGGCCGCATCACAGCCGGCCATCCAGTTAACTGTTTGGGGTAGCCTCTGCTTGGTGAGGTCCATCAAGGGTTTTGCAAGGGCGCTATAGTCCTGTACGAACCGCATATAGTACCCTGCAGTGCCCAAGAAGGACACCACCTGTTTCTTGGCCCTGGGGGTGGGCCAGGACACGATTGCATCCACTTTCTCTGGTTCTGGACTCATGGAACCCCCGCCTACCCGGTGCCCCAGGTAGTGGACCTCGCTCATGCCCATTTGGCACTTTCCCAGCTTGATGGTCAGGCCTGCCTGGTGAATACGCTCGAGCACCTCCTGGAGATGCTGAAGGTGTTCCTCCCAGGTGGAACTGAAGATGGCAATGTCGTCCAGGAATGCCACGGCATACTTCTCCAGAACCCGAAGCAGATGGTTGACCATCCGCTGGAAAGTGGCAGGGGCATTTTTCATGCCGAAGGGCATGACCGTGGACTCGTACAGTCCAAAGGGGGTGATAAAGGCGGATCTCTCCTGCACCACAGGGCTCAGGGGAATCTGCCAGTATCCCTGACTCAAATCCATGATGAATATTGTGGGGCAGTGACCACTATGTCCGCAAGGGGGCGATGTGTGGGTGTCCCAGGATGGGCCTACAGTCATATCCATTGTGGTAATGGGTATAGGATGCTGAAGGATCGTTATGTATCTCAAGGTAGGTGGCCTTGAGATGAAGGCTTGCTTATGTGCTGATCAGCAGAGGCACTGCTGAGCTGTTGTTACACTGTGTCAGCGAGAGCTACCTACAAACCCACCCAGGGGTGTGTTTAAGAGTGTCATAATAAAGTATATGTGTATGAATGCTTGAAGGACCTATGATGAGGTCATAGTCATGTGACCCGGTGGGCGTGGCTATGGACCATATAATGTGGCCAGGGTAGGTCACATGGAGAGAGAGCGCATGGATCTGATTGGGCCATGTGGAAGGTCCCGGCAGGCCTATGTGGAGGAAGGTGTGCTACCTTCCTGAAGACCACATGCAGAGGCTGCTGACCCAGGGAGGCCTATGTATATTGGCTGTATGTGAGGAGGGATAAGCCTCCTGTGTTTTGCTGAGGCTCCAGGACTGAGCCTGAAATCATGGACACTTATACTTGCTTTCGCCTGACCTAAAGGCTATTTCTTATGTTATGTGCTGGTTTATGGGTTATGGAGCAATAAACCCTATGAACTTTTAAAGGAACGTGCCTCCTGGTTGTCTCCCGTCGCACCTAAGCGAGTTGAATACAATTGGTGACAGACTGCGGGCAGCGGTTCCAAGAAGCACATGTTGCCGTACTGGCGGCTCTGAGCCAGGAGAGCAGACGGTCTGGAAAATCGTGAGTAATACTGACCGGGGTCAGTGAGAAAGAGACTGTGAATTGTGCTAGGGTGCCTCTGCGGAGAAGAGGTACCTGAGAACCTGTGTGGCTGACACCAGCAGGTAACGGACAGGAATCCGTGTTGTACTGACCAGGGTCGGTGAGTAAGACTGTGTACCTAGAGGGATCAGTGAGCAAGGTCCTGGAGGGTCAGTGTTGGGAGGTTCTGGGAGAAGAATCGTCTCCCTGGAGCACGTAGTATGACCTTGGACCTGGTGAGGCGTGAGTGTTGGGCAGTCTCAGGAGGAGACGGATGTCCTGAAGAGCACCCGCTGAGCCCCTGGACCTGGTGAGGCCGGTGTGTTGGGAAACCCTGGGAGGAGGGTCAGCTCCCTGAATAGCACCCGGTGCGCCCTGTGTGTTGAATGGTCTCAGGCAGAGACGGTTCGTCCTGAATAGCACACAGACAGGACACGTGAGTTTTTTGTGTGGTGTGTTTTTTTTCTTTTTCCTCTTTTCCTCTGCAAAACCTGAAGGTGATTGCTGTGGCTCAGAGGGGTCACAAAGGATTTTTGCAAGGCAGCTTGCTGTGGCTCAGTGTGGTCACGAAGGGGACAAGCGGCTTCCGGTAACTCGGCAGGGTTACAAAGGGGACAAGCGGCTTCCTGTAACTCGGCGGGGTTACGAAGAGGACACCAGCCACTGTGTGTGTGAACAGCAGGCGGAGGTGTCGGTGATTTGTGACAGCAGGAGCTGTGGCAGTGCCAGGAGGAACTGGTGTGGTGTCGTGCTTAAAGGGCCAGTACCAGCCCAAAAAGACATAAACTGTACTGTGTGAACTGTGGCATAAGAAGTTCTGCAGAACGGACATGGGGAAATCCCGAAAGGGGACGGTGGCCCAAATCGGGGTGGTGACCCAAAAGGGGGTGGAGTCCCAAAAGGGGGCTGTGACCCAAATTGGGGTGGTAGCCCAAAAGGGGGTGGAGTCCCAAAAGGGGGTGGCGACCCAAATTGGGGTGGTTCAGGAAATGGCAGCACTGGTTACCTCAGTGGGTAGGTCTGGGGAACCGCAGTGTGTGTATGAGTTTTGAAGAGTGCGGCATGTATTTTCCTGATAACGATGGGCCACAGGTGTGTACCGTGATGCTACACCGGGAAGGAGTCCCTGGTAGGCTGGACTCAAAGAGTCAGGTGACTCTGACAGGAACTCCTCTCGTTTTATCTCTGACCGAGAAAAATGTCAGGGTTTCGCTGCGACCATGGGGGTCATTGTGAATTATACGGTGGTCAGAGATTGATGACAAAGGGGAAGTGTCAAGGTGGTAGTATGCCACCAAACTTTGTGCATACCTTTGAGAGGGGTCGAGACTTTGTCGTGTTTGATGACGTATGGTCGGACGATGAAGACGCTTCGACTGTGGGGCCAGCGGACACTGAGACGGTGACGCCTCCTGACATGGACAGGTCAGAGGTAGAACTGACCGGAAGAAAAGGTACATCTGCCCAACTTACGGACCTGACGTCTCGCGACATGACGGATGGTGGGCTGGGAGATGAGACTGATGGGACTGACCCAGTGGTACCATTTGACGATATAATCAAAGAGGTAGTGGTGAGACACGTGCTGGCCAAAAGAGAACAGGATCGCGAGATACAGCTAATAAAGGAGACAGTGGAAGGACATCTCGAACGAGAAAGGGTCCTAAGTCAAGCAGCTGAGCACAGAGTGGATGAGCTGGAGAAGGAAGTCTCTGAGCTCAGAGGTCACCTGTCAGCGTGTCAAACTATGAACAAAGCTATAGTGAAGGATATGGAGGTGCTCAGAGAGGCCCAAGAGAAGCATCAACAGGAGATTCTCCGGAGAGAGGATCAGCGTCGCTACCTGGCAGAGGAGCTGGATAAAGTTCTCCAAGAACTCAGAGAAGTAGTAAAAGATCTTCTGCGGGAGAAGAGCTGGGACGAAGATGTACAGTGGCCGGTCCCAAGTGATAACAAGGCAGAACTGCCAAAGCCCATCTTGGAAAAGGGTCCTGAAGACAGTCACAAGACACAAGACAGTCACCCGGTTGTGGCAGATATCTTGAGGGAAGTGTCCGTGGTAAACCCAAAGCTGTCTGTCCAGGATGAGAGCAAGTCCACGACCTTCAAGTGCATGATGGAGGTACCCGAAGACGTGCAAGAAGCATGTGCCAGCGAGGGTGTGCATGAGACCTTTAAAAAGGCAGTAAAGGCCTATAGTGTGAACTGGGCACCAGAAACAAACCAGTTGGTGATACTGGCAAAAACGGAAGACACAGAGAGAAGGGTGGCTGTCCTGAAGGAGATGCACCTACAATGTCTCCGCACGAAACAAATGCTCGTGGTGCGTAATAGGAAAGTCGCTCGGCCTCTGGAGCTTGCGAGGGAGGCTCAAAGTCGGCTGGGCTTTGTGGAAGACATAATTCCGTTACCCAGAAATCTGGTGGGGAAAGTCGTTGGCAGACTTGGAATGGTGATGCAGGAGATGGTGCATGGAACCGGTGTGAAGAGAGTGAGGATCCCACCTGCTGGTGAAATCCAAGTCACTGTTGAAGATAACATGGTTCCTGTCATTGTGGTTGGTTCGGTGGAAAGCATTGGGAACCTCTGCATGCTCCTGGAATATCGGATAGCGTACCTAAAGGAGATAGAGCAGCTAAGACAGGACCGACTGCAAATGAATAAGCAGATGCAGAATGTCAGGTGGCATCCACCTCCAACCCAAGGTGTAAGGACCCGAAGAGATCCTCCAAATAATGAAAGGACAGGTAGTCGAAGGCAAGAACGTCGAGAGTCCGCAAGTGGCAATTCTAATCTCAGTAGCATAGGCACGAGACCCGGTGGTGGACGTAGCGACAGAGGGTCAGACTCAGACCAGCCAGTTAGCCCAACTGGACGTGGGACTCATGACCGTATGAACTGGGAGAGCCGGCCAGTGAGAGAAAGGTCGGGTGACGGAGCGCACTGCAGACAGGTAGAGACTAAAGAGTGTCTGGTCACGCTGACGGACTTTGACGGGAAGGCCAAAGCCCAAGGCCGAGATACTGACCGCTGGGGGCGAGGGAGGCCTTACGTAAATATGATGTGGTATGACTACCGAAACAGACGGAGATGGTCCTCTCGACTTGTAGGGCAAGCTGACATGGTTGCCCGGTCTCGAGATCCCTGGGTGATGTCATGTGTTCGACCCAAGTTTGAACAGAGGGGGGAGGTATGTGGTGCAGTGACCACTATGTACACTAGGGGGCGCTGTGTGGGTGTCCCAGGATGGGCCTACAGTCATATCCATTGTGGTAATGGGCATAGGATGCTGAAGGATCGTTATGTATCTCAAGGTAGGTGGCCTTGAGATGAAGGCTTGCTTATGTGCTGATCAGCAGAGGCACTGCTGAGCTGTTGTTACACTGTGTTAGCGAGAGCTACCTACAAACCCACCCAGGGTGTGTTCAAGAGTGTCATAATAAAGTATATGTGTATGAATGCTTGAAGGACCTGTGATGAGGTCATAGTCATGTGACCCGGTGGGCGTGGCTATGGACCATATAATGTGGCCAGGGTAGGTCACATGGAGAGAGAGCGCATGGATCTGATTGGGTCATGTGAAAGGTCCCAGCAGGCCTATGTGGAGGAAGGTGTGCTACCTTCCTGAAGACCACGTGCTGAGGCTGCTGACCCAGGGAGGCCTATGTATATTGGCAGTATGTGAGGAGGGATAAGCCTCCTGTGTTTTGCTGAGGCTCCAGAACTGAGCCTGAAATCATGGACACTTATACTTGCTTTCACCTGAGCTAAAGGCTATTTCTTATGTTATGTGCTGGTTTATGGGTTATGGAGCAATAAACCCTATGAACTTTTAAAGGAATGTGCCTCCTGGTTGTCTCCTGTCGCACCTAAGCGAGTTGAATCCCTTCAATATCTATTTTAAGTTTGCCAACCGCTCAAGCAGATCCTCGATGCACGGCATCGGGTGTGCATCAGAGGTTGTGATGGCGTTGAGCCCCCTGTAGTCCACGCAGAACCGGGTGGTCCAATCCTTTTTAGGCACGTGAACTACAGGTGAGGCCCACGCGCTCTTGGACCGTCGAATCACCCCCATCTGTAACATCTCATCGATCTCTTGGTGCATAACCTGCTGCACCTCCTCAGAGATCCGATAAGGTGTTAGCCATAGTGGGGAACGATTCGCGGTGTCCACCTCGTGTACCGCTAACTCAGTCCGTCCCGGTCGGTTGGAGAACACAACCCAGAAGAGTTCCAGGGTGGTCAACAACTGCGACCGCTGGGATCTGGATAGTGAGACACTTACCTCCATGTCCTCAATGGACCCATTGGCGTTGGCTTGGCCCAGCATGTCCAGGAGGGGATCTTCCTCCCCATCCTCGGGCAGGTTGCAGACCAGTAGGACGCAGGCTTCACGTTCGTGATGAGCCTTCATCATGCTGTCGTGAAAGGCTTTGCGCCTACCCCGAGCATGGTCAAGCGTGACCACGTAGGTGACCGGGTTGAGCTGTTGGTGGATGATGTATGGGCCTTCCCAGGCTGCCTGAAGCTAATCCGTTGATACAGGGAACAGCACCCACACCTTTTGACCCACCTGGTAGGTCCGCTCCCAGGCGTTCTGGTCGTACCAGTGCTTATGGTCAGCCTGAGTCTGCACCATGTTGTCATGTACCAACTGCGACAAGGTCTGCATCTTGTCACAGAAGCACATGACATAATCCACGATGGACACTTCAGAGGGGTTTGGCTCATCTTCCCAGGATTCTCTTATCAACCCAAGGAGTCCCCGCCTGCTATACAGGAGCTCGAAGGGGGAGAACCCCGTCGAGGCCTGCGGAACTTCTCTGTAAGCGAACAGCAGGTGTGAGAGGTACCGCTCCCAGTCGTGCCCTTGGGTCTCAACAAGCATGCGGAGCATCTGTTTGAGGGTACCGTTGAAGCGTTCACACAAACCATTGGTCTGTGGGTGATATGCACTCTATACCAGGTGCCTCACCTGCATTTGCTCACAGAGAGCCTCCATTAGGCGAGACATGAATTGAGTCCCTTGATCGGTAAGCATCTCCCTGGGAAATCCTACCCTTGAAAAGATGGTCACCAGTGCATCAGCCACCTTATCTGCCCTGGTTGAGGACAGAGCTACTGCCTCTGGGTACCGGGTAGCGTAGTCTACCACGGTGAGAATGTATTGCTTTCCAGAGCTGCTGGGGACGGCCAGCGGGCCCACAATGTCCACCGCGAGTCTCTGAAAAAGCTCCTCTATCACTGGCAAAGGGATAAGGGGAGCCGTGTCTTAGTTTTGTGGACCCCCAAGTGTTTCCAGCGAGTGGTATCTCATTGGCAATCTGCAACAACTCAGTTCTGAACTGATAGGGGACGACCAGCTGTCTTTCCCTCAACCACTCCTTTTGGGATTCTCCGAGTACTGTCTCCCAGTACAACCTTCCTTGTTCCCAGAACACCCTCTCCTTATCAGTCCCGGAGGTGGGGGTCTCGGCGAGGCGTCTCAATTTCTCCAGGCTCGCATCTGAGTGCAGAGCAGCCTGGAACTCCTGGCTGGAGGCAGCCAGAAATGACGTCAGGGTTCCTTCCTCACTGGGACCCTCTGGAACCTGCTCTGGGTTCACCTCTGGTTCAGTTGGTTCAGTCTCTCCTGTAGCGAAGAGGGTCCAGAAGGCAGGGCGCTACCTGCGATCCGGGCACTCTGACTGCGTGTGACAGCGGCTACGTATGCTGTCTCCCTGGGGATTTCTACAGACCCACCAGCCGGTGCTGCCCTGGGCCCTACCTCCCCATCCACCCCCAACACTTCAGGAGCAGTGGTACTTATGGGCCAGTTACCTTCCTCGGTGGCACTGGTCAGTTGCATGGCATCACCTTCCTCACGGTTCCGATGCACCTCCCCATTTCCCTGAGCACCAACGCTTGCTCCTGTTAGGGGTTCCTCAGCCGTATCACTCCGCAGAGCGACGGGGCTGAGCACTTCGGTACCTGTGGACACATCTACCGTTTCAGAGAAATGGTTAACAGGTTCCGCCGGCACAGATACATCATCATCAGCATAATTCCTAGGAAAAGAATGGTT
Organism: Dendrobates tinctorius; assembly: GCF_039654945.1. Lineage (NCBI taxonomy): Eukaryota > Metazoa > Chordata > Amphibia > Anura > Dendrobatidae > Dendrobates > Dendrobates tinctorius. The sequence continues at coordinate 942,381 of NW_027361931.1, read as the reverse complement.
ATCAGATTTCTTTGGTACATTTACATCACCATCAGCATCCTTCCTAGGGAAAGAATCGTTATTAATTTCGGTTGGCACATTGACAACATCATCGGCGTCATTCCTAGGGAAGGAATGGTTATTAGTTGCATCATTACGCATCAAGGCATTGTCAGGTAACACATTCAGTTTCCCATCATCATCATCATCATCAGGGTTAACGTTACCCTTATTATCAGATTGGGGAAGGGTGTCAGGGACGTAGTAGGCAACCATCCTCCCCAAATCAGTCCCCAATAAAACATCAGTGGGCATGTTTTGGGACACTCCCACTTCCCTCACCCCACTCCCAGCACCCCAATCAAGAAAAACGCGGGCCACTGGCAAGGGACAGCGGGTGCCTCCAATCCCGGTGACAGTTAGGGTTTTCCCCTCAATAACTCTTCAGGAGCTGCCAGTCCAGGACGGATGAGGGTTCGTTCAGCCCCGGTGTCCTTGAGGCCTGTAGCAAGACGGACTCCCACCCGGACGTGCTGCACGTTTTACTCAATCCTCCCAACCACACCTCCCACCAAAAAAACAGAGGCGTTGGGCCCAGAGGCCTTAGCTGGGGGGTTCTTCGGCCTTTCCGGACAGGTGGAACTGATATGACCCGTCCGACTGCAGGTGAAACACTTGCGACTGTCAGTAGTAGGCCTGGTGTTGGCAACAGGGACAGGGCCTCTGGAGGGACGGCTGGCAGGGGCACTGGGGTTGGTTGCAGGCTTACCCTCTCTCCAGCTGGTAGTGACTGGCTTCCGAGTCTCCGGTTTCTGGCCTCATAGTTGTCAGCGATCTGCGCTGCTTTGTCCGCATTCGTTGGTTCTCGGTCCAGGATGAACTGTCGGACCTCAGTTGGGCAGAGATGCAGGAACTGGTATTTGATAATCAGGTCTTTCAGCAGGTCAAAGGTGTCCACTGACAGTCCGTGGATCCACTGGTCAAAGTGAGTCCTGAGTCCTTGCACCACATCGGCATAGCTGTCGTGTGGGCCACGTTGGAGGTTCCGGAACTTTCTACCTGGCCCATATTTCAATGGATTTAATTTCTGATCTTCCTGTCTCTCAGAGAATGACTTATCTGGGTGATCTGTGATAGATTTACTAAGATGGTCCATCTTGTACCACTCCCAAAGTTGCCATCTATTTTCTGAGTTGGTGGACTTGTTTTTACAACATGTGGTTCGGTTGCACGGGATTCCTGAGAACATTGTGTCGGACAGAGGAGTCCAGTTTGTTTCCAGATTTTGGAGAGCTTTTTGTTCCAAACTGGGAATTCAGTTATCTTTCTTCTCTGCATTTCATCCTCAGACCGATGGGTAAACTGAGAGAACAAACCAGAATTTGGAATCCTATTTGCGATGTTTCACATCTGCTGATCAGGATGACTGGGTCTCATTTTTGCCCTTGGCCGAATTCGCGCTAATTCTAGTTCTGCCATTTTGATGTCACCCTTTTTCTGTAACTTTGGGTTTCATCCTCGATTTTCTTCAGGGCAGGTGGAATCTTCGACCTGCCCAAATGTGGATTCTGTGGTAGAGAGAATGCAGCAGATTTGGGACCAAGTGGTGGATAAGTTGTCCCACTCTCAGGAAAAAGCCCAACGATTTTCCAACCGGCATCGGACCATTGGTCCACGGTTTAAAGTGGGTGATATGGTTTGGTTGTCTTCAAAGAATATTCCTATGAAGGTTGTGTCTCCAAAATTCAAGCCAAGATTCATTGGCCCTTATAAGATTTTGGAAATCCTTAATCCCGTTTCTTTCCGTTTGGCTCTTCCAGTTACGTTTAAGATTCATAACTTGTTTCATAAATCTTTGTTGAAGAGGTTTGTGGAGCCAGTAGTTCCCATGGTGGTGCCTCCTGACCCTGTATTGGTTAAAGGTAATTTGGAGTATGAGGTAGAGTAAACATTGGATTCTCGTTTGGCTAGACGGAGACTTCAGTACTTGGTCAAATGGAAGGGTTATGGCCAGAAGGATAATTCTTGGACCTCTGCTTCTGACATTCATGCCGAAAGATTGGTTCGTGCCCTTCACCGGACCCATTCTGACCGGCCTGGTGGCGTGGATGAGGGTTCGGTGACCCCTCAAGTGGGGGGGGTACTGTTGTGAATTCTCTTTCTGGCCTCCCTCTGGTTATTACTGAAGGTAGTGGAGCTGGTCAGATTTACAGAGGAGTTGCGAGTTCTCTTTCTGGGCTCTCTCTGGTGGTTACTGGAGGTAGTGGAGCTGATCTGATTGACAGAGGCTTGCCACCTGATGATGAGGAAGACGACTGGTGATCTGGGGTTTCAGATTGGGATTTAAGACAGCCGACTCCCTCTATCCCTGCTGATGATTTTCTTCCTGTGCCTTCTGAGGTCTGATGTCTCCTGCTCTGTCACTGCATGGTTCAGCTAAGTGGTTCATTTGCTATTCTGTTTGCATTTGATCTGGTTTTGTCTATCTCTGCTTTGTGCGGGTCAGCCAGCTCCGGCTGGGGCTGTGCTGAATCACCGCCCATATGTTACTGCTTGTGCCAGTTTGTTTTGTCCCCTGTTATATTGGTCTCTTTTTGCTTTGCTTTCAGAATATACCAGAGTGCTGATTAGTGGGGCGAAGTCGTGCGACTTCAGTGTTTTTTGTGCATCAGACGTGTTGAACAGGGTTTTTTGCGTGATTGCAGACAGTTTCTTTCCTTACCTGTCCTGTCTAGTCAGTGTGGGCCCCATAGTTTGCGCAATCTATTTTCCTGCCTGCGATTGTGTTTTCATCTTGTCTCACCGGCAATATATGTTTGGGGGCTATCTATTCCTTTGGGGTCTGCTCCGGGGCAGTTTAGATTTCCCCTTTCTTGCTTTAGGCTTAGTTAGCTCTCCGGCTGTACCGAGGCGTCTAGGATCATCGTAGGTACGCTCCACGGCTACTGCTAGTTGTGTGGACAGGATCAGGGGTCTGCAATCCGCTTAGTTACCAACCTCTCTGGTTTTCTGTGGCTTAGCCTGTGCATGCTATCCTCCTCGGTGACCCATTTATAACAGGGGGCAGCACAAGCACTGGAGGTGGACACTGCGCAAACGTAATGGGGGCAGCACGAAAGCTGGAAGTGGACACTGCGCAAACTAAATGGGGGCAGCATGAGCGCTGGAAGTGGACACTGTGCAAACGTAAAGGGGGCAGCACGAGCGCTGGAAGTGGACACTGCACAAACGTAATGGGAGCAGCATGAGCGCTGGAAGTGGACACTGTGCAAACGTACTGAGGGCAGCATGAGCGCTGGAAGTGGACACTGCGCAAAAGTATTGGGGGCAGCACGAGCGCTGAAAGTGGACACTGCGCAAATGTAATGGGGGCAGCACAAGCGCTGCAAGTGGACACTGCACAAATGAAATAGGGGCAGCACAGGCACTGGAAGTGGACACTGCACAAACGTAATGGGGGCTGTTATGAATGGGTTTCCGAGGAGAAAAACAAGACCAAGCCAAGTCACAGAAAACCAGAGAGGTTGGTAACTACGCGGATTGCAGACCCCTGATCCTAACCACAAAACTAACAGCAGCCGTGGAGCGTACTTACGATGATTCTAGACGCCTCGTCACAGCCAGAGGACTAAATAAGCCTAAAGCAAGAAAAGGGGAAATCTAAACTGCCCCAGAGCAGACCCCCAAAGGAATAGACAGCCCCCATACATGTATTGACGGTGAGACAAGATGAAAACATGAACACAGGTAGGAAAATAGGTTGAGCAAACGATGGGGCCCACACTAGCTAGAAAGGACAGGAAAGGAAAGATACTGTCTGCAATCACGCCAAAAAATCCTGCAAAAATATCCAACACTTCTGATAGCAAAAAGTACCCTGAAGTCACTAGACTTCTCCCACTATATCAGCACTGTGGCATATTCTGAGAACAGAGCAAAAAGAGGCCAATCTAATAAGGGACAAAACGCAAACTGGCACATACAGTGACATAAGAGTGGAAATTCAGCACAACACCAGCCGGGGCTGGCTGACCACACAAAAAACTGAATAGACCAAACCAAATCAAATGTGAACATTATCACAGACAACTTAGCTTGAGAAGGCAGGAACTGAGCTGGAAACTAAGACATCAGGAGGCAGGAAAAAATCACCAGCATGGGAATAGGGAGTCGGCTGTCTTAAATCCAGTCTGAGACTCCAGATGTCCAATCCTCTTCCTCATTATCAGGTGGCAGGTCTCTGTTAATTAGATCAGCTTCACTACCTCCTGCCACCACCAGAGGGAGCCCGGAAAGAGAACTCACAACTCCTCTGTCAGCACAACCAGCTCCCTCACCAGAAACCAGAGGCAGACCAGAAAATGAGTTCACAACAGTACCCTTCCCTTGAGGAGGGGTCACCGAACCCTCATCCACACCACCAGGCCGATCAGGATGGGCCCAGTGAAAAGCACGAACCAATCTATTGGCATGAATGTCAGAGGCAGAGACCCAAGAATTATCGTCCTGGCCATAACCCTTCCATTTGACCAAATACTGGAGTCTCCGTCTAGCCAAACGAGAATCCAATATTTTCTCTACCTCATATTCTACATTGCCTTCAACCAATACAGGGTCAGGAGGCGCCACCACAGGAACTACTGGCTCAACAAACCTCTTCAACAGAGGCTTATGAAATACGTTATGAATCTTAAACGTAACTGGAAGAGCCAATCGAAAAGAAACAGGATTAAGAATCTCCAAAATCCTATAAGGTCCAATAAATCTTGGCTTGAACTTTAGAGACGCAACCTTCATAGAGATATTCTTTGACGACAACCAAACCATATCACCCACTTTAAACCGGGGACCAATGGTCCTATGCCGGTTGGAAAACCGTTGGGCTTTTTCCTGAGAGTGGGACAACTTATCCACCACTTGGTCCCAAATCTGCTGCATTCTCTCTACCACAGTGTCCACACTTGGGCAGGCTGAAGATTCCACTTGCCCTGAAGAAAATCGAGGATGAAACCCAAAGTTACAGAAAAAGGGCGACATCAAAGTGGCAGAACTAGCTCTATTGTTTACCGCGAATTTGGCCAAGGGCAAAAATGAGACCCAGTCATCCTGATCAGCAGATATAAAATTCCCAGATTGGAACAAAATGCTTTCCAGAATCTGGAAACAAACTGGACTCCTGTGTCCGACAAAATGTTCTCAGGAATCCCATGCAACCGAACCACCTGTTGTAAAAACAAGGGCACCAACTCTGAGGAAGATGGCAACTTTGGGAGTGGTACAAGATGGACCATCTTAGAAAATCTATCACAAACCACCCTGATAACAGTCATTCTCTGAGAGACAGGAAGATCAGAAATAAAATCCATTGAGATATGGGTCCATGGCCTCTTGGGCACCAGCAGGGGCATCAACAACCCACTAGAACGAGAACAGGGTTTAGAATGAGAATAAGTTCCACAGGACTGCACAAAATTCCTGACATCATGAGATAAGGCAGGCCACCAAAAAGACCGACTCACCAAATCTCTGGTACCAAAAATACCTGGATGACCAGCCAATTCGGAGCAATGAACTTCAGACATCAATCTCTTCCTCCACTGGTCAGGAACATACAATTTTCCCATAGGACAACGCTCATGTTTATCCTCCTGAAATTCCTCCAGGGCGCGTCTCAAATCGGGTGAAATGGCAGAAAGAACTACCCCCTCACCTAGGATGGTAGTAGGCTCGGTCACAATAAGAGAATCAGCAAAGAAACTCCTAGAAAGGGTGTCTGCCTTAACATTCTTAGTGCCAGGAAGAAAAGAGACCACAAAATTAAAAAGCGTGGAAAACAAGGCCCACCTAGCCTGTCTAGGATTCAAGCGTTTGGCCGACTCCAGATAAATCAAATTCTTGTGGTCGGTGAGGACCACAACTTGATGTCTAGCTCCCTCCAACCAATGTCTCCACTCTTCAAATGCCCATTTCATGGCCAACAATTCCCGATTCCCCTCGTCATTGTTGCGTTCAGATGGGGATAACTTTCGAGAAAAGAAGGCACAGGGATTCATTTTAGAAGTCACAGGATCTTTTTGGGAGAAAACAGCTCCCGCACCAATCTCAGAAGCATCTACCTCCACCTGAAATGAAAGTGAGACATCAGGTTGACGTCAAACCGGAGCAGAAGTGAATCTCCGCTTAAGATCCTGAAATGCCGAGAGAGCCTCTGGAGACCAATTCAGCACATCAGCGCCCTTCTTGGTCAGATCAGTCAGTGGTTTGACAATACCAGAAAAATTACCTATAAATTTAGAAATAGCAGAACCCAAAAACTTCTGGAGAGCCTTCAAAGAAGTGGGCTGAACCCAATCATAAATGGCCTGTACCTTGGCCGGATCCATTTTGAATAGTCGACGGAGACAAAATAAATCCCAAAAATGAAATCCTCTGTACACCAAAGAGGCATTTCGATCTCTTAATGTCTTAAAAAAACTGTGACGGTCGTTTATAGTGTCAGGGACAGAGTAACCGCCCTGTTATCCAGGTGACAAGGACACCAATAGCAAGTATGTGGAGGCTCCTTACCCACAGCGATGAGAGGTAGGAGCACAGCGCGGGTATGAGTAATCCAGCTCCAGGACCTACGGGGAGGGCAGAGCGATAGTGAAGCGCTCGATGCCCGCAGGACCTGCGGCCACATGACCGCGCGTCAGAGGGCTGGGAGGGGCTACAGCCGAGCTCCTGCAGCGCCGATGACAACACTGGTAAAGAAGCGGCGCAGAGAAATAACAATAGTCAGGCAGGCAATAAGGTCATACACAGGGCGGGCAACGAGGTACAGGAGGGATACTCAAAGGAGGGTCAAACGTAGCCAAAGGTCATACACAGAACGGGCAGCGAGGTACAGGAGGGATGCTCAGAAGGGAAGTCAGAACGTAGTCACTAGTCATACACAGAACGGGCAGCGAGGTACAGAATCAGCAGACAAGAGACGTAAACCGTGACGGGACTGGATCAAACACCAAGCAGACAAACAACGATAGGCATGAAGCACAAACATAACAGGGTCAGGCACACTCAGCTAAGAGTATAAACGACAGGGGATGGCTCTATCATGAGGCTATAAGACCCCTCCCTGGATCCACAGAGACGCTTTCCATGTTAACCCTTACCAAACCTACCCTGACCTCCCAGTAAACCAAGACAGTACCCCCCTTTCAACGGGGGGCCTCTGGACCCCCAGGCCTTTCAGAATATCGAGCAATTTGGCCGGTACCCAAGACTGGTCTTCCGGACCGTACCCCTTCTAATGTACCAGGTACAGCATAGACCCGCGAACCCATCGAGAATGTACAATGTGTTGAACTTCAAACTCCATATGCCCATCAACCAATACCGGAGTTGGAAGGAACCCTGTTTCCTCTTCCACCGAACCTAATGGTTTGAGCAAGGACCTATGGAACACATCATGGAGTTTCAAAGATGAAGGGAGAAGTAAGCGATACGCTACCGTGTTAATCACCTCGGTTATCTCATAAGGGCCAATGAATTTCGGCCACAGTTTGGCGGAGGGTACCCTTAGGTTTATGTTTCGCGTGGAAAGCCACACCTTATCTCCACACTGTAGCGTCTGACCAGAGTCCCTCTTACTATCTGCGAAATATTTATATTTCCCATGTGCTTTGGAAATATTCAAACGCACCTTAGACCACAGATCACTGACCCGGTTGATGCAGTCCTCAGCCCCCGGACATTTAGAATCCAGACGTGAGAATTCCCCGAAATGAGGGTTTAATCCGTAATTAATAAAAAACGGTGACCTACCAGTGGATTGATTTATTCGATTGTTGAAGGCGAATTCCGCCAACGGCAAGGCATCACACCAGTCATCCTGCAAGGTGGAAGTCAAACACCGGAGAATCTGTTCCAGCGACTGGTTAGTGCGCTCCGTTTGTCCATTGCTTTCTGGGTGGTAGGCTGAGGAGAAAGACAGAGATATCCCCAGCTTCTTGCAAAAAAACCTGCCAAAATTTCCCTACAAATTGACTCCCTCTATCAGATACAATGTTCATAGGAACCCCATGAAGACGAACCACCTGGGAAAGAAAATGTCTAGAAAGAACTTCTGCTGACGGTAACGTAGCCATAGGTACAAAGTGTGCCAACTTGGAGAATCTGTCCACAATTACCCAAACCACAGTATTACCCCGGGATGGAGGGAGATTAGTAATGAAGTCCATGGACATATGAGTCCATGGTCTTCTTGGGATTGGTAAAGGCACCAATTCTCCGGCCGGCCAGCAATGAGAGCTCTTGGAACGGGCGCATACCCCACATGCTGCGACATACCTCTTAATCTCTGTAGACATTAAAGGCCACCAAAAGACTCTTATTTCTGCCTCGCATGTGGCAGTAATACCTGGATGAGCGCCTAATTTTGAGTCATGGAATTCCCGCAGGAGATTGGTGCGCAAGTGTTGTGGAACAAACAATTTATGTGCAGGTTTGGACCTTGGAGCTAAAGATTGAGCCCCCACAATCTCTCGCTCCAATTCCAATGACAGATCCGCTATAACCACCCCGTGTTGAAGAATGGAGGACGGCGGGTCAGGGGTGGACAACGGCTCAAAACTACGTGATAATGCATCTGCTTTCACGTTTTTAGACCCTGGACGAAAAGTAATGGAGAATTGAAACCTGGAAAAAAAAGTGACCAACGGGCCTGCCTGGGAGTCAATCTTTTGGCTGTTTTAATATACTTTAAATTTTTGTGATCAGTGATGACCGTGATAGGGTGAGCTGCACCCTCCAAAAAATGCCTCCACTCTTCGAACGCCAACTTGATTTCCAGAAGCTCTCTATTCCCAACATCGTAGTTTCTCTCTGCTGGAGAAAACTTTTTGAAAAATAGGCACAAGGCCTGAGGTTAGTCAGAGTAGCTGGCCCCTGAGACAACACCGCCCCCACCCCCACCTCTGAAGCATCAACTTCCACGACAAATGGCAAGGATGGGTCTGGTTGAACCAATATCAGGGCAGACATAAAACAATTCTTCAGAACGAGAAAAGACTGTCTACCTGAAGGAGACCAATTCCTAATATCCGCCCCTTTACACGTGAAATCAGTTAGAGGCTTAACTATCTGCAAAAAGCCTTTGATGAACCTGCGATAATAGTTCGCGAATCCCAAGAAGCGCTGGAGTCCTTTCAAGTCCTGAGGTTGGACCCACTCCACAATGGCTTGCACCTTCTTGGGATCCATCCGAAACCCTTCTGGCGAGATAATGAGCCCTAAGAATGATAATTCCTGGACAAAAAATGTACATTTTTCAAGCTTAACGAATAGTTGATTTTCTCTGAGTCTTTGAAGTACCGTTCTGACTTGCAGTAAATGAGAATCCTTGTCAGCAGAATATATTAGGATATCATCTAAATAGATAACAACAAAGCGGCCAATAAGGTCCGCAAATACCACATTAATGAAATTTTGGAAGACAGCTGGCGCATTAGTGAGACCAAATGGCATCACTAAGTTTTCAAATAACCCCTCTGATGTGAGAAAAGCTGTCTTCCATTTGTCTCCTTCTCTGATTCTTATCAAGTTATAGGCCCCTCTAAGATCCATTTGGAAAACCACTTAGCCCCAGAGAGCTGGTTACACAAATCTGGAATCTGGGGTAAGGGGTATGTATTCCTGATGGTAATCTTGTTGAGTTCTCGAAAGTCGAGGCAGGGACGTAGGCCACCATCTTTCTTTTTAACAAAGAAAAATCCTGCTGCAACTGGGGAAACTGAAGGTCTGATGTGCCCTTTACGGAGACTTTCAGCAATGTGTTCCTTCATAGCAAGACTGTCAGGATCCTGTCAGCGCCGGCGTGCAGCCTCCACTGAGCAGGGACTCACCCGCACTGGAGGGGGGCCCGGGGTCAGGTACAGCCAGAAAGTACAGATACACAGGACCTGTGGACGCTGAAGTTTAGCAAGAAGTCACAGGACCTAAGGTCATGTGACTGCAAGGGGCGGGGCTTAGCATCCTGCTTTCAGAGATGGCAGGAAACTATACAGAAATACTCAGAGACAGGCAAAACGGAGGTAATACACAGAGATATCAGTAAAGTACCAGGGATGAGACAGAACGCAGGGCCAAGCAGAAGTCAAAACCAAACAGACATAGACGGTACCAAGCAGAATCCAAAGCAATATCCAGAGAACAGACCGAGTCGTACACAGAGAATCAAGCAACCAGAGCACAGCACAAACACACTCAGGGGTCACCACACAATGCCAAGGGCAAAAGTATAACTGACAGGGATTGGAGTATCTCAGGGCAATAAAAAGCTCTGCCTGAACCAAAGAGAGGCCACAATAATTAACCCCAGGTGTGCAGGTCAAAGCCTGCACTGAGCTCAAGACATTAACCCCTGACGTGCAGGTCAAAACCTGCACTGGGATCATGACAGTACCCCCTCTCAACGGGGGGCCTCTGGACTCCCAGGCTTCCTTGGGTACTTGGCATGGAAAGCCCGAACCAGGCGATCTGCATGTACAGAGTGAGCAGGAACCCATGAGCGATCCTCCGGTCCATATCCCTTCCAGTGGACCAGGTACTGCAAAGAGCGGCGCACCCGCCGAGAGTCCACAATATGTCCAACCTCACACTCCAAGTGACCCTCCACTAACACTGGAGGAACAACAGACTCGGAGTCCTCCTTGACAGACCCCATGGGTTTCAACAGAGATTTATGGAACACATTGGATATCTTTAAGGAGGCGGGGAGACGCAACCTAAATGCCACCGGGTTGACTATCTCCACAATCTCGTACGGACCAATGAACTTTGGTCCCAATTTAGCTGACGGTACCTTCAAGTTGATGTTACGTGTGGAAAGCCAAACCTTCTCCCCCACCTGAAACATGTGTCCGGGGGCCCTCTTTTTGTCAGCAAAATATTTGTACCTCCCCTGGGCCCGAGAGATATTACGCTGGACTTCAGCCCAGAGGTTTTTTAACCGTTCGACGGACCCCTCTGCCCCTGGACAACCGGAATCCACCCGTGAAAACTCCCCAAAATGAGGATTAAACCCATAATTGATTAGGAATGGGGACATGTTGGTGGACTGACTCACCCGGTTGTTAAAAGCGAATTCCGCCAATGGAAATGCATCACACCAATCCTCCTGTCTGGCGGAGGTCAGACACCTGAGAATTTGTTCCAGGGATTGATTGGTGCGTTCCGTCTGACCATTACTCTCCGGGTGATATGCCGCCGAGAAGGAGAGTGAGATGCCCAATTTCATACAGTATGCCCTCCAAAATTTGGCCACAAACTGCACACCTCTGTCAGACACCACATTCAGGGGTACCCCATGCAATTGGACCACATGCTGGACGAACAACCTTGACAATGTTTCTGCTGAGGGTAGTGCTGCCAAGGGAATGAAATGGGCCTGTTTTGAAAACCTATCCACCACCACCCAGATCACGGTATTGCCCCTGGAAGGTGGAAGACCGGTAATAAAATCCATGGAGAGATGAGTCCATGGCCTATCAGGAACCGGTAAAGGTATGAGTTCCCCAGCCGGCCGGTTATGCGAGCTTTTGGAACGGGCACAAACTCCACAAGCAGCAATAAATTTCTTGACATCGGACCCCAATGAAGGCCACCAAAAAATCCTGGCTACTGCCTCTCTAGTAGCCGTGATATCGGGATGAGCACTCAACCTAGACTCATGAAACTCCTGCAGAAGTCTAGGCCGCAATAAATCCGGAACAAACAATTTATCCCCTGGCCTGGTCGTCGGAGCTAGGAACTGAGCCCTCAAAATTTCTTGTTCCAACTCTGATGAGACCCCCGCCACTACCACCCCTGGGGGAAGAATGGAGGACGGCGGCTCGAGGGGAGACACCGGGTCAAAACTTCTGGACAGGGCATCAGCTTTAACATTTTTGGACCCTGGCCGAAAAGTAATGGAGAATTGAAAGCGTGAAAAAAAAAGTGACCAACGGGCTTGTCTAGGAGTAAGCCTCTTAGCAGATTCAAGGTATGCCAAATTTTTGTGATCCGTGATAACAGTGATAGGGTGGGCTGCCCCTTCCAAAAAGTGCCTCCATTCTTCGAATGCCAGCTTGACCGCAAGAAGTTCTCTATTGCCTATGTCATAATTTCTCTCAGCGGATGAGAACTTCTTGGAGAAGAAGGCACAGGGTTTGAGATTAGTAAGGGTGGCTGGACCTTGGGACAATACTGCCCCCACCCCTACTTCAGAAGCATCCACCTCCACAATAAATGGTTTGGACGGGTCTGGCTGGACCAACATCGGGGCGGACATGAAACATTTCTTAAGAGCTGAGAAGGACTCCTTAGTGAGTTCCGATCAATTTTTTATATCAGCCCTCTTCTGGGTAAGATCTGTGAGTGGTTTAACCACTTGAGAGAAACCTTTAATGAAGCTCCGGTAATAGTTTGCAAATCCCAAGAAGCGCTGGAGCCCCTTGAGATCATGAGGCTGAACCCAGTCTGCGATCGCCAGCACCTTCTTAGGGTCCATACGAAACCCCTCACAAGATACAATCAGCCCCAAAAAAGACAGTTCCTGTACAAAAAACGAACATTTTTTCAATTTAGCAAACAGGTGGTTCTCCCTGAGTCTCTGGAGAACTGTCTGAAGATGTTGTAAGTGAGACTGACTGTCCGGGGAATACACCAAAATGTCATCCAAATAAACGACAACAAAACGGCCTATCAGGTCAGAAAACACAACATTGATAAAGTTCTGGAAAATAGCGGGGGCATTAGTTAACCCAAAGGGCATAACCAGGTTTTAAAAGCGTCCCTCAGATGTGAGGAACGCAGTTTTCCACTCGTCCCCTTCCCGAACCCTTATCAGGTTGTAGACCCCCCTGAGATCTAATTTGGAGAACCATTGGGCCCCAGATAACTGGTTACATAGGTCTGGGATGAGGGGAAGTGGATAAGTGTTCCTAACCGTTATCTTGTTAAGTTCCCGAAAGTCGAGGCACGGCCGCAAACCACCATTTTTCTTCTTCACAAAGAAGAATCCTGCTGTCACGGGTGACACAGAAGGGCTGATATGCCCTTTGCGGAGACTCTCAGCTATGTACTCCTTCATGGCTTGGCGCTCAGGCCCGGACAAATTGAACAAATTGAGCCTTAGGTAACTTGGACCCGGGTACTAACTCAATGGTACATAGAATCATAGAATCATAGAATCATAGAATCGTAGAGTTGGAAGGGACCTCCTGGGCCATCTGGTCCAACCCCCTGCTCAAAGCAGGATTCGCTAAATCATCCCAGTCAGATGTCTGTCCAGCCTCTGTTTGAAGACTTCCATTGAAGGAGAACTCACCACTTCTCGTGGCAGCCTGTTCCACTCATTGATCACTCTAACTGTCAAAAAGTTTTTTCTAATATCTAATCTGTGTCTCCTCCCATTCAGTTTCATCCCATTGCTTCTAGTCTTTCCTTGTGCAAATGAGAATAAAGTTGATCCTTCTACAATGTGACAGCCCTTTAGATATTTGTAGACAGCTATTAAGTCTCCTCTCAGTCTTCTCTTTTGCAAACTAAACATTCCTAAATCCTGCAACCTTTCCTCATAAGACAGGGTTTGCAGACCGGTCACCATTCTGGTCGCTCTTTTCTGAACTTGCTCCAGTTTGTTGATGTCTTTTTTAAAATGTGGTGCCCAAAACTGGACACAATATTCCAGATGAGGTCTGACCAAAGAGGAGTAGAGGGAAATAATGACTTCACGTGATCTAGACTGTATGCTTCTGTTAATACATCCTAGAATTGCATTTGCCTTTTTTGCTGCTGCATCACACTGTTGACTCATATTCAGTCTGTGATCTATTAGTATACCCAAGTCTTTTTCACATGTGCTGTCACTTAGCCCTATTCCTGCCATTCTATATATGCTTTTTTCATTTTTATTGCCCAGATGTAGTACTTTGCATTTCTCCCTGTTAAAAACCATTCTGTTAGTTGCTGCCCACTTCTCCAGTTTATTTATATCTTTTTGAATCCCCTCTCTCTCTTCTCTAGTATTAGCTATCCCTCCTAGCTTTGTGTCATCAGCAAATTTAATCAGTTTACCCTCAATTCCTTCATCTAAATCATTGATAAAGATGTTGAACAATACAGGGCCCAGGACAGAGCCCTGTGGTACCCCACTTCAGACATTCTTCCAACTGGATGTGCAGCCATTTACGACCACTCTTTGAGTCCGATCACTAAGCCAGTTATGAATCCACCTAACAGTTGCCTTGTCCATTCCATACTTAGTCATTTTTTCAATAAGGATTGTATGAGAGACTTTGTCAAATGCTTTGCTGAAGTCAAGATATACTATATCTACAGCATTTCCTTGATCCACCCAATCAGTGATTCCGTCATAGAAGGAAATTAAGTTAGTCTGACATGACTTATTAGTTACAAACCCATGCTGACTCTGTTTAATCACTTCATTCTTATCCAGGTACTGACATACATGTTGTTTAATAATTTGTTCAAAGATCTTTCCTGGTATAGAAGTCAGACTCACCGGCCTATAGTTGCCTGGGTCCACCTTCTTCCCCTTTTTGAAGATAGGAACAACATTTGCTCTTCTCCAGTCTTCTGGTACTGGTACAATCGTAGGGTCTATGTGGTGGCAGCGCCTCAGCCTCACTTTTGGAAAACACATCTTCGAAATCCTTCAGGTACTCCGGAATACCTTCAAGACCGACAGAGCCTGCTGATAAGGGGGGAGCAATTGTGGTACAAGATAGATCTGATTACATTAAAGAGGCCAATAGAATCCTCTCAGATACTAATTTTTATAAACCTGTCAAAAATGACCCTATGCCATTTGATATTTTTTCATATAATCATTTAATAACTGAAGCCTTCTCTAACAATGCCATAAATGAACAAGAAAAGAAGTTTCTTACCAACCCTTTCTCTATCACCTTCCAAAAATACACAAAAATACTACTAGCCCACCAGGGCGACCTATTATTTCTGGCATAGGGTCACTCACTAGCAGTCTAGCTTTCTATATTGAAAGGATTATGCAGCACCATGTTATGAGTCTAAATAGTCATCTAAAAGATTCCGCTCAATTGATTAACCTTACAAAGAGCATTAAGTGGGATGACAATTACTGTTTTATCTCCTTTGATGTATCTGCCCTGTACACAAATATAGATCACCAATTAGGATTAAAGTGTTTTGAGAAATTTGTTAATTCCGATGCTAGACTGTCTCATACTCAAAAAATGTTTTTACTGAGAGGTATGGATTTTATCTTACATAACAATTTTTTTTACTTTTTTAGGGGTTTTTATCATCAGACACGTGGGACAGCCATGGGATCACGGGTCGCACCTACTTATGCAAATCTTTTTATGGGTGTGTTTGAGGAGGCTTTTATTACTACAGTTGAATTTGCAAAAAGCATAATCCTTTATAAAAGATATATAGATGACCTCTTTTTAATATGGGACACACGTTTTATAAGTGCTGATCAGTTCATTTCCACCATACAGAATAATAACTGAAGACTGGAATTCACCCCTCACATCAGTAACCAAGCCATGAACTTTCTAGACATTACTTTTTATGTCAAGAATAATAAGATTTGCACCAAGACTTATTTTAAACATGTAGATACAAATAGCTATGTCCATTTTAGTAGTAACCACTACCAGAAATGGCTTTTTAATATCCCTCACAACCAGTTCCAAAGAATCCGCAAGAACTGTACTAGTGATGATGATTTTACAAGCCAGGCTAACATTTTAAAGGAGAGGTTTTTAAGTCAGAAATATCCTAGAAAATTAGTTTCTTCCACATGTGAGAATGTTTTTAAAAATTCTAATCAAGATCTTTTACTGTCCAGAAAGCCCACTCCCAAACCCTCAGGTGATAAATTCTGTACCAACTTTATTACCACCTACAGTTCACAACACAAATCTATCAGGAACATCATGGAGGGTCTGTGGCATATTGTCAAAAGAGACCCCATTTTAAACAAAATCATGCCTGAGAAACCTGCTATAACCTTCAGGAAGGCTAAATCCTTAAAAAACACATTGGCACCCAGCAGGCTCACTATTCCATCTCACAAGCAGAACAATTCCTTATCCCCTGGCATCTATAAATGTCATCACTCTAAATGTAGTTGCTGTCACAACATTGCACACCAGACTATCACTTTCTCACATCCCATCACTCAAGAAAAATTCCCCATCAAATAACACCTCACTTGTCTGTCCTCACACGTCATCTATATCATTACATGCACTTGTCCCAAAATCTACGTTGGACGTACCACCCAGGCACTTCATTGTCGGTTAAATTCCCACCGTAATATTAAAATTGGCTTTCAGAAGCATGGTCTGTCACATCACTTTGACCTCATACATGGTCGTGACATCAAGAAACTAACTACTTACCCCATTGAACAGATACCAGACAATACACCAAACCGAATCCAGACACTTAATAGGAAAGAGGTGTACTGGATTTACAAATTAAAATCTCTGGAACCCTTTGGACTTAATATTGTTTCTGATGTCTTTTATTAATAGTCCATTATTTTTTTTTTTTTGGGGAGATTTTTGTCTCTGCCTCCCATGCATACTGAACCCTCCATTGGGATGCTTAGCTTGACCTTCTTGTTTTATCCTTCCATTCCACATATTTATTTCACACAGAAAGCGCTCTCTTTTAACTGTGGTATTCTCTTCAAGCGTCTGACACTTCCTTGAAGCTCGTGTTAGCGCCATCTAGTGTCTTTTTATAATTCTACAACCCCCCTTTTTTTACATTGTTACCATGTTTTTATGATTTAATATATTTAATATTATAACACTACTGCACTTTATTTCAAAATGTTTTTTTCTTTTTTACAATCGGTATTTATTTATTTATATATTATTTTTTTTATATAAGTGCCCTTAATCATTTTTTTTTTTTTTTTTTAAATCCATTGTTCAGGGTACATCTCTTTGGATTTACTCTTTATCCTGGAAGTGAATAGATTGATCCTAACATTGATCTGAAAAATCATACCCCATTCCTCACTAGTCACCATGGTCATGTGGATTAAAACACCATACACTCTCAACTTTGGAACTGGGTTCTAGAATCCTTGAGGATGGTTTTAACTACATTTTTATTGGACCCCGTGATCCCCCGTGTCTATTTCAAAAGAAATATATACATTTTCTTTTTTATTGTTCTTGAGTATGTATTTTTATTATATGCTGTTTTAATATATTAAAATACAATTATTTTAATGTGTTTTATACCATTGCCTTGCTGATGTGGCAGTTACTTGTCCTGCCCCCTTTTTTTTTTTTTTTTTTACACTTTGGATTGTATATAAACTCCTGCATTGCATGCTTGTATCATGCCCTGATGAAGTGAGCTGGGACAGCTCAGGAAACGCGTAAGCACCAATAAATTTCCTTGAATTATACCTACAGCAGCGCAGTGTATCATTGCACCTTAAAGCCATCTTCACTTACAAGACCGACAGACGACACAGATACGGTTTTAACAGAGTTAACAAAAGGCCCCAGGTTACAACACTTATCTTTACATCCCCATTGAGTGATCTCCCCTGTTATGAAAGAGTCACCGTAGGAGGCAAAAACAGAAATACTAGCTAAGTCCAGAAAACCAGAGAAGTTGGCAGCTATCGGATTGCAGACCCCTGAACCTATCGACAACAACTAGCAGTAGCCGTGGGGGGTTCCTACGGTGCCCTAGACCCATCGACCACAGCCGGAGAACTACATAGCCTAAAGACAGAAAGGGAAATCTAAACTGCCCCAGAGCAGACCCCAAAGCAAAAGGCAGCCCCCAACAAATAATGACGGTGAAGCAAGATGAAAAAACACTAACACAGATAGAAAGATAGGCTGACAAATGATGGGGCCCAAGCTAACTAAATAGGACAGGATAGAAAAGCTGCTGTCTGCAATCAGCAAAAACCCTATCAAAAAATGAGCCAACAGACTGATAGGGAAAAAAACCCTGAAGACGCTAGGCTTCAAAAAGACTATATCAGTACTCAGGTATTTTCTGAAGACAGAGCAAAAACAAAAAGGAATTCAGCTCACCCCCAGCAGGGAATGGCAGTGTCATGATCCCAGTGCGGGTTTTTGAGCTGCACACCGGGGGTTAATGTCTGGAGCTCTGTGCAGGTTTTGACCTGCACACTTGGGGTTAATGATTGTGGCCTCTTTCTGGTTCTGGGAGAGCTTCATAAACCACTGGGTAGCTTCAATCCCTGCCAGTTATACTTTTGCCATTGGCCTAGTGTGCTGACCCCCGTGTGCCTGTTTGTTGCTATAGCTTGTTTATATGGTTCTGACCCGATTCTGTTTCCCGTTGTGAGTTTGCCTGTTGATTTTGTACTGCGTTATTATCTGTGTATGACTCATTGCATGTGACCTGACTACTCTCTGCTCGCCCCCTTTGGTACCCTACAGCTATCTCTGTGTGTGACTCATTGGCTACGTCCTGACTATTCTCACTGTCTATGCCCCTTGGTAACTTTGTCTCGCAGTTACTCTGCTAGGAATTGTCTTGCAGCTCCTAGCTCTGTGGAGTTTAGGCCACGCCTCTAGCAGTCACGTGCTTCAGGCCCTGCAGCTCTGAAGTACGCATCTATTCGGTTGCTGCACGCTCCACAGGTAGCTTTGAGCACTGTTCGCTTTACTCGGGGCACGTGCACTGGCTCAGTGAGCAAGTTCAGTGCGGTGTCTCTGACAGGCAGAAATCAGAAAAACAAGGCAAAACAAAACCAAAACACAAATGCAAAAAGCAGAGCAGAAAACTTAGCTTTTAGGGAGCAGGAATCAGACTGGTCTCCTAGAATCCATCAGAGAAATCACCAGCAAGGCAGAAGGGCATCGGCTGCCTTATATCCAGCCAGAAATTCCCATCACCCAGTCATCATCTACCTGCTCAGGTGCTTGGTAATCAGCCTCACTACCTTCCTTCACCAGAAGAGGGAGTTCATCAGACCTCAATGGTGAAGGGGAAAATGAACTCACAACAGTACCTCCCGCTTGAGGACGGGTTACCGAACCCTCATTCACGCCACCAGGGCGATCAGGGTGAGCCCGATGAAAGGCGCGCACCAATCTTTTGGCATGAATATCAGAGGCAGAGACCCAGGAATTATCCTCCTGACCATAACCCTTCCACTTAACCAAATACTGGAGTCTCCGTCTAGCCAGATGGGAATCCAGTATCTTCTCTACCTCATATTCCATGTTACCTTCAACCAATACAGGGTCCAGAGGTGCCACCCCATGAACTACTGGTTCAACAAACCTCTTCAAAAAGAACTTATGAAACACATTATGGATTTTAAATGTGACAGGAAGAGCCAACCGAAAAGAGACCGGATTAATGATCTCCAAAATCTTGTAAGGTCCAATAAATCTAGGCTTAAAGTTAGGAGAAGCCACCTTCATAGCGATATTTTTTGATGATAACCAAACCATATCACCCACCTTAAACTGGGGACCAATGGTCCTATGTCGGTTGGAAAAACGCTGGGCCTTTTCCTGGGAGAGAGACAACTTATCCACCACTTGGTCCCAGATCTGGTGCATTCTCTCCACCACAGTGTCAACACCTGGGCAGGCAGAAGGCTCCACCTGCCCTGAAGAAAATCAAGGATGAAACCCAAAGTTACAAAAAAAAGGTGACATCAACGTGGCAGAACTAGCTCTATTATTTAAAGCAAATTCGGCCAAGGGCAAAAATGAAACCAAATCATCCTGATCAGCGGAAATAAAACATCTCAAATACGACTCCAAGGTCTGGTTTGTTCTCTCTGTCTGCCCATTGGTCTGAGGGTGAAAAGCAGAGGAGAAGGAAAACTGAATTCCCAGCTTGGAACAGAAAGTCCTCCAAAATCTAGACACAAACTGAACTCCTCTGTCAGATACAATGTTCTCAGGAATCCCGTGCAAGCGAACCACCTGTTGCAAAAACAGGGGCACCAACTCAGAGGAAGATGGCAACTTAAAGAGTGGTACAAGATGAACCATCTTAGAGAACCTATCACAAATCACCCAAATAACAGTCATTCTCTGAGAGACAGGCATATCAGAGATGAAATCCATTGAACTATGGGTCCATGGCCTCCTGGGGACCGGCAAAGGCATCAACAACCCACTAGAGCGAGAACAAGGTTTAGACCGGGAGCAAGTCCCACAGAACTGCACAAAATTCCTGACATCACGAGACAAGGCGGGCCACCAAAAAGCCCGACTCACCAGATCTCTAGTACCAAAAATACCTGGATGATCAGCCAATGCAGAGCAATGAACCTCAGACATCACTCTCTTCTTCCACTGGTCAGGAACATACAACTTTTCACTGGGACAACGCTCAGGTTTGTCCTCCTGGAACTCTTCCAAAGCACGTCTCAAATCGGGCAAGATGGCAGAAAGAACTACCCCTTCGCCTAAGATGGTAGCAGGCTTGGTTATCACAGGAGAATCAGCAAAGAAGCTCCTAGAGAGAGCGTCTGCCTTGACATTCTTAGTGCCAGGAAGAAAAGAGACCACAAAATCAAAACGTGTAAAAAACAAGGCCCACCTAGCCTGTCTAGGGTTCAAGCGTTTGGCCGACTCCAGGTAAATCAAATTCTTGTGGTCAGTGAGGACCACGACTTGATGTTTAGCTCCCTCCAACCAATGTCTCCACTCCTCAAATGCCCATTTCATGGCTAACAGTTCCCGATTCCCCACATCATAGTTACGTTCAGATGGGGAGAACTTTCGGGAAAAGAAAGCACAGGGATTCATTTTAGATGTTACAGGATCCTTTTGGGACAAAACAGCTCCTGCACCAATCTCAGAAGCGTCCACCTCTACCTGGAACGGGAGTGAGACATCAGGTTGCCGCAAAACCGGGGCAGAAGAGAATCTTCGCTTCAGCTCCTGAAAGGAAGAAACAGCCTCCAGAGACCAATTCAACACATCAGCACCCTTCTTAGTCAGATCAGTCAATGACTTGGCAATACTAGAAAATTTTGCTATAAATTTCCGATAAAAATTAGCAAAACCCAAAAACTTCTGGAGGGACTTCAAAGAAGTGGGCTGAACCCAATCGTAAATGGCCTGTACCTTGGCCGCGTCCATTTCAATAGTTGACGGAAACAAAATAAATCCCAAAAATGAAATCCTCTGTACCCCAAAAAGGCATTTCGATCCTTTGACATACAGGGAATTCTCCCTCAAGATTCAGAACACAGTCCGAACATGTTCCACATGAGAATCCCAATCCTTGGAGAAGATCAAAATATCATCCAGATAGATAATCAAAAATTTATCCAAAAAGTCTCAGAAAATGTCGTTCATGAAGCACTGTAAGACAGAAGGGGCATTAGTGAGCCCAAAAGGCATCACCAGTTACTCAAAATGTCCCTCCTGAGTATTAAACGCCATCTTCCATTCATCCCCATGCTTAATGCGAATAAGATTATACGCCCCCCTGAGGTCAAGCTTGGTAAACCAGCAGGCACTCTTAACTCTGGAGAATAGATCCGAAATCAGGGGTAACGGATACTGATATTTAATAGTAATTTTGTTGAGGGCACGATAATCAATACAAGGCCTTAATGAACCATGCTTTTTGGCCACGAAAAAAAACCCAGCACCTAAGGGTGAAGAGGATGGTCTAATATGACCCTTCTCCAACGCCTCCTTAATATAGGATCACATAGCCTCGTGCTCGGGTACAGATAAATTGAATAGCCGACCCTTGGGAAATTTACACCCCAGGCTCAGTTCAATTGCACGGTCATAACTCCTATGAGGAGGCAAAGACGCAGACTCATTCTCACTAAATACATCATAAAAGTCCGCCAAATAGTCAGGAACATCATGCGACTGAGGAGAGGTGGAAAAAACCGGAGCCTCACTAAGGGCACACCGACAACCCCAACTCACCACAGACACAGATTTCCAATCCAAAACTGGATTATGAATTTGCAACCAGGGAAACACCAGAACAATGGTATCATAGGAAATCCACAACGTTTAGCAAAATCCAAGTCCATTAGGTTCAGGGCTGCTCCCGAATCCACAAAAGCCTTTGCGGAAAATGTGGACAGGGAGCAGATCAGAGTAATTGCCAGAAGAAACTTAGGTTGAACACCACCCACAGAAAACGTGTGTGCAAAACGTTTCTCTCGTTTAGGACAGACATAAATAATATGCGAGGCATCTCCACAAAAAAAACACAGCTTATTACGCCTTCTGAACTCCTGACGTTGCTCCCTGGACAAGACTCTATCACATTGCATAGGTTCAGACACTTGTTCAACAGGTGGCAACACCTCTCGTGCAGTCCTGCGTTCACGTAAACGCCGAACAACCTGAATGGCTAATGACATAGAATCGTCAAGACCAGAGGGAACAGGAAATCCCACCATAGTATCTTTTACGGCTTCTGACAAACCCTTCCGAAAGAGAGCTGCCAAGGCATTATCATTCCAGGTAGTAAGGACCGCCCACTTTCGGATTTTTTGACAGTACAATTCTGCAGAATCTCGACCCTGGCTCAATGCCAACAGGGTCTTTTCAGCCAGATCAATAGCATTAGGTTCATCATACAACAACCCCAAGGCTTGAAAAAATGCGTTCACATTAGTCAGAATAGGATCATCTGGTTTCAAAGAAAACGCCCAATCCTGGGGATCGCCACGCAGCAAAGAGATGACTATTTTAACCTGCTGCGCGGAGCTCCCTGACGAGTTAGGCTTCAAGGCAAAAAATAATTTACAATTATTTTTGAAATTCAAAAATTTAGACCGATCCCAAAAAACACATCAGGAGTAGGGATCTTTGGTTCAGCAGCATGTGAATGAGCAAGGTAGGCGAAAATTCCCCGCACTTCCGCAGCGAGCTGCTCCACACGATCAGACAATTGCTTTATCTCCATTGAGATAAAAAAAATTCTTTCCTGCTATTGAGTACCCTAGGATCTGCGGTATGGCTGGTGATTCTGTTATGAAAGAGTCACTGTAGGAGGCAAAAACAGAAATACTAGCTAAGTCCAGAAAACCAGTGAAGTTGGCAGCTATCGGATTGCAGACCCCTGAACCTATCAACAACAACTAGCAGTAGCCGTGGGGGGTTACTACGGTGCCCTAGACCCCTCGGTCACAGCCGGAGAACTAAATAGCCTAAAGACAGAAAGGGAAATCTAAACTGCCCCAGAGCAGACCCCAAAGCAAAAGGCAGCCCCCAACAAATAATGACGGTGAAGCAAGATCAAAAAACACTAACACAGATAGAAAGATAGGCTGAGCAAATGATGGGGCCCAAGCTAACTAAATAGGACAGGATAGAAAAGCTGCTGTCTGCAATCAGCAAAAACCCTATCAAAAAATGAGCCAACAGACTGATAGGGAAAAAAGCCCTGAAGACGCTAGGCTTCAAAAAGACTATATCAGTACTCAGGTATTTTCTGAAGACAGAGCAAAAACAAAAAGGAATTCAGCTCACCTCCAGCAGGGAATGGCAGAAATCAGAAAAACAAGGCAAAACAAAACCAAAACACAAATGCAAAAAGCAGAGCAGAAAACTTAGCTTTTGAGGAGCAGGAATCGGACTGGTCTCCTAGAATCCATCAGAGAAATCACCAGCAAGGCAGAAGGGCGTCGGCTGCCTTATATCCAGTCAGCAATTCCCGCACCCAGTCATCATCTACCTGCTCAGGTGCTTGGTAATCAGCCTCACTACCTTCCTTCACCAGAAGAGGGAGTTCATCAGACCTCAATGGTGAAGGGGAAAATGAACTCACAATACTCCCCCGTCACCCAATCAATGGTAGGATTATGGCGTTGTAGCCAAGGCATCCCCAGTACCAGTCCTGCAGGCAAGTTATCTAACACAAGACAAGTTAATTTTTCCACATTAGTGGAACCCACTTTCAGCGAAAAAAGTTCACACCTGAAACAGATACCGTCCCGAGTAAGAGAGGACAAGTTAATTGCCACAAGTTTAACAGGATCCTGAAGCCTGACTGTCCCTATCTTATTAAGAGTCATAATCCGGGCATCAATCAGGTTAACAGCAGAGCCAGAGTCAACAAAGGCGGTAGTCTGTACAGGACCATCACCAAGTTCCAGTTCCACCCGAAGCACAATATTTGCAAGTGAGGAAAAAGGTACCTGAAGGTCTGGGTAGCCTCCTTGACTACTACCCAGACCTAGTCGTTTCCCGCCACCTTGGAGGATGACGGACAGGAGGGGCAGTCCTTCTTCCAATGTCCAGATTCCCCACAATAGAAGCACAACTGCTTCTCCCGGCGGCGTCTTCTTTCCTTCTCATCACAGGTGACAGCGCCCAACTCCATAGCCACTGGAGGAGTCCGGGTCTCAACTCCACTGGAGAATAATTATGTTTCAAATTGCATAACACCTCTTGCCTGCAGTCTGCGATCCATGCGAACCGCTTGGGTCATGGCATCCTTCAGGGAGTCAGGTGGAGGATGGAGTGCCAGGGCATCCTTCAAACGTTCACACAGGCCTGTACGGAACAGCCCCCGAAGGGCGGCATCACTCCAAGAAACCTCAGCTGCCCAACGCCTAAATTCAGAACAGAACCACTCGGCCGAGTGCTCCCCCTGACAGACACTCATCACCTTGTCCTCAGCCAAACGCACTCTATCTGGCTCATCGTAAATAAGCCCTAAGGCCTCAAAAAATGCATCCACAGACATTTTCTCTGGGGCAGAAGAGGAAAGAGAACATGCCCAGGCTTGTGGGGACCCCCTAAGGTGGGACATAACTACCCCCACCCTCTGTTTCTCATCCCCAGAGGAGCGGGGTCTCAAGGAGAAAAAGAGCTTACAGCCCTCTTTAAATGCTCTAAATTCATTTTTGTCACCAGCAAACGTATCTGGTAACTTAATCGGGGATTCGGGTGGGACTAAAATTACATCTCTATTCCCCACCTGCTGAAAGTCTGTGGAAAGCACCCCCTGAACCGAGTCCGCAACCTGCCGTTGGGACTGGGCCAGAGCTTGGTGTTCCAAACTTAGCTTCTGCAGCGACTGAGTCAAGCATTTCACCTGTTCAGATAAGGCATGCATTGGGTCCATGCTGTAGAAGTGAGGAGAGAAAAAAAAAAAGTTCACGGTCAGTTATAATGTCAGGATCCTGTCAGCGCCGGCGTGCAGCCTCCGCTGAGCAGGGACTCACCCGCACTGGAGGGGGGCCCAGGGTCAGGTACAGCCGGAAAGTACAGATACGCAGGACCTGTGGACGCTGAAGTTTAGCAAGCAGTCACAGGACCTAAGGTCTTGTGACTGCAAGGGGGCGGGGCTTAGCGTCCTGCTTTCAGAGATGGCAGGACACTATACAGAAATACTCAGAGTCAGGTAAAACGGTGGTCATACACAGAGATATCAGTAAAGTACCAGGGATAAGACAGAACGCAGGGCCAAGCAGAAGTCAAAACCAAACAGACATAGAAGGTACCAAGCAGAATCCAAAGCAATATCTAGAGAACAGAGAACAGACCGAGTCATACACAGGGAATCAAGCAACCAGAACACAGCACAAACACACTCAGGGGTCACCACACAATGCCAAGGGCGAAAGTATAACTGACAGGGTGTCAGTATTCCGGGTTTTCCAATTCACCTAGTGAATGAATTTACCCTTTGTCAAGATGGAGGTTGCTGTTCTTGTGTGCCCTACTTCCTGTTCATGTGTATAAGACCGGCTCAGGTGCTGCCTTCCTTGCTGGAGTATTCTGCTTCCTTCAGCTGTGCTGCTGGTTTCTTAGTGTGCTTCTGCTGTGGCTCTGGACATTCCCTGTTCTCTGTAGGGAAAGCTGCACTCATCTTTGGAACTTAACCCTTGGTTCACTTTATCTGGTAAGAACTGTGTTCCTGAACTATGTGTGGTTCTTAACCCTTCACTCTCCCCAATGAGAGCAGTCGGAACTGTCACCAACCGTATGCTTTAATGTGAACCTGTTCCTGGACTCACCTGTGTTCATGCCGCTCCTGGGATCAACTTGTAAATCAGCTTTTGGACTGTCCTGTGCTTTTGCTCATCTGGGATTTACCTATAGACTTGTTCTGGACTTCCCTGTGCTTGCTACATACCGGGATTGGACTCTCTCTGCATCACTACGTTGTGAACTGTGCCACGTCACCTGAGTGTTACACTCACCTTTGGATTACATGTTTATGAGGACTCTGTCTTAGAAACTTTACTGAATGGCTATATAGCTTTAGGACTTGTCTCATTTCAGGTTATCAGCATATTGTTTTTGGGTGTCACTGCTGTTATAAAAATACACTATTTGCACTAAAGTAACCCGCTTCTGTCTGATCATTGCCCCACGCTATCAGAATCCTCGAGTTCCTACAATAGTATTACAGGGATTGGAGTATCTCAGGGCAATAAAAATCTCTGCCTGAACCAAAGAGAGGCCACAATAATTAACCCCAGGTGTGCAGGTCAAAGCCTGCACTGAGCTCAAGACATTAACCCCTGACGTGCAGGTCAAAACCTGCACTGGGATCATGACAAAGAGGCTTCGGGCAATTTGGCCCCAGGAATCAGATCAATAGTGCAGTCAAATGGCCTGTGCGGGGGCAGTGCCTCTGCCTCGCTATCAGAAAACACATCCTCAAAGTCCTTGAGGTACTCCGGAATACCCTCCAGACTGACAGAAGACTCACAGACAGATTTTGCAGGTGTCACACAAAAAACAGATTTATGGCAACAGTCAATACATTTCGAACCCCACTTGACAATTTCCCTTTTTTCCCAATCAATCACTGGGTTGTGCCGTTGAAGCCACAGCATGCCCAATACCAGCCCTGCTGGCAATTTGTCCATCACAAAACATTTAATTTTCTCTATATGAGAAGAACCAATCTGCAGGGAAAAACTGTCAGAAATATAAAGAATCCCTGAACGGGTGAGGGGGGAAGAGTCGATGGCCACGATTTTCAGTGGGGTCTCCAGCCTGACTGTCCCTATCTTGAATTGGGAGATGATACAGGAACTGACCAGATTGAGCGATGAACCGCAGTCCACCAGTGCTGTAGAAACAAAATGATAATTGTCTACCACCAGTTCAACTTCAAGCAAGATTTTAGGGCATGAGGAAAAAAGTACCTGAAGGTCTGGGCAGCCTCCTCGATCACTACCCAGACCTAGTAGTTTCCCGCTGACTTAGAGGATGACGGACACGATGGGCAATCCCTCCTCCAATGTCCCGATTCTCCACAATAGAAACAGAGCTGCTTCTCTCGGCGGCGTTTTCTTTCTTTCTCCTTAACTGAGGTGACGCCAATTTCCATGGGCACCGGAGAGGCCTCAACCTCTTTACTGCCAGAAAATAATGAGGTTTCCGAGTGCATCACTCCTCTGGCTCATAGCCGGAGATCCATCCGCACGGTTTGGGTCATGGCATCCTCCAGGGTTTCAGGAGGTGGATGCAAGGCCAGGACATCCTGAAGGCGTTCTGACAGGCCTCTACGGAATAGTCCCCGGAGAGCTGCATCATCCCAGGAGACCTCTGCTGCCCATCGTCGGAACTCTGAGCAGAACCACTCCGCTGAGTGCCGACCCTGACGTGCATTCATCACCATATCCTCAGCCATTCGAACCCTATCTGCTTCATCATAAATGCGACCCAAGGCCTCAAAAAATGCATCAACAGTCATTCGTTCCGGGGCCGTGGGAGCGAGAGAAAATGCCCAGGCTTGTGTGGCACCCCGAAGTAGAGAGATTATCACCCCCACCCTCTGGAATTCTCCCCCTGAAGAACGGGTGTCACGTCGCCGTCAGACTCGGGGCCCGCTGTTCCGCCCTCAGCCACTAGGAGGCGACGGACTGTCACGCCGCCCTCGGGCTCGGGGCCTGCTGTCCAGGCCTCGGCCACCAGGAGACGCCGGACTGACATGTCGTCGTCGATCTCGGGGCCTGCTGTTCCGCCCTCAACAACTAGGAGGCGCCGTGGCTCGCGCCCGAGTGAGGGCGGCAACAATGAAAGGGCTTCTGCGCAGGCGTCTACTGGACGCAGACTCCGCTCCTCTGTCAGTCATGAAGGGGCTGGTGCATCATCATCAGGTCTGGTCCTGGGGGCGGTCCTGATGACATCACCAGCCCGGGAGCCTGTGAGGGACGACCTGATCCCTCAAATACCTTGGGACTGGGCTTGCAAGCCGCCGGATATATTCTTGGTTCCCCTACGTGTTACTTGTGATTGCCTATCGTTAACTCCGACCTCAGCCTGAACTTCTGACTACTCTGTTGCCTGCCGTTTTTGTACCTTGCATTTCTCCTGATTACTGACGCTGACCTTGGCCTGGATTCCTGACCCCCTCTACTGCCTGACGATTTTGTACTTCCGCTACTCTCCCGGTTTTTGACCTCTGCCTGGACTCTCGACGCTGCCTCTGCCTGCCGTTTCTGTACCTCCACTGCTCGCCTGGTTTCCGACTCCATTTTTGGCTCCCTTCCTGCTTTTCTATTGCGACCGTTCTGCTCTGGCACTCTGCTCCTGTTCAGACAGCGCTTCCTGGGCTCTGCAGTAAATCCAGATCCCTGTATAGGGGTAAAGGGTGTCGGTGCTACTCGGGGCGCTGTCTGTCTGCAGCCCAGACCCGCAGACGGACGCGACATTATATCCGGCCCAAATAAAACTGTCTCTTGTGTGTATATATATATATCACACCTATATGAAGACAGTTTCTCTGAATTTTTTTTTCCTTTCCTCTCTTGCCTGAGCTGATTGTTGGCCTAAAACACCTGTTACTAAGCCTCAGTATACAGCCTGGAGGATCAGTCTCACCTTCCTGCTCGAGCATGCTGCAGTTAGGAGACTCCAGGGACAAAGCTGAGCGTCAGAGATCCGTACCCCGGGAACATCAGCCTCTGAGCAGCTCTGGCTATGGTTGCGCAGAGGCTCAGGTATTGACCGCAGATGCGGCCAAAGTTTTACTACCTATTTCATTGTATTTTGGTCAGGATTCTCTGTGTTTAAAAGCCTATGTCGATAGCGGGTCTGAAGGGAATTTTATGGACTCTTTTGCTGCTAAAAAACTTGGTGTCCCACTACTGAAACTTAATATTCCAATTAAAACCACGGCTATTAATGGCACATCCATTATTCAGGAGGGGGTTAAATTTGTTACTGCTAAGATAACTATGTCAGTAGGAGCACTACATACTGAGCTTATTTCCTTTTTTGTGTTGGACAGTCTATCTTCTGCAGTCATTTTGGGGATGCCGTGGCTACGTCAACATAACCCTGTCATTGACTGGCACCTGGGTGATGTGGTGCGCTGGAGTTCCCAATGCCAGGATAATTGCATGTCTGTAGCAGTAAATCAAACCAAGCTAAAACAACACCCCTTCATACCGTTTGCTCTCAGGGATTATGGAGATGTCTTTTCCGTTATAGAGTCTGAGAAACTACCGCCCCACAGAGAGTATGATTGTCCTATAAACCTAATTCCAGATGCCCGTCTTCCAAAAGGGAGAATATTTAATCTCTCTGGTCCAGAGCGTCAGGCCATGAATGAGTACATAGCGGATAGCTTAAGAAAGGGGTTCATTAGACCATCTATTTCACCAGTTGGAGCTGGGTTCTTCTTTGTAGAGAAGAAAGATGGTGGTCTCAGACCCTGCATTGACTACCGGGAATTAAACGCAATCACTATAAAGAACCAGTACCCGCTTCCACTCATCCCTGATCTTTTTAATCAGCTAATTGGAGCCCGTTGGTTTACTAAACTTGACCTCCGGGGGGCATACAATCTAATCCGCATAAGAGACGGCGATGAGTGGAAGACAGCGTTTAATACACCTCTTGGTCACTTTGAGTACCTAGTAATGCCTTTCGGACTCAGCAATGCTCCTGCAGTGTTTCAGCACTTTGTTAACGATATTTTCAGGGACATCTGTGGTGTGTGTCGTTGTGTACTTGGATGACATTTTGATTTACTCCACTGACCCTGTGACACATGCTCAACACGTCCGTTCAGTACTGCAGAGACTGCGGGAGAACTCCTTGTTTGCTAAGTTGGAGAAATGTGTCTTTTTCGCTGAGGAGGTACAATTTTTGGGGTACATGGTCTCAGGCAGGGGGTTCCGCATGGATCCTGCCAAGATCCAACCTATTAAGGTGTGGGTGCAACCCAAATCGCTGAAAGCACTGCAGCGATTTTTGGGATTTGCCAATTACTACCATAAGTTTATCAGGAGTTTTTCTGAGATTGCCAAGCCACTCACGGATCTAACCCGAAAGGGGGCGGACGTGGCCAACTGGAATCCCGAGGCCATTCAAGCATTTTCTACGTTAAAAGAATGCTTTGTGGCCAACCCGGTTTTAGTACAACCTGACTTAGACCGCCCATTTATTGTGGAGGTGGATGCCTCCGAAGTCGGAGTGGGAGCAGTGCTATCGCAAGGCACTGCAGCCCTCACTCAGCTGCGCCCATGTGCTTTTTTTTCCCGAAAGTTCTCTGCCACAGAGAAGAACTATGATATTGGGAATCGGGAATTACTAGCAATCAAATGGGCCTTTGAGGAATGGCGTCACTTTCTCGAAGGCGCCAAACACAAGGTCACCATCATTACAGACCACAAAAACCTGACCTACCTGGAGTCAGCTAAAAGACTGAATTCCAGGCAGGCCAGGTGGGCCTTGTTCTTTTCAAGGTTCGATTTTTTAATCACCTTTCGCCCTGGCACGAAAAATGTGAGGGCCGATGTCCTCTCTCGCAGTTTTTGCCCCACACAAGCCGAAGACTGTGAACCCGTTCCGATATTAGCCAATGGGATCGTCGTGTCGGCAGTTTCCTTGGACCTTCTGGAGGAGATCCGTAGGTCTCCGGAACGAGCTCCTGACACTACACCCCCCCAAAAATTGATTGTTCCGAATTCCTTTCGCCTTCAAGTTCTTAAAGAGTCACATGACTCTGTTCTGGCAGGTCATCCTGGGCTCAATAATACCACCAGGTTGGTAACTAGGAACTTTTGGTGGCCGACGGTGGTCAAGGACTGTAAGAACTATGTTTCAGCATGTGAAGTCTGTGCCCGCGCCAAATCCACCCATTATCGCCCTGCTGGCTGGCTTCAGTCCTTGCCCACCCCTGAGAGTCCATGGACCCACATCTCTATGGACTTCATCACAGACCTGCCGACCTCAGATGGGAAAACATGTATCTGGGTGGTGGTAGACAGGTTCAGCAAACAGTGCCATTTTATTCCCCTGTCTGGCTTACCTAACTCCGAAACCTTGAGCAAATTGTTCCTTGTGCACATTGTACGTCTTCATGGTGTTCCGTCAAATATTGTGTCCGACAGAGGTACCCAGTTCGTCTCAAAATTCTGGAGGGCGTTCTGTAAACGCATCGGTGTTGAGTTATCCTTCTCCTCGGCCTACCACCCCGAAACCAATGGGCAAACCGAACGTGCTAATCAAGCTCTGGAGCAATACCTCCGTTGTTACGTGTCAGGACACCAGTCCGATTGGGTAGAACATCTGCCATTGGCTGAGTTTGCCTTAAATAATCGCTACCAGGACTCCATTAAAACTACCCCTTTTTTTTGTAACCTTGGATTGCATCCGCGCTTTGGGTCGTTCTCGGCTAGGATGTCGGAGCTCCCTGGGGTAGAGAAAAACATACATCGCTTGAAAACAATATGGTCTGAAGTAAATACGAATTTGAAAGGGGCTCAAGTTAGACAGGCTTCAGCTGCAAACAAACGACGGTCCAAGGGGCCACACTTGGGGGTTGGGGACAAGGTTTGGCTTTCGACTAAAAACATCAAACTGAAAGTACCGTCTGCCAAACTGGGTCCCAGATTTATCGGCCCATATGAAATTATAGAAGTGGTTAACCTGGTAGCCTTCCGTTTGAAACTTCCGCAGTCATTTAAATTACCTAACGTGTTCCACAAGTCTCTCCTCAAACTGTATCGCTCCCCAATTCACCCTGTCCAGTCCCCTCCTCCTCCTGTTTCGGTCGGAGGGTCCTTGGAGTATGAAGTCCAGGGTATCCTTGACTCCCGCCTTGTGAGAGACTCCATACAGTATCTTATACACTGGAAGGGCTACGGCCTGGAGGAGAGGTCCTGGGTCCCCGCAAGGAACATCCATGCCAAGGCATTAATTAGGAGATTTCATCTCCTTCACCCTGACAAACCGGGTTTTGAGGGTCCGGAGGCCCCTCCTGGAGAGGGGGGTACTGTCACGTCGCCGTCAGACTCGGGGCCCGCTGTTCCGCCCTCAGCCACTAGGAGGCGACGGACTGTCACGCCGCCCTCGGGCTCGGGGCCTGCTGTCCAGGCCTTCGGCCACCAGGAGACGCCGGACTGACATGTCGTCGTCGATCTCGGGGCCTGCTGTTCCGCCCTCAACAACTAGGAGGCGCCGTGGCTCGCGCCCGAGTGAGGGCGGCAACAATGAAAGGGCTTCTGCGCAGGCGTCTACTGGACGCAGACTCCGCTCCTCTGTCAGTCATGAAGGGGCTGGTGCATCATCATCAGGTCTGGTCCTGGGGGCGGTCCTGATGACATCACCAGCCCGGGAGCCTGTGAGGGACGACCTGATCCCTCAAATACCTTGGGACTGGGCTTGCAAGCCGCCGGATATATTCTTGGTTCCCCTACGTGTTACTTGTGATTGCCTATCGTTAACTCCGACCTCAGCCTGAACTTCTGACTACTCTGTTGCCTGCCGTTTTTGTACCTTGCATTTCTCCTGATTACTGACGCTGACCTTGGCCTGGATTCCTGACCCCCTCTACTGCCTGACGATTTTGTACCTCCGCTACTCTCCCGGTTTTTGACCTCTGCCTGGACTCTCGACGCTGCCTCTGCCTGCCGTTTCTGTACCTCCACTGCTCACCTGGTTTCCGACTCCATTTTTGGCTCCCTTCCTGCTGTTCTATTGCGACCGTTCTGCTCTGGCACTCTGCTCCTGTTCAGACAGCGCTTCCTGGGCTCTGCAGTAAATCCAGATCCCTGTATAGGGGTAAAGGGTGTCGGTGCTACTCGGGGCGCTGTCTGTCTGCAGCCCAGACCCGCAGACGGACGCGACAACGGGGTCTCAGGGAGAACAATTTGCATCCTTCCCTGAAAGCCCTGTATTCTCTTTTGTCCCCAGAAAAACAGTCCGGTAAATTAACAGGAGATTCTGGGGACATAAGTGACACATCCTTATTCTCAGGACCGAGAGCCCCTGCAGCGACAGCCCCCTGCACTGTGTCTACCAGCTGCTGCTGGGTATGGGCCATCGTGCACTGTTCCACATTTAACTTCTGGAACATTTGAGTCAGGTGTTTTACCTGGTCTGACAGCGCTTGCATGGGGTCCATGATACAGGCTGGTGATGACCAAACACACACACACACTTTTTCCCTGAGAGGAAAGGAGGGGAGAAAAAAAAACTGTGATGGTCGTTTATAATGTCAGGGACAGAGTAACCGCCCTGCTATCCAGGTGACAAGGACACCAATAGCAAGTATGTGGAGGCTCCTTACCCACAGCGATGAGAGGTAGGAGCACAGCGCGGGTATGAGTAATCCAGCTCCAGGACCTGCGGGGAAGGCAGAGCGATAGTGAAGCGCTCGATGCCTGCAGGACCTGCGGCCATGTGACCGCGCGTCAGAGGGCTGGGAGGGGCTACAGCCGAGCTCCTGCAGTGCCGATGACAACACTGGTAAAGAAGCGGCGCAGAGAAATAACAATAGTCAGGCAGGCAATAAGGTCATACACAGGGCGGGCAACGAGGTACAGGAGGGATACTCAAAGGAGGGTCAAACGTAGCCAAAGGTCATACACAGAACGGGCAGCGAGGTACAGGAGGGATGCTCAGAAGGGAAGTCAGAACGTAGTCACTAGTCATACACAGAATGGCAGCGAGGTACAGGAGGGATGCTCAGAAGGGAAGTCAGAACGTAGTCACTAGTCATACACAGAACGGCAGCGAGGTACAGGAGGGATGCTCAGAAGGGAAGTCAGAACGTAGTCACTAGTCATACACAGAACGGGCAGCGAGGTACAGGAGGGATGCTCAGAAGGGAAGTCAGAACGTAGTCACTAGTCATACACAGAACGGGCAGCGAGGTACAGGAGGGATGCTCAGAAGGGAAGTCAGAACGTAGTCACTAGTCATACACAGAATGGCAGCGAGGTACAGGAGGGATGCTCAGAAGGGAAGTCAGAACGTAGTCACTAGTCATACACAGAATGGCAGCGAGGTACAGGAGGGATGCTCAGAAGGGAAGTCAGAAAGTAGCCAAAGGTCATACACAGAACGGGCAGCGAGGTACAGGAGGGATGCTCAGAAGGGAAGTCAGAAAGTAGTCACTAGTCATACACAGAACGGGCAGCGAGGTACAGAATCAGCAGACAAGAGACGTAAACCGTGACGGGACTGGATCAAACACCAAGCAGACAAACAACGATAGGCATGAAGCACAAACAGAACAGGGTCAGGCACACTCAGCTAAGAGTATAAACGACAGGGGACGGCTCTATCATGAGGCTATAAGAACCCTCCCTGGACCCACAGAGAGACTTTCCATGTTAACCCTTACCACACCTACCCTGACCTCCCAGTAAACCAGGACACTTAACAAACAGGGAATTCTCCCTCAAAATCCGGAACACAGTCCGGACATGTTCCACATGAGAATCCCAATCACTGGAAAAGATCAAAATATCATCCAGATAGATGATCAAAAACTTATCCACAAAGTCCCGGAAAATATAATTCATAAAGGATTGGAAGACAGAAGGGGCATTAGTGAGCCCAAAAGGCATCACCAGGTACTCAAAATGTCCCTCCGGAGTATTAAACGCCGTCTTCCATTCATCCCCGTGCTTGATGCGAATAAGATTATACGCCCCCCTGAGGTCAAGCTTAGTAAACCAGCAGGCACTCTTAACTCTGGAGAAAAAATCAGACATCAGAGGTAACGGGTACTGATATTTAACCGTCATCTTGTTAAGGGAACGATAATCAATACACGGTCTTAATGAACCATTTTTCTTGGCCACAAAAAAACCAGCGCCTAAAGGTGACGAGGATGGTCTAATATGACCCTTCTCCAACGACTCCTTAATATAGGATCGCATAGCATCTTGTTCGGGTACCGATAAGGTGAAAAGCCGACCCTTGGGAAATTTACACCCAGGCATCAACTCAATTGCACAGTCATAACTCCTATGAGGAGGCAATGACGCAGACTTACTCTCACTAAATACATCAGAAAAATCAGCCACATAATCAGGAATATCATGAGACTGAGGAGAGGTGGAGAAAACAGGAGCGTCCCTAAGAACACACTGACAACCCCAACTCACCACAGACACAGATTTCCAATCCAAAACTGGATTTTTTAGTTTGCAACCAGGGGAACCCCAGAACAATAGTATCATGCAGATTATGCAGCACCAAAAATGTACAATTTTCTTGATGGTCTGGCGACACTCGCATTATCACCTTGGTCCAAAACTGAGGTTTATTCTCTGCCAAAGGAGTAGCATCAATACCCCTCAAAGGAATAGGCGTCGGCAGAGGTATCATAGGAAAACCACACCATTTAGCAAAGTCCAAATCCATCAGATTCAAAGCTGCTCCTGAATCTACAAAAGCCTTAGCAAAAAATGTAGATAAGGAGCAGATCAGAGTAATTGCCAAAAGAAACTTAGGTTGTACACCACCCACAGCAAATGTGTGCGCAAAATGTTTCTCTCGTTTAGGGCAGACAGAAATAGTATGAGAGGCGTCTCCACAGAAAAAACACAGCTTATTACGTCTTCTAAACTCCTGACGTGGCGCCCTAGACAAAACCCCATCACATTGCATAGGTTCAGATGTTTGTTCAAAAGGCGGCAACGCCTCTCGTGTAGTTTTACGTTCACTTAAATGCCGATCAACTTGAATGGCTAATGACATAGAATCGTCAACACCAGAGGGAACAGAAAATCCCACCATCATATCTTTTACGGTCTCTGATAAACCCTTCCGAAAAAGAGCTGCTAGGGCATCATCATTCCATGTAGTAAGGACCGCCCACTGTTATGAACGGGTCACCGAGGAGGAAAAAAAAACAACAAGCTAAGTCTCAGAAAACCAGAGAGGTTGGTAACTATGCAGATTGCAGATCCCTGATCTTAACCACACAACTAGCAGCAGTCGTGGAGCGTTCCTACGATGGTCCTAGATGCCTCGTCACAACCGGAGAGCTACAAAATCCTAAAGCAGGAAAAGAGGAAAACTAACTGCCCCAGAGCAGACCCCAAAGGAAAGACAGCCCCCCACATGTATTGACGGTGAAGAAAGATGAAAACACAAACAAAGACAGGAAAATAGGCTGAGCAAACGATTTGGCCCGACTAACTAGAAAGGACAGGAAAGGAAAGCCACTGTCTGCAATCTGCCAAAAAACCCCACCAAAATAATGTCCAACACGTCTGATAGCAAAATTAACCCTGAAGTCACTAGACTTCTCCCACTATATCAGCACTCTGAAATATTCTGAAACAGAGCAAAAAGAGGCCAATCTAATAAGGGACAAAATGGCAAATTGGCAAATACAGATAAATAGGAGTGGAAGTTCAGCATAGCCCCAGCAGGGGCAAGCTGACCACACAAGAAACTGAATTGACCAACAAGCGCAAGTGTGGACATTAGCAAAAAACAAACTTA
This sequence comes from Dendrobates tinctorius, assembly GCF_039654945.1. Taxonomy (NCBI): domain Eukaryota; kingdom Metazoa; phylum Chordata; class Amphibia; order Anura; family Dendrobatidae; genus Dendrobates; species Dendrobates tinctorius. The sequence continues at coordinate 905,680 of NW_027361931.1, read as the reverse complement.
ACTTGAGAAGACTGGAAAAGAGCTGAAGTCCAAGACCTGAGAAGCAGACTGAATCACCAGCACCAGGATAGGGCGTCGGCTGTCTTATATCCAGTCTGATACTCCAGAGATCCAATCGTTATCCTCCTCATCAGGTGGCAGATCACTACCACTTAAACCAACCTCACTACCTCCTGTCACCACCAGAGGGAGAACGGAAGGAGAACTCTCAACTGGTGGAGCAGAAAACGAGCTCATAACAGTACCCCCCCTTGAGGAGGGGTCACCGAATCCTCATCCATGCCACCAGGCCGATTAGGATGGGCCCAGTGAAAAGCACGAACCAATTTATTGGCATGAATATCAGAGGCAGAGACCCAAGAATTATCCTCCTGGCCATAACCCTTCCATTTGACCAAATACTGGAGTTTCCATCTAACCAAACGAGAATCCAATATTTTCTCTACCTCAAATTCCACATTGCCTTTAACAAATACAGGGTCAGGAGGTGCCGCCACAGGAACTACTGGCTCAACAAACCTCTTCAACAGTGACTTGTGAAATACGTTATGGATTTTGAACGTAACTGGAAGAGCCAATCGAAAAGAAACAGGATTAAGAATCTCCAAAATCTTATAAGGTCCAATAAATCTTGGCTTAAATTTTGGAGATGCAACCTTCATAGGAATATTCCTAGATGACAACCAAACCATATCACCCACTTTAAACCGGGGGCCAATAGTCCTTTGCCGGTTGAAAAAACGCTGGGCCTTTTCCTGAGAGAGTGACAACTTATCCACCACTTGGTCCAATATCTGCTGCATTCTCTCAACCACAGTGTCCACACCTGGACAGGACGAAGATTCCACTTGCCCTGAAGAGAATCGAGGATGAACCCAAAATTACAGAAAAAGGTTGACATCAAAGTGGCAGAACTAGCTCTGTTGTTCAGTGCAAATTCGGCCAAGGGCAAAAATGAGACCCAATCATCTTGATCAGCAGATATAAAACATCTTAAATAAGACTCCAGAGTCTGGTTTGTTCTCTCAGTCTGCCCATTGGTCTGGGGATGAATCGCGGAGGAGAAGGATAACTGAATTCCCAGATTGGAACAAAAGGCTTTCCAGAATCTGGAAACAAACTGGACTCCTCTATCGGACACAATGTTCCCAGGAATCCCGTGTAACCGAACCACCTGTTGTGAAAACAAAAAAGGGTACCAACTCAGCGGAAGATGGCAACTTTGGGAGTGGTACAAGATGGACCATCTTTGAAAATCTATCACAAATCACCCAGATAACAGTCATTCTCTGAGAGACAGGAAGATCAGAAATAAAATCCATTGAGATATGGGTCCATGGCCTCTTGAGCACCGGCAGGGGCATCAGCAACCCACTAGAACGAGAACAGGGTTTAGACCGAGAACAAGTCCCACAGGACTGTACAAAATTCCTGACATCACGAGATAAGGCAGGCCACCAAAACGACCGACTCACCAAATCTCTGGTACCAAAAATACCCGGATGACCAGCCAATGCGGAGCAATGGACTTCAGACATCACTCTCTTTCTCCACTGGTCAGGAACATGCAATCTTCCCATAGGGTAACACTCAGGTTTATCCTCCTGAAATTCCTGCAGGGCGCGTCTCAAATCTGGTGAAATGGCAGAAAGAACTACCCCCTCACCTAGGATAGTAGTAGGCTCGGTCACATTAAGAGAATCAGCAAAGAAACTCCTAGAAAGGGCGTCTGCCTTAACATTCTTAGTGCCAGGGAGAAAAGAGACCACAAAATTAAAATGCGTGAAAAACAAGGCCCTAGCCTGTCTAGGATTCAAGCGTTTGGCCGACTCCAGATAAATCAGATTCTTGTGATCGGTGAGGACCACAACTTGATGTCTAGCTCCCTCCAACCAATGTCTCCACTCCTCAAATGCCCATTTCATGGCCAACAATTCCCGATTCCCCATGTCATAGTTGCGTTCAGATGGGGAAAACTTTAGAGAAAAGAAGGCACAGGGATTCATCTTAGAAGTCACAGGGTCTTTTTGGGACAAAACAGCTCCTGCACCAATCTCAGAAGCGTCTACCTCCACTTGAAATGGAAGTGAGACATCAGGTTGCCGTAAAACTGGAGCTGAAGTAAATCTCCGCTTAAGCTCCTGAAATGCTGAGACAGCCTCAGGAGACCAATTCAGCACATCAGCGCCCTTCTTGGTCAGATCAGTCAGTGGTTTGACAATACTAGAAAAGTTACCTATAAATTTACGATAGAAATTAGAAAAACCCAAAAACTTCTGGAGAGCCTTCAAAGAAGTGTGAAGTACAGTATTCAGATGTACGGGATATCTTGTTCTTCAGACTCCATTTTTGTGCTTGTGACGCCATTTTGTTGTTTACGAGTTAAATTTTGTAACTTAACTAGATGAAAGTTCACGGCTGTTATGAAACCAGACTGTTCCAGCTTGTACAAGATATGAGATGAGACCCTAAAAGAATGTGCTATTGTTCTATAGTCTATGTCACGCAGCTAGGGACATATTCCGATTTTCTTGCAATACTATTTGCTTAAATGTATTACGATTCTATTGGTAGTTGAGAACCTTGCATAATTAAGCAAAAGATTATAAAAGACGTGACTAAAATAAAGGGGCTTAGTGATCTATCTCGATCCTCCCGTACAGAGACCCCCGTCTCCGTGTGGTCATTCCCAGTTGCTAGCAACACCCTGTGAATTAATTTGGAATTCACTGGATCAACCGTGAAGGGTTAATTTAGCCCTCCCTAAATAGCTCCCTCAACAGCTGTAGGCTGAACCCAATCATAAATGGCCTGTACCTTGGCCGTGTCCATTTCAATAGTCGATGGAGACAAGATAAATCCCAAAAATGAAATCCTCTGTACACCAAAAAGGCACTTCGATCCCTTAACAAACAGGGAATTCTCCCTCAAAATCCGGAACACAGTCCGGACATGTTCCACATGAGAATCCCAATCACTAGAAAAGATCAAAATATCATCCAGATAGATGATCAAAAACTTATCCACAAAGTCTCGGAAAATATCATTCATAAAGGACTGGAAGACAGAAGGGGCATTAGTGAGCCCAAAAGGCATCACCAGGTACTCAAAATGTCCCTCCGGAGTATTAAACGCCGTCTTCCATTCATCCCCATGCTTGATGCAAATAAGATTATACGCCCCCCTGAGGACAAGCTTAGTAAACCAGCAAGCACCTTTAACTCTGGAGAATAAATCAGACATCAGAGGTAACGGGTACTGATATTTAACCGTCATCTTGTTACGGGAACGATAATCAATACACGGTCTTAATGAACCATCTTTCTTGGCCACAAAAAAAAACAGCACCTAAAGGTGACGAGGATGGTCTAATATGACCCTTCTCCAATGACTCCTTAATATAGGATCGCATAGCATCATGTTCGGGTACTGATAAGTTGAAAAGCCGACCCTTGGGAAATTTACACCCAGGCATCAACTCAATTGCACAGTCATAACTCCTATGAGGAGGCAAAGACGCAGACTTACTCTCACTAAGTACATCAGAAAAATCAGCTAGATAATCAGGAATATCATGAGACTGAGGAGAGGTGGAGAAAACAGGAGCGTCCCTAAGAACACAATGACAACCCCAACTCACCACAGACACAGATTTCCAATCCAAAACTGGGTTATGAGTTTGCAACCAGGGGAACCCCAGAACAATAGTATCATGCAGATTATGCAGCATCAAAAATTTACAATTTTCTTGGTGGTCTGGGGCAACTTGCATTGTCACCTGGGTCCAAAACTGAGGTTTATTCTCCGCCAAAGGAGTAGCATCAATACCCCTCAAAGGAATGGGCATCTGCAGAGGCGTCATGGACAAACCACAACGTTTAGCAAAGTCCAAATCCATCAGATTCAGAGCTGCTCCTGAATCCACAAAAGCTTTAGTGGAAAATGTGGACAAGGAGCAGATCAGAGTAATTGCCAAAAGGAACTTAGGTTGTATACTGCCCACAGCAAATGTGTGTGCAAAACGTTTCTCTCGTTTAGGGCAGACAGATAATATGAGAGGCGTCTCCACAGAAAAAACACAGCTTATTACGCCTTGTAAACTCCCGACGTTGCACCCCAGACAAAACCCCATCACATTGCATAGGTTCAGACATTTGTTCAAAAGGTGGAAGCGCCTCCCGTGTAGTTTTACGTTCACGTAAACGCCGATCAACTTGAATGGCTAATGACATAGAGCCATCCAGACCAGAGGGAACAGGAAATCCCACCATAACATCTTTTACGGTCTCTGACAAACCTTTCCGAAAGAGAGCTGCCAATGCACTATCATTCCATGTAGTAAGGACCGCCCACTTTCAGAATTTTTGACAGTACAACTCTGCAGGATCCTGACCCTGGTATAATGCCAACAGGGTTCTCTCAGCTTGATCAACGGCATTAGGTTCATCATACAACAACCCCAAGGCCTGAAAAAATGCATCCACATTAATCAGAATAGGATTTTCAGGTGTATGAGAAAAAGCCCAATCCTGGGGATCGCCGCGCAGCAAAGAGATGACAATTTTAACCTGCTGCACAGAGCTCCCCGATGAGTTAGGCTTCAAAGCAAGAAATAATTTACAATTATTCTTAAAATTCAGAAATTTAGACCGATCCCCAGAAAACACATCAGGAGTAGGAATCTTGGGTTCAGCAGCATGTGACTGAATAAGGCAGGTGGAAATTCCCTGTACTTCAGCAGCAAGTTGCTCCACATGAACAGACAGTTGCTTAATCTCCATTGGCCTCAGAGAAAAAGAGGAAAAAATATACATATAAAAAAAAAAAAAAAAAAAAAAAATTCTGACACTTTTTTCTATTTTCTTTCTACAATTCCTTCCTGCTTTTGAGTACCAGAGAATCTGCGGTATGGCTGGTGATTCTGTTATGAACGGGTCACCGAGGAGGAAAAAAAAAACAACAAGCTAAGTCTCAGAAAACCAGAGAGGTTGGTAACTATGCAGATTGCAGATCCCTGATTTAACCACACAACTAGCAGCAATCGAGGAGCGTTCCTACGATGGTCCTAGATGCCTCGTCACAACTGGTGAGCTACATAAACCTAAAGCCAGAAAAGAGGAAAATGAACTGCCCCAGAACAGACCCCAAAGAAAAGACAGCCCCCCACATGTATTGACAGTGAAGAAAGATGAAAACACAAAGGCAGGAAAATAGGCTGAGCAAACGATGGGGCCCGACTAACTAGAAAGGACAGGAAAGGAAAGCCACTGTCTGCAATCTGCAAAAAAACCCTACCAAAATAATGTCCAACACGTCTGATAGCAAAATTAACCCTGAAGTCACTAGACTTCTCCCACTATATCAGCACTCTGAAATATTCTGAAACAGAGCAAAAAGAGGCCAATCTAATAGGGGACAAAAAGGCCAATTGGCAAATACAGATAAATAGGAGTGGAAGTTCAGCATAGCCCCAGCAGGGGCAAGCTGACCACACAAGAAACTGAATTGACCAACAAGCGCAAGTGTGAACATTAGCAAAAAACAAACTTAACTTGAGAAGACAGGAAGAGAGCTGAAGTCCAAGACCTGAGAAGCAGACTGAATCACCAGTACCAAGATAGGGCGTCGGCTGTCTTATATCCAGTCTGATACTCCAGAGATCCAATCGTTTTCCTCCTCATCAGGTGGCAGATCACTACCTCTTAAACCAACCTCACTACCTCCTGTCACTACCAGAGGGAGAACGGAAGGAGAACTCTCAACTGGTGGAGCAGAAAATGAGCTCATAACAGCCCACTTTCGGAATTTTTGACTGTATAACTCTGCAGAATCCTGACCCTGTTCACTGTCTATAGGGTTTTCTCAGCTTGATCAACAGCATTAGGTTCATCATACAACAACCCCAAAGCCTGAAAAAATGCATCCACATTAGTCAGAATAGGATTTTCAGGTGTCAGAGAAAACGCCCAATCCTGGGGATCGCCGCGCAGCAAGGAGATGACAATTTTAACCTGCTGCACAGAGCTCCCCGATGAGTTAGGCTTCAAGGCAAGAAATAATTCACAATTATTCTTAAAATTCAAAAATTTAGACAGATCCCCAGAAAACACATCAGGAATAGGGGTCTTTGGTTCAACAGCATGTGACTGAGTGAGATAGGCAAAATTTCCCCGCACTTCAGCAGCGAGCTGCTCCACACGATCAGACAATTGCTTAATCTCCATTAAAGAAAAAATCCTCCTACGGCCCCAGAAAAAAAGAGGAAAAAATACATTCTGACACTTTTTTTTTTTCTTTTTTATTTTTTTAAACAATTTTATCCTGCTTTTGAGTACCCTAGAATCTGCGGTATGGCTGGTGATTCTGTTATGAATTGGTCACCGAGGAGGAAAACAAGACCAAGCCAAGTCGCAGAAAACCAAAGAGGGTGGTAATTAAGCGGATTTCAGACCCCTGATCCAACCACACAACTAACAGCAGCCGTGGGGCGTGCCTACGATGATTCTAGACGCCTCGTCACAGCCAGAGGACTAAATAAGTCTAAAGCAAGAAAGGGGAAATCTAAACTGCCCCAGAGCAGACCCCAAAGGAATAGACAGCCCCCAAACATGTATTGTCGGTGAGACTAGATGAAAACACAAACACAGATAGAAAAATAGGCTGAGTTTTGTGAGTTAATTTTCCCCTTCACCATTGAGGTCTGATGAACTCCCTCTTCTTGTGAAGGAAGGTAGTGAGGCTGATTACCAAGCACCTGAGCAGATAGATGATGACTTGGTGACTGGAATTGCTGACTGGATATAAGGCAGTCGACGCCCTTCTGCCTTGCTGGTGATTTCTCTGTTGGATTCTAGGAGACAAGTCTGATTCCTGCTCCTCAAAAGCTAAGTTTTCTGCCCTGCTTTTTGCATTTGTGTTTTGGTTTTGTTTGCCTTGTTTTTCTGGATTTCTGCCATTCCCTGGTGGGGGTGATCTGAATTCCTTTGTGTGTTTTTGCTCTGTCTTCAGAAAGTACCTGAGTACTGATATAGTCTTTTTGAAGCCTAGCGTCTTCAGGGCTTTTATCCCTATCAGTCTGATGGCTCATTTTTTGATAGGATTTTCGCGGATTGCAGACATCAGCTTTTCTATCCTGTCCTATTTAGTTAGCTTGGGCCCCATCATTTGCTCAGCCTATCTTTCTATCTGTGTTAGTGTTTTTTCATCTTGCTTCACCGTCATTATATGTTGGGGGCTGCCTATTGCTTTGGGGTCTGCTCTGGGGCAGTTTAGATTTCCCTTTATGTCTTTAGGCTATGTAGTTCTCCGGCTGTGATTGAGGGGTCTAGGGCACCGTAGGAACCCCCCACGGCTACTGCTAGTTGTTGTTGATAGGTTCAGGGGTCTGCAATCCGGTAGCTGCCAACTTCTCTGGTTTTCTGGACTTAGCTAGTATTTCTGTTTTTGCCTCCTATGGTGTCTCATTCATAACAGAATCACCAGCCATACCGCAGATCCTAGGGTACTCAATAGCAGGAAAGAATTGTAAAAAAAAAAAAGGTGTGTATATTTTTTCCTCTATATCTCTGAGGCCGTAGGGGGAATTTTTTTTTCTCTCAATGGAGATAAAGCAATTGTCTGATCGTGTGGAGCAGCTCGCTGCGGAAATGCGGGGAATTTTCGCCTACCTTGCTCATTCACATGCTGCTGGACCAAAGATCCCTGCTCCTGATGTGTTTTTTGGGGATCGGCCTAAATTTTTGAATTTCAAAAATAATTGTAAATTATTTTTTGCCTTGAAGCCCAACTCGTCAGGGAGCTCCGCGCAGCAGGTTAAAATTGTCATCTCTTTGCTGCGTGGCGACCCCCAGGATTAGGCGTTTTCTTTGAAACCAGATGATCCTATTCTGACTAATGTGAACGCATTTTTTCAAGCCTTGGGGTTGTTGTATGACGAACCTAATGCTATTGATCAGGCTGAAAAGACCCTGTTGGCATTGAGCCAGGGTCGAGATTCTGCAGAATTGTACTGTCAAAAATTCCGAAAATGGGAGGTCCTTACTACCTGGAATGATAATGCCTTGGCAGCTCTCTTTCGGAAGGGTTTGTCAGAAGCCGTAAAAGATACTATGGTGGGATTTCCTGTTCCCTCTGGTCTTGACGATTCTATGTCATTAGCCATTCAGGTTGATCGGCGTTTACGTGAACGCAGGACTGCACGAGAGGTGTTGCCACCTGTTGAACAAGTGTCTGAACCTATGCAATGTGATAGAGTCTTGTCCAGGGAGCAACGTCAGGAGTTCAGAAGGCGTAATAAGCTGTGTTTTTTTTGTGGAGATGCCTCGCATATTATTTATGTCTGTCCTAAACGAGAGAAACGTTTTGCACACACGTTTTCTGTGGGTGGTGTTCAACCTAAGTTTCTTCTGGCAATTACTCTGATCTGCTCCCTGTCCACATTTTCTGCAAAGGCTTTTGTGGATTCGGGAGCAGCCCTGAACCTAATGGACTTGGATTTTGCTAAACGTTGTGGATTTCCTATGATACCATTGTTCTGGTGTTTCCCTGGTTGCAAATTCATAATCCAGTTTTGGATTGGAAATCTGTGTCTGTGGTGAGTTGGGGTTGTCGGTGTGCCCTTAGTGAGGCTCCGGTTTTTTCCACCTCTCCTCAGTCGCATGATGTTCCTGACTATTTGGCGGACTTTTATGATGTATTTAGTGGGAATGAGTCTGCGTCTTTGCCTCCTCATAGGAGTTATGACCGTGCAATTGAACTGAGCCCGGGGTGTAAATTTCCCAAGGGTCGGCTCTTCAATTTACCTGTACCCGAGCACGAGGCTATGCGATCCTATATTAAGGAGGCGTTGGAGAAGGGTCATATTAGACCATCCTCTTCACCCTTAGGTGCTGGGTTTTTTTCGTGGCCAAAAAGGATGGTTCATTAAGGCCTTGTATTGATTATCGTGCCCTCAACAAAATTACTATTAAATATCAGTATCCAATAACTAATAATATTAGTGTGCGCTTGGAACACTCAAAGAAGAGGGAAATCTAAATTGGGTGGTTATTAGGGATGGGCGAATCCTGAAATACTCGGAATCGCTAGACTCTAATGAGTCCGATTCGGAAACTCGCTACTCGTTGCGAGTCTAGAGAGTCCAATGTTAATGAATGGGGATGCGAGTATTGCAGCGATTCCTGTGCTGCCATTTTTTTTGTTCCGCTTACTTCCCGCATGTGGCTGTGCACACCATGCGGAAAGTAAGCAGAACAATTGCGGATGGTACCCACGGTCCGGAGGAGAGGAGACTGTCCTCCGGGCTTTGGGTACCATATCCCTGCAAAAAATAGAATTTAAAAATAAAAAATATTGTTATTCTTACCCTCCGACGTCCCGCGCAGCCTTCCCGCCTCTCCACGTATCCGTTCCCAGTAGTCCTTTGCGAAAATGCCTGCGATGGCGTCCGTTCTCGCGGGATCGCGAAGTCTCGCGGTCATTCGTGCGACGTCATCGCGAATGACCGCGAGACATCGCGATCCCGCGAGAACGGACGTCATCGCGGGCATTTTCGCAAAGGATTACTGGGAACGGATGCGTGAAGAGGCGGGAAGGCTGCACGGGACGTCGGAGGGTAAGAATAACAATATTTTTTATTTTTTTTACATTTTATCTTTTACTACTGATGCCGCATAGGCAGCCTCAGTAGTAAAAAGTTGGTCACACTTGTCAAACACTATGTTTGACGAGTGTAACCAACCTGTCAATCAGTTCTCCAAGCGATGCTACAGATCGCTTGGAAAACGCTAGCATTTTGCAAGCTAATTACGCTTGCAAAATGCTAGTTTTTCCGCGGGAAAATCGCGGGAATTTAAAATGCGATTTTCCCGCGGAATGGAATTCCGGAATTCTCGCGGTAATTTCCGCGAGAGTTCCGGTACGTGTGCACTTAGCCTTATTTGCATTGGACTCGTTACTGTGCGAGTAATCGCTTGGAAACTCGCAGAGTACCGACTCCTGCGAGTCCCCTACTACTCGCAGAGTAACGAGTCCTAACGAGTAGATTCGCCCATCCCTAGTGGTTATAGAATAAAAAAAAAAACCTCTTATAAGTGCTCTTTATGTAGCTGGATAATAGCGAGGAATAGCAATTAGTAATAGTCAATTGTAAGACCTCAGAAGAAGTGCTTAAGGGAAAAAAGAATATATATAGATGCTGGTGGCAAACTTAGTTCCAACCTGAACAATCACAAACTAAAAAGGCATGAGTGAGGGTAAAAACCTGAAATCACTGAACAGGTTATATACTGCAGGGTAATTCTCCCTGATAGTAGCTTAAAAAAAAAAAAAAAGGCAAAGTCAAATTGCAGCCTGTGAACGGCTGTGCAGAGTAGCCGCAATAGTAAATGCACAAGTCAGAGAGCGGTACCTGTAAAGATAATGCGATGCGAAGTCCTCACTCCAGTAAGCGGTGCAAGTTAAAATAGCGCTTTTTGCTCCAGCGCTTGGAAAAGGAGGGGGGGGTTTGTACACAGGGGTATAGACGAGTTACAGGGGCTGCCCCGGCCGGTGGCAGCCTCCTGTCAGTGTACCTCCAGCTGTGCAGCAGACGTGAGCGGCCTCTCGTGCACCCGGCGTCTGTGAGCTGCTCCAGGTATACAGGACCTTCGTGATGTGAGTCAACACATGACCACGTCAGTTTCACTTGCTGGTGGTTGCGACGGGGACCAATGGACTTTCCAACATGTTTCAAAGACTAACTGTGTTCTTCCTCAGGGATGGTCCCCCCCGCCACAGGAGGATTATTTAAGCAGTCCCGCCGCTTAGGCAAGTTTAACCCAATTAACTTAATAGAAGCCAAAAAGTTCGATTTCACTATTTAACCCCTTCGGTATTAGGGTGTCCAATGCAAATATCCAGCGGCTCTCAGCACGCGACATTAGCTTTATATGGTTGCCTTTACGCACTTGTGGCTTAACATGTTCAATTCCTGTGAAGATAAGGTTATTCACAGAGCCTCCATGACATTCTGAAAAATGTTTAGAGAGGGGATGACCCAGAAATTTTTTCTTTAGCTTTCTTATATGTTCCTTAATCCTTATCTGCAGGGATCTTTTCGTGCGTCCTACATATACCTTCTGGCATGGACATTTGATGGTATATATGACACTCTCCGTTTTACAAGTAATAAAATCTGATATTTCCAATTTATTAGAATTATTGCTCCCCATAGCCCATTGTTGTTTAGGGCTCATAGTTTGTTGGCAAGCCCTGCATTTTTTGCAGGGAAAAAAACCTTTCAAATTGCCTATAAAAGATGGAGTAGGTGCATTAAGATGGTTATTTAATACAGTGGGGGCAATCATACTACCAATATTACGGGCTTTTCTGTAAACGAACTTTGGACCTGGTGGAATTGAGCATCCTATAATTTTATCCTCTTTCAAAATGTCCCAATGTTTTTTGACAATTCTAGTCAAAATATGACAGTTTGAGTTGTATTCGGTTATAATAGGGATAAAATCATCAAAGGGAGTATTTTCGGAATCATAATCCTGAATTTTAGAGCAATTCCTGCGAATTCTGATGTACTGACTCTTAGGTACATTTAATAGCCAATTAGGTAAATGGCAGCTGTCTATTGGGATGTAGCTGTTTGCATCTGTAGGCTTATGGAAGACACGGGTTTGAATGGAGTTATCCTCAATAAAAATACACAGATACACAGACATATAAGAAATTAGTGAGAGATCCTACTGATAAATTCATAGGAGAACTAAAACTCCTTACAATGGGGGCATTTCAGCTGGGTATTTTAAACAAAAAAGAATTTGATTTTATTAACACCCCTTTTCCTAAGATCGCTATGTTTTATTACTTACCGAAAGTTCATAAAAGTTTGATTAATCCCCCCGGCCGCCCTATTATCTCGGGTATACAGTGCCTAACGGCTAACCTATCAAAGTATGTTGACTGCCACCTCCAGAAATTAGTTCCCCTACTGCCAGCCTATCTTAGGGATAGCACCCATGTATTGCAACTGCTGGGGGAGGTAGGATGGCAGGATCATTATATTTTAGGTTCACTAGACATCACTTCTCTGTATACGGTGATCCAACATGAAAAAGGCTGTTATGCCGCCACCTATTTTTTAAAGAAACATGGAATAGTTCCGGACATACAGGCTGAATTTTTACATGAATGTATGCAATTTATTTTAACCCACAACTATTTTAAATATTTGGTGGACTACTACACCCAGCAATGGGGGACCGCGATGGGTACCAGGTTCGCGCCAAGTTACGCCAATTTGTATGTGGGAAAATGGGAGGAGGACACAATTTACCCTTCCGGGGAGCTACATGCGGGCCTGGTACTTTGGAAACGTTTAATTGACGACGTTGTTTTTATTTGGTCTGGTGGCCTAGAATCATTAGATTTGTTTTTAGCGGATATTAATAAAAATGAATATTTTTTAAACTTTACCTCTACCACCAGTACCAGCAGTATTAATTTTTTAGATCTAAGTATTTTTATTGAGGATAACTCCATTCAAACCCGTGTCTTCCATAAGCCTACAGATGCAAACAGCTACATCCCAATAGACAGCTGCCATTTACCTAATTGGCTATTAAATGTACCTAAGAGTCAGTACATCAGAATTCGCAGGAATTGCTCTAAAATTCAGGATTATGATTCCGAAAATACTCCCTTTGATGATTTTATCCCTATTATAACCGAATACAACTCAAACTGTCATATTTTGACTAGAATTGTCAAAAAACATTGGGACATTTTGAAAGAGGATAAAATTATAGGATGCTCAATTCCACCAGGTCCAAAGTTCGTTTACAGAAAAGCCCGTAATATTGGTAGTATGATTGCCCCCACTGTATTAAATAACCATCTTAATGCACCTACTCCATCTTTTATAGGCAATTTGAAAGGTTTTTTTCCCTGCAAAAAATGCAGGGCTTGCCAACAAACTATGAGCCCTAAACAACAATGGGCTATGGGGAGCAATAATTCTAATAAATTGGAAATATCAGATTTTATTACTTGTAAAACGGAGAGTGTCATATATACCATCAAATGTCCATGCCAGAAGGTATATGTAGGACGCACGAAAAGATCCCTGCAGATAAGGATTAAGGAACATATAAGAAAGCTAAAGAAAAAATTTCTGGGTCATCCCCTCTCTAAACATTTTTCAGAATGTCATGGAGGCTCTGTGAATAACCTTATCTTCACAGGAATTGAACATGTTAAGCCACAAGTGCGTAAAGGCAACCATATAAAGCTAATGTCGCGCGCTGAGAGCCGCTGGATATTTGCATTGGACACCCTAATACCGAAGGGGTTAAATAGTGAAATCGAACTTTTTGGCTTCTATTAAGTTAATTGGGTTAAACTTGCCTAAGTGGCGGGACTGCTTAAATAATCCTCCTGTGGCGGGGGGGACCATCCCTGAGGAAGAACACAGTTAGTCTTTGAAACATGTTGGAAAGTCCATTGGTCCCCGTCGCAACCACCAGCAAGTGAAACTGACGTGGTCATGTGTTGACTCACATCACGAAGGTCCTGTATACCTGGAGCAGCTCACAGACGCCGGGAGCACGAGAGGCCGCTCACGTCTGCTGCACAGCTGGAGGTACACTGACAGGAGGCTGCCACCGGCCGGGGCAGCCCCTGTAACTCGTCTATACCCGTGTACAAACCCCCCCCTCCTTTTCCAAGCGCTGGAGCAAAAAGCGCTATTTTAACCTGCACCGCTTACTGGAGTGAGGACTTCGCATCGCATTATCTTTACAGGTACCGCTCTCTGACTTGTGCATTTACTATTGCGGCTACTCTGCACAGCCGTTCACAGGCTGCAATTTGACTTTGCCTTTTTTTTTTTTTTTTTTTTTAAAGCTACTATCAGGAAGAATTACCCTGCAGTATATAACCTGTTCAGTGATTTCAGGTTTTTACCCTCACTCATGCCTTTTTAGTTTGTGATTGTTCAGGTTGGAACTAAGTTTGCCACCAGCATCTACAGCACTTCTTCTGAGGTCTTACAATTGACTATTACTAATTGCTATTTCTCGCTATTATCCAGCTACATAAAGAGCACTTATAAGAGGTTTTTTTTTTTGTTTTTTTTTCTATAACCACCCAATTTAGATTTCCCTCTTCTTTGAGTGTTCCAAGCGCACACTAATATTATTAGTTATTTTACCTTATTTCTTTGACACCCTTGTGACAGGTGTCTTAGTGTTTGCTGCTGGAATTACAGTCATACACAAGCGCCACTCCACTGAATCTCCATTCGAAATATCAGTATCTGTTACCCCTGATTTCGGATCTATTCTCCAGAGTTAAAGGTGCTTGCTGGTTTACCAAGCTTGACCTCAGGGGGGCGTATAATCTTATTCGCATTAAGCATGGGGATGAATGGAAGACGGCGTTTAATACTCCGGAGGGACATTTTGAGTACCTGGTGATGCCTTTTGGGCTCACTAATGCCCCTTCTGTCTTCCAGTGCTTCATGAACGACATTTTCCGAGACTTTGTGGATAAATTTTTGATTATCTATCTGGATGATATTTTAATCTTCTCCAAAGATTGGGATTCTCATGTGGAACATGTTCGGACTGTATTCCGGATCTTGAGGGAGAATTCCCTGTATGTCAAAGGATCGAAATGCCTTTTTGGGGTACAGAGGATTTCATTTTTGGGATTTATTTTGTCTCCGTCAACTATTGAAATGGACCCGGCCAAGGTACAGGCCATTTATGACTGGGTTCAGCCCACTTCTTTGAAGGCCCTCCAGAAGTTTTTGGGTTTTGCTAATTTTTATCGGAAATTTATAGCAAAATTTTCTAGTATTGCCAAGCCATTGACTGATCTGACTAAGAAGGGTGCTGATGTGTTGAATTGGTCTCCGGAGGCTGTTTCTTCCTTTCAGGAGCTGAAGTGAAGATTCACTTCTTCCCCGGTTTTGCGGCAACCTGATGTCTCACTCCCGTTCCAGGTAGAGGTGGACGCTTCTGAGATTGGTGCAGGAGCTGTTTTTCCCCAAAAGGTCCTGTAACATCTAAAATGAATCTCTGTGCTTTCTTTTCCCGAAAGTTCTCCCCATCTGAACGTAACTATGATGTGGGGAATCGGGAACTGTTAGCCATGAAATGGGCAGTTGAGGAGTGGAAACATTGGTTGGAGGGAGCTAAACATCAAGTCGTGGTCCTCACTGACCACAAGAATTTGATTTACCTGGAGTCGGCCAAACGCTTGAACCCTAGACAGGCTAGGTGGGCCTTGTTTTTTTACACGTTTTGATTTTGTGGTCTCATTTGTTCCTGGCACTAAGAATGTCAAGGCAGACGCTCTCTCTAGGAGCTTCTTTGCTGATTCTCCTGTGGTGACCAAGCCTGCTACCATCTTAGGCGAAGGGGTAGTTCTTTCTGCCATCTCGCCTGATTTGAGACGTGCTCTGGAAGAGTTCCAGGAGGACAAACCTGAGCGTTGTCCCAGTGGAAAGTTGTATGTTCCTAACCAGTGGTAGAAGAGAGTGATGTCTGAAGTTCATTGCTCTGCATTGGCTGGTCATCCAGGTATTTTTGGTACTAGAGATCTGGTGAGTCGGTCTTTTTGGTGGCCCGCCTTGTCTCGTGATGTCAGGAATTTTGTGCAGTCCTGTGGGACTTGCTCCTGGTCTAAACCTTGTTCTCGCTCTAGTGGGTTGTTGATGCCTCTGCCGGTCCCCAGGAGGCCATGGACCCATAGTTCAATGGATTTCATCTCTGATATGCCTGTCTCTCAGAGAATGACTGTTATTTGGGTGATTTGTGATAGGTTCTCTAAGATGGTTCATCTTGTACCACTCCCTAAGTTGCCATCTTCCTCTGAGTTGGTGCCCCTGTTTTTGCAACAGTTGGTTCGCTTGCACGGGATTCCTGAGACCATTGTATCTCATAGAGGAGTTCAGTTTGTGTCTTGATTATGGAGGACTTTCTGTTCCAAGCTGGGAATTCAGTTGTCCTTCTCCTCTGCTTTTCACCCTCAGACCAATGGGCAGACGGAGAGAACAAACCAGACCTTGGAGTCGGATTTGAGATGTTTTATTTCCGCTGATCAGGATGATTGTGTTTCATTTTTGCCCTTGGCCGAATTTGCTCTAAATAATATAGCTAGTTCTGCCACTTTGATGTCACCTTTTTTTTGTAACTTTGGGTTTCATCCTCGATTTTCTTCAGGGCAGGTGGAGCCTTCTGCCTGCCCAGGTGTTGACACTGTGGTGGAGAGAATGCACCAGATCTGGGACCAAGTGGTGGATAAGTTGTCTCTCTCCCAGGAAAAGGCGCGGTTTTCCAACTGACATAGGACCATTGGTCTCCAGTTTAAGGTGGGTGATATGGTTTGGTTATCATCAAAAAATATCGCTATGAAGGTGGCTTCTCCTAAGTTTAAGCCTAGATTTATTGGACCTTACAAGATTTTGGAGATTATTAATCCGGTCTCTTTTCGTTTGGCTCTTCCTGTCACATTTAAAATCCATAATGTGTTTCATAAGTCCTTGTTGAAGAGGTTTGTTGAACCAGTAGTTCCTGGGGTGGCACCTCCGGACCCTGTATTGGTTGAAGGTAACATGGAATATGAGGTAGAGAAGATACTGGATTCCCGTCTGGCTAGACGGAGACTCCAGTATTTGGTTAAGTGGAAGGGTTATGGCCAGGAGGATAATTCCTGGGTCTCTGCCTCTGATATTCATGCCAAAAGATTGGTGCGTGCCTTTCATCGGGCTCATGTTGATCGCCCTGGTGGCGTGGATGAGGGTTCGATGACCCCTCCTCAAGGGGGAGGTACTGTTGTGAGTTCATTTTCCCCTTCACCATTGAGGTCTGATGAACTCCCTCTTCTTGTGAAGGAAGGTAGTGAGGCTGATTACCAAGCACCTGAGCAGATAGATGATGACTGGGTGACTGGAATTGCTGACTGGATATAAGGCAGTCGACGCCCTTCTGCCTTGCTGGTGATTTCTCTGTTGGATTCTAGGAGACCAGTCTGATTCCTGCTCCTCAAAAGCTACGTTTTCTGCCCTGCTTTTTGCATTTGTGTTTTGGTTTTGCTTGCCTTGTTTTTCTGGATTTCTGCCATTCCCTGCTGGGGGTGATCTGAATTCCTTTGTGTCTTTTTGCTCTGTCTTCAGAAAATACCTGAGTACTGATATAGTCTTTTTGAAGCCTAGCGTCTTCAGGGCTTTTTTCCCTATCAGTCTTTTGGCTCATTTTTTGATAGGATTTTTGCGGATTGCAGACAGCAGCTTTTCTATCCTGTCCTATTTAGTTAGCTTGGGCCCCATCATTTGCTCAGCCTATCTTTCTATCTGTGTAAGTGTTTTTTCATCTTGCTTCACCGTCATTATATGTTGGGGGCTGCCTATTGCTTTGGGGTCTGCTCTGGGGCAGTTTAGATTTCCCTTTCTGTCTTTAGGCTACGTAGTTCTCCGGCTGTGACCGAGGGGTCTAGGGCACCGTAGGAACCCCCCACGGCTACTGCTAGTTGTTGTTGATAGGTTCAGGGGTCTGCAATCCAATAGCTGCCAACTCTCTGGTTTTCTGGACTTAGCTAGTATTTCTGTTTTTGCCTCCTACGGTGTCTCATTCATAACAGCTGAGCAAACGATGGGGCCCAAACTAACTAGAAAGATCAGGAAAGGAAAGATACTGTCTGCAATCATGCCAAAAAACCCTGCAAAAATGTCCAACACTTATAGCAAAAAATACCCTGAAGTCACTAGACTTCTCCCACTATATCAGCACACTGGTATATTCTGAGAACAGAGCAAAAAGAGGCCAATCTAATAAGGGACAAAAAGCAAACTGGCACATATAGTGACATAAGAGTGGAAATTCAGCACAGCCCCAGCCGGGGCTGACTGACCACACAAAAAACTGAATAGACCAAACCAAACCAAATCAAAAGTGAACATTAGCAAAAACGACTTAGCTTGAGAAGGCAGGAACTGAGCTGGAAACTAAGACCTCAGGAGGCAGGAAAAAATCACCAGCATGGGAATAGGGAGTCGGCTGTCTTAAATCCAGTCTGAGACTCCAGATGTCCACTCCTCTTCCTCATTATTAGGTGGCAGGTCTCTACCTCCTGCCACCACCAGAGGGAGCCCGGAAAGAGAACTCACAACTCCTCTGTCAGCACAACCAGCTCCCTCACCAGAAACCAGAGGCTGACCAGAAAATGAGTTCACAACAGGGGGCAGCACGAGTGCTGAAAGTGGACACTGCGCAAATGTAATAGGGGCAGCACAAGTGCTGGAAGTGGACATAGAACTTTAGGGATTCTTCAAATTGTCCTGACACAGCCTCATTGAGAGGGGGCGCCAAAAGTCGTGCTCTTAGGGTGCCAACCTTTACTGCCAGGCAGGTTCAGGATTAGGATTACTGTACAGTTGTGTAGATTATTTGGTCTATGCTTACATTTTGTTTTTTTAACCAATTGTTTACACTGGGTAGGTGTCTGAATTAAATAAATTGTTTAAGGGATTATATGTTCACTTTATCAGTCGGTTACAGACCATGGATCATTTGGGAGCAAATCAGGTATCAGTTGGTCACTAGTCAGGGATTAGTCAGTGACCAGTCAGTGATCAGTCTGAGACCAGATTGGGAATCAAAGACCTGTCTGTGATTGCTCGGTCTCCAGTTACAGATCAGTCTGTCTCCATTCAGGCATCAGTCGGTCACCATTCAGGGATCAATCGGTCTCCATTCAGGGATCAATCGGTCTCCATTCAGGGATCGGTCGGTCTCCATTCAGGGATCAGTCGGTCTCCATTCAGGGATCGGTCGGTCTCCATTCAGGAATCGGTCTGTCTCCATTCAGGAATCGGTCGGTCTCCATTCGGGGATCGGTCGGTCTCCATTCAAGGATCGGTCGGTCTCCATTCAGGGCTCAGTCGGTCTCCATTCAGGAATCGGTCTGTCTCCATTCGGGGATCAGTCGGTCTCCATTCAGGAATCGGTCGGCCTCCATTCAGGGATCAGTTGTTCTCCATTCAGGGATCAGTCGTTCTCCATTCAGGAATCGGTCTGTCTCCATTCGGGGATGGGTCTGTCTCCATTCAGGAATCGGTCTGTCTCCATTCAGGGATCAGTCGGTCTCCATTCGGGGATCAGTCTGACTGTTTTCAGCAATCGGTCTGTCTCCATTCAGGAATCGGTCGGTCTCCATTCGGGGATCGGTCAGTCTCCTTTCGGGGATCGGTCTGTCTCCATTCGGGGATCGGTCTGTCCCCTTTCGGGGATCGGTCTGTCTCCATTCGAGGATCGGTTGGTCTCCATTCAGGGATCGGTCGGTCTCCATTCGGGGATCGTCGGTCTCCATTCGGGGATCGGTCTGTCTCCATTTGGGGATTGGATCGTCGGTCTCCATTCAGGGATCAGTCGGTCTCCATTCAGGGATCGTCGGTCTCCAGGGATCAGTCTGTCTCCATTCGGGGATGGGTCTGTCTCCATTTGGGGATCGGTCAGTCTCCATTTGGTGATCGGTCTGTCTCTATTCGGGGATCGTCGGTCTCCATTTGGGTATCGGTCTGTCTCCATTTGGGAATCGGATCTTCGGTCTCCATTCAGAGATCAGTCTGTCTCCATTCAGGGATCAGTCTGTCTCCATTCAGGGATCATCGGTCTCCATTCGGGGATCGTCTGTCTCCATTCGGGGATCGGGTCGGTCTCCTTTCGGGGATCGGTCTGTCTCTATTCGGGGGTCTGTCTGTCTCCATTCGGGGATCAGTCGGGATCAGTCGGTCTCCATTCGGGGATCGGTCTGTCTCCATTCGGGGGTCGGTCTGTCTCCATTCGGGGATCAGTCAGTCTCCATTCAGGGATCAGTCGGTCTCCATTCAGGGATCAGTCTGTCTCCTTTCGGGGATCAGTCTGTCTCCATTCGGGGATTAGTCTGTCTCCATTCGAGGATCAGTCGGTCTCCATCCGGGGATCGTCGGTCTCCATTCGGGGATCGTCGGTCTCCATTCTGGGAACGGTCTGTCTCCATTCGGGGATTGGATCGTCGGTCTCCATTCAGGGATCAGTCGGTCTCCATTCAGGGATAATAATAATAATACATTTTATTTCTATAGCGCCGACATATTCCGCAGCACTTTACATTTCGGAGGGGACTTGTACAGACAATAGACATTACAGCATAACAATAATCACAGATATCAAGAGGAATGAGGGCCCTGCTCCCAAGCTTAAAGTCTTTGAGGAAAGAGGGAGACACGAAAGGTGGGTGGTAACAGTTGCCCTGATTGTTTGGACCAGCCATAATGTTAAGTGTGTATCAGTACAGACACAGAGGGCTAATGGATGCATAAAGCATGTGGAAACATGATGCGGGGAACCTGGTTATGGTAAAACTTTTGGCTGTGCCACACAGGGATAGGTTAGGTTAATGTGTTGAGGCGATAGGCCAGTCTGAATAAATGCGTTTTCAGGGCACGCTTAAAATTGTGGGGATTGGGGACTAATCGTATTGACCTGGGAAGTGCACTCCAAAGAATTGGCGCAGCACGTGTAAAGTCTTGGAGACGGGAGTGGGAGGTTCTGATTATTGAGGATGCTAACCTGAGGTCATCAGCAGAACGGAGGGCGCGGGTAGGGTAGTATACTGAAACAAGGGAGGAGATGTAGGGTGGTGCTGAGCCATGGAGGGCTTTGTGGGTGAGGGTGTCACGACTAACGACCGCGTTCACAGCCGAGCCGGCGCCTCCACGTCGACCGACCACGCCGACGTGGGGCGAGCATCCCAGGTGGGAACGGAATGTGGACCCACTGGACCACAGGGGGAACCCTGGCATACCCAGACTAGGGAAGAGTAGTGACCGGGGTCTGTGGCAGCTGAGCATGTGGACGAGGAGGCAGAACGACACCGCACAACTTCAGGTATAGACAAAGTTTACTTGAACAAGACATGGTACAGAAACGAAACAGTTATGCAAGGCTCCCGGTTCCGCACATCAGGGAAGGGTACACGTCTCGGGATAACAGACGAAGGCAGGAGGACATCACGGGTTGATGCAGTCCAGGGTTGTCTGGCACGGGCATACTAGGGTGGCCTCTTCCTCAGGCCTCAGGCATAGCACAGGCTCAGCAGGAGAACATCAGACACCAACCTCAGACTGACTTCAGACGATGGCAGGGGTCGTCACGGGTTGATGCAGTCCAGGGTCATCTGGCATGGGCATATCAGGACGGCCTCTTTCTCAGGCCTCAGGCATAGCACTGGCTCAGCAGGAGAACATCAGACACATTCCCAGGACAGACGTCAGACGATGGCAGGAGTCATCACGGGTTGATGCAGTCCAGGATCCTCTGGCACGGGCATACTAGGACGGCCTCTCTCTCAGGCCTCAGGCGTAGCCCAAGCTCAGCAGGAGAACATCAAACACCGATCCCAGAAGGACGTCATCACTGGGTGGACCTCAGGGAATTGGCGGAACATCGGGACACAGGCAGGACATCAGGTACACGGACTGGACATCAGGAACATGGACTGGACATCGGGAACACGGACTGGACATCGGGAACACGGACTGGACATCAGGAACATGGACGGGACATCAGGACACCAGGAACACTGACATCAGGACACCAGGAACACAGACATCAGGACACCGGGAACACAGACATCAGGACACCAGGCAGGACATCAGGACACCAGGAACATGGACTGGACATCAGGACACAGGCAGGGCATCAGAACTCAGATCTCAGAGAGAGAGCATCAGCACACTGGCATCGGACTCCGGACATCTGGCAGCGATCGACAGGATCCAGACATCAGGCTGCGGACATCATCTCCGGACATCAGGCCGCAGTCATCAGGCTCCGGACCACTGGCAGCGATCAGCAGGCTACGGACATCGGGCAGGGAAGCATAGGATCCGAACATCTGGCAGAGGACATCAGGCACAGCACATCTGGAAGAGGTCGTCAGACACCGGACATCAGGCCGTGGTCATCAGGCTCCGGACGAGAGGCCACAGTCATCAGGCTCCGGTCATCTGGCAGCGATGTAGAAAGGAACCCCAGCAGTCTGGTGCAAACCCTGCCGGGTTGGACTGGAACCAGCAGGGAATTGCACTGAATCCCCAGCTGAGCACAGAGTGGCAGAACTCAGTGGACACCACCCCGGACTCCTACTTCCAAGATGAACCGAGGTCAAATCACAGCAAGTCAGGTAGCAAAGAGTCACAGTCACTGGGCACAGGGTTCAAGACACAGGACACAGTTCAGACAGGGTCAGGTAAAGGAGCAGGTCCAGAATTCAGGGAACAGGACACAACATAGACGGGCCTGGATATGCAGCCTCCAGGAAGGGCGATCTGGGTATTACTGCCCCCAGAGCAGGCGGAGAAACAAGACACAATTCAGACAGGGTCAGGTGCAGGAACAAATCCAGGATCCAGGATTCAGGAAACAAGACACAGGTGCAAGGCAAGACTCCACACAAACACAGCGACCAGGATATTCTGCCTCCTGGGAGGGTGGACATGGGCCAGGATATTCTGCCTCCTGGGAAGGAGGACAGGAACGAGGGCCAGGTTATTCTGCCTCCTGGCAGATGGCAAAACACAGTTCACACGGGGACAAAGAGCAACAGCTCCCCCAGAACTGATCGCAATCAGAGCAGGAGCTGAACACACATACTCACATCGCTAGGTTCAGGAACTCAATGCGAAGCTCTGGCGACGCCCCAAAGGGGGAGGGAACTTTATATAGCAGCTGCCTCACAGTGATAGGCTGGAGCAGCAATTGTAGCACACACCCATTCCTCATAAAAGCAGGGGAGGTGTGGCCGCGCGCACCCTAAGCAAGGCCAAACAAATCAGCATTGTAGAGGACACCTGGCGAGAGCTGCAAGCCTGAACAAACGTGGTAAGCCATACACAATGTAGAGGACCTATTAACCCACGGATAGCTTTCCACAGCAGCAGCCAGGGACCGCACCAGCGGGTGGTCTTGCAAAGCAGCGGAGCCACGCACGCATGTACGGCTACACAGCGGGGCAGGGACCTGAGCAGCATCCATAACGGTAACAGGCAACAGTATCCCTGCTAGTTAGGAGGAGAGGAGCAAAGGGTTAATGCAGACATGCAGAGTAACGCCGGGGAAGCAAAGTACAAAAACACCGGCATTACAGTGGGTAATAAGTTTATACTGAATTCTGGAGTGGATGGGTAGCCAGTGTAATGACTGGCACAAGGTAGAGGCATCGGTGTAACGATTGGTGAGGAATATGCCTTCTAGGGGGGCATGTGTGCGGGTCAGGCATGTGTGTCTCCCTGCAGCATAAGTATCACGGCAGCAAAAGCATCTCGAAAATGCAGTTATTACTACGGCTGAGAATTAACATCAAGCTCCTCTCCTCTCTTCACACAGGTACAATCTCTTCTGCTACAATCCCTGCTTGCTGTCATCTAGTGCAACCTTTCATTTAATAGTGAAATCTCTTCTGCTACAATTCCTGCTTGCTGTCATCTAGTGCAACCTTTCATTTGATGGTACAGTCTCTTCTGCTGCAATCCCTGCTTGCTGTCATCTAGTGCAACCTTTCATTTAATGGTACAATCTCTTCTGCTACAATCCCTGCTTGCTGTCATCTAGTGCAACCTTTCATTTAATGGTACAATCTCTTCTGCTACAATCCCTGCTTGCTGTCATCTACTGCAACCTTTCATTTAATGGTACAATCTCTTCTGCTACAACTCCTGCTTGCTGTCATCTAGTGCAACCTTTCATTTGATGGTACAGTCTCTTCTGCTGCAATCCCTGCTTGATGTCATCTAGTGCAACCTTTCATTTAATGGTATATAACAGTGCCTACTGAATGTTTGCTAAATTCATTTGTTGCATTGAACTCAATACTTACTGCTGAATAGTCATCTTGGGGCCAGTAGAGATGTTATCAGGTGTAAGGTGTTAGGGTACTGTCACACTTAGCCAGGGCCGGTTTTAGGCAAAGTGGGGCCCTAGGCAAAGATTAAAATGGGGCCCCAAAAGCTAACATATTGGACATCACACAGAAGCATTTCGGTAGTATTTATATGCGCTGAGTTCAGGCCGCTAAATGAGTGTGATCGACAATATTGAAGTCGTTCAACACTTGTTTCCCGGCCTCTTTCCACCGTCTGAGAAAGAATGATGGGGACAGAACAATCACTAATGGATCACTAACAAATCACCATACAGTATCATGTTATCAGCAGCACATCTACAGTTTACACCCCATAGTCCTCCATATAATATAATCTGCCCCATAGTCCTCCATATAGTATAATAAACTCCTCAGTTCTCCATATTGCATAATTCACTCCCCATAGTCATCCATATTTTATAATACACTCCCTATAGTCCTCCATATAATATAATGTACTCCATAGTCCTCCATATAGTATAATACACTCCTCAGTCCTTCATATAGTATAATACACTCCCCATAGTCCTCAATATAGTATAATACACTCCTCATAGCACTCCATTAAAATACACTTAGTTCTCCATATAGTATAATACACTCCCCATAGTCCTCCATATATTAAAATACACTGCTCAGTCCACCATATAGTATAATACACTCCTCATAGTGCTCCATATAGTATAATGCACCGCCATAGTCATCCATGTAGTACAATTCACTTCCCATAGTATAATGCACACCATAGTTCATCATATAATGTATTCCCCATAGTCCTCAATACAGTATAATGCAGCCCACATAGAGCATAATGCAGCCACCCCACAGAGTATAATGCAGCCCCGCCATACAATATAATGTAATCCCCATAGAATATAATGCAGCCCCCCCTCTTATAGTATAATGCAGCCACCCCTTAGAGCATAATGCAGCTATACCACAGAATATAATGTAACCCCCCATAGAATATAATGCAGCCCCTCCATAGAATATATGGCAACCCCCTCATAGAGTATAATGCAGCCCCTTATATAGTATAATGTAGCCCTTCTCATATAGTATAATGCAGCCCCCATAGAATATAATAAAGCCCCCATACAATATAATCTAGCCCCCACAGATAATGCCGCCCCCCATAGAATACAATGTAGCCTCCTCATATAGTATAATGTAGCCCCCTCATAGAGTATGATGCAATCACCGCCCATAGAATATAATAAATATAATACAGCCCCCCATAGAATATAATGTAGCCCCAAATAGAATAAAATACTGCCCACCTCCCCATAGAATATAATGTAAAATGTACCCCCTTGGTATATAACTCAGCTGCATAGTATAAAGCACAGCACCACCATGGTATATAGAACAGCCCACCATGGTATATAGCACAGTACCACATGGTATATAGCACAGCCCACCATGGTATATAGCCCAGCATGGTATGTAGCCCAGCACCACATGGTATATAGCCCATCATGGTATATAGCCCAGCACCACATGGTATATAGCCCAGCACAGTATACAGCCCAGCATAGTATACAGCCCAGCACAGTATACAGCCCAGCATAGTATATAGGCCAGCACAGTATAGAGCCCAGCATAGTATAGAGCCCAGCATAGTATACAGCCCAGCATAGTATATAGCCCAGCATAGTATATAGCCCAGCACAGTATACAGCCTAGCATAGTATAGAGCCCAGCACAGTATATAGCCCAGCACAGTATATAGCCCAGCATAGTATACAGCCCAGCATAGTATACAGCCCAGCATAGTATATAGCCCAGCACAGTATACAGCCTAGCACAGTATACAGCCCAGCATAGTATATAGCCCAGCACAGTATACAGCCCAGCATGGTATATAGCCCAGCACAGTATACAGCCCAGCATTGTATATAGCCCAGCATAGTATATAGCCCACCATAGTATACAGCCCAGCATGGTATATAATATAGCCCACCATAGTATACAGTCCAGCATGGTATACAGCCCAGCACAGTATACAGCCCAGCATGGTATATAGCCCAGCATAGTATACAGCCCACCATAGTTTATAGCCCAGCATCGTATATAGCCCACCAATGCCACAATAGTATATAGCCCAGCACAGTATACAGCCCAGCATGGTATAAAGCCCACCAATGCCACCATAGTATATAGCCCAGCACAGAGTATAGCCCAGCATAGCATATAGCCGCTCCCCCCCAGAATGGCCCCACAGTCCAGTACTCACACTGATATATTAAAAAAAAACAAAAAAATATTCTCACCTTCTCCATGTGCCCGCGCTGCTGGCTGCTCCTGTCTCCTGCTCTGCCGGCACACAGTGAGAGTGCGATGATGTCATTGCGCACCCGCTGTGTCAGTGGCAGAGCGGGGAATGATGGGAGAGGGAGCGTTGGCTGACGATCTCTCCTCCATTATTGCTTTGAACTGTACTGGCAGTCGCCGGTATAGTTCAATGCGGCGGCGGGGGGAGTCGGCACTGGGGGAAAGCGGGCCCCCTGCTTCAAGGGGCCCTATAGCAGCTGTGTGATGTGCTGCTAGCTGGGGGCCCCTGGGGGAGCGGGGGCCCTAGGCAGCTGCCTGGTCTGCCTGCCCCTAATGCCGGCCCTGCACTTAGCGATGTACCAGTGATCCCAACCAGCGATATGACGCGGTCAGGATCGCTGGTGCATCGCTAAGTGGTCGCTAGTGAGCTGCCACATAGGCAGATCTCACTAGCGACATCGCTGGGGACGGGGATTGCTACTTACCTGTCACACCAGGCGATCCTGTGTCCTCCCGCCCGGCTCCACGCGTCGCTCGTCGTCACAGCAGGAAGCTGACGACGAGAAACAGTCCTGAACGTTCTCGCGCGATCAGCGATAACCAGCGGGGGAGCGGGTCGTAGGTAAGTATCAGACATAGCGATATCGCTAGCAATATCGCTATAACATCACTAGTTATAGTGATATTGCTAGCGAAAACTCTTAGTGTGACAGTACCTTTACTAGCATATGGATGTAGCCAGGCCCTGTGCCTTTGATTGTCTAACGTCCCCTGGTGTGCTAGGCAATTGGTAATTTATCCCAAGTCAGTTCCCACAATCCCTCTCACCTGATCCTCTACTCTGTCTTATATATTCAGATGCCTTCTAGGGGGGCACCTGTGCGGGTCAGGCACATGTGTCTCCCTGCAGCATAAGTATCACGGCAGCAAAAGTATCTCGAGAATGCAGTTATTACAACGGCAGTTAGTCTCGGCAGGAGTCAGGAACCCACACTATCTACCTGTCTCTTTTGGGTATGTCTGCTGAGCAAGCCCTTCTTATTACTTGGACCTAGCTTCTCTTACCCTATCTTATTTCTTCACCATGTTTACATATGCACTCACAGTGTTTGCTGTTGTGAGTTCATTTTCCCCTTCGTCACTGAGGTCTGGTGAACTCCCTATTCTGGTAAAGGAAGGTAATGAGCCTGATTATCAGGCACCTGAGCCTAATGAGGATGACTGGCTGAGTGGAGTCACTGACTGGATATAAGGCTGCCGACGCCCTTCTGCCCTGCGGGTGATTTCTCTGTGGACTTCTAGGACACCAGTCTGATTCCTACTCCTCTAAAGCTAAGTTTTCTGCTTTGCCTGTTAGCATTTCTGTTTTGTTTTTGTTTTCCTTGCTTTTCTGGATTCTGCCATTCCCTGCTGGGATGAGCTGAATCTCCTTTTGCCGGTTGCTCTGTCTTCAGAATATTCCTGAGTACTGACATAGCTTTTTTGAAGCCTAGCGTCTTCAGGGCCTTTTTCACTGTCAGTCTGTTGGCTCTTATTTTCATAGGGTTTTTCACAGATTGCAGACAGCAGCCTTCCTGTCCTTTCCTATCTAGTTAGCTTGGGCCCCGTCTTTTCTCAGTCTATCTTTCTGTCTGTGTTAGTGTTTTCATCTTGCTTCACCGTCATTATATGTTGGGGGCTGCCTATTGCTTTGGGGTCTGCTCTGGGGCAGTTTAGATTTCCCCTTTCTTTCTTTAGGCCTATTTAATTCTCCGGCTGTGATCGAGGGGTCTAGGGCATCGTAGGAACCCCCCCACGGCTACTGTTAGTTGTTGTGATAGGATCAGGGGTCTGCAATCCGATAGCTGCCAACCTCTCTGGTTTTCTGGACTTAGCTAGCATTTCTGTTTTTGCTTTCTACGGTGACTCAATCATAACAGTTTGCTCCATTAATCCTCACTCTCCTTCGCTATCCCCAAACCCCAGCACCCTCTAACCAAATAATCATCTCCCCTTCCCTCTTTCCTCCCCACCTGACCTCCTCTTCTGAACTGCTCCTCAACCTCAAATCTGTCCGAATGAAACATAAAACAAGTTGCCCACTCTCCTTCTCCCATCTGCTCTCCCTTTCTCTGCTTCTCCTCACTGCTGGCGACATATCTCCCAATCCTGGACCCCCACAGCTCTCACCCCCCACTACTTCCCCTTCCTACCGCTCCTTTTTTAATAAGAACTACCACAACCTTTCCAACTTAAAACCTGTGCCATTGACACCCAAGCCCCTGCTCCCTCTCTCGGGTGCACTTTGGAATGCCCGCTCCATATGCAATAAGCTCCATGTGATTCATGACCTCTTTCTCTCTCACAATCTTGCCTTCCTCGGCCTCACAGAAACATGGCTGACACCCTCTGACACCGCCTCCCCTGCTGCGCTGTGTTACGGCGGCCTCCACTTTACCCACACTCCTCGCCCTGGCAACAGACACGGTGGAGGAGTGGGTCTTCTCCTTTCTTCCAACTGCACCTTCAACCCAACCCCACCTCTTCCCTCCCTAATCCTCCCCTCTTTTGAAGTCCACTCTGTCCGCATCTACTCTCCCTCCAACCTCCAAGTGGCCGTCATATACCGACCTCCAGGCCCGACCACTGCCTTCATTGACCAAGTCTCTACCTGGCTTCTTCATTTTCTTTCAACTGACACCCCCACTATCATCATGGGTGACTTCAACATCCCCACTGATACCCTTCAGTCAGCAGCCTCCAAACTCCTGTCCCTTACTTCATCCTTTGGACTTACTCAGTGGTCCTCCTCAGCCACCCACACAGATGGACACACATTAGACCTGGTCTTCACCTGTCTCTGCTCTCTTTCTAACTTCACCAACTCCCCTCTCCCTCTGTCTGACCATCATCTACTCACTTTCTCATCCCTGTCCTCCTCACCTGGCATCCATGTCCAGCAACATGCACACCCCAGCAGAAACCTTGCACACCTAGACACCCACGCGCTCTCTGACTCTATTCTACCACTGGCATCCATATCCTCACTCCATGACACAGACAGTGCCACTGCTTTCTACAATGCCACTTTCGCATCAGCTATTGACACGGTTGCCCCTCTCGTTCATGGCAGAATGCGACGTATCAACAGACAACCCTGGCACAATAACACCACTAAAAAGCCCCGGCAAGTGTCCAGGATTGCAGAACGGCGCTGGAAGAAAACAAATTCGCAAGATGACTTCACCACATTCAAACAGGCAACACTCGATTTCAAATCGCCCTCACCTCTGCTAAACAGGCCTACTTCACAACCCTCGTATCTTCCCTATCTCACAACCCAAAACAGTTATTCAAAACTTTTAACTCCCTCCTCCGCCCACCACTGCTTCCTCCAACCTCCCTCATC
Source organism: Dendrobates tinctorius (assembly GCF_039654945.1). Taxonomy (NCBI): domain Eukaryota; kingdom Metazoa; phylum Chordata; class Amphibia; order Anura; family Dendrobatidae; genus Dendrobates; species Dendrobates tinctorius. Next base: position 876,063 of record NW_027361931.1, on the reverse strand, counting down.
TCTGCCGAGGACTTTGCCACACACTTCAAAAACAAGATTGACCAAACAAGGTAAATATTCATCACTCAACCACCACAACCCCTTTGTATACCAGACCAATGCCCAAACCCCATAACCTCACTCTCCAACATCACTGAAGGGGAACTTAATCGCCTCTTCTCCAAATCGCACCTCACAACCTGTGCACTTGACCCCATCCCATTCCACCTCCTCCCCAACCTCACCACCACACTTATCCCATCCCTAACCCACCTCTTCAACCTATCACTAACGTCCGGTACCTTCCCTTCTGCTTTCAAGCATGCCACAATCACGCCTATCCTTAAAAAGCCAACCCTCGACCCAACCGCTATGTCCAGCTATCGCCCAATATCGTTGCTCCCATTCGCTTCCAAACTCCTGGAACAGCATGTCCACGCTGAACTTTCCTCCCACCTATCATCTAACTCGCTCTTTGACAATCTACAATCTGGTTTTCGCCCCCATCACTCCACTGAGACAGCCCAGACCAAAATTACTAACAACCTACTTACAGCCAAATCAAATGGACAATACTCTATACTCCTGCTTCTAGACCTGTCCGCTGCATTTGACACAGTTGACCACTGCCTCCTACTACAGATCCTCTCCTCCTTCGGCATCAAAGGCCAGTACCAGAAGTCCGCTGCCTTGGAGTAACCTTTGACACTGCCCTGTCCTTCAAACCGCACATCCAAGCTCTTTCTACCTCCTGTCGCCTCCAGCTCAAAAATATTTCCAGAATCCGTCCTTTCCTCAACCCTCAATCTACTAAAATGCTTGTGCATGCCCTCATCATCTCCCGCCTCGACTACTGCAACATCCTTTTCTGTGGTCTCCCTGCTAACACCCTCGCACCTCTCCAGTCCATCCTTAACTCTGCCGCCCGACTAATTCATCTCTTTCCTCGCTACTCCTCCGCTTCTCCCCTCTGCAAATCTCTTCACTGGCACCCATTCCCTCAGCGTATCCAGTTCAAATTACTAATTCTGACCTACAAGGCCATCTATAACCTGTCTCCCCCATATGTCTCTGAACTAATCTCCTGATACCTTCCCTCATGTAACCTCCGGTCCTCCCAAGACCTCCTTCTCTCCTCCACACTTATTCGCTCCTCACCCAACCGCCTCCAAGACTTCTCCCGAATAGCCCCTATTCTCTGGAATTCTTTGCCCCAACAAGTCCGACTATCAACCACATTTGGATCCTTCAGACGGAACCTGAAAACCCACCTCTTCAAGAAAGCCTACAGCCTGCAATGACCCCGCTACCTCCTTCTCTCTCACCACTACCGGTGATATCACCTCAACCAACACCGGAACTGCTGCAACCCACCAACCTACTGTCTCCTTCCCCACCATCCTGTAGCACGTAAGCCCGAAAGGGCAGGGTCCTCTCTCCACTCTGTATCAGTCTGTCATTGTTAGTTTGTTTACTGTAAGTGATATCTGTAATCTGTATGTAACCCCTTCTCATGTACAGCACCATGGAATCAATGGTGCTATATAAATAAATAAATAATAATAATAATAATATGATCCTGGCTGCAGCATTCAAGACAGATTGGAGAGGGGAGAGTTTGGTAAGAGGGAGACCGATTAGAAGAGAGTTACAATAGTCGAGACAAGAATGAATAAGAGAAACAGTAAGAGTTTTTGCAGACTCAAAAGTAAGAAAAGGTCGAATTCTAGAAATGTTTTTGAGGTGCAGATGACAAGAGCGAGCCAGTGATCGGATGTGGGGGGAAAGGAAAGCTCGGAATCAAGTATAACCCCAAGACAGCGGGCATGTTGCTGGGGAGTAATAGAAGAACAACACACAGAAATGGCAATGTCGAGTATAGGTACATTAGTAGAGGGAGGAAGCACAAGGAGTTCAGTCTTTGACAGGTTCAGTTTCAGATATAGTGAGGACATGATATTAGACACAGCGTTTAGACAATCGCCAGTGTTTTCTAGAAAGGCTGGCGTGATGTCAGGAGAAGAAGCGTATAATTGGGTGTCATCAGCATAGAGATGGTACTGGAAACCAAATCTACTGATTGTTTGACCAATAGGGGCAGTGTACAAGGAGAAGAGGAGCGGGCCTAGAACCGATCCTTGAGGAACCCCAACAGTAAGCGGAAGGTGAGAGGAGGAGGAACCGGCAAAAGATACAGTGAAGGAGCGGTCAGAGAGATAGGAGGAGAACCAGGAGAGAACGGTGTCCTTGAGGCCAATGGAACAGAGCATAGCGAGGAGGAGCTGATGATCCACAGTGTCGAATGCTGCAGAGAGATCCAAGAGAATTAGCATGGAGTAATGACCATTAGATTTAGCTGTTAGTAGATCATTAGAGACTTTAGTGAGGGCAGTTTCAGTAGAGTGTAAGGAGCGGAAGCCGGATTGGAGAGAGTTATCTGTTGTGAGTTCATTTTCCCCTTCACCATTGAGGTCTGATGAACTCCCTCTTCTGGTGAAGGAAGGTAGTGAGGCTAATTACCAAGCACCTGAGCAGGTAGATGATGACTGGGTGACGGGAATTGCTGACTGGATATAAGGCAGCCGACGCCCTTCTGCCTTGCTGGTGATTTCTCTGATGGATTCTAGGAGACCCGTCCGATTCCTGCTCCTCAAAAGCTAAGTTTTCTGCTCTGCTTTTTGCATTTGTGTTTTGGTTTTGCTTTGCCTTGTTTTTCTGATTTCTGCCATTCCCTGCTGGGGGTGAGCTGAATTCTTTTCTGTTTTTGCTCTGTCTTCAGAAAATACCTGAGTACTGATATAGTCTTTTTGAAGCCTAGCGTCTTCAGGGCTTTTTTCCCTATCAGTCTGTTGGCTCATTTTTTGATAGGGTTTTTGCGGATTGCAGACAGCAGCTTTTCTATCCTGTCCTATTTAGTTAGCTTGGGCCCCATCATTTGCTCAGTCTATCTTTCTATCTGTGTAAGTGTTGTTTCATCTTGCTTCACCGTCATTATATGTTGGGGGCTGCCTATTGCTTTGGGGTCTACTCTGGGGCAGTTTAGATTTCCCTTTCTGTCTTTAGGCTATTTAGTTCTCCGGCCGTGATCGAGGGGTCTAGGGCACCGTAGGAACCCCCCACGGCTACTGCTAGTTGTTGTTGATAGGTTCAGGGGTCTGCAATCCAATAGCTGCCAACTTCTCTGGTTTTCTAGACTTAGCTAGTATTTCTGTTTTTGCCTCCTATGGTGACTCTTTCATAACAGTTATCAGAGAGATAGCGGATAAGATGGGAGTGGACCAGGCATTCCAGGAGTTTAGAGATGAAGGGAAGATTAGAGACAGGTCTGTAGTTAGCGGCACAGTTTTGGTCGAGGGATGGTTTTTTAAGTAGTGGATGTATGATGGCATGGTTAAATGAGGGAAAGATACCAGAAGAGAGAGAGAGGTTAAATATTTTAGTTAGGTGAGTGGTGACAGCAGGGGAAAGGGACTGGAGGAGATGTGATGGAAATGGGTCACTGATGCAAGTGGTCGGGCGAGAAGATGCAAGGAGCCTGCTTACTTCTTCTTCTGTGATTGGTTCAAACTCAGAGAGTGAGCTAGATGCAGTGGGGGAGGGAGGACAGTGCATGGTATGAGGTGATTGGGAGATAATTTCCTGTCGGATCTGGTCAATTTTTTCTTTGAACTAATTGGCCAGATCGTCAGCTCGGAGCTCCGTGGTTGGGGCCTGTACTCTTGGGTTGAGTAGAGAATGAAAAGTTTCAAAGAGACGTTTCGGGTTATTGGACAGTGAGGTGATGAGGGTGTTGAAATAGGTTTATTTGGAGAGGTGAAGGGCAGTGTTGTATGTTCGAAGCATAAACTTATAATGGATGAAATCTTCGTGTAGATTGGATTTTCTCCACAGACGTTCGGCGCACCTGGAGCACCGCTGCAGGAAACGTGTTTGCAGGGTGTGCCAGGGTTGTCGCCGTCTGTGTTGTGGTGTTCTATTTATAGCAGGTGCAAATTCATCCAGGGTACTTTGAAGTGTTTCATTGTAATGCTTCAGTGCAGAATCAGGACATGAGAGGGAGGAGATAGGGGCCAATGAAGACTGCAAGTTCATCGTAAGTTTCTGGGTGTTAATGGCCTGTATGTTTCTATAAGTATGGACAGTGGGGGTGACCTGAGCAGCCTGGCAGTTCTTGATAGAGAATGAAAGAAGATTGTGGTCAGAGAGCGGGAGAGGGGAGTTTGCAAAATCATCCACTGCACAAAGCCGAGAGAAGACCAAGTCGAGGGAGTTTCCGTCTTCATGCGTTGGAGAATTAGTAAGCTGCAAAAGGCCAAACGAGGAGGTTAGAGATAAAAGGTGAGTAGCAGATGGGGAGAGAGGAAGAGCAATGGGGATGTTGAAATCTCCCATGATGAGGGTAGGGATGTCACAGGAGAGAAAAAGTGGAAGCCAAGTGGCAAAATGATCCAGGGATCGTCGGTCTCCATTAGGGGATCGGTTTGTCTCCATTTGGGGATCGGTCGTGTGATGGTCACGTGTGACTGGACACACCACCTCCAGCAGGGCGAATTTCTCTGACACACGTGACCCTGGATACACCGCCTCCAGTAGGGCGAATTTAAATAATATAACGTGTAGCCGGATACACCGCCTCCAGCAGGCGAATTTCAGAATTACACGTGTATCTGGATACACCGCCTCCAGCAGGGCGAATTTAAATAATAAAGGGAAACACCAGGGAAACCGATACAATGGAGGGCCCTGCGATAGGGAACGGGGACGTGGAGACCTTCTGCACTCCCCTGAGTCCGTGTCTCTACACTCCTGACAGTCCCTATGCAGGTTCCGCACCTGGCACCGAGCAGGATACCTAAAAACCCTAGCTCGCCCTGCACCTAGCCCTTTCTAGTGAAATGGACGGTGCAGAAACTAATCCCACCACTGCACTGAAACACACAAAAGGAAAGATAAAAACAGGGATAACATCACTTAGCTTTGTGTCATGATCCATGCGGGATCAGGACAGATAAAAGCACAGGTAACCTTTTTTTTCTCAAGCTGTGCTTAGAGATGTTTTTGCCCCCGGTGGCCATTTGGATTATTGCACTGTGGTGTCGTTTGTTCTAAGTTTGCCCCCCGGTGGTGGTGGTGAGCGTCATTGCACTGTTTCTTTAGTTAAGTGCACATTTATAATGCTGGTGTGATGGCTGGCTCTGCTATAAAAGAGTCACAGGTGTTGCAATCAGCATTGGTGATAGTATTCATTTCAACCATCCTTGGTGGAGGAAGGAGCTGGAGAATGTTCCTTGCAGCACTGTCTTAGCCCTGGTGTGGAAGGAGTCAGAGGGGATTTCCTTGCAGCTCTGACTGAGCTTGATGGCAGCATTTCAGCAGGAGAGCTGCATTCTGGTGGTGGACTCTGTTGCCAGGAGCAAGTGCAACAGAGTAAAGCTAAGTGGTGTTCCCCTGTTTGTGTTTTTCCTTCATGTATATTAGTACAGCGGTGGGGCCAGTGCCTGCGCCACCCAGCTCCCTAGCAAGGGATACATGTAGGGTGTGCCAGGGCGACAGGTATCCTGAGCGGCGCCTGGTGCGGAACCGGCATAGGGAACGTTAGGAGCGGTAGGGACACTGACTCAGGGGAGTGCAGGAGGTCTCCACGTCCCCTTCCCCTATCGCAGGGCCCACCGTTGTAACTGTTTTTCCTCCCCCTTGTCTTGTTGTTTACAGTTACCGGCCTGCGGGCCGTGTCACACAGGATTGTATCACGTGCCGCGTCTTGTTGTTTACAGTTACCGGCCTGCGGGTCGCGTCACACAGGACGGGTCCACGTGACATTATCACCAACCATAACTTTTTTTTCTGCTGAGCCATGGACCCAGTTCAGCCCTTTGACCAAATGCTGCAGACCCTTACTAATGAGATTAGGGGGCTGCGCGGGGGGTTGGTGCGGCAGCTGAGGCTGTTGGTGGGCTCTGGGGGCTTGGTTCAGGAACAGGCTCAGCCAGAACCCAAGATATCTCTCCCTGACAGATTTTCTGGAGGGAGAGATCAATTCTTGGTATTCCAGCAAGCCTGTAAATTGTATTTCAGGCTGCGCCCTCGTTCATCAGGGAGTGAAAAGCAACGGGTGGGAATCATTATGACCCTTCTGAAGGGGGATCCCCAATCCTGGGCCGTCTCCCTACGGGACGATTCTCCATCATTGGTGTCCGTGGACGAGTTTTTTGTGGCTTTGGCGCTTGTGTATGGGGATCCTGATGGCGTTGCCCTGGCGGAATCTCGGATCCGTAGGTGTAAACAGGGAGCCCGGGTTGCTGAGGAGTACTGCTCAGAGTTTAGGAGATGGGCCACTAATACTCAGTGGAATGACCCTGCACTTAGGAGTCAATTTGTGCAAGGTTTGTCTCCAAAGTTGCAGGAAACTCTGGTGCAGTACTGTCATGTCCCACGACTTGGGATATCATTTAATATTTGCATTGTTTGTGTTGCATCTCTGTTGCTAGGCAGAAGTTTGCCTTTCCCTGTATTTTGTTCCAACTCTCTCCCTGTAGTCCTGTGATGTATGTTTGTTCCCTCCTTCATTCTCCATTTTGTGATCGTCCCTCCATCTGTATGCATCCTGTTACATGTCCTCTGAAGAATATTCCTTTTTACCTGCTGCTTTCATCATAATACAAGAATTTCAGTTAAAGCATCCCTCTTTTCCTGGAGTCTTCTTACATGAGATCGTGGCTGAGATAAGCTGTCTGATTAATCGGTATGAACGTGAGTACAGGTCGATACGGAAAGGGCCCAGAAAGAGAGGTCTATCCAGGCACCATATGTTCTACATATCCATGAGTCAGAATAGTAAAAAGGAATAACCTGCCTTCAGAGACAGTAACTCAAGGTCTGTGCTAAATCTCAGTGGAAAAGGACATTTCCCAGACAGACTGTAACCCAGTTCCAGCCAGACCCCAGCGTGCATAGAAGCCACACACTGCAGCTGAACAGAGAGGAATATAACTCCCATCATTACACAGGACCCTGCAGCTGCTCCAGCATTAGATGCAAAGTATCAACTCTGTGCAGAGTCTCTGTGTATTTCGTGTCGCTGAACAGTGGGAAGTATAACCCCCATCATCAACTCTTCCTGCCTGCAATCTAATCATGTCTGAAGCAAGGAATACAATGTCCCTACTAGACTTACAAGCACAGGAAAGAGACCCAGACCCCCATCCACCATCTAGCGAAAGGGGAAAACGTACAGTCAAACCCACATGGAAAGTCATGGAGAATTTAGAGACTGCAAAATGTGAATTATATAGTGATGTGTCTTCAGTATGGAAGAAAGTGCTGAGTCATATAGACACTGCATCAAGGCCTGCTTCTCATGAGTTACCACCAGAGGGAGTCCTAGAACAATTATGCACAGCATACCAAATGTATATGGAGAAGAGTGACCAATACATTATTCTCCTGAAGAAACTGAATCTCCCAGAGACTTTAAACAAATTGCAAGGTTTCCAGCAGCTTAATTCTGAAAGAGACTGCACTGTACGTGACATTAAAGCCAAGATAGAGGCTAGAATCGCACGAACACCAGATGCATCAACTCGCTCATCCAAATCGTGTAAGCACTCAAAACGTTCATCTAAGTCAAGTTCATCAAAATATTCTACTCTTACTGAGCAGCTTATAAGAGCACGTGCTAAGGCTGAAACTACTAAGGTACAAGCTGCCTTTGCACAAAAGAGAGCAGAAATGGACCCAGCTGTTGCACAAAAGAGAGCAGAAATGGACGCAGCTGTTGCACAAAAGAGAGCAGAAATGGATGCAGCTGCTGCACAAAATAGAGCAGAAATGGATGCAGAAGCGGCACGCGTGAAAGCGGAAAAGGAAGCTCTAGAGAAGGAATGTGAGCATGCAACAGCCATGGCAGAATTAAAGGTACTCGAGCAGGCTGTCAGTGGGAGTCAAAGAGACAGTGTCAGTTTGTGTGAAATGGAGGCAGAAGACACTATTGAACGCACAAGAGACTAAGTGCTAAGCCAAGATGGCGAACCGCAGATCATCACTAACACTCTTGATGGTGTTGACGCTTCTCTAGAGCACCAGGATGCCGATCCACTTACAGAATCCTGCATTCAAGGTCATTATACCCTCGACAACCACACAGTGCCACCTCCACATGTAGCAGAAACTATACCCACCAAACCAGTTGCTGGACTAAATGCATATGCCACTCCATACTTCCCCATGTTTCAAGGCCAAGACGTCTTCACCTCTATGTACAACACCGCTCAGCCTACAATTGTGCATCCTAAGTCAGAAAGAACAGACATGTCCGACTTCGCAAGGTACATGATTCGCCGTGAACTTACTAAAACCGGTCTCACAAGGTTCGACGACCAACCTGAAAATTACAGAGGTTGGAAAAGTGCCTTTAGAACCGTAACTGGTGACCTCGGCATCACTGCTGCGGAAGAGCTGGACCTGCTGATCAGATGGTTAGGACCACAATCCACAGAGCGTGTCAAGAGACTCAGGTCTGTACATATCAGTAATCCAACGGCTGGTCTCATGGCTGCATGGGAAAGACTAGAGAGAAACTTTGGCACTGCAGTCCAGAAGTCATAGAGGATGCACTGTTCAAGCAACTACAGAGTTTTCCAAAGATATCCAGCAAGGACAGTTCAAAGTTCCTAGAGCTCAGTGACCTGCTGTTAGAGCTCCAGCTGGCCAAGGCAGACACCCACCTACCTGGCCTTAGCTACCTGGACACTGCTCGTGGAGTAAACCCCATTATCTCCAAGCTACCATACAATGTACAAGAGAAGTGGACTGCAATAGGGTCAAAATACAAGAAAGACCATCAAGTGTCATTTCCTCCGTTCTCCTACTTCTGTGAGTTTATAAAAGACATTGCAGAGCGTAAGAACGACCCAAGCTTTTCCTACGAAGAATCCAGTGGCCCAGCTTCACCTCCCTCTACATACGTGAGCACACGCTCGAATGACAGAAACCGCAGGGGTCCAGTGTCAGTGAAGAAGACGGATATTCTTCCCTTACCAAAATCAGCCCCAGGCAAGAGCAACAAGGGTGAAAAGATAGAGAACCCAAATCGTGAGTGTCCCATCCACAAGAAGCCATATCCCTTAAAAAAGTGCATCGGCTTCAGGAAGAAACCGCTCCAAAAACGCAAGGAACTTCTAAAGAAGTTCGGGGTATGCTACAGATGTTGTGCTTCTACTGAACACCTTGCTAAAGACTGTAAAACTACAATTAAGTGTATGGAGTGTGACAGTGAGGACCACGTACAAGCACTCCACCCATACCGTCCTGACTCTACACGTACTCCTTCCCCCACCACGAACCATGGCAGGGAGGACGCAGCTCAAACTGCAAGTCATACCACAATATCTTCTTCATGCACAGAAGTCTGTGGAGAAGGTCTCTGGGACAAGTCCTGTGCGAAGATTTGCCTGGTGAACGTATATCCCAACGGTCACCCAGAGAAAGCCGCGAAGGTGTACGTCCTCTTGGATGATCAGAGCAACCAATCACTTGCAAGGTCAGAACTCTTTGATATGTTTAACTTAAAGGGAAATGCTTACCCTTACACCTTAGGTACCTGCAGCGGTGTTAGAGGTCTCTGGGAGAAGGGCCAGTGGTCTTATAGCGACATCCCTCGACAACACTGTGGAGATACCCTTACCCACACTTGTCGAGTGCAACCAGATTCCATCCAATCGAGAAGAGATCCCAACGCCAGAGGCTGCTCTTCATCACCCACATCTCAAGGGGATAGCAAACAAGATACCAGCCCTCAACATCAGCGCAGATATCCTGATTCTGCTTGGCAGAGACATTCCCCGGCTGCACAAGGTACGTCAGCAAATTAACGGACCACACGACGCACCATATGCCCAACGCTTTGATCTAGGCTGGGTAATTATAGGCGATGTTTGCATACACAAGATGAAGAGACCTAATAACATCTCCTCTTACAAAACACACATCTTGCCAAATGGTCGCAGCACTCATTTTCAGCCATGCCCACATCATTACTGGGTGAAAGAGAAAGTGAGCAACACCAAGAGGCAACAGGAATCCTTCAACAACATGAACATGCTCCAGCCCTGGGACGAAAACCTCGGGTCAACAGTGTTCGATTCCACAAGTGAAGACAACAAGCTAGCACCCACAAGGGAAGATAAAGAATTCATAAAGGTTATGGACAAAGAATTTGTTCAAGATGACTCCAACAGTTGGGTAGCTCCTTTACCCTTTCGTTTCCCAAGAGCGAGGTTGCCAAACAACCTGCAGCAAGCAACTGCAAGGTTCTCATCCTTAAAACGTACCCTAAAGAGGAAACCAGAAATGGAGAAGCATTTCATTGACTTTATGCAGAACATTTTTGACAAAGATCATGCTGAACCTGCGCCACCACTGAAGGAAGGAGAAGAATGTTGGTACCTTCCATCCTTTGGTGTCTATCATCCTCGCAAGCCTAACCAGATCAGAGTGGTGTTTGACTCCAGTGCTCAGTATGAAGGCCTCTCGACAACCTGCTACTAACTGGACCCAACCTGAACAACAGTCTCCTTGGAGTATTGATCCGCTTCAGACAAGAACTTGTTGCTATAATGGCTGACATCCAGCAGATGTTTCATTGCTTCATCATGAAGGAAGACAGCAGAAACTATCTTAGGTTCCTATGGCACAAAGACAACAATGTCAACAATCAAGTCATAGACTACCGGATGAAGGTCCATGTCTTCGGCAACAGTCCTTCACCTTCTGTGGCGATCTACGGACTGAGACGGACAGCCCAGGAAAGTGAGAGAGAGTACGGATCCGATGCTCCTCAATTCGTAGAGAAGAACTTCTACGTAGACGACAGGCTCAAGTCCTTGCCCACAAGTGAAGAGGCAATTGACCTACTCTCCAGGACACAGGAAATGCTATCCACATCAAACCTCAGACTCCACAAGATCATCTCTAACAGTCAAAAAGTAATGAGCGCGTTTCCATCTGAGGACCATGCCACGAACCTAAAGGACCTCAACCTAGGTTCTGATGTTCCTCCCACACAGCGCAGCCTTGGTCTACTGTGGGATATCAAACAGGACACCTTCACCTTCCAAGTGTCGCCCTGTGACAAACCCTTTACCAAACGAGGAGTCCTATCTGTCATAAACAGCATCTACGATCCTCTCGGGTTTGTAGCATCCATCACTATTCAAGGCAAGATACTGTTAAGACAGCTCACTGCCGAGAACACTGATTGGGACACCCCGCTTCCGACTCAGAAACAGCAAAGGTGGGAGACATGGAAGAAGTCCTTGAAGTTCTTAGAGCAACTCCAAGTCCCACGTTGTTATTCTCCAATGATTCTTACCCCAGCTACACTTCTTACACAGAAGATTGGAGCTGCTACAGTTCCTCCCGGGAATTTCGATAACAAGGACATTTACAAACGTCAGTGGAAGCAAGTACAACACATAGCCAACGTGTTTTGGCACCGTTGGAAGACCGAATACTTGCACCTGCTTCAAAACCGTCACAAATGGCAGACACCCAGTCCCAATCTCCAAGAAGGAGACCTTGTTCTCTTAAAAGACAAAGAGGCTCATCGTAACGACTGGCCAATGGGTCTTATCACCAAGGTCATGCCCAGCGAGGACGGAAAGACTCGTAAGACAGAAGTTAAGGTGACAAAAGGGGGCTCTACCCGAACCTTCCTCCGTCCGGTCACCGATCTCGTGCTGCTACTGCCAAAGGAGGACGTCACATGAACTGAACATTGCTCCTGGACGTTGCTCACGGCGGGGAGCATTCCTCCTCATTCCCCAGTTTTTTATTGAACATTGACATTTTCCATTGGATTGCTGGGTTGGTGGAAGAGTTGGCATGTTTCCGGCTTCCCCAATCCGAAGATGGGTTTATAGTCTTGGACTTATCTTCCGGTGTGATCTACGGGTCAACAACGAGTTGGACTTTAAAAATGTTTGATGTTTATTATTGCATACATGTTTTTCTCTTTTCTCTTGTTTTTCAGGTTCGAACGACTTCGAAGAATTACTGACATCGTGAAATCCAAGGATTTCAGACGGGGAGTGTCATGTCCCACGACTTGGGAAAACATTTAATATTTGCATTGTTTGTGTTGCATCTCTGTTGCTAGGCAGAAGTTTGCCTTTCCCTGTATTTTGTTCCAACTCTCTCCCTGTAGTCCTGTGATGTATGTTTGTTCCCTCCTTCATTCTCCATTTTGTGATCGTCCCTCCATCTGTATGCATCCTGTTACATGTCCTCTGAAGAATATTCCTTTTTACCTGCTGCTTTCATCATAATACAAGAATTTCAGTTAAAGCATCCCTCTTTTCCTGGAGTCTTCTTACATGAGATCGTGGCTGAGATAAGCTGTCTGATTAATCGGTATGAACGTGAGTACAGGTCGATACGGAAAGGGCCCAGAAAGAGAGGTCTAACCAGGCACCATACGTTCTACAAATCCATGAGTCAGAATAAGTACGCCACCCCCAGGTCGCTGGAGACCGCCATGTCCCTTGCCATCCGGGTGGATAGACGCCTCAGGGAAAGACATATACAAAAAGTGCCCCCTGATGTCCTCGCTTGGGAGGAGGACCCACCTGTGCGGATGGAGGAACCCAGACAGCCCGGTGTTATGAATGGGTAACCGAGGAGAAAAAACAACACAAGCAAAGTCTCAGAAAACCAGAGAGGTTGGTAACTATGCAGATTGCAGATCCCTGATCCTAACCACACAACTAACAGCAGTCGTGGAGCGTACCTACGATTAATCTAGACGCCTCGTCACAACCGGAGGACCACATAAGCCTAAAGCAAGAAAAGGGGAAAACTAACTGTCCCAGAGCAGACCCCAAAGGAAAGACAGCCCCCCACACATGTATTGACGGTGAAACAAGATGAAAACACAAACACAGGCAGGAAAATAGGCTGAGCAAACGATGGGGCCCGACTAACTAGAAAGGACAGGAAAGGAAAGACACTGTCTGCAATCTGCCAAAAACCCTACAAAAATAATGTCCAACACGTCTGATAGCAAAATTAACCCTGAAGTCACTAGACTTCTCCCACTATATCAGCACTCTGAAATATTCTGAGACAGAGCAAAAAGAGGCCAATCTAATAAGGGACAAAAAAGGCAAATTGGCAAATACAGATAAATAAGAGTGGAAATTCAGCACAGCCCCAGCCGGGGCTGGCTGACCACACAAAAAACTGAATAGACCAACAAAAGCAAGTGTGAACATTAGCAAAAAAACTTAGCTTGAGAAGACTGGAACAGAGCTGAAGTCCAAGACCTAAGAAGCAGACTGAATCACCAGCACCAGGATAGAGCGTTGGCTGTCTTATATCCAGTCTGATACTCCAGAGATCCAATCGTTATCCTCATCATCAGGTGGCAGATCACTACCAATTAAACCAACCTCACTACCTCCTGTCACCACCAGAGGGAGAACGGAAAGAGAACTCTCAACTGGTGGAGCAGAAAATGAGTTCACAACAGTACCCCCCCTTGAGGAGGGGTCACCGAACCCTCATCCACGCCACCAGGCCGATCAGGATGGGCCCGGTGAAAAGCACGAACCAATTTATTGGCATGAATTTCAGAGGCAGAGACCCAAGAATTATCCTCCTGGCCATAACCCTTCCATTTGACCAAATACTGGAGTCTCCGTCTAACCAAACGAGAATCCAATATTTTCTCAACCTCATATTCCACATTGCCTTTAACCAATACAGGGTCAGGAGGTGCCGCCACAGGAACTACTGGCTCAACAAACCTCTTCAACAGTGATTTGTGAAATACGTTATGGATCTTGAACGTAACTAGAAGAGCCATTCGAAAAGAAACAGGATTAAGTGTTGTGAGTTCATTTTCCCCTTCACTACTGAGGCCCGAGGAACTCCCTCTTCTGGTAAAGAAAGGTAGTGAGCCTGATTATCAAACACCTGAGGCTGATGATGATGACTGGCTGAGTGGAGTTACTGACTGGATATAAGGCTGCCAACGCCCTTCTGCCCTGCGGGTGATTTCTCTGTGGGATCCTTGGAGACCAGTCTGAATTCCTGCTCCTCTAAAGCTAAGTTTGCTGCTCGGCTTTTTGCATTGGTGCTTTGACTTTGTTTTGCTTTGTTTTTCTGGATTTCTGCCATTCCCTGCTGGGGTGTGCTGAATTCCTTTAGCTCTGTCTTCTGAAAATACCTGAGTGCTGATTTAGTTTTTGAAGCCTAGCTGCTTCAGGGTCTTTTTCATATCAGCTTGTTGGCTTATGTCTTTGATAGGGTTTTGGCAGATTGCAGACAGCAACCTTCCTTTCCTTTTCTGTTTAGTTAGCTTGGGCCCCATCGTTTGCTCAGCCTATCTTTCTATCTGTGTGAGTGTTTTTTCATCTTGCTTCACCGTCATTATATGTTGGGGGCTGCCTTTTACTTTGGGGTCTGCTCTGGGGCAGTTTAGATTTCCTTTTCTGTCTTTAGGCTATTTAGCGCTCCGGCTGTGATCGAGGGGTCTAGGGCATCGTAGGAACCCCCCACGGCTACTGCTAGTTGTGTTGATAGGTTCAGGGGTCTGCAATCTGATAGTTGCCAACTTCTCTGGTTTTCTGGACTTGGCTTGTATTTCTGTTTTTGCCTCCTACGGTGACTCATTCATAACAGAATCACCCGCCATACCGCAGATCCTAGGGTACTCAATAGCAGGAAAGAATTGTGTTTAAAAAAAAAAAAAAGGAGTGTGTATATTTTTTCCTCTATATCTCTGAGGCCGTAGGGGGAATTTTTTTTTCTCTCAATGGAGATAAAGCAATTGTCTGATCGTGTGGAGCAGCTTGCTGCGGAAGTGCGGGGAATTTCCACCTACCTTGCTCATTCACATGCTGCTGAACCAAAGATTCCTACACCTGATGTATTTTTTGGGGATCGATCTAAATTTTTGAATTTCAAAAATAATTGTAAATTATTTTTTGCCTTGAAGCCTAACTCGTCAGGGAGCTCCACGCAGCAGGTTAAAATTGTCATCTCTTTGCTGCGTGGCGATCCCCAGGATTGGGCGTTTTCTTTGAAACCAGATGATCCTATTCTGACTAATTTGAACGCATTTTTTCAGGCCTTGGGGTTGTTGTATGACGAACCTAATGCCATTGATCAGGCTGAAAAGACCCTGCTGGCATTGAACCAGGGTCGTGATTCTGCAGAATTGTACTGTCAAAAATTCCGAAAGTGGGCAGTACTTACTACCTGGAATGATAATGCCTTGGCTGCTCTCTTTCGGAAGGGGTTGTCAGAAGCCGTTAAAGATACTATGGTGGGATTCCCTGTTCCCTCTGGTCTTGACGATTCTATGTCATTAGCCATTCAGGTTGATCGGCGTTTGCGCGAAC
This sequence comes from Dendrobates tinctorius, assembly GCF_039654945.1. NCBI lineage: Eukaryota > Metazoa > Chordata > Amphibia > Anura > Dendrobatidae > Dendrobates > Dendrobates tinctorius. The sequence goes on along the minus strand of NW_027361931.1, from coordinate 860,683 downwards.
GCAAAGCTGCACGAGAGGTGTTGCCACCTGTTGAACAAATGTCTGAACCTATGCAATGTGATAGAGTTTTTTCCAGAGAGCAGCGTCAGGAGTTCAGAAGGCGTAATAAGTTGTGTTTTTTCTGTGGAGATGCCTCGCATATTATTTCTGTCTGTCCTAAACGAGAGAAACGCTTTGCACACACGTTTTCTGTTGGGGGTGTTCAACCTAAGTTTCTTCTGGCTATTACTCTGATCTGCTCCCTGTCCACATTTTCCGCCAAGGCTTTTGTGGATTCGGGAGCAGCCCTAAACCTAATGGACTTGGATTTTGCTAAACGTTGTGGATTTCCGATGACACCTCTGCAGACGCCTATCCCTTTGAGGGGGATTGATGCTACTCCTTTGGCTAAAAATAAACCTCAGTTTTGGACCCAGGTGGTAATGCGGGTCACCCCAGACCATCAAGAAAATTGCAGATTTTTGGTGTTGCATAATCTGCATGATACTATTGTTCTGGGGTTTCCCTGGTTACAAATTCATAATCCAGTTTTGGATTGGAAATCTGTGTCTGTGGTGAGTTGGGGTTGTCGGTGTGCCTTTAGTGAGGCTCCGGTGTTTTCCACCTCTCCTCAGTCGCATGGTGTTCCTGATTATTTGGCGGACTTTTATGATGTATTTAGTGAGAATGAGTCTGCGTCTCTGCCTCCTCATAGGAGTTATGACTGTGCAATTGAACTGAGCCCGGGGTGTAAATTTCCCAAGGGTCGGCTCTTCAATTTATCTGTACCCGAGCACGAGGCTATGCGATCCTATATTAAGGAGGCGTTGGAGAAGGGTCATATTAGACCATCCTCGTCACCCTTAGGTGCCGTTTTTTTTTTTTGTAGCCAAAAAGGATGGATCATTAAGACCTTGTATTGATTATCGTGCCCTCAACAAAATTACTGTTAAATATCAGTATCCGTTACCCCTGATTTCTGATCTATTCTCCAGAGTTAAAGGTGCTTGCTGGTTTACCAAGCTTGACCTCAGGGGGGCGTATAATCTTATTCGCATTAAGCATGGGGATGAATGGAAGACGGCGTTTAATACTCCGGAGGGACATTTTGAGTACCTGGTGATGCCTTTTGGGCTCACTAATGCCCCTTCTGTCTTCCAGTGCTTCATGAACGATATTTTCCGAGATTTTGTCGATACATTTTTGATTATCTATCTGGATGATATTTTGATCTTCTCCAAGGATTGGGATTCTCATGTGGAACTTATTCGGACTGTGTTTCGGATCTTGAGGGAGAATTCCCTGTATGTCAAAGGATCTAAATGCCTTTTTGGAGTACAGAGGATTTCTTTTTTGGGATTTATTTTGTCCCCGTCAACTATTGAAATGGACCCGGCCAAGGTACAGGCCATTTACGATTGGGTTCAGCCCACTTCTTTGAAGGCCCTCCAGAAGTTTTTGGGTTTTGCTAATTTTTATCGGAAATTTATAGCAAAATTTTCTAGTATTGCCAAGCCATTGACTGATTTGACTAAGAAGGGTGCTGATGTGTTAAATTGGTCTCCGGAGGCTGTTTCTTCCTTTCAGGAGCTGAAGCGAAGATTCACCTCCGCCCCGGTTTTGCGGCAACCTGATGTCTCACTTCCATTCCAGTTAGAGGTGGATGCTTCTGAGATTGGTGCAGGAGCTGTTTTGTCCCAAAAGGATCCTGTAACATCTAAAATGAATCCCTGTGCTTTCTTTTCCCGAAAGTTCTCTCCATCTGAACGTAACTATGATGTGGGGAATAGGGAACTGTTGGCCATGAAATGGGCATTTGAGGAGTGGAGACATTGGTTGGAGGGAGCTAAGCATCAAGTCTTGGTCCTTACTGACCACAAGAATTTGATTTACCTAGAGTCGGCTAAGCGCTTGAACCCTAGACAGGCTAGGTGGGCCTTGTTTTTTACACGTTTTGATTTTGTGGTTTCTTTTCTTCCTGGAACGAAGAATGTCAAGGCAGACGCCCTCTCTAGGAGCTTCTTTGCTGATTCTCCTGTGGTGACCAAGCCTGCTACCATCTTAGGCGAAGGGGTAGTTCTTTCTGCCATCTCGCCCGATTTGAGACGTGCTCTGGAAGAGTTCCAGGAGGACAAACCTGAGCGTTGTCCCAGTGGAAAGTTGTATGTTCCTGACCAGTGGAAGAAGAGAGTGATGTCTGACGTTCATTGCTCTGCTTTGGCTGGTCAGGTCATCCAGGTATTTTTGGTACTAGAGATCTGGTGAGTCGGTTTTTTTGGTGGCCCTCCTTGTCTCGTGATGTCAGGAATTTTGTGCAGTCCTGTGGGACGTGCTCCCGGTCTAAATCGTGTTCTCGCTCTAGTGGGTTGTTGATGCCTTTGCCTGTCCCCAAGAGGCCATGGACCCATATTTCATTGGATTTCATCTCTGATATGCCTGTCTCTCAAAGGATGACTGTTATTTGGGTGATTTGTGATACGTTCTCTAAGATGGTTCATCTTGTACCACTCCCTAAGTTGCCGTCTTCCTCTGAGTTGGTGCCCATGTTTTTACAACAGGTGGTTCGCTTGCACGGGATTCCTGAGAACATTGTATCTGACAGAGGAGTCCAGTTTGTGTCTAGATTTTGGAGAACTTTCTGTTCCAGGCTGGGAATTCAGTTGTCCTTCTCCTCTGCTTTTCACCCTCAGACCAATGGGCAGACAGAGAGAACAAACAAGACCTTGGAGCCATATTTGAGATGTTTTATTTCTGCTGATCAGGATGATTGGGTTTCATTTTTGCCCTTGGCCGAATTTGCTTTAAATAATAGAGCTAGTTCTGCCACTTTGATGTCACCTTTCTTTTGTAACTTTGGGTTTCATCCTCTATTTTCTTCAGGGCAGGTGGAGCCCTCTGCCTGCCCAGGTGTTGACACTGTGGTGGAGAGAATGCACCAGATCTGGGACCAAGTGGTGGATAAGTTATCTCTCTCCCAGGAAAAGGCCCAGCGGTTTTTCAACCGACATAGGACCATTGGTCCCCAGTTTAAGGTTGGTGATATGGTGTGGTTATCATCAAAAAATATTGCTATGAAGGTGGCTTCTCCTAAGTTTAAGCCTAGATTTATTGGACCTTACAAGATTGTGGAGATTATTAATCCGGTCTCTTTTCGTTTGGCTCTTCCTGTCACATTTAAAATCTATAATGTGTTCCATAAATCTTTGTTGAAGAGGTTTGTTGAACCTGTTGTTCCGGGTGTGGCACCTCCAGACCCTGTATTGGTTGAAGGTAACATGGAATATGAGGTAGAGAAAATACTGGATTCCCGTCTGGCTAGACGGAGACTCCAGTATTTGGTTAAGTGGAAGGGTTATGGTCAGGAGGATAATTCCTGGGTCTCTGCCTCTGATATTCATGCCAAAAGATTGGTGCGTGCCTTTCATCGGGCTTACCCTGATCGCCCTGGTGGCGTGGTTGAGGGTTCGGTGACCCCTCCTCAAGGGGGAGGTACTGTTGTGAGTTCATTTTCCCCTTCACTACTGAGGCCCGAGGAACTCCCTCTTCTGGTAAAGAAAGGTAGTGAGCCTGATTATCAAACACCTGAGGCTGATGATGATGACTGGCTGAGTGGAGTTACTGACTGGATATAAGGCTGCCAACGCCCTTCTGCCCTGCAGGTGATTTCTCTGTGGGATCCTTGGAGACCAGTCTGAATTCCTGCTCCTCTAAAGCTAAGTTTGCTGCTCGGCTTTTTGCATTGGTGCTTTGACTTTGTTTTGCTTTGTTTTTCTGGATTTCTGCCATTCCCTGCTGGGGTGTGCTGAATTCCTTTAGCTCTGTCTTCTGAAAATACCTGAGTGCTGATTTAGTTTTTGAAGCCTAGCTGCTTCAGGGTCTTTTTCATATCAGCTTGTTGGCTTATGTCTTTGATAGGGTTTTGGTAGATTGCAGACAGCAACCTTCCTTTCCTTTTCTGTTTAGTTAGCTTGGGCCCCATCGTTTGCTCAGCCTATCTTTCTATCTGTGTGAGTGTTTTTTCATCTTGCTTCACCGTCATTATATGTTGGGGGCTGCCTTTTACTTTGGGGTCTGCTCTGGGGCAATTTAGATTTCCTTTTCTGTCTTTAGGCTATTTAGTGCTCCGGCTGTGATCGAGGGGTCTAGGGCATCGTAGGAACCCCCCATGGCTACTGCTAGTTGTGTTGATAGGTTCAGGGGTCTGCAATCTGATAGTTGCCAACTTCTCTGGTTTTCTGGACTTGGCTTGTATTTCTGTTTTTGCCTCCTACGGTGACTCATTCATAACAATTAAGAATCTCCAAAATCTTATAAGGTCCAATAAATCTTGGCTTAAATTTTGGAGATGCAACCTTCATAGGAATATTCTTAGACGACACCAAACCATATCACCCACTTTAAACCGGGGACCAATGGTCCTATGCCGGTTGGAAAAACGCTGGACCTTTTCCTGAGAGAGTGACAACTTATCCACCACTTGGTCCCATATCTGCTGCATTCTCTCAACCACAGTGTCCACACCTGGACAGGACGAAGATTCCACTTGCCCTGAAGAGAATCAAGGATGAAACCCAAAATTACAGAAAAAGGGTGACATCAAAGTGGCAGAACTAGCTCTATGGTTCAGCGCAAATTCAGCCAAGGGCAAAAATGAGACCCAATCTTCTTGATCAGTAGATATAAAACATCTTAAATAAGACTCCAGGGTCTGGTTTGTTCTCTCAGTCTGCCCATTGGTCTGGGGATGAAACGCGGAGGAGAAGGATAACTGAATTCCCAGATTGGAACAAAAGGCTTTCCAGAATCTGGAAACAAACTGGACCCCTCTATCGGACACAATGTTCTCAGGAATCCCATGTAACCGAACCACCTGTTGTAAAAACAAGGGTACCAAATCAGCATAAGATGGCAACTATGGGAGTGGTACAAGATGGACCATCTTCGAAAATCTATCACAAATCACCCAGATAACAGTCATTCTCTGAGAGACAGGAAGATCAGAAATAAAATCCATTGAGATATGGGTCCATGGCCTCTTGGGCACCGGCAGGGGCATCAGCAACCCACTAGAACGAGAACAGGGTTTAGACCGAGAACAAGTCCCACAGGACTGTACAAAATTCCTGACATCACGAGATAAGGCAGGCCACCAAAACGACCGACTCACCAAATCTCTGGTACCAAAAATACCTGGATGAATAGCCAAAGCGGAGCAATGAATTTCAGACATCACTCTCTTTCTCCACTGGTCAGGAACATACAATTTTCCCATAGTGCAACGCTCAGGTTTATCCTCCTGAAATTCCTGCAGGGCGCGTCTCAAATCGGCGAAATGGCAGAAAGAACTACCCCCTCACCTAGGATGGTAGTAGGCTCAGTCACACTAAGAGAATCGGCAAAGAAACTCCTAGAAAGGGCGTTTGCCTTAACATTCTTAGTGCCCGGAAGAAAAGAGACCACAAAATTAAAACGTGTGAAAAACAAGGCCCATCTAGCCTGTCTAGGATTCAAGCGTTTGGCCGACTCCAGATAAATCAGATTCTTGTGATCGGTGAGGACCACAACTTGATGTCTAGCTCCCTCCAACCAATGTCTCCACTCCTCAAATGCCCATTTCATGGCCAACAATTCCCGATTCCCCACGTCATAGTTGCGTTCAGATGGGGAGAACTTTCGAGAAAAGAAGGCACAGGGATTCATCTTAGAAGTCACAGGGTCTTTTTGGGACAACACAGCTCCTGCACCAATCTCAGAAGCGTCTACCTCCACTTGAAATGGAAGTGAGACATCAGGTTGCCGTAAAACTGGAGCTGAAGTAAATCTCCGCTTAAGCTCCTGAAATGCTGAGACAGCCTCAGGAGACCAATTCAGCACATCAGCTCCCTTCTTGGTCAGATCAGTCAGTGGTTTGACAATACCAGAAAAATTACCTATAAATTTACGATAGAAATTAGCAAAACCCAAAAACTTCTGGAGAGCCTTCAAAGAAGTAGGCTGAACCCAATCATAGATGGCCTGTACCTTGGCCGGGTCCATTTCAATAGTCGATGGAGACAAGATAAATCCCAAAAAAGAAATCCTCTGTACACCAAAGAGACATTTCAATCCCTTAACAAACAGGGAATTCTCCCTCAAAATCCGGAACACAGTCTGGATGTGTTCCACATGAGAATTCCAATCACTAGAAAATATCAAAATATCATCCAGGTAGATGATCAAAAACTTATCCACAATGTCATAGAAAATATCATTCATAAAGGACTGGAAGACAGAAGGGGCATTAGTGAGCCCAAAAGGCATCACCAGGTGCTCAAAATGTCCCTCCGAGTATTAAACGCCATCTTCCATTCATCCCCATGCTTGATGCGAATAAGATTATACGCCCCCCTGAGGTCAAGCTTAGTAAACCAGCAGGCACTCTTAACTCCGGAGAATAAATCAGACATCAGAGGTAACGGGTACTGATATTTAACCGTCATCTTGTTAAGGGAACGATAATCAATACACGGTCTTAATGAACCATCTTTCTTGGCCACAAAAAAACCGGCGCCTAAAGGTGACGAGGATGGTCTAATATGACCCTTTTCCAACGACTCCTTAATATAGGATCTGTGATAAAACACTCCGGGATCGCCTTTGCTGGGGTCAAAGGTCACGTGCGTTCAGCATGAAACTCAGGCGCAGAGCTGGGATTCGGGTGTAACTGACACTGGGTCAGGTTTATTAAAGGTGAAAGCTATGCATAAAAGAAATAAAACATAAAACAAATCCTTGCCTGTCCGGCACTAACTAAACAAGGTACAACCTAACTACCAACTGGTGGGCTTCTCCCATCCAGCCAAACCACAGTTGCAGTGGGCACTGCTTCCACTCACGTGTGTCTCTCACACAGTCAGGCTCTCTGTGTTCCCAGGCTGAGACCCTCACACAACCACCTGGCATCCTTTTATATCCGCCCTCCCATTATTCATCAGCAACCAGGTGAGATACTGACCAGACTAGGCCACATAGGAGAGGAATCTGGGTGAGATATACCTGCCCTCATCCACTATTCCCACATGATTCTCACATATCCCCCCCCCTGCTCAGACCACTCCGGTCGAGCAATGACACCCGCCAAACAGTGCACTCGGGACAGGGCATCTGCATTCCCCATCTGTACCCCTGGGCGGTGCTCCACCGTAAAATTGTAGGCCTGCAGGGCAAGGAACCACCGGGTCACCCGGCTATTCCGCTCCTTGTTCAAGTGCATCCACTTGAGAGGGGCATGGTCAGTGATCAGCCTGAACTTTCGGCCCACCAGGTAATATTTGAGGGCCTCTAGAGCCCACTTAATGGCGAGGCACTCTTTTTCTACTACCGCATACTTTTGCTCATGTGTATTCAGCTTCCTGCTGAGATAGAGGACTGGGTGTTCCACTCCGTCCCTCACTTGTGACAGTACGGCCCCGATACCGGTATCAGAGGAATCCGTTTGTACCACAAACTCGCTGCGGAAGTCCGGCGTCACCAGTACGGGCTGAGAGCAAAGTGCCCGTTTTAGGCTATGGAAGGCTTCTTCAGCCGCTAAACTCCATTTAATCATGACGGAGTCTTTCCCTTTTGTAAGATCCGTCAGGGGGGTAGCGATGGCTGCAAAATTGGGTATGAACCGACGATAATAGCCTGCGATCCCCAGAAAGGCTTGCACCTGCTTCTTGTTGACAGGTTGCGGCCAGTCCTGAACCGCCTGAATCTAAGGCTGTGTGCACACGCTGCGGAAAAGGTGCGGATTCATCCGCGCGGATTTTGTACAATCCGCAGGTGAAACCGCAGGTCAAAAGACCTGCGGTTTTACCTTCGGATTGCTCTGCGGTTTTGCCCTGCGGTTTTTCATCTCCTCAATGGAGGAGATGGCAAACCGCAGGAGAATCCGCAGAAAGAATTGACATGTCAGTTCTTTCTGCGGATTGAAAACCGCAGATAATCCGCGCGGAAAATTCCGCACCGTCTGCACTGCGGTTTTTGATTCCCATAGGGAATCATTGTACTGTACACCGCAGCAGAAACTGCTGCGGGTCCGCAGCGGCCAAAACCGCTGCGGAACCGCAGCAAAATCCGCAGCGTGTGCACACAGCCTTATCGAGCTGGGGTTTAACAATACCCTTCCCAATTACATACCCCAAATACTGGGCTTCTTCTAGCCCGATGTGACATTTCTTGGGGTTCGCGGTTAGACCTGCCTCCCACAGGTCGTCAATCACAGCTTGTACCTTCTGGAGATGAGTCTCCCAGTCCAAGCTGTAAATGACAATGTCGTCCAAATAGGCCGAAGCGTACTGCCTATGTGACCTCAGGACTCGATCCATCAGTCTCTGGAAGGTCGCCTGTGCTCCGTGCAGTCAAAACGGCATATACACATACTGAAATAGACCTTCCGGGGTAGCAAATGCCGTCTTTTCTCTGGCAGCCTCCGCCAGAGGGATCTGCCAATACCCCTTTGTTAGGTCTAGGGTCGTAATATACCGGGCTTTTCCTAACCGATCTATTAACTCGTCGACCCGGGGCATATGGTAGGCATCAAATTTTGAGACCGCATTCAGTTTTCTGAAGTCATTGCAGAACCGGATGGTGCCGTCCTGTTTAGGAATTAGCACAATCGGGCTGGACCAAGCACTGTGCGATTCCTAAAATAAATCCTAACTCTAATATTGCCTTCACTTCTCGGGAAACGGCTTCACGGCACGCTTCCGGGATTCGGTAGGGCTTTACTTGAACTGTGACACCAGGTTCCGTTATGATGTCATGTTTCATTAGCGTAGTCTGCCCGGGTTTTTCTGAGAAAAACTTTTGGTTGTGAAGTAGAAACTGCCTGACCTCAGTCTTTTGCCGCTCCGATAGAGTCTCGGCAACCCGCACCTCCGGTACGGTATGCGAGCAGACGGGACGGGCCAGCTCCGCTGACAAGGCAGACCGATCCTTCCAGGGTTTTATCAGATTTACATGATAAATCTGTTCAGGTTTCCGTTTACCTGCCTGGTATACTTTGTAGTTTACTTCACCAACTCTTGCCCTAACCTCAAAGGGGCCCTGCCACTTGGCTAGGAACTTACTGTCCACCGTGGGTGCAAACGTACGGATCTTGGCGCCCCTATCATAGATTCTTTTTTGGGCTACTTGAGCCTGCATCATGTGTTCTTTGACGATAGGCATAACAGCTGCAATACGGTCCTGCATTTGGGATACGTGATCTATCACCGTTTTAAACGGAGTGACCTGACCCTTCCAGGTTTCTTTTGCAACGTCTAACGGTCCGCGAGGACGTCGGGCGTACAATAACTTGAAAGGCGAGAATCCCGTGGAAGACTGGGGTACTTCCCTGATGGCATAAAGCAAATACGGAAGTAAATAGTCCCAGTTCTTCCCATCCTTGTCTATCACCTTTCTCAGCATCTGCTTCAGAGTTTTATTGAACCGTTCGACCAACCCGTCTGTTTGAGGGTGATACACGGATGTGCGTAACGGTTCGATTTGTAACAATCTGCAGAGCTCCTTCATTACCCTGGACATAAAGGGGGTCCCCTGGTCGGTGAGTATCGGTTTTGGTATACCAACCCGACTAAACACATGCACCAGTTCCTTGGCAATCGTCTTGGTAGCCGTGTTACGCAAAGGGATGGCCTCCGGGTGTGACATCGGCGGCCGTGCCCGCCGATGCCCCTTCAGCGGCGGTGCCCGCCGCAGCTTCCTCTCACCTGCGTCCCCCTGTCCGCGCGCTCTTCCACGCTGCTCGCCGCTCTGCTACGGGTGGCCGCGCCGGCCTTAGGCCGCGCGCGCGCGTTCCCCCGGCCTCTTCTGTTAGCAGGGGGCGTCGCTAGGGGAGGGTCTGTAGGGCGCACTTCCGGTCTCCGCATATATCAGGCGTCCGCTCTATTCTGAGGGCGCCTGGTGATTGTTTGTGACTTGCAGCACTCATCGGCCATACCCTTTTCCAGTGTACCCTGCCTGTCCTTGCCGTTTCCATTGTCTGCCCTGTTCCTGTTCCTTTTCTGTCTGTCTGTCTCCTCCCCGTGGTCTCCGCTGAGCCTTTCCTGTGGTCTCCTGGCCATTGCCTTCCGCCTTTCCGCCCCGCTATTCCTGCTCTGTCTGCCTGTCCTCCGAGTCGTCCCTGCTGGCTCCGGCTGTCGCGGTTCCGCCCCCTGCGGTCCTGCCCCTAACGATCCCTGTACAGGGGTCGGTCTTCACCAGGTGCGCTCGGCCCAGGGGCTCCGGATCCGCGATCCAGAGGGTCCACTCTTGGACATATTAGCTAGAGGCGTCACAGTATCACCAGGCCATGGATCCCGCCGGTGCCGCAGCCGCCACACAAAAGGAATTGCTTTTTCTTCGTGAAAATCAGACCCGGATAATGTCCTTTATGAAGTCTATGGACACCCGGTTGTCCGCCCTGCAGACCTCTGACCCCGGGCACGCTCCCCTCTTAGTCAGCCTCCAGCAGGAGCTCGCGCAGCAGCGCGACGCTCAATCCCACATCTTAGGTTACATGGCATCCGTGGATGATCGATTGCTTGCTCTGCAATCCTCTGCTGCCGCTGCAACTTCCTCCCCGGACGTAGTCTCTACTCCGGCTCCCCGTCTGGGTAAACCCCCCAGGTACAGCGGAGATCCCAAGTTATGCCGGGGTTTTCTAAATCAATGCAGGCTACATTTTGAGCTTGCTCCCCTTCAGTACCCCACTGACCGCGCCAAGGTGGCGTTCGTTGTGTCCCATCTCGAGGGTGAGGCCCTGTCCTGGGTGAACCCCTTGTGGGAGAGAGATGACCCCGTAGTGTTAAGTATACAGACCTTCTTGGAAACCTTTCGCAAGGTATTCGATGAACCGGGTCGCTTAGCATCCTCCACGGAGGCCCTTTTTAACCTCCGCCAGGGTTCCCTCACAGTGGGGCAATATGCCATCCGCTTCCGGACCCTCTCTTCTGAGTTGGGGTGGAACAATGAGGCTCTTGTGGGAGCCTTTTGGAGAGGCCTCTCCAGTAAGATCAAGGATGAGCTTGCCGGGCGAGACACCCCCACCACTCTGGAGGACCTTATTTCGCTGGCCACTCGCATCGATCTACGCTTTCAGGAGCGCGCTCGAGAGGCAGTTGGAGAGAGAAGGTCCTTTAGGCTATATCAGGCTCCTGTCCCCCGTTTCCCTGTATCTCCTGTTAGTACCGCTCCTGAGCCTATGCAGATTGATCGTGTCAGACTGTCCGAGCAACGCCGCAGGGAGAGGATGACCAAGGGTCTCTGCCTGTACTGTGGAGGTGCCAACCATTTTGTGCGTTCTTGTCCGGAGAAGCCAGAGAGGTCGGGAAATGCCTCCACCTAGGTCAGGTAAGAGAGGACCCCCTAGGTGATCAAAATTCCTCTCTTCCCCTTACCCTTTCAGCTTTGCTAATTACAGGTCGGGAGCGTGGATCTGTGGAGGCGTATGTGGACTCGGGTGCTGCCGGTAATTTCATCCGCCAGGAGGAGGTTGACAAACTCCAGATTCCGGTGTTGGTATTGAAGAACCCTCGCGCTATTTCCTCCGTTGATGGTAAACCTTTACCCGGACTCATCACCATGGTTACCGTCGAAGTAGACCTTCAAATCGGAGCTCTCCACCTCGAAAAGATAGCCTTTTATGTCCTGCCACAACTAGCCCATGCTGTTCTTCTAGGGCTACCCTGGCTCAGACGGCACGAGCCGGTGATTGACTGGCGCTCTGGGGAAGTTCTCCGTTGGGGGCACTCCTGCCAGGAGCACTGCCTACGGGCTCTCACTCGTCCCCGTCCATGCTCGAAGCCTGCCGACCTTCCGGGCCTACCCGCACCCTATCACACGTTTGCCGATGTGTTCAGCAAAAAGGAGGCGGACTCCTTACCCCCTCATCGCTCCTATGACTGCCCTATCGACCTAGTTCCCGGAGCCACTCCTCCCAGAGGGAGAACTTATCCTTTGTCCCCAGCAGAGACCTCGGCTATGTCGGAATATATACAGGAGAATCTGGCCAAGGGGTTCATCCGGAAGTCTTCGTCCCCTGCGGGCGCAGGTTTCTTCTTCGTCCGGAAGAAAGATGGGTCCCTGCGACCCTGTATTGATTACCGGGGCCTGAACAACATCACTGTTAAAAACCGGTACCCGCTCCCGCTGATTCCTGAACTCTTCGACCGGCTGAGGGGGGCCAGAATCTTCACGAAGTTGGATCTGCGGGGAGCTTACAACTTAATCCGAATCCGAGCGGGGGACGAGTGGAAGACGGCCTTCAATACCCGGGACGGCCATTATGAATACTTGGTCATGCCGTTCGGTCTCTGCAATGCTCCAGCGGTGTTTCAGGAATTTGTAAATGAGGTGTTCCGAGACCTACTCTATTCCTGCGTGGTGGTGTATTTGGATGATATCCTCGTTTTCTCGACCGACCTCTCCTCCCATCGGAGAAGTGTACGCATGGTCCTGCAGCGCCTTCGAGAAAATCGTCTTTACGCCAAGATCGAGAAGTGCCTCTTCGAGCAAACAGCGTTACCCTTCTTGGGGTATATCATCACGGATTCCGGTCTTAAGATGGATCCGGAGAAACTGTCCGCGGTACTCCAGTGGCCTCGTCCAGTTGGCATAAAGGCCATCCAGCGTTTCCTCGGCTTCGCTAACTATTACCGACAGTTTGTACCCCACTTCTCTACAGTCACCAAGCCCATCACGGTCCTGACCCGTAAGGGGACGAAGTCTAACGTCTGGTCTTCCGAAGCCGAGGACGCCTTTCTTGCCCTGAAACGCTCGTTTGCCTCTGCTCCGATCTTACACCGCCCAGTGGCTAGTAGGCCCTTCATCCTGGAAGTTGATGCCTCCTCCACTGGAGCTGGGGCGGTTCTCTCCCAACAGGCTCCATCTGGACGTCTAGTCCCCTGCGGGTTCTTCTCCAAATCCTTTTCTCCGGCGGAGTGCAACTACTCCATTGGGGACCGGGAATTATTGGCCATTAAGATGGCGCTGGAGGAATGGCGATATCTGCTCGAGGGGGCAGTGCATCCCTTTACTATCTTCACGGACCACAAGAACCTGGCCTACCTGCAATCTGCCCAGAGACTCAACTCCAGACAAGCCAGGTGGGCTCTGTATTTTTCCCGTTTTGAGTTTAAGCTCCACTTCCGGCCCGGCAGTAAGAACATCAAAGCTGATGCGCTTTCCAGGTCTTTGCAGCCACCGGAGAAGGAGGAGGATCCATCATATATTATCGAGCCGGCTAAAGTTATCTCCGTGGCCCCCGTGAGATTCTCTACCCTTCCGCCTGGCAAGACCTTCGTCCCTTCAAACAAACGTCTGGAAGTACTGCGCTGGGGACATTCTTCCAAGGTTGCTGGGCACGTTGGGATTAAGAAGACTCTTTTGCTTCTTTCCCGGTATTACTGGTGGCCCTCTCTCCACCAGGATGCAAAGGACTTTGTAGCCTCCTGCAGGACTTGTGCTCAGAACAAGGTTCCAAGGACTCTGCCCTCCGGCCTCCTTCATCCGTTGCCTGTGCCAGAGGCCCCTTGGCAGCAAATCGCCATGGATTTCGTGACTGATCTGCCTCGCTCTGCTGGATGTACTACCATCTTAGTCGTCGCAGACCGCTTTTCCAAGATGGCCCACTTTATTCCCTTGGTCGGACTGCCATCTGCTCCAAAGTTGGCCGAGATCTTTATCCACCACGTGTTCAGGCTACATGGTCTTCCTCTGCGAATCGTGACCGATCGAGGGGTCCAGTTTACTTCCCGATTCTGGAGGGCCCTCTGTCGGCTCCTGGGCACGTCTCTCGACTTCTCCTCAGCGTATCATCCTCAAACCAACGGCCAAGTGGAACGGATTAACCAAATTCTGACCACCTACTTACGCCACTTTTCTAACGCCCATCAGGATAATTGGGTCTCTCTTCTACCTTGGGCGGAATTCGCTCATAATAATCATTCTAGCGAATCAACGTCCAAGACACCGTTCTTTGTGGTAACTGGGCTAAATCCTGGGGTTCCATTGCCCTTTTCTGCATCGTCTGGAGTTCCCGCAGCAGACACTCTCGCCAAGGAGTTTTCGCAAATTTGGAAGGAGACCAGAGAGGCGCTCGAGCTAGCCAACATCAGAATTAAGAAACACGCGGACAAAAGACGAAGGGATCTACCCCCGTACCATCCCGGGGACAAAGTCTGGCTTTCTACCAAACATATCCGCCTGAAAGTCCCTGCTTACAAATTAAGTCCTCGGTACATCGGGCCTTTTGAAGTACTTGGGCGCATTAACAAAGTAGCCTACAAATTGAGGTTGCCGGCATCACTCCGGGTCCCTAACGCCTTCCATATCTCGCTCCTTAAACCTGTGGTCTTGAATCGGTTCCAACCAACCTCCATGTCCCCTCCCTCGCCAATTTGTTCTAACAATGTCTTTGAAGTAAAGGACATTCTGGCTATGAAAAGGGTCAAGGGTAAGACTCTTTTTCTTATCGACTGGAAGGGTTTTGGCCCAGAGGAGAGGTCCTGGGAGCCCCAAGAGAATGTCGATGCCCCCCTTATCATGAAAAGATTTCTGACCAACCTCAGAAGGAGAGGACATATGGGAGGGGGTACTGTGACATCGGCGGCCGTGCCCGCCGATGCCCCTTCAGCGGCGGTGCCCGCCGCAGCTTCCTCTCACCTGCGTCCCCCTGTCCGCGCGCTCTTCCACGCTGCTCGCCGCTCTGCTACGGGTGGCCGCGCCGGCCTTAGGCCGCGCGCGCGCGTTCCCCCGGCCTCTTCTGTTAGCAGGGGGCGTCGCTAGGGGAGGGTCTGTAGGGCGCACTTCCGGTCTCCGCATATATCAGGCGTCCGCTCTATTCTGAGGGCGCCTGGTGATTGTTTGTGACTTGCAGCACTCATCGGCCATACCCTTTTCCAGTGTACCCTGCCTGTCCTTGCCGTTTCCATTGTCTGCCCTGTTCCTGTTCCTTTTCTGTCTGTCTGTCTCCTCCCCGTGGTCTCCGCTGAGCCTTTCCTGTGGTCTCCTGGCCATTGCCTTCCGCCTTTCCGCCCCGCTATTCCTGCTCTGTCTGCCTGTCCTCCGAGTCGTCCCTGCTGGCTCCGGCTGTCGCGGTTCCGCCCCCTGCGGTCCTGCCCCTAACGATCCCTGTACAGGGGTCGGTCTTCACCAGGTGCGCTCGGCCCAGGGGCTCCGGATCCGCGATCCAGAGGGTCCACTCTTGGACATATTAGCTAGAGGCGTCACACCGGGTAACGAGTGGCATAATCCAAGATGACCAGGATATGTTGGTGTCCACATGCAGACCGTGGAAAGGCGCCCAACTAAATCCATCACAATCCTCTCAAACGGGACTTCAATAATAGGTAGGGGTACCAAAGGGCTACAGAACCGGGGCTTAGGTGCAGAGGCTTGGCAGTGAGGACAAGACTCACAATATACACGAATATCGTGATGCATGCCTGGCCAAACAAAACAGTGTAATATCCTTTCGGTGGTTTTCTGGACTCCCAGGTGACCTCCCATCACATGTCCGTGGGCCAGGTCCAGCACCTGCCGCCGGTAGGGTTTTGGCACGACTAATAGTTGCACCGTATCTTCCCCCTTTTTCTCTATCTGATAGAGTAAATCATTCTCCAGAACCATGTAAGGATATGCCAGCCTAGAGCCAGGTTCTACGGGTACCCCATTTATCACTTTTACATTTGTCCTAGCCTGAGAAAGGGTAGGATCCTTTATTTGCTCACTTTGGAAGTCATCTTTCTGAACTTCTAAATCCGGCAAACGGGGAGGTGGACGGCTGTTGGCCTCCTCCTCTTCCCCGGTCTCCTCCGTATCACCCGCCATGACTGAAAACGGGAACTGCAGGTCATTTCCAGCAGACTCTTCCCCCGAGTCTTCCGGGGAGATCTCTTCCAGGGGTTCGGGACCCACACGCGCCCTGGGAGAAGAATCATGTACACTATTACCCTGGGGTATCAAATGATTCTCCCACAATTGCCAGAAGTGGGGAAAATCCCAGCCCAGGATAACATCATGCAATAACGCAGGGACGAGTCCCACTTTATGTTGCACAGACCCATAGGAAGTAGTAATGCATATGACCGTGGTGAGGTATGAACAGGTGTCTCCATGCACACACGTTACAGAAAATTTGCCTGATGGTCCAGTCGGGGCTGACAACAGACTGGCCTTCACCAGAGTCACCACACTTCCCGAGTCTAACAATGCCACCACATTTTTGCCATCAACAGTTAAATCACACAAGTGTTTTTCCACATCCTTTTGACCGCCATTCACACTCACTACCCGTGCAACCATAGACATGCGGTTTTTAGAGTCTGTGACGTCGCACTGCATGAGCTCAGTAGTGATCGGACAGTTCGCAGCAATATGTCCCATCTCTTGGCAGCGGAAACACCTAACGGGCCCCTTGCTTAGACCATAGTTCGTTACTCTCGGCCTCGCAGTGCGGGCAGTCCCATTTTCCTCCCCCACTGTCTTAGGGATTTTTCCTTCTCCCCTACTCCCTGGAACAGTCTTACCGGTTCCACGTGGAGATGATGAAGAACGAGGTGGGGTAGCGTCGTCTCGGAGTCCTTCCGCCACGGAGTAACGTTCAACCAGATCCACAAGTTGATCTGCCGTCGTAAGATTTCCATGGCTTACCCACTTCCTCAGGGCTGGCGGTAGAGCTCTCAGGTACTTGTCCATGACGACTCTCTGAATTATCTCTGGCGCTGTCAACACCTCGGGTTGTAGCCACTTCTTCGTCACGTGGATCAGGTCGAACATTTGTGACCGCGGTGGTTTATCCGGCTGATAAGTCATTGATGCACTCTCTGTGCACGGACAGCGGTCGTCACTCCCAGCCGGGCCAAGATCTTGGCTTTCAGTTTGTCAAAGTCCTGCGCAGCTTCAGGCTCTAAGTCATAATATGCCTTTTGGGCCTCACCGGAAAGAAACGGGGCAATCAGGCCAGCCCATCGTGCCTTCGGCCACTTTTCTCGCACCGCCGTCCGTTCAAACGTGGTCAGGTATGCCTCGACGTCATCTTCGGTCGTCATCTTCTGCCAGTACCGACTCACGTGAATCACTCTCGACTCGGCTCCCAGGTTAACCTCATGTAAGCTTGCCAGGCGCTGCGCCACCTGCTGGAGAAGCGAACGATCGGTAGCTGTCATGTCCACCAACTCCTTCAGCTGGGCCATCATCACCCGATTAGCTTCTTGCTGGACGGCGGTGGACTGTACCAGCGCTTTCACCACGTCCTCCATGCTCATGCTTCCAACGTGATGCCCGCGTTCTCCACCACAATGTGATAAAACACTCCGGGATCGCCTTTGCTGGGGTCAAAGGTCACGTGCGTTCAGCATGAAACTCAGGCGCACGGCCGGGGTCCGGGTATAACTGACACTGGGTCAGGTTTATTAAAGGTGAAAGCAATGCATAAAGAAAAAACATAAAACAAATCCTTGCCTGTCCGGCACTAACTAAACAAGGTACAACCTAACTACCAACTGGCGGGCTTCTCCCGTCCAGCCAAACCACAGTTGCAGTGGGCACTGCTTTCCCTCACTTGTGTCTCTCACACAGACAAGCTCTCTGTGTTCCCAGGCTGAGACCCTCACACAACCACCTGGCATCCTTTTATATCCGCCCTCCCATTATTCATCAGCAACCAGGTGAGATACTGACCAGACTAGGCCACATAGGAAAGGTATCTGGGTGAGATATACCTGCCCTCATCCACTATTCCCACATGATTCTCACAGATCGCATAGCATCATGTTCGGGTACTGATAAGTTGAAAAGCCGACCCTTGGGAAATTTACACCCAGGCATCAACTCAATTGCACAATCATAACTCCTATGAGGAGGCAAAGACGCAGACTTGCTCTCACTAAATACATCAGAAAAATCAGCTAGATAATCAGGAATATCATGAGACTGAGGAGAGGTGGAGAAAACAGGAGCATCCCTAAGAACACACTGACAACCCCAACTCACCACAGACACAGATTTCCAATCCAAAACTGGGTTATTAGTTTGCAACCAAGGAAAACCCAGAACTATAGTATCATGCAAATTATGCAGCATCAAAAATTTACAACTTTCTTGGTGGTCTGGGGCAACTCGCATTATCACCTGGGTCCAAATCTGAGGTTTATTCTCCGCCAAAGGAGTAGCATCAATACCCCTCAAAGGAATAGGCGTCTGCAGAGGCGTCATGGAAAAACCACAACGTTTAGCAAAGTCCAAATCCATCAGATTCAGAGCTGCTCCTGAATCCACAAAAGCCTTAGTGGAAAACGTGGATAAGGAGCAGATCAGAGTAATTGCCAAAAGAAACTTAGGTTGTACACTGCCCACAGCAAATGTGTGTGCAAAACGTTTCTCTCGTTTAGGGCAGACAGAAATAGTATGAGAGGCGTCTCCACAGAAAAAACACAGCTTATTATGCCTTCTAAACTCTTGACGTTGCGCCCTAGACAAAACCCCATCACATTGCAAAGGTTCAGACATTCGTTCCAAAGGTGGCAGCGCCTCCCGTGTAGTTTTACGTTCACGTAAAAGCCGATCAACTTGAATGGCTAAGGACATAGAGCCATCCAGACCAGAGGGAACAGGAAATCCCACCATAACATCTTTTACGGTCTCTGATAACCCCCTCCGAAAGAGAGCTGCCAATGCACTATCATTCCATGTAGTAAGGACCGCCCACTTTTGGAATTTTTGACAGTATAACTCTGCAGAATTCTGACCCTGGTTTAATGCCAACAGGATTCTCTCAGCTTGATCAACAGCATTAGGTTCATCATACAACAACCCCGAGGCTTGAAAAAATGCATCCACATTAGTCAGAATAGGATTTTCAGGTGTCAGAGAAAAAGCCCAATCCTGGGGATCGCCGCGCAGCAAGGAGATGACAATTTTAACCTGCTGCACAGAGCTCCCCGATGAGTTAGGCTTCAAGGCAAGAAATAATTTACAATTATTCTTAAAATTCAGAAATTTAGACCGATCCCCAGAAAACACATCAGGAGTAGAGATCTTGGGTTCAGCAGCATGTGACTGAATGAGGTAGGTGGAAATTCCCTGTACTTCAGCAGGAAGTTGCTCCACACGATCAGAAAGTTGCTTAATCTCCATTAGGAAAAAAAAAATTCTCCTACGGCCCCAGGGAAAAAAAGGAAAAAATACATAAAAAAAAATAAATTCTGACACTTTTTTTTTTTAAAACAATTTTTTCCTGCTTTTGAGTACCCTAGAATCTGCGGTATGGCTGGTGATTCTGTTATGAATGGGTAACCGAGGAGAAAAAACAACACAAGCTAAGTCTCAGAAAACCAGAGAGGTTGGTAACTATGCAGATTGCAGATCCCTGATCCTAACCACACAACTAACAGCAGTCGTGGAGCGTACCTACGATTAATCTAGACGCCTCGTCACAACCGGAGGACCACATAAGCCTAAAGCAAGAAAAGGGGAAAACTAACTGTCCCAGAGCAGACCCCAAAATAAAGACAGCCCCCCACACATGTATTGACGGTGAAACAAGATGAAAACACAAACAAAGGCAGGAAAATAGGCTGAGCAAACGATGGGGCCAAACTAACTAGAAAGGACAGTAAAGGAAAGACACTGTCTGCAATCTACCAAAAACCCTACAAAAATAATGTCCAACACTTCTGATAATAATAAATAATAATAATCTTTATTTTTATATAGCGCTAACATATTCCGCAGCGCTTTACAGTTTGCACACATTTTCATCACTGTCCCCGATGGGGCTCACAATCTAAATTCCCTATCAGTATGTCTTTGGAGTGTGGGAGGAAACCAGAGTACCCGGAGGAAAGCCATGCAAACACGGGGAGAACATATAAACTCCTTGCAGATGTTGTCCTTGGTGGGATTCGAACCCAGGACCCAGCGCTAACCACTGAGCCACCGTGCTGCCCTTTGCCTGATAGCAAAATTAACCCTGAAGTCACTAGACTTCTCCCTCTATATCAGCACTCTGAAATATTCTGAGACAGAGCAAAAAGGGGCCAATCTAATAAGGGACAAAAAAGGCAAATTGGCAAATTGGCAAATACAGATAAATAAGAGTGGAAATTCAGCACAGCCCCAGCGGGGGCTGGCTGACCACGCAAAAAACTGATTAGACCAACAAAAGCAAGTGTGAACATTAGCAAAAAAACTTAGCTTGAGAAGACTGGAACAGAGCTGAAGTCCAAGACCTAAGAAGCAGACTGAATCACCAGCACCAGGATAGAGCGTTGGCTGTCTTATATCCAGTCTGATACTCCAGAGATCCAATCGTTATCCTCATCATCAGGTGGCAGATCACTACCAATTAAACCAACCTCACTACCTCCTGTCACCACCAGAGGGAGAACGGAAGGAGAACTCTCAACTGGTGGAGCAGAATATGAGTTCACAACAGCCCGGTGTAGTTCATTCAAAAAAGGGGGT
Source organism: Dendrobates tinctorius (assembly GCF_039654945.1). NCBI lineage: Eukaryota > Metazoa > Chordata > Amphibia > Anura > Dendrobatidae > Dendrobates > Dendrobates tinctorius. Next base: position 840,235 of record NW_027361931.1, on the reverse strand, counting down.
GTCTGCGGCTCGTCGTGGTGGGGGGGTATGCTTTTCCTGTGGGAAGTCTGGCCATTTTATGAGAGCCTGCCCAGTTCATGCCAAGTCCCCAGACGAACCTATGCAAGTAGGAGGAGCTAGTTTGTGTATGGAGCTGCCTACGGTTCGGGGAGTGGTGTCGGCATGTTTTTACAGTGGGCAGACTGGTCATGTCCTGAAGGCTTGCCAATTGCGCGCCAAATTGTCTGTGCCATCTGAGAAGCCGCATTCCCCTGGTCGCTTGGAGGGAGGCGACCAGGGAGTATACACTTCCTCCTTTTTGCCCTCCCAAGGTACCATGTCAGCAGAGGTCTTGGCTGGCGGGGGGACCGGAGGTGATACCAGTGCTTGTGGACAGCGGAGCAGGAGTCAGTCTGGTGGATGCTCGCTTTGTCCAGACACATGGTCTGAGGTGTAGGACGCTAGCCCAGCCTATAAGTGTCCAGACCATAAACTCTGTTCCACTAAGCCAAGTCGTAGAGAGTATCCATCTGCGTATAGGACATCATGAGGAGTCCTTATCGTGCTACGACTTGGAGGGAATGCCAGTACCTATTGTTTTAGGCCTCCCTTGGCTGAAAAGACACAACCCGGTAATAGATTGGCGGGCGAGGGAAGTGGTCAGCTGGGGGCCCTCGTGTGAGGGCTGCTGCCTAGGAACTACTGTCTCTGCCATCTCTCTTCAACGGACCCCTTCCTCTCCGATGAGAGCAGCAGATGTGCTGCAGGAAGGTAGGGGCAAGTCTCAACCCTCGCCATTGGCCAACCCTGGGAGGCGCAGACCTCGTGGTGGAAGGGGTTGGAGGGTGGTGTACCCCTTGGTGAAGTGCGGGGGTGTGAGTGTGGTGACACAGGGGGACGCCTCTGTTGTCAATCCAACAAAGAGTTCTCAAATTGGTGACAAACGAACGAGTGGCAATAAACGTTCAGGTCCGAACATGTGTGTGAACGAGTGTGCATGGGTGGCCACCAAAAAACATCCAGTGGAAGTGTGTTGTGGAGCGTTACCAGCTCATACCAAACATACACATACACAACTCGTTCCCCAGGTCAGCGCTTCGGAGATGTGTGGTGCCTCCAGAACATACGATGTCAATACCAGCGGGCTCGTTTGTCATCAACCTGACATGCAGGTAGTTGCTGTGGTGAACTCTGGGTCTGGGCGTCCCCGCTGTAGGTGGTTCCCTGATGGGGAGCGGTTTTGAGGGTCCAGAGGCCCCTCATTAAGGGGAGGGTACTGTCATGATCCATGCGGGATCAGGACAGATAAAAGCACAGGTAACCTTTTTTTTTACTCAAGCTGTGCTTAGAGATGTTTTTGCCCCCGGTGGCCATTTGGATTATTGCACTGTGGTGTCGTTTGTTCTAAGTTTGCCCTCGGTGGTGGTGAGCGTCATTGCACTGTTTCTTTAGTTAAGTGCACATTTATAATGCAGGTGTGATGGCTGGCTCTGCTAAAAAAGAGTCACAGGTGTTGCAATCAGCGTTGGTGATAGTATTCATTTCAACCATCCTTGGTGAAGGAAGGAGCTGGAGAACGTTCCTTGCAGCACTGTCTTAGTCCTGGTGTGGAAGGAGTCAAAGGCGATTTCCTTGCAGCTCTGACTGAGCTTGGTGGCAGGGCTTCAGCAGGAGAGCTGCATTCTGGTGGTGGACTCTATTGCCAGGAGCAAGTGCAACGGAGTAAAGCTAAGTGGTGTTCCCCTGTTTGCGTTTTTCCTTCGTGTGTATTAGTACAGCGGTGGGGCCAGTGCCTGCGCCACCCAGCTCCCTAGCAAGGGATAGGTGTAGGGTGTGCCAGGGCGACAGGTATCCTGAGCGGCGCCCGGTGCGGAACCGGTATAGGGAACGTTAGGAGCAGTAGGGACACTGACTCAGGGGAGTGCAGGAGGTCTCCACGTCCCCTCTCCCTATCGCAGGGCCCACCGTTGTAACTGTTTTTCCTCCCCCTTGTCTTGTTGTTTACAGTTACTGGCCTGCGGGCCGTGTCACGCAGGACTGTATCACGAGCCGCGTCTTGTTGTTTACAGTTACCGGCCTGCGGGTCGCGTCACACAGGACGGGTCCACGTGACACTTTGCTCTGTCGCTCTTGCTCCCAGCAACAGAGTCCAGCACCAGATTGCAGCTTTCCTCCTGAATAGCTGCTGCTTCACCAAGCTTTGTCAGAGCTGCAAGGAACTCCTCTCTGTGGCTCCTTCCACACCAGGACTCTGACTGAGCTGCAAGGAACTCTCTCTAGCTCCTTCCTCCACCAAGGATGGTTGAATTGACCAATATCACCCACAGTGATTGCAACACCTGACACTCTTTTATAGGTCAGAGCCAGAGCAATCACACCTGCTTTATAATCACGTGCACTAAACTAAAGCAACCAGAGTGCAATGACCCTAACGGCCACCGGGGGCAAAACTAGAACTGAAACCACCACAGTGCAATGACCCTAATGGCCACCGGGAGCAAAATTAACTTTAAGCACACAGCTTAAGGAAAAAAAAGGTTACTTGTGCATTTATCTGTCATAATCCAACCTGGATCATGACAGGTCGGTATCCATTCGGGGATCGGTCTGTCCCCATTCGTGGATCGTCGGTCTCCATTCGGGGATCGGTCGGTCTCCATTCGGGAATCGGATCTTCGGTCTCCATTCAGAGATTAGTCGATCTCCATTCAGGGATCGTCGGTCTCCATTCAGGGATCAGTCCGTCTCCATTCAGGGATCAGTCTGTCTCCATTCGGGGATCGGTCAGTCTCCATTCGGGGATCGGTCTGTCTCCATTCAGGAATCGGTTGGTTTCCATTCAGAGATCATCGGTCTCCATTTGGGGATCAGTCTGTCTCCTTTCGGGGATCGGTCTGTCTCCATTCGGGGATCGGTCGGTCTCCATTCGGGAATCAGATCATCTGTCTCTATTCAGAGATCAGTCGGTCTCCATTCAGGGATCAGTCTGTCTCCATTCAGGAATCAGTCTGTCTCCTTTCGGGGATAGTCGGTCTCCATTCGGAGATCAATCGGTCTCCATTCAGGGATCAGTCTGTCTCCATTCAGGAATCAGTCTGTCTCCATTCAGGAATCAGTCTGTCTCCATTCACTGCTAGCAAGCAGCCTGAATGGTATAACTTCCTACCTCTGCTGACTCTATTTATCTGGTGCAATATATCCAAATGGTAATGAACTGAGCCACCCTGCATGTATTTACTCCATTCACTGCTAGCAAGCAGCCTGAATGGTATACTGTAACTTCCTACCTCTGACTCTATTTCTCTGCTGCAATATATCCAAATGGTACAACTCTGTACTTCTGCTGCTTTACCATTTTGCCGCATATTTTAATGTACTTGCTAAAGCTTTGGTATAACTCATTTGTTGCACTGTATGTAATACTTACTGCTTTAGATCCATGACTGGGGCCTCTGTAGATGTTATCAGGTGGAAGGTGCTATAGCACATTGACATCGCCTGGTCTAGTGCCTTTGATCATCTAACCATCCCCTGGTGTGCTGGCCCCAGCTGCCAAATTATACCCAAACAGCTCCCACAATCCCTCTCTCCTGACTCTGTAGTGTGGCCTATATATGTATTAGTTGCTAAGGGGAAGCATGCAGTGTGGGGTGCAGCACGCAAGCATCCCAGAAGCAAAGCATCACAGAAGCTAAGCATCATGAAAACGGCAGTTATACATGGCAGTTAGTCAGGGCAGGAGTCAGGTAACCCACACTTTGCTCTCCCCCTCAACCATGTGCTTTATTTTTATCCTCCTGTGTTCCTTTGCCATCCATATTCACCACCCTATCCCCCTTCTTCATGACTCATACACATCAGCCCCTCTATACTACCCTCTCCCATGTACAGCTCCCATGCACTCCTCACCTTCCTAAGAAACCTCAGCCCATCTTGCCCAAACACATCGCAGAAAAAAACTACCTACAATTCCAACAACTATTTGCTCTTTTTCTTCCTAATCCTACTGATTTCAGGTGACATCTCCCCCAACCCTAGTCCCCCATCCCCCAACCTCAACCCCTACTCTACCTCATATCGAAACCATAATAATCTTATTAATATTACTTGCACTCCCTCATCTCTTTCAACTTCTGAGACACACAAGGACGATAACACCCTTGATCTGGTCTTTGTCCGGCTCTGCTCAATCTCCCACCTAAATAACTCACCGCTTCCACTCTCTGACCACAACATTCTCTCCTTCACGCTCACAAATCCTCGTCCACTCCAGCTCACTCCTACCAACCACACAGTCAGAAATCTACAAGCCATTAACCCTCAGACACTTTCAGACTCCCTACACCCATCACTGTCCCCAATCTCCTCTTCTTCCTGTCCTGATCTGGCTGTTCATCACTACAATGACACTCTTAGAAGCAGCCTTGACCAAGTAGCGCCCCTCACCCTCAGAACCTCCAAGCACAGAGTAAAACAGCCTTGGCCCACATCGCAAACTAAACTTCTCCAGTGATGCTCTAGGAGTGCTGAATGCCTATGGCGAAAAACCTGCACACCAGAAGACTTCATACACTTCAAATTTATGTTAAGAACCTATAACGCTGCCCTTCACCTCGCCAAACAGACCTACTTCACCACCCTGATCTCCTCACTAGCCAACAACCCCAAGAAACTTTTTGACACTTTTCACTCCCTCCTCAGGCCAAAAGCACAAGCCCCTATCACAGACATTTGTGCTGATGACCTGGCCTCCCACTTTATAGAAGAGAAAATAGATAATATCCGTCAGGAAATCTGTTCCCAACCACCAAGTGCTGTGACTCCCATCCCTCCCTGCATCTCCCCTGGCTCACTTTCCACATTTGATCCCATCACAGAAGAAGAAGTCTCCAGACTCCTCTCTTCTTCTCGTCCGACTACATGCACTACCGATCCCATTCCCTCACATCTCCTCCAGCCTCTCTCTCCAGCCGTCACAACCCACCTAACTACAATCTTTAACCCCTTCACCCCCAAGGGTGGTTTGCACATTCATGACCGAGCCAATTTTTACAATTCTGACCACTGTCCCTTTATGAGGTTATAACTCTGGAACGCTTCAACGGATCTAGGCGATTCTGAGATTGTTTTCTCGTGACATATTGTACTTCACTTTAGTGGTAAAATTTTTTCGCTATAGCTTGCGTTTATTTATGAAAAAAACAGAAATATAGTGAAAATTTTGAAAATTTTGCAATTTTCAAACTTTGAATTTGTATGCCCTTAAAACAGAGAAATATGTGACACAAAATAGTTACTAAATAACATTTCCCACATGTCTACTTTACATCAGCACAATTTGGGAAACAACATTTTTTTTGTTAGGAAGTTATAAGGGTTAAAATATGACCAGCGATTTCTAATTTTTACAACAAAATTTACAAAACCATTTTTTTAGGGACCACCTCACATTTGAAGTCACTTTGAGGGGTCTATATGGCAGAAAATACCCAAAAGTCACATCATTCTAAAAACTGCACCCCTGAGGCTACTCAAAACTACATTCAAGAAGATTATTAACCCTTCAGGTGCTTCACAGGAGCAGAAGCAACGTGGAAGGAAAAAATGAACATTTAACTTTTTAGTCACTAAAATAATATTTTAGCAACAATTTTTTTATTTTCCCAAGGGTAACAGGAGAAATTGGACCCCAAAGGTTGTTGTCAAATTTGTCCTGAGTACGCTGATACCCAATATGTGGGGGGGAACCACTGTTTGGGCACATGGCAGGGCTCAGAAGGGAAGGAGCCCCGTTTGACTTTTTCAACCTAAAATTGGCTGGAATTGAGATCGGACGCCATGTCGCGTTTGACGAGTGTCTGATGTGCCTAAACAGTGGAAACCCCCCACAAGTGACCCCATTTTAGAAACTAGACCCCCTAAGGAACTTATCTAGATGTGTGGTGACCACTTTGAACCCCCAAGGGCTTCACAGAAGTTTATAACACCCGGGCGTGAAAATAAAAAATCATATTTTTTCCACAAACATGATCATTTAGTCCCCAATATTTTGTTTTCCCAAGGGTAACAGGAGAAATTGGAACCTAAAGGTTGTTGTCAAATTTGTCCTGAGTATGCTGATACCCAATATGTGGGGGGGAACCACTGTTTGGGCACATGGCAGGGCTCAGAAGGGAAGGAGCCCCGTTTGACTTTTTCAACCTAAAATTGGCTGGAATTGAGATCGGACGCCATGTCGCGTTTGACGAGCGTCTGATGTGCCTAAACAGTGGAAACCCCCCACAAGTGACCCCATTTTGGAAACTAGACCCCCTAAGGAACTTATCTAGATGTGTGGTGACCACTTTGAACCCCCAAGGGCTTCACAGAAGTTTATAACGCCTGGGCGTGAAAATAAAAAATCATATTTTTTCCACAAACAAGATCATTTAGTCCCCAATATTTTGTTTTCCCAAGGGTAACAGGAGAAATTGGACCCCAAAGGTTGTTGTCAAATTTGTCCTGAGTACGCTGATACCCAATATGTGGGGGGGACCACTGTTTGGGCACATGGCAGGGCTCAGAAGGGAAGGAGCCCCGTTTGACTTTTTCAACCTAAAATTGGCTGGAATTGAGATCGGACGCCATGTCGCGTTTGACGAGCGTCTGATGTGCTTAAACAGTGGAAACCCCCCACAAGTGACCCCATTTTGGAAACTAGACCCCCTAAGGAACTTATCTAGATGTGTGGTGAGCACTTTGAACCCCCAAGTGTTTCACTAAAGATTATAATGCCCAGGCGTGAAAATATAAAATCCTGTTTTGTTCCCCCATAAATGATCATTTAGTCCCCAATTTTTAATTTTCCCAAGAGTAACAGGAGAAATTGGACCCCAAAAGTCGTTGTCCAATTTGTCTTGAGTACCCTGATACCCCACATGTGGGAGAAAACTACTGTTTGGGCACACGTCAGGGCTCGAAAGGGAAGTAATGACGTTTTGGAAAGCAGACTTTGATGGAATGGTCTGCGGGCGTCATGTTCCATTTGCAGAGCCCTCGATGTTCCTAAACAGTAGAAACCCCCCATAAGTGACCTCATTTTGGAAACTAGACCCCCTAAGGAACTTATCTAGATGTGTGGTGAGCACTTTGAACCCCCAAGTGTTTCACTAAAGATTATAATGCCCAGGCGTGAAAATATAAAATCCTGTTTTGTTCCCACATAAATGATCATTTAGTCCCCAATTTTTAATTTTCCCAAGAGTAACAGGAGAAATTGGACCCCAAAAGTCGTTGTCCAATTTGTCCTGGGTACTCTGGTACCCCACATGTGGGAAAAAACTGTTTAGACACACATGTCGGGGCTTGAAAGGGAAGTAGTGTTGTTTTGGAATGCAGACTTTGATGGTCTGCTGGCGTCATGTTCCATTTGCAGAGTCCCTGATGTGCCTAAACAGGAAAAAAACCCACATATGACATCATTTTGGATACTAGACCCCCAAAGAACAAATCTAGATGTGCCCCCAACTAATCCAATGTAAATTAGTAGTACATTGAGGTGTGGTACAATTTGAAGCAATCCTTCATGCACAGGCCAGGTTTTTCGGGGCAGGTGTCGCATTGATAAGTGGTGTCCCTGCGTATTCCTTTTTTGTAACACACTCGACACCTTTTTTGCGGCTTACCTTTTCATGGGGTTGGCGGGACCACCCCCGGTAAATGCTGACCTGGGACAATACGAGCACCTTCAGTTCCTGAAGTACTGGGGCCCGCTCCTTCCTGAGCGCCAAACATCAGGGCCTTAACCACTACCTCCTGGAACTGAAGGTACGTCGTCTCGCTGGGGCATGCACATTGTGGCAGCAGGAATGCGTTGAGCATTGCCATTTGGACGATGTGCACGGCCAGTTTTTTGTACCACGCCTTGGCCTTCCTCAATGCATTGTACGGTTGGAGGAGTTGATCGGAGAGATCAACTCCCCCCATGTTTTTGTTGTACCCCACTACACATGTCGGTTTGCGGACCTGGGTAGAGGTACCCCGTAGAGTGCAGAGGGTACTGCCATCACCGTGTATGGTGGTCAAGAGATGGACATCTCTCCTTGTACTTGACCACCAGCAGGTGGTCGCTACATTGGGCTCTGCTTTCACCTTTTCGGAGCATCTGCCCAAGTAGCGTCTTCGTGAGGCCTCTCTGATTTTTGCGGACAGTACCGCAGGCTGCGATATGTCGCTCAGAGAGGGATTTGTAGAGTGGGATGCTGGTATAAAAGTTATCAGTGTAGAGGTGATAACCTTTATCCAGCAGTGGGTGCACCAAATCCCACACAATTTTCCCACTCACTCCCAGGAAAGGAGGACACTCAGGGGGTTCAATCCGGGTGTCCTTCCCTTCGTAAACTCTAAACTTGTGGGTGTACCCTGAGGTAGTCTCACACAACTTATAGAGTTTGATTCCGTACCTGGCCCTCTTACTGGGCAGGTATTGACGGAATCGCAGCCTTCCCTTGAAGTGAACCAAGGACTCATCCACGCAGATGTCCCTTTGGGGCACGTACACTTCAGCAAACTTTTTGTTGAAGTGTTCGATGACCGGCCGAACTTTGAACAGACGGTCAAAGTTGGGGTCATCTCGTGCGGGACACTCTGCATTATCAGTATAATGCAGAAACTTGTGGATGGCCTCAAAACGCATCCGGGCCATGACCATTCGGAACACTGGAGTGTTGTATAAAATATCAACACTCCAATATTGCCGAATTTCCGGCTACTTCAGTATCCCCATATGAAGGACCAGGCCCCAAAACTGCGTCATTTCAACTGCGTCTACAGGAGACCAGTTTGAAAATGTTGAACGCGGGTTTTGCTCCAAAAATTGACGAGCGCACAAATTAGTTTGCTCCACCATGAGGTTAACAAAATCCTCAGAGAAAAAGACTTTGAAAAAGTCAATTTCTGTGAGGCCGGTGATGTCAAACTTGATTCCTGATTCTGCCACAAAATCAGGAATCAGTGGCTCGTAATTTTCGGGGGGCGAGGTCCATACGGGGAGCACTGGGTCAGCTGCGGGCATGGTGGCCGCTGCCTCATCTTCTGTCCTGGAGCGTCTGCGTGGCGGTTCCGCAGGACCCGAGGAGGAAGATGAGGAGGGGGAAGAGGAAGAAGAAGAGGATGAAGAATCCGAAAAATAAAGAAAAGTCGGATCGTCATCCAAATCGCTATCAGTGTCGGAGGCAAGTATAGCATATGCCTCCTCCATTGAATAGCGCTGTTGGGATGAATTTGATGACATTTTTGTGTATATATGGTGCTTGGGTGTACACTTTATTGAAAACTGTATGTGTACGTGAGGGGGGGGAGTGATTGGTGTAAACTTTCTGTAAAGAAAAAGCTGTGGAAAAAAGTCTAAAACAGCAGGCCCTAGCTGATAAGTGTCACTTATCAAAACTAGGCTGCTGGATGTGCGCACGGGGTGGCGCAAGGGGGGGTGGGAAAAAAAAAAGGAAAACGGCAGGCACAAACTCTGATAAGTGAACTGTGTCACTTATCCAAGTTTCGCAGCTGCGGGATGTGTGTACGGAGGGGCTAAGGAAAAAAAAGCGAGCTTGAGTGTTGATCGGTGAACTGCGTCACCAATCAACGCTCGGCGGCTGCGCACGGAGGTGGCGCAAAAGTAGGGTGGAGGGGGGTAAAAATAGGGAGAAGGGGGATGGGGGGATTGGGGTGGATGAAGAGAGATTGGGCAGGGATCAACAGTTAGGGTTGTAGTTAGGTGGCACAAAGGGGGGTGAAAAAAATGAAAAACGGCAGGCACAAGGTTGGATAAGTGACGTGTGTCACTTATCCAACTTTTGCGGCTGCGGGGTGTGTACGGAATTGGCGCAAAGGGGGCTAAGGAAAAAAAAGCGAGCTTGAGTGTTGATCGGTGAACTGCGTCACCAATCAACGCTCGGCGGCTGCGCACGGAGGTGGCGCAAAAGTGGGGTGGAGGGGGGTAAAAATAGGGGGAAGGCGGATGGGGGGATTGGGGTGGATGAAGAGAGATTGGGCAGGGATCAACAGTTAGGGTTGTAGTTAGGTGACACAAAGGGGGGTGAAAAAATGAAAAGCGTCAGGCACAAGCTTGGATAAGTGACGTGTGTCACTTATCCAACTTTTGCGGCTGCGGGATGTGTGTACGGAAGTGGCGCAAAGGGGGCTAAGGAAAAAAAAGTGAGCTCGAGTGTTGATCGGTGAACTGCATCACCGATCAACGCTCGGCGGCTGCGCACGGAGGTGGCGCAAAAGTGGGGTGGAGGGGGGTAAAAGGGGGGTGAAGGGGGGTAAGAGGGGGGGTGGAGGGGGGATGAAGATAGATTGGGGGTGTAGGGATTCGACTCGCTTAGGTGCAGCGGGAGACAATCATGAGGCAGGTTCTTCCCAAAGTTCATGGGGTTTATTTGCATCATAAACCCACAAGGCAGCACATTACCAAAATAGCCTCTAGATTAGGCAAAAGAACACAAATGTCTGTGGTTGGAGACTCGGACTGAGAGTCTCAGCACATGCTGGGAGCTGTAGTCCTCCCCATATACACTCTCTGTAGTGTCCCACCTGGACACTTGGAAGTCTGTCCACACTCTGACAGACACTCTCTCACTCTTTCTCTCACATGTGCCAAACACCTCAATTACATAGCCCTGTAACCACACCCACAGGTGATCACATGGTTATGACATCACTAAAGGTTGTATTGCACATACAGGCTTCCCTGACACAGTGTAACAGAAAGATCAGCAGTACCTCTGCTGATCAATACACCCTGGAGCCTGCATCCCAGGGCCACCCACCTTGAGACCCATAATGGTCATTTAGGACCCTGCTCCTGTTACCACACTGAATGTGCCTGTACACCCGTCCTGGGACACCCACACAGCGCCCCCTAGCTGACATAGTGGTCACTACACCACAAACCTCCCCCCTCTGTTCAAACTTGTGGGGTTGAACACATGACATCACCCAGGTATCTTGAGACCTGGCACCCATGTCACCTTGCCCTACAAGTCGAGAGGACCATCTCCGTCTGTTTCGGTAGTCAAACTGCCTCATATTCACGTTAGGCCTCCCCCGCCTACCAGCGGTCAGTATCTCGGCCTTGGGCTTTGGCCTTCCCGTCAACGTCCGTCAGTGTGATCAGACACTCTTTAGTCTCCACCTATTTGCAGTGCGCTCCGTCACCCGACCTTTCTCTCACTGGCCGGCTCTCCCAGTTCACACGGTCGTGAGTCCCTTGTCCAGCTGGGCCAACTGGCTGGTCTGAGTCTGACCCTCTGTCACTATGTCCACCACCGGGTCTCGTGCCTATGTTACTACGATTAGAACGGCCACTTGCAGACTCTCGACGTTCTTGCCTTCGACTACCTGTCCTTTCATTCCTTGGAGGATCCCTTCGGGTCCTTACACCTTGGGTTGGAGGTGGACGCCACCTGACGTTCTGTATCTGCTTATTCATCTGCAGCCGATCCTGTCTTAGCTGCTCAATCTCCTTCAGGTACGCTACCCGATATTCCAGGAGCATGTCATCTTCAACAACGACTTGGATTTCACCAGCAGGTGGGATCCTCACTCTCTTCACACTGGATCGATTCACCATCTCCTGCATCACCTTTCCAAGTCTGCCAACGACTTTCCCCACCAGATTTCTGGGTACCGGAATTATGTCTTCCACAAAGCCCAGCTGACTTTGAGCTTCCCTTGCAAGCTCCAGACGTCGAGCGGCTTTCCTATTACGCTCCACGAGCATCTGTTTCATGCGGAGACATTGTAGGTGCATCTCCTTCAGGACAGCCACCCTTCTCTCTGTGTCTTCCGTTTTTGCCAGTATCACCAACTGGTCTGTTTCTGGTGCCCAGCTCACACTATAGGCCTTTACTGCCTTTTTAAAGGTCTCATGCACACCTTTGCTGGCACACGCTTCTCGCACGTCTTCAGGTACCTCCATCACGCACTTGAAGGTCATGGACTTGCTCTCATCCTGGACAGATGGCTCTGGGTTCCCCACGGACACTTCCCTCAAGGTATCTGCCAAGACCGGATGACTGTCTTGTGCAGCTCTTGGCTCACCATCTTCCTGAGATTTACAGTCTTCAGGACCCTTTTCCAAGATGGGCTTTGGCAGTTCTGCCTTGCTATCAGTCGGGCACGGCCGCTGTACGTCTTCGCCCATCCACTTCTTCTCCCGCAGAAGACCTTTTACTACTCCACTGAGTTCTTGCAGAACTTTATCTCGCTCCTCTGCCAGGTAGCGACGCTCATCCTCTCTCCTGAGAATCTCCTGTTGATGCTTCTCTTGGGCCTCTCTGAGCACCTCCATATCCTTCACTATAGCTTTGTTCCTAGTTTGACACGCTGACAGGTGACCTCTGAGCTCAGAGACTTCCTTCTCCAGCTCATCCACTCTGTGCTCAGCTGCTTGCCTTAGGATTCTTTCCCGTTCGACATGTTCTGTTACAGTCTCCTTTATCAGCTGTATCTCACGATCCTGCTCTCTTTTGTCCATCACGTGTCGCACCACCACTTCTCTAATTATATCTTCAACGGGTACCACTGGGTCAGTCACACCAGTCGAGTGATGCCTCCAGTTACCGTCCAGCACCAATGTGTCTAGTCCAGCCGTCTCATCTCCCAGCCCACCATCTGTCTTATCACGAGACGTCAGGTCCGTAAGTTGGGCAGATGTCCTTCTTCCGGTCAGTTCTACCTCTGACCTGTCCACGTCAGGAGCCGTCACTGTCTCAGTCTCTGCTTGCCCCACAGTCGAAGCATCTCCATCGTCCGACCAAACGTCATCAAACAAAAGAAAGTCCCGGCACCTCTCCCAGGCATAGACTAAGTCCAGTGGTATTCCTCTACCTTGGCACTCACCACCTTTGGTCCCCTCAAACACTACTCTGTCTACTGCGTAGTTCACCGTGACCCCGTGTTTACAGCGAACCCTGACATTTTTCTCGGTCAGAGAGAAAACGAGAGGAGTTCCTGTCAGAGTCACCTGACTCTCTGATTCCAGCCGACCAAAGGCTCCTTCCCGATGCAGCATCGTCACCCGACCTTTCTCTCACTGGCCGGCTCTCCCAGTTCACACGGTCATGAGTCCCACGTCCAGCTGGGCCAACTGGCTGGTCTGAGTCTGACCCTCTGTCACTATGTCCACCACCGGGTCTCGTGCCTATGTTACTACGATTAGAACGGCCACTTGCGTGTTACCACACTGAATGTGCCTGTACACCCGTCCTGGGACACCCACACAGCGCTCACTAGCTGACATAGTGGTCACTACACCACAGGGGGGTGAAGATAGATTGGGCAGGGGATCAGGGATCAATTAACACTTACAGTTGTAGTTTTCTTTCTTCTTTCTTCTGCAGGGATTGTGATGCTACAAGCTGTGGCACCACAATACCCAGCACAGGAGCTCTTGCTGCGTCCGACCTCTCTGCAGGAATCCTCAGCTAGAGTGAGGACCCCTGCAGACAGGTCAGAGGCAGGTCAGGGGGCAGGTCACAGAGCGGTCACATCGCTGCTGTGACCTGTCATTGGTGGGATCGAATGATTACATCGATCCCACCAATCCCTGATCTGCTTGGTGACCATGGCAACTGCCTAGAATCAGAGCTCACAGCTCCGATTACTAGGCAGGTCATGCCCAGGTCACCAGCAGGGCACAGAGCGGTCACATGGTGACCGCAGCTGTGCCCTGTGGTTGGCGCGATCGCCGATCTAATCGATCGCGCCAGCCAACTCCTGCAGGCCCTGCTGGGCCTGCATCAGGCTCCAGCCTAGGATTGGTGCTAATATAGCACCGATCCTGGCCGGTACTGGCAGGTCACAGCGGCAATATAGCGCTGCTGTGCACTGCGATTGGCGCGATCGATCAGATCGGCGATCGCGCCAATCCAGGTGCTTTTTGCCGGTGCCTGGCGTTGCCAGGCACCGGCTCTAGGATCGAGTACATCAGTACTCAATCCCAGCCTAGGAATTGAACAGCCAATCACAGCGCTCTGGATGCCGGGGGGCGGGATCGCAGCCCGGGATGCCGACGCCATCTTTTGTAAGGTGAGATGGCGTCGGAATTTTAATGCGATCACCGCGACTTTAGTCGCGGTATCGCATTAAAGGGCCCGACGTACTATCCCGTCCACGGTCATACGGGCCCGGGTACCGTGGACGGGATAGTACGTCGGATGTCAGGAAGGGGTTAATCTCTCCCTCTCCTCGGGCATTTTCCCATCCTCCTTCAAACACGCCATCGTTACTCCATTACTTAAGGAACCCGCTCTCGACCCATCCTGCACAAACAACTACAGACCAGTCTCCAATCTCCCCTTCATCTCTAAACTTTTAGAATGCCTTGTCTACTCCCGACTTACCCGTTACCTCTCCACTCACTCCCTTCTAGACCCTTCACAGTCCGGCTTCTGCCCCCTACATTCGACTGAAACTGCACTCATCAAAGTGACCAATGACCTTCTGACAGCAAAACGTAACGGTGACCACTCTCTGCTCATTCTTCTCGACCTATCTGCAGCTTTTGACACTGTTGACCACCATCTCCTACTCTCTAGGCTCCAGTCACTAGGCATTAAGGACACTGCTCTCTCCTGGTTCTCTTCCTATCTCTCTGACCGTTCCTTCAGTGTTTTGTTCTCTGGCTCCACGTCATCTCCTCTTCCTCTTGCAGTCGGGGTACCTCAGGGCTCAGTCCTTGGTCCCCTTCTCTTCTCTCTCTATACAGCCCCAATTGGACAGACCATCAGCAGATTTGGCTTTCAGTACCATCTTTATGCTGATGACACACAACTATACCCGTCATTCCCCGACCTTACCCCCTCTGTACTACAGAACGCCAGTGACTGTCCGCACTCTCCAATATCATGTCTGCTCTCTATCTGAAACTCAACCTATCCAAAACTGAGCTTCTTCTGCTCCCGCCGTCTACTAACCTCCCTAAATCTGACATTTCCCTCTCCGTGGGCGCCACCACAATAACTCCCCAGCAGCAGGCGCGCTGTCTGGGTGTTATGTTTGACACCAATCTCTCCTTCGCATTCCATATACAATCTCTTGCCCGCTCTTGCCGCTTACACCTAAAGAACATCTCTAGAATCCGCCCTTTTCTCACCATGGAAACAACAAAAACCCTCACTGTAGCATTGATCCACTCCTGCCTGGATTACTGCAACACTCTATTAATTGGCCTCCCCGTCACTCGACTATCCCCTCTTCAGTCCATACTTAATGCAGCAGCCAGGGTCATCCATCTGGCTAATCGGTACTCAGACGTGTCCGCTCTTCGTCAGTCATTACACTGGCTGCCCATTCATTATAGGATCCAATTCAAATTACTTGTTCTCACCCACAAAGCTCTCCACAGTGCGGCACCCCCTACATCTCCTCCCTCATTTCTGTCTATCGGCCTAACCGACCGCTGCGCTCTGCAAACGACTTACGACTAACCTCTGCACTAATCCATACCTCCTACTCCCGACTCCAAGACTTCTCCCGTGCTGCTCCAATCCTCTGGAATACTCTACCCCAAGAAATTAGGACTAACCACAATTTGCACAGTTTTAGTCGCTCCCTCAAAACACATTTGTTCAGTGCGGCTTATCACGTTCACTAATCGAAGTCATTCTATGTGTAAGGGTGCGTGTGTAGCCCATTCACTATCTCCTTCCATCCCTCACTCCCTCAAGATGGCTGGACCTTCATTGTAAATACACCCCTGTACTCTGTATCTCCCCCACCTCACTGTAGAGTGTACGCTCTCACGAGCAGGGTCGTCTTATTTCGTCTTATTTTGCTTTAATTATTGTATTGTTAATGCTGTTACTTATGACTTGTGTTTTGAAACTGTTAAACTGTAAAGCGCTGCAGAATATGTTGGCGCTATGTAAAGATTATTATTATTATTCATGAATCGGTCTGTCTCCATTCAGGGATCAGTCGGTCTCCATTCAGGAATCGGTCTGTCTCCATTCAGAGATCGGTCTGTCTCCATTCAGGGATCGGTCTGTCTCCATTCATGGATCGGTCTGTCTCCATTCAGGGATCAGTCTGTCTCCATTCAGGGATCAGTCTGTCTCCATTCAGGGATCAGTCTGTCTCCATTCAGGGATCAGTCTGTCTCCATTCAGGGATCAGTCTGTCTCCATTCAGGGATCAGTCGGTCTCCATTCAGGGATCAGTCGGTCTCCATTCAGGAATCGGTCTGTCTCCATTCAGAGATCGGTCTGTCTCCATTCAGGGATCGGTCTGTCTCCATTCAGGGATCAGTCTGTCTCCATTCAGGAATCGGTCTGTCTCCATTCAGAGATCGGTCTGTCTCCATTCAGGGATCAGTCGGTCTCCATTCAGGGATCGGTCTGTCTCCATTCAGGGATCGGTCTGTCTCCATTCAGGGATCGGTCTGTCTCCATTGAGGGATCGGTCTGTCTCCATTGAGGGATCGGTCTGTCTCCATTGAGGGATCAGTCTGTCTCCATTCAGGGATAAGTCTGTTTCCATTCAGGGATCAGTCGGTCTCCATTCAGGGATCAGTCTGCCTCCATTCGGGGATCAGTCTGTCTCCATTCGGGGATCAGTCTGTCTCCATTCGGGGATCAGTCTGTCTCCATTGAGGGATCGGTCTGTGTCCATTCAGAAATTGGTCTGTCTCCATTCAGGGATCAGTCTGTCTCCATTCAGGGATCGGTCTGTCTCCATTCAGGGATCAGTCTGTTTCCATTCAGGGATCGGTCTGTTTCCATTCAGGGATCGGTCTGTTTCCATTCAGGGATCGGTCTGTCTCCATTCAGGGATCAGTCTGTTTCCATTCAGGAATAAGTCTGTCTCCATTCGGGGATCGTCGGTCTCCATTCAGGGATCGGTCTGTTTCCATTCAGGGATCGGTCGGTCTCCATTCAGGGATCAGTCGGTCTCCATTCAGGGATCGGTCTGTCTCCATTCAGGGATCGTCGGTCTCCATTCGGGGATCGGTCTGTCTACATTCGGGGATCGGTTTGTCTCCATTCAGGGATCAGTCTTTCTCCATTCAGGGATCGGTCTGTCTTCATTCAGGGATCGGTCTGTCTCCATTCAGGGATCGGTGGTCTCCATTCAGGGATCGGTCGGTCTCCATTCAGGGATCGGTCGGTCTCCATTCAGGGATCGGTCGGTCTCCATTCAGGGATCAGTCGGTCTCCATTCAGGGATCAGTCGGTCTCCATTCAGGGATCGGTCTGTCTCCATTCAGGGATCAGTCGGTCTCCATTCAGGGATCAGTCTGTCTCCATTCGGGGATCAGTCTGTCTCCATTCGGGGATCAGTCTGTCTCCATTCGGGGATCGGTCTGTCTCCATTCAGGGATCAGTCTGTCTCCATTCAGGGATCAGTCTGTCTCCATTCAGGGATCAGTCTGTCTCCATTCAGCGATCAGTCTGTTTCCATTCAGGAATCGGTCTGTTTCCATTCAGGGATCGGTCTGTCTCCATTCAGGGATCAGTCTGTTTCCATTCAGGAATAAGTCTGTCTCCATTCGGGGATCGTCGGTCTCCATTCAGGGATCGGTCTGTTTCCATTCAGGGATCGGTCGGTCTCCATTCAGGGATCAGTCGGTCTCCATTCAGGGATCGGTCTGTCTCCATTCAGGGATCGTCGGTCTCCATTCGGGGATCGGTCTGTCTACATTCGGGGATCGGTTTGTCTCCATTCAGGGATCAGTCTTTCTCCATTCAGGGATCGGTCTGTCTTCATTCAGGGATCGGTCTGTCTCCATTCAGGGATCGTTGGTCTCCATTCAGGGATCGGTCGGTCTCCATTCAGGGATTGGTCGGTCTCCATTCAGGGATCAGTCTGCCTCCATTCAGCGATCAGTCTGTTTCCATTCAGGAATCGGTCTGTTTCCATTCAGGGATCGGTCGGTCTCCATTCAGGGATCGGTCTGTCTCCATTCAGGGATCAGTCTGTCTCCATTCAGGGATCAGTCTGTCTCCATTCAGGGATCAGTCTGCCTCCATTCAGCGATCAGTCTGTTTCCATTCAGGAATCGGTCTGTTTCCATTCAGGGATCGGTCGGTCTCCATTCCGGGATCGGTCTCCATTCAGGGATCGGTCTGTCTCCATGGATCGTCGGTCTCCATTCAGGGATCGATCGTCGGTCTCCATTCAGGGATCGGTCGGTCTCCATTCAGGGATCGGTCGGTCTCCATTCAGGGATCGGTCGGTCTCCATTCAGGGATCGTCGGTCTCCATTCAGGGATCGTCGGTCTCCATTCAGGGATCGGTCGGTCTCCATTCCGGGATCGGTCGGTCTCCATTCCGGGATCGGTCTGTCTCCATTCAGGGATCGGTCTGTTTCCATTCAGGGATCAGTCGGTCTCCATTCAGGGATCAGTCGGTCTCCATTCGGGGATCAGTCGGTCTCCATTTGGGGATCGTCGGTCTCCATTCGGGGATCCGTCTGTCTCCATTCAGGGATCAGTCTGTCAGTCTGTCTCCATTCAGGGATCAGTCGGTCTCCATTCAGGGATCAGTCGGTCTCCATTTGGGGATCGTCGGTCTCCATTCGGGGATCCGTCTGTCTCCATTCAGGGATCAGTCGGTCTCCATTCAGGGATCAGTCGGTCTCCATTCGGGGATCAGTCTGTCTCCATTGAGGGATCAGTGTGTCTCCATTCTGGGATCGTCGGTCTCCATTCAGGGATCGGTCTGTCTCCATTCAGGGATCGGTCGGTCTCCATTCAGGGATCGGTCGGTCTCCATTCAGGGATCAGTCTGTCTCCATTCAGGGATCGGTCTGTCTCCATTCAGGGATCGTTGGTCTCCATTCAGGGATCAGTCGGTCTCCATTTGGGGATCGTCGGTCTCCATTCGGGGATCAGTCTGTCTCCATTCAGGGATCAGTCTGTCAGTCTGTCTCCATTCAGGGATCAGTCGGTCTCCATTCAGGAATCGGTCTGTCTCCTTTCAGAGTTCGGTCTGTCTCCATTCAGGGATCGGTCGGTCTCCATTCAGGGATCGGTCTGTCTCCATTCAGGGATCAGTCTGTCTCCATTCAGGGATCAGTCTGTTTCCATTCAGGGATCAGTTGGTCTCCATTCAGGGATCAGTCTGTCTCCATTCGGGGATCGTCGGTCTCCATTCAGGGATCAGTCTGTCTCCATTCGGGGATCGTCGGTCTCCATTCGGGGATCAGTCTGTCTCCATTCGGGGATCAGTCTGTCTCCATTCGGGGATCGGTCTGTCTCCATTCAGGGATCAGTCTGTCTCCATTCAGGGATCAGTCTGTCTCCATTCAGGGATCAGTCTGTCTCCATTCAGCGATCAGTCTGTTTCCATTCAGGAATCGGTCTGTTTCCATTCAGGGATCGGTCGGTCTCCATTCAGGGATCGGTCTCTATTCAGGGATCGGTCTCCATTCAGGGATCGGTCTGTCTCCATTCAGGGATCGTCGGTCTCCATTCAGGGATCGGTCGGTCTCCATTCAGGGATCAGTCTGTCTCCATTCAGGGATCGGTCTGTCTCCATTCAGGGATCGTTGGTCTCCATTCAGGGATCAGTCGGTCTCCATTTGGGGATCGTCGGTCTCCATTCGGGGATCAGTCTGTCTCCATTCAGGGATCAGTCTGTCTCCATTCAGGGATCAGTCTGTCAGTCTGTCTCCATTCAGGGATCAGTCGGTCTCCATTCAGGAATCGGTCTGTCTCCTTTCAGAGTTCGGTCTGTCTCCATTCAGGGATCGGTCGGTCTCCAGGGATCAGTCTGTTTCCATTCAGGGATCAGTCGGTCTCCATTCAGGGATCAGTCTGTCTCCATTCGGGGATCGTCGGTCTCCATTCAGGGATCAGTCTGTCTCCATTCGGGGATCAGTCTGTCTCCATTCAGGGATCAGTCTGTCTCCATTCAGGGATCAGTCTGTCTCCATTCAGCGATCAGTCTGTTTCCATTCAGGGATCAGTCTGTCTCCATTCAGCGATCAGTCTGTTTCCATTCAGGAATCGGTCTGTTTCCATTCAGGGATCGGTCGGTCTCCATTCAGGGATCGGTCTCTATTCAGGGATCGGTCTCCATTCAGGGATCGGTCTGTCTCCATTCAGGGATCGGTCTCTATTCAGGGATCGGTCTCCATTCAGGGATCGGTTTGTCTCCATTCAGGGATCGTCGGTCTCCATTCAGGGATCGATCGTCGGTCTCCATTCAGGGATCGATTGTCGGTCTCCATTCACGGATCGGTCGGTCTCCATTCAGGGATCGGTCGGTCTCCATTCAGGGATCGGTCGGTCTCCATTCAGGGATCGGTCGGTCTCCATTCAGGGATTGTCGGTCTCCATTCAGGGATCGGTCGGTCTCCATTCAGGGATCGGTCGGTCTCCATTCAGGGATCGGTCTGTCTCCATTCAGGGATCGGTCTGTTTCCATTCAGGGATCGGTCTGTCTCCATTCAGGGATCGGTCTGTCTCCATTCAGGGATCGGTCTGTCTCCATTCAGGGATCGGTCTGTCTCCATTCAGGGATCAGTCTGTCTCCATTCAGGGATCGGTCTGTCTCCATTCAGGGATCGGTCTGTCTCCATTCAGGGATCGGTCTGTCTCCATTCAGGGATTGTCGGTCTCCATTCAGGGATCGGTCGGTCTCCATTCAGGGATCGGTCGGTCTCCATTCAGGGATCGGTCTGTCTCCATTCAGGGATCGGTCTGTTTCCATTCAGGGATCAGTCGGTCTCCATTCAGGGATCGGTCTGTCTCCATTCAGGGATCAGTGTGTCTCCATTCAGGGATCAGATGCCAGTTTTTAGGGTGAAGGAATATGGCGGATATGTGGAAGAACGTGTAAGGTGGAGAAAAATGGCGGTGAAGGGGCGTGTCTTATGGGCGGAGCAAATCGTTTAATGACGTCACTCGCTAAATTTACGGGATTGAACGAAAGCTCGACTGTTACCATAGCAACACGTGCGCCAAAACGTCATTCCGCAGTCCTGATGACGTCACACGTTCACGGCCGCCGATAATCCGCTGAAAGGACGAGAGGAGAGGAGAGGAGAAATGCCGTACAAAGCGAAGAAAGAGAAGGTGAGAGACAGCCGGGGAGAGAGAGACAGCCGGAGAGAGAGAGACAGCCGGAGAGAGAGAGACAGCCGGGGAGAGAGAGACAGCCGGAGAGAGAGGGGAAGAGACAGCCGGGGAGAGAGAGACAGCCGGGGAGAGAGAGACAGCCGGAGAGAGAGAGACAGCCGGAGAGAGAGAGACAGCCGGGGAGAGAGAGACAGCCGGAGAGAGAGGGGAAGAGACAGCCGGGGAGAGAGAGACAGCCGGGGAGAGAGAGACAGCCGGAGAGAGAGGGGAAGAGACAGCCGGAGAGAGAGGGGAAGAGACAACCGGAGAGAGAGAGACAGCCGGAGAGAGAGAGACAGCCGGAGAGAGAGGGGAAGAGACAACCGGAGAGAGAGAGACAGCCGGAGAGAGAGAGACAGCCGGAGAGAGAGACAGCCGGGGAGAGAGAGACAGCCGGAGAGAGAGGGGAAGAGAGCCGGGGAGAGAGAGACAGCCGGAGAGAGAGGGGAAGAGACAACCGGAGAGAGAGAGACAGCCGGAGAGAGAGAGACAGCCGGAGAGAGAGGGGAAGAGACAGCCGGAGAGAGAGAGACAGCCGGAGAGAGAGGGGAAGAGAGCCGGGGAGAGAGAGACAGCCGGGGAGAGAGAGACAGCCGGGGAGAGAGAGACAGCCGGAGAGAGAGAGACAGCCGGAGAGAGAGGGGAAGAGACAGCCGGAGAGAGAGAGACAGCCGGAGAGAGAGGGGAAGAGAGCCGGGGAGAGAGAGACAGCCGGGGAGAGAGAGACAGCCGGGGAGAGAGAGACAGCCGGGGAGAGAGAGACAGCCGGGGAGAGAGGGGAAGAGACAGCCGGAGAGAGAGGGGAAGAGACAGCCGGAGAGAGAGGGGAAGAGACAGCCGGAGAGAGAGGGGAAGAGACAGCCGGAGAGAGAGGGGAAGAGACAGCCGGGGAGAGAGGAAGAGACAGCCGGGGAGAGAGGGGAAGAGACAGCCGGGGAGAGAGAGACAGCCGGGGAGAGAGGGGAAGAGACAGCCGGAGAGAGAGGGGAAGAGACAGCCGGAGAGAGAGGGGAAGAGACAGCCGGAGAGAGAGGGGAAGAGACAGCCGGAGAGAGAGAACGGGGGGAGAGACAGACAGCCGGAGAGACAGACAGCCGGAGAGAAAGAACGGGGTGGAGAGAGAGACAGCCGGAGAGAAAGAACGGGGTGGAGAGAGAGACAGCCGGAGAGAAAGAACAGGGTGGAGAGAGAGACAGCCGGAGAGAAAGAACGGGGGGAGAGAGAGACAGCCGGAGAGAGAGAACGGGGGGAGAGAGAGACAGCCGGAGAGAGAGAACGGGGGGGAGAGAGAGACAGCCGGAGAGAGAGAACGGGGGGAGAGAGAGACAGCCGGAGAGAGAGACAGCCGGAGAGAAAGAACGGGGGGAGAGAGAGACAGCCGGAGAGAGAGACAGCCGGAGAGAAAGAACGGGGGGAGAGAGAGACGGGGGGAGAGAGAGACGGGGGGGAGAGAGAGAGACGGGGGGGAGAGAGAGAGACGGGGGGGAGAGAGAGAGACGGGGGGGAGAGAGAGAGACGGGGGGGAGAGAGAGAGACGGGGGGAGAGAGAGACGGGGGGAGAGAGAGACGGGGGGAGAGAGAGACAGCCGGAGAGAAAGAACAGGGGGAGAGAGAGACAGCCGGAGAGAGACAGCCGGAGAGAAAGAACGGGGGGAGAGAGAGAGACAGCCGGAGAGAGAGACAGCCGGAGAGAGAGACAGCCGGAGAGAGAGACAGCCGGAGAGAGAGACAGCCGGAGAGAGAGACAGCCGGAGAGAGAGACAGCCGGAGAGAGAGACAGCCGGAGAGAGAGAACGGGGGGAGAGAGAGAACGGGGGGAGAGAGAGAACGGGGGGAGAGAGAGAACGGGGGGAGAGAGAGACAGCCGGAGAGAGAGACAGCCGGAGAGAGAGAACGGGGGGAGAGAGAGACAGCCGGAGAGAGAGACAGCCGGAGAGAGAGAACGGGGGGAGAGAGAGAACGGGGGGAGAGAGAGAACGGGGGGAGAGAGAGAACGGGGGGAGAGAGAGACAGCCGGAGAGAGAGACAGCCGGAGAGAGAGACAGCCGGAGAGAGAGAACGGGGGGAGAGAGAGACAGCCGGAGAGAGAGACAGCCGGAGAGAGAGACAGCCGGAGAGAGAGACAGCCGGAGAGAGAGAACGGGGGGAGAGAGAGACAGCCGGAGAGAGAGACAGCCGGAGAGAGAGAACGGGGGGAGAGAGAGACAGCCGGAGAGAGAGAACGGGGGGAGAGAGAGACAGCCGGAGAGAGAGAACGGGGGGAGAGAGAGAACGGGGGGAGAGAGAGAACGGGGGGAGAGAGAGAACGGGGGGAGAGAGAGAGACAGCCGGAGAGAGAGACAGCCGGAGAGAGAGACAGCCGGAGAGAGAGACAGCCGGAGAGAGAGACAGCCGGAGAGAGAGACAGCCGGAGAGAGAGAACGGGGGGAGAGAGAGACAGCCGGAGAGAGAGACAGCCGGAGAGAGAGACAGCCGGAGAGAGAGACAGCCGGAGAGAGAGACAGCCGGAGAGAGAGACAGCCGGAGAGAGAGAACGGGGCGGAGAGAGAGACAGCCGGAGAGAGAGAACGGGGGGAGAGAGACAGCCGGAGAGAGAGACAGCCGGAGAGAGAGAACGGGGGGAGAGAGAGACAGCCGGAGAGAGAGACAGCCGGAGAGAGAGAACGGGGGGAGAGAGAGACAGCCGGAGAGAGAGAACGGGGGGAGAGAGAGACAGCCGGAGAGAGAGACAGCCGGAGAGAGAGAACGGGGGGAGAGAGAGACAGCCGGAGAGAGAGACAGCCGGAGAGAGAGACAGCCGGAGAGAGAGACAGCCGGAGAGAGAGAGAGAGGGGGGAGAGAGACAGCCGGAGAGAGAGACAGCCGGAGAGAGAGAGAGGGGGGAGAGAGAGACAGCCGGAGAGAGAGACAGCCGGAGAGAGAACGGGGGGAGAGAGAGACAGCCGGAGAGAGAGACAGCCGGAGAGAGAGAACGGGGGGAGAGAGAGACAGCCGGAGAGAGACAGCCGGAGAGAGAGAACGGGGGGAGAGAGAGACAGCCGGAGAGAGAGACAGCCGGAGAGAGAGACAGCCGGAGAGAGAGACAGCCGGAGAGAGAGAACGGGGGGAGAGAGAGACAGCCGGAGAGAGAGAACGGGGGGAGAGAGAGACAGCCGGAGAGAGAGACAGCCGGAGAGAGAGAACGGGGGGAGAGAGAGACAGCCGGAGAGAGAGACAGCCGGAGAGAGAGAACGGGGGGAGAGAGAGACAGCCGGAGAGAGAGACAGCCGGAGAGAGAGAACGGGGGGAGAGAGAGACAGCCGGAGAGAGAGACAGCCGGAGAGAGAGAACGGGGGGAGAGAGAGACAGCCGGAGAGAGAGAACGGGGGGAGAGAGAGACAGCCGGAGAGAGAGACAGCCGGAGAGAGAGAACGGGGGGAGAGAGAGACAGCCGGAGAGAGAGACAGGCGGAGAGAGAGAACGGGGGGAGAGAGAGACAGCCGGAGAGAGAGACAGCCGGAGAGAGAGACAGCCGGAGAGAGAGAACGGGGGGAGAGAGAGACAGCCGGAGAGAGAGACAGCCGGAGAGAGAGACAGCCGGAGAGAGAGAACGGGGGGAGAGAGAGACAGCCGGAGAGAGAGACAGCCGGAGAGAGAGAACGGGGGGAGAGAGAGACAGCCGGAGAGAGAGACAGCCGGAGAGAGAGAAACGGGGGGAGAGAGAGACAGCCGGAGAGAGAGAGACAGCCGGAGAGAGAGAGACAGCCGGAGAGAGAGAGACAGCCGGAGAGAGAGAGACAGCCGGAGAGAGAGAGACAGCCGGAGAGAGAGAGACAGCCGGAGAGAGAGAACGGGGGGAGAGAGAGACAGCCGGAGAGAGAGACAGCCGGAGAGAGAGAACGGGGGGAGAGAGAGACAGCCGGAGAGAGAGACAGCCGGAGAGAGAGACAGCCGGAGAGAGAGAACGGGGGGAGAGAGAGACAGCCGGAGAGAGAGAGAACGGGGGGAGAGAGAGAACGGGGGGAGAGAGAGAACGGGGGGAGAGAGAGAACGGGGGGAGAGAGAGAACGGGGGGAGAGAGAGAACGGGGGGAGAGAGAGAACGGGGGGAGAGAGAGACAGCCGGAGAGAGAGAACGGGGGGAGAGAGAGACAGCCGGAGAGAGAGACAGCCGGAGAGAGAGACAGCCGGAGAGAGAGAACGGGGGGAGAGAGAGACAGCCGGAGAGAGAGACAGCCGGAGAGAGAGAACGGGGGGAGAGAGAGACAGCCGGAGAGAGAGACAGCCGGAGAGAGAGAACGGGGGGAGAGAGAGACAGCCGGAGAGAGAGACAGCCGGAGAGAGAGAACGGGGGGAGAGAGAGACAGCCGGAGAGAGAGACAGCCGGAGAGAGAGAACGGGGGGAGAGAGACAGCCGGAGAGAGAGAACGGGGGGAGAGAGAGACAGCCGGAGAGAGAGACAGCCGGAGAGAGAGAACGGGGGGAGAGAGAGACAGCCGGAGAGAGAGACAGCCGGAGAGAGAGAACGGGGGGAGAGAGAGACAGCCGGAGAGAGAGACAGCCGGAGAGAGAGAACGGGGGGAGAGAGAGACAGCCGGAGAGAGAGACAGCCGGAGAGAGAGAACGGGGGGAGAGAGAGACAGCCGGAGAGAGAGACAGCCGGAGAGAGAGAACGGGGGGAGAGAGAGACAGCCGGAGAGAGAGACAGCCGGAGAGAGAGAACGGGGGGAGAGAGAGACAGCCGGAGAGAGAGACAGCCGGAGAGAGAGAACGGGGGGAGAGAGAGACAGCCGGAGAGAGAGAACGGGGGGAGAGAGAGAACGGGGGGAGAGAGAGAACGGGGGGAGAGAGAGAACGGGGGGAGAGAGAGACAGCCGGAGAGAGAGACAGCCGGAGAGAGAGACAGCCGGAGAGAGAGACAGCCGGAGAGAGAGAACGGGGGGAGAGAGAGACAGCCGGAGAGAGAGACAGCCGGAGAGAGAGAACGGGGGGAGAGAGAGACAGCCGGAGAGAGAGAACGGGGGGAGAGAGAGACAGCCGGAGAGAGAGACAGCCGGAGAGAGAGAACGGGGGGAGAGAGAGACAGCCGGAGAGAGAGACAGCCGGAGAGAGAGAGACAGCCGGAGAGAGAGACAGCCGGAGAGAGAGACAGCCGGAGAGAGAGAGAGAGGGGGGAGAGAGACAGCCGGAGAGAGAGACAGCCGGAGAGAGAGACAGCCGGAGAGAGAGACAGCCGGAGAGAGAGACAGCCGGAGAGAGAGACAGCCGGAGAGAGAGACAGCCGGAGAGAGAGAACGGGGGGAGAGAGAGACAGCCGGGGGGAGAGAGAGACAGCCGGAGAGAGAGACAGCCGGAGAGAGAGAACGGGGGGAGAGAGAGACAGCCGGAGAGAGAGACAGCCGGAGAGAGAGAACGGGGGGAGAGAGAGACAGCCGGAGAGAGAGACAGCCGGAGAGAGAGAACGGGGGGAGAGAGAGACAGCCGGAGAGAGAGACAGCCGGAGAGAGAGAACGGGGGGAGAGAGAGACAGCCGGAGAGAGAGACAGCCGGAGAGAGAGAACGGGGGGAGAGAGAGACAGCCGGAGAGAGAGACAGCCGGAGAGAGAGAACGGGGGGAGAGAGAGACAGCCGGAGAGAAAGAACGGGGGGAGAGAGAGACAGCCGGAGAGAGAGACAGCCGGAGAGAAAGAACGGGGGGAGAGAGAGACAGCCGGAGAGAGAGACAGCCGGAGAGAAAGAACGGGGGGAGAGAGAGACAGCCGGAGAGAGAGACAGCCGGAGAGAAAGAACGGGGGGAGAGAGAGACAGCCGGAGAGAGAGACAGCCGGAGAGAAAGAACGGGGGGAGAGAGAGACAGCCGGAGAGAGAGACAGCCGGAGAGAAAGAACGGGGGGAGAGAGAGACAGCCGGAGAGAGAGACAGCCGGAGAGAAAGAACGGGGGGAGAGAGAGACAGCCGGAGAGAGAGACAGCCGGAGAGAAAGAACGGGGGGAGAGAGAGACAGCCGGAGAGAGAGACAGCCGGAGAGAAAGAACGGGGGGAGAGAGAGACAGCCGGAGAGAGAGACAGCCGGAGAGAAAGAACGGGGGGAGAGAGAGACAGCCGGAGAGAGAGACAGCCGGAGAGAAAGAACGGGGGGAGAGAGAGACAGCCGGAGAGAGAGACAGCCGGAGAGAAAGAACGGGGGGAGAGAGAGACAGCCGGAGAGAAAGAACGGCGGGAGAGAGAGACAGCCGGAGAGAAAGAACGGCGGGAGAGAAAGAACGGGGGGAGAGAGAGACAGCCGGAGAGAGAGACAGCCGGAGAGAGAGACAGCCGGAGAGAGAGACAGCCGGAGAGAGAGACAGCCGGAGAGAGAGACAGCCGGAGAGAGAGACAGCCGGAGAGAGAGACAGCCGGAGAGAAAGAACGGGGGGAGAGAGAGACAGCCGGAGAGAAAGAACGGGGGGAGAGAGAGACAGCCGGAGAGAAAGAACGGGGGGAGAGAGAGACAGCCGGAGAGAGAGAACGGGGGGAGAGAGAGACAGCCGGAGAGAGAGAACGGGGGGAGAGAGAGACAGCCGGAGAGAGAGAACGGGGGGAGAGAGAGACAGCCGGAGAGAGAGAACGGGGGGAGAGAGAGACAGCCGGAGAGAGAGAACGGGGGGAGAGAGAGACAGCCGGAGAGAGAGAACGGGGGGAGAGAGAGACAGCCGGAGAGAGAGAACGGGGGGAGAGAGAGACAGCCGGAGAGAGAGAACGGGGGGAGAGGGAGACAGCCAGGGGAAGAGGGAGGGAGAGGGGGAGAGAGACAGCCGGAGAGAGAGGGGGAGAGAGACAGCCGGGGGGAGAGAGGGAGAGGGGTCGAGAGACAGCCGGGGAGAGGGGGGAAGAGACAGCCGGGGAGAGGGGGGAAGAGACAGCCGGGGAGAGGGGGGAAGAGACAGCCGGGGAGAGGGGGGAAGAGACAGCCGGGGAGAGGGGGGAAGAGACAGCCGGGGAGAGAGTGGGAGACAGCCGGGGAGAGAGGGCGAGAGGGGGAGAAGGCGAGAGACAGCTGGGGAGAGAGGGCAAGAGACAGCTGGGGAGAGAGGGCGAGTGACAGCCAGGGAGGGAGAGGGGGTGAGAGACAGCCGGGGAGGGAGAGGGGGAGAGAGACAGCCGGGGAGGGAGAGGGGGAGAGAGGGAGAGGGGTCGAGAGACAGCCGGGGAAAGGGGGGGAGAGACAGCCGGGGAGAGGGGGGGAGAGACAGCCGGGGAGAGGGGGGAAGAGACAGCCGGGGAGAGGGGGGGAGAGACAGCCGGGGAGAGGGGGGAAGAGACAGCCGGGGAGAGGGGGGAAGAGACAGCCGGGGAAGAGACAGCCGGGGAGAGAGGGGAAGAGACAGCCGGAGAAAAAGAACGGGGGAAGAGACAGCCGGGGAGAGAGGGGAAGAGACAGCCGGAGAAAAAGAACGGGGGAAGAGACAGCCGGGGAGAGAGTGAGAGACAGCCGGGGAGAGAGTGGGAGACAGCCGGGGAGAGAGGGCGAGAGGGGGAGAAGGCGAGAGACAGCTGGGGAGAGAGGATTAGAGACAGTCGGGGGGAAAGGGGGCAAGAGACAGCCGGGGAGAGAGGGAGAGGGGGCGAGAGACAGCTGGGGACAGGGGGAGAGGGGGGAAGAGACAGCTGGGGACAGGGGGAGAGACAGCCGGGGAGAGAGGGCAAGAGACAGCTGGGGAGAGAGGGTGAGACAGCCGGAGAGGGGGAGAGAGACAGCCGGGGAGGGAGAGGGGGAGAGAGACAGCCGGGGAGGGAGAGGGGGAGAGAGACAGCCGGGGGGAGAGAGGGAGAGGGGTCGAGAGACAGCTGGGGACAGGGCGAGAGACAGCCGGGGAGAGAGGGCGAGAGACAGCCGGGGAGAGAGGGCGAGAGACAGCCGGGGAGAGAGGGCGAGAGACAGCCGGGGAGAGAGGGCGAGAGACAGCCGGGGAGAGAGGGCGAGAGACAGCCGGGGAGAGAGGGCGAGAGACAGCCGGGGAGAGAGGGCGAGAGACAGCCGGGGAGGGAGAGGGGGGGAGAGAGACAGCCGGGGAGGGAGATGGGGAGAGAGACAGCCGGGGAGGGAGATGGGGAGAGAGACAGCCGGGGAGAGAGACAGCCGGGGAGGGAGACAGCCGGGGAGGGAGATGGGGAGAGAGACAGCCGGGGAGAGAGACAGCCGCGGAGGGAGACAGCCGGGGAGGGAGATGGGGAGAGAGACAGCCGGGGAGGGAGATGGGGAGAGAGACAGCCGGGGAGGGAGATGGGGAGAGAGACAGCCGGGGAGGGAGATGGGGAGAGAGACAGCCGGGGAGGGAGATGGGGAGAGAGACAGCCGGGGAGGGAGATGGGGAGAGAGACAGCCGGGGAGGGAGATGGGGAGAGAGACAGCCGGGGAGGGAGATGGGGAGAGAGACAGCCGGGGAGGGAGATGGGGAGAGAGACAGCCGGGGAGGGAGATGGGGAGAGAGACAGCCGGGGAGGGAGATGGGGAGAGAGACAGCCGGGGAGGGAGATGGGGAGAGAGACAGCCGGGGGGAAAGATGGCCGGGGAGAGGGGGAGAGAGGTGAAGAGACAGCCGGGGAGGGAGAGGGGGAGAGAGACAGCCGGGGAGGGAGAGGGGGAGAGAGACAGTCAGGGAGAGAGGGGAAAAGACAGCCGGGAAGAGGGAGAGACAGCCGGGGGGAAAGACGGCCGGGGAGAGGGGGAGAGAGGTGAAGAGACAGCCGGGGAGAGAGACAGCCGGGGAGGGAGAGGGGGAGAGAGACAGCCGGGGAGGGAGAGGGGGAGAGAGACAGCCGGGGTGGGAGAGGGGGAGAGAGACAGCCGGGGTGGGAGAGGGGGAGAGAGACAGCCGGGGTGGGAGAGGGGGAGAGAGACAGCCGGGGAGGGAGAGGGGGAGAGAGACAGCCGGGGAGGGGGAGAGAGAGCCGGGGGAGAGAGACAGCCGGGGAGGGAGAGGGGGAGAGAGACAGCCGGGGAGAGAGGGGGAGAGAGACGGCCGGGGAGAGAGGGGGAGAGAGACAGCCGGGGAGAGGGGGATAGTGGGGAAGAGACGGCCGGGGAGAGTGGGAGAGGCAGCCGGGGAGTGACAGCCGGGGAGAGGGGGAGGGACAGCCGGGGAAAGGGGGAGAGACAGAGAGGGGGAGACAGCGGGGGAGAGACAGCCTGGGAGAGAGAGGGGAGAGACAGCCTGGGAGAGACAGCCGGGGGGAGTGACAGCCTGGGAGAGGTAGAGAGAGGGGAGAGACAGCCGGGGAGAGTGACAGCCTGGAAGAGGTAGAGAGAGGGGGAGAGGGACAGCCGGGGAGAGAGGGGGAGAGGGACAGCCAGGGGGAGAGGGAGAGAGGGACAGCCGGGGAGAGAGGGGGGAGAGACAGCTGGTGAGAGACAGCGGGGGGAGAGGACAGCCAGGGATAGGGGGAGAGACAGCCGGGGAGAGACAGCCGGGGAGAGAGAGGAGAGACTGTCAGTCTTTGTTCACACACACGGCTCACAGCATTTTTTGTGCTGATTTTTGGCCGCTGCTTTCTCCCCAGTTCACGTTCTCCCTTAGTTTACTTCCCTGAAAGCGCTCAGATTTCTGACTTGCTGCCGACAAGCGAGCGCTCAGGAAGTTTCTGATTTCAGCTCTTTTGCTGCTCGTGTAAATATCAGTTTCTTGAAAGAAAACAAAACATCTTTGTATGAACATAGCCCAAGATAGAGAGGGGGAGACGGGGCCGCGCAGGAGAGAGAGGAGAAGAACTGGGAGATGGGGCCGCGCAGGAGAGAGAGGAGAAGAACTGGGAGATGGGGCCGCGCAGGAGAGAGAGGAGAAGAACTGGGAGACGGGGCCGCGCAGGAGAGAGAGGAGAAGAACTGGGAGATGGGGCCGCGCAGGAGAGAGAGGAGAAGAACTGGGAGATGGGGCCGCGCAGGAGAGAGAGGAGAAGAACTGGGAGATGGGGCCGCGCAGGAGAGAGAGGAGAAGAACTGGGAGATGGGGCCGCGCAGGAGAGAGAGGAGAAGAACTGGGAGATGGGGCCGCGCAGGAGAGAGAGGAGAAGAACTGGGAGACGGGGCCGCGCAGGAGAGAGAGGAGAAGAACTGGGAGATGGGGCCGCGCAGGAGAGAGAGGGGAGAAGAACTGGGAGATGGGGCCGCGCAGGAGAGAGAGGAGAAGAACTGGGAGATGGGGCCGCGCAGGAGAGAGAGGAGAAGAACTGGGAGACGGGGCCGCGCAGGAGAGAGAGGAGAAGAACTGGGAGATGGGGCCGCGCAGGAGAGAGAGGAGAAGAACTGGGAGACGGGGCCGCGCAGGAGAGAGAGGAGAAGAACTGGGAGATGGGGCCGCGCAGGAGAGAGAGGAGAAGAACTGGGAGATGGGGCCGCGCAGGAGAGAGAGGAGAAGAACTGGGAGATGGGGCCGCGCAGGAGAGAGAGGAGAAGAACTGGGAGATGGGGCCGCGCAGGAGAGAGAGGGGAGAAGAACTGGGAGATGGGGCCGCGCAGGAGAGAGAGGAGAAGAACTGGGAGATGGGGCCGCGCAGGAGAGAGAGGGGAGAAGAACTGGGAGATGGGGCCGCGCAGGAGAGAGAGGGGAGAAGAACTGGGAGACGGGGCCGCGCAGGAGAGAGAGGAGAAGAACTGGGAGACGGGGCCGCGCAGGAGAGAGAGAGGAGAAGAACTGGGAGATGGGGCCGCGCAGGAGAGAGAGGGGAGAAGAACTGGGAGACGGGGCCGCGCAGGAGAGAGAGGAGAAGAACTGGGAGATGGGGCCGCGCAGGAGAGAGAGAGGAGAAGAACTGGGAGATGGGGCCGCGCAGGAGAGAGAGGAGAAGAACTGGGAGATGGGGCCGCGCAGGAGAGAGAGGAGAAGAACTGGGAGATGGGGCCGCGCAGGAGAGAGAGGAGAAGAACTGGGAGACGGGGCCGCGCAGGAGAGAGAGGAGAAGAACTGGGAGACGGGGCCGCGCAGGAGAGAGAGGGGAGAAGAACTGGGAGACGGGGCCGCGCAGGAGAGAGAGGAGAAGAACTGGGAGACGGGCCGCGCAGGAGAGAGAGGAGAAGAACTGGGAGATGGGGCCGCGCAGGAGAGAGAGGAGAAGAACTGGGAGATGGGGCCGCGCAGGAGAGAGAGGAGAAGAACTGGGAGATGGGGCCGCGCAGGAGAGAGAGGAGAAGAACTGGGAGATGGGGCAGCGCAGGAG
Source organism: Dendrobates tinctorius (assembly GCF_039654945.1). Classification (NCBI taxonomy): domain Eukaryota; kingdom Metazoa; phylum Chordata; class Amphibia; order Anura; family Dendrobatidae; genus Dendrobates; species Dendrobates tinctorius. Next base: position 807,981 of record NW_027361931.1, on the reverse strand, counting down.
AGAGAGGAGAAGAACTGGGAGATGGGGCCGCGCAGGAGAGAGAGGAGAAGAACTGGGAGATGGGGCCGCGCAGGAGAGAGAGGAGAAGAACTGGGAGATGGGGCCGCGCAGGAGAGAGAGGAGAAGAACTGGGAGATGGGGCCGCGCAGGAGAGAGAGGAGAAGAACTGGGAGATGGGGCTGCATGGTGTCCGATTGAGGTGTTTTGGACAAAAGCAATTGTGTGATGTATCCCATTCTGACCAGGAGCCGATGAAAGCGCCTGTGGGTCGAGGTGCAGTGAAGAACGGTAAAGATGGGGGAGCTGCTGCTGAGGAGGTGAGTGCTGAGCATCTTCATCAGTTGTTTAGTAGACAAGTAATTTCAGGCTGGTGTGGGGGAAGGACGGGGGGGTTGGCGCTGTCACTGGAGTGGAGGGAGGTCAGGGGTTGGCGCAGTCACCGGCTTTCCGGATGTGGGTGTCGGGTTAGGCGCTGTCACTGGAGTGGAGGGAGGTCAGGAGGTTGGCGCTGTCACTGGAGTGGAGGGAGGTCAGGAGGTTGGCGCTGTCACTGGAGTGGAGGGAGGTCAGGAGGTTGGCGCAGTCGCCGGCTTTCTGGATGTGGGTGTCGGGTTAGGCGCTCTCACTGGTGTTGAGGGAGGTCAGGGGGGTTGGCGCTGTCTCAGGTTTTGGGGATGGGGGTCAGTGGGCAGCCACTTTTGCTGGTGTTGAGGGAGGTCAGGGGGGTTGGCGCTGTCACTGGAGTGGAGGGAGGTCAGGGGCTTTCTGGATGTGGGTGTCGGGGGGGGGGTTGGCGCTGTCACTGGTGTTGAGGGGAGGTCAGGGGGGTTGGCTGTCTCGCTGGCTTTCTGGATGTGAGTGTCAGGGGGTAGGCGCTCTTGCTGGTGTTGAGGGAGGTCAGGGGGGTTGGCCATCTTGCCGGTTTTGGGAATGGGGGTCAGAGGGCAGCTGGTGTTGAGGGAGGTCAGGGGGGTTGGCGCTGTCGCTGGAGTGGAGGGAGGTCAGGGGGGGTTGGCCCTCTTGCCAGTTTTGTGGATGGGGGTCAGTGGGCAGCTGCTCTTGCTGGTGTTGAGGGAGGTCAGGGGGGTTGGCGCTATCGCTGGAGTGGAGGGAGGTCAGGGGGTTTGCGCTGTCGCCGGCTTTCTGGATGTGGGGATGTCGGGGTAGGCGCTCTTGCTGGTGTTGAGGGAGGTCAGGGGGGTTGGTGCTGTCGCTGGAGTGGAGGGAGGTCAGGGGGTTGGCGCTGTCGCCGGCTTTCTGGATGTGGGTGTCGGGGGGTAGGCGCTCTTGCTGGTGTTGAGGGAGGTCAGGGGGATTGGCGCTCTCACTGGTGTTGAGGGAGGTCAGGGGGGTTGGCCCCCTCGCCGGCTTTCTGGATGTGAGTGTCAGGGGGTAGGCGCTCTTGCTGGTGTTGAGGGAGGTCAGGGGGGTTGGCGCTGTCACTGGAGTGGAGGGAGGTCAGGGGCTTTCTGGATGTGGGTGTCGGGGGGGTTGGAGCTGTCACTGGTGTTGAGGGGAGGTCAGGGGGGTTGGCTGTCTCGCTGGCTTTCTGGATGTGAGTGTCAGGGGGTAGGCGCTCTTGCTGGTGTTGAGGGAGGTCAGGGGGGTTGGCCATCTTGCCGGTTTTGGGAATGGGGGTCAGAGGGCAGCTGGTGTTGAGGGAGGTCAGGGGGGTTGGCGCTGTCGCTGGAGTGGAGGGAGGTCAGGGGGGGTTGGCCCTCTTGCCAGTTTTGTGGATGGGGGTCAGTGGGCAGCTGCTCTTGCTGGTGTTGAGGGAGGTCAGGGGGGTTGGCGCTATCGCTGGAGTGGAGGGAGGTCAGGGGGTTTGCGCTGTCGCCGGCTTTCTGGATGTGGGTGTCGGGGGGTAGGCGCTCTTGCTGGTGTTGAGGGAGGTCAGGGGGATTGGCGCTCTCACTGGTGTTGAGGGTGGTCAGGGGGGTTGGCCCCCTCGCCGGCTTTCTGGATGTGAGTGTCAGGGGGTAGGCGCTCTTGCTGGTGTTGAGGGAGGTCAGGGGGGTTGGCCCTCTTGCCAGTTTTGTGGATGGGGGTCAGTGGGCAGCCACTCTTGCTGGTGTTGAGGGAGGTCAGGGGGGTTGGCGCTGTCGCTGGAGTGGAGGGAGGTCAGGGGGTTGGCGCTGTCGCCGGCTTTCTGGATGTGGGTGTCGGGGGGTAGGCGCTCTTGCTGGTGTTGAGGGAGGTCAGGGGGATTGGCGCTCTCACTGGTGTTGAGGGTGGTCAGGGGGGTTGGCCCTCTTGCCAGTTTTGTGGATGGGGGTCAGTGGGCAGCCACTCTTGCTGGTGTTGAGGGAGGTCAGGGGGGTTGGCGCTGTCGCTGGAGTGGAGGGAGGTCAGGGGGTTGGCGCTGTCGCCGGCTTTCTGGATGTGGGTGTCGGGGGGTAGGCGCTCTTGCTGGTGTTGAGGGAGGTCAGGGGGATTGGCGCTCTCACTGGTGTTGAGGGTGGTCAGGGGGGTTGGCCCCCTCGCCGGCTTTCTGGATGTTAGTGTCAGGGGGTAGGCGCCCTTGCTGGTGTTGAGGGAGGTCAGGGGGGTTGGCACTCTTGCCAGTTTTGAGGATGGGGGTCAGTGGGCAGCCACTCTTGCTGGTGTTGAGGGAGGTCAGGGGGTTTGTCGCTGGAGTGGAGGGAGGTCAGGGGGTTGGCGCTGTCGCCGGCTTTCTGGATGTGGGTGTCGGGGGGTAAGCGCTCTTGCTGGTGTTGAGGGAGGTCAGGGGGATTGGCAGGCGCTCTTGCTGGTGTTGAGGGAGGTCAGGGGGGTTGGCCCTCTCGCCGGCTTTCTGGATGTGAGTGTCAGGGGGTAGGCGCTCTTGCTGGTGTTGAGGGAGGTCAGGGGGGTTGGCGCTGTCGCGGAGGGAGGTCAGGGGGTTGGCGCTGTCGCCGGCTTTCTGGATGTGAGTGTCGGGGTAGGCGCTCTTGCTGGTGTTGAGGGAGGTCAGGGGGGTTGGCGCTGTCGCTGGAGTGGAGGGAGGTCAGGGGGTTGGCGCTGTCGCCGGCTTTCTGGATGTGGGTGTCGGGGGGTAGGCGCTCTTGCTGGTGTTGAGGGAGGTCAGGGGGGTTGGCCCTCTCGCCGGTTTTGGGGATGGAGGTCAGTGGGCAGCTGCTCTCACTGGTGGTGGGGGGTTGTCTGCGCTGCACCTCAGTGATGTCGAGTATTGGACATTACTTTGTGATGTCATCAAGTGTATAGTTGTGATTGGTTGGTGAATGTGAGCACTAGTGACCTTATTTAGAGACTTCCCCCATGTTGGGTGAGGCTCTGGTGTGGAGGACTTCTGTATGGGATATAGATGACCATTGTCCATTCTTGGTGATGGTGCCTCCTCTGCTCCAGAACTGTGCGTGATGGCTCTGCATTCATTGTCGCAGTGTCCACGCAGCCCCCTGATCTGTAATGATCACTTTTCTCCCTGAGCTTAATTCATTGTCCACCTCTGTATCGATCTAGTAGAGGCGACCGGAAAATCTCCAGAAACGGAGGACATTTTACCTTAAGAATTGTCAGAATATTCTTGCAAACTTCTTATATTCTAATCTCGCTATCTATATAAAAATACAATTCTGCCTGGCTGCTGGGGTTTGTTGTACTCCTGGATGCTAGGCGATGGCGACTGTTCTCTGCCACCTCCTCAACCAGAACTAACAACAAGCGGTGGACACCGCGTTATGCGCCGGAGCACCTACTGACCCCCACTGCCCCACCATACTGCAGTGACCACAAGGCAGAACATGAATTTAATGTAACCTCTAATCTTACTCGAGCGGCATTATTTATTTATCTACAGTTAACATAGAGCACAGGCTATTAACCCTTGAACATATACAGTCGCCTGTCTATATTATATAAGATTATATCAGGAAATAGAATACTTTCCATCAGTTTGTCTCTCCATCTCCGTTCATATCTTCACTTATTCTACTTCAAGCAGTCAGACCGAAGAAGGTCCGTGTGTGACGGAAACGTTTCTTTTGTGGACTGCACAATAAAGGTTATCCATAAGATATAAGTTGAGTGCCTAGTTTTTCTTGCTATAACTAAAGTCACATCACACACACTGCAGACCAGACCCAAAATACTCAATGTAAAAGTCATAGGTGATGGCTCAGCTCCCCTCCTCCCTGCACAGTGACCTCTGTACAGAACATACCATAGAAGTCATATGTGATGTCTCAGCTCCTCTCCTCGCTCCCTCACAGTGACCTCTGTACAGAACATATCCATAGAAGTCATAGGTGATGGCTCAGCTCTCCTCCTCCCTGCACAGTGACCTCTGTACAGAACATACCATAGAAGTCATATGTGATGTCTCAGCTCCTCTCCTCGCTCCCTCACAGTGACCTCTGTACAGAACATATCCATAGAAGTCATAGGTGATGGCTCAGCTCTCCTCCCTCCCTGCACAGTGACTTCTGTACAGAGTATATCCATAGTCATAGGTGATGGCTCAGCTCCCCTCCTCCCTGCACAGTGACTTCTGTACAGAGCTTATCCATATACCCATAGAAGTCATAGGGGATGACTCAGCTCCCCTCCTCCCTGCACAGTGACTTCTGTACAGAGCTTATCCATATACCCATAGAAGTCATAGGTGATGGCTCAGCTCCCCTCCTCCCTGCACAGTGACCTCTGTACAGAACATACCAAGAAGTCATAGATGATGGCTCTGCTCCCCTCCTCCCTGCACATTGACCTCTGTACAGAGCATATCCATAGAAGTCATAGGTGTTGGCTCAGCTCCCCTCCTCCCTCCCTGCACAGTGACTCTGTACAGAGCGTATCCATAGAAGTCATAGGTGATGTCTCAGCTCCCCTCCTCCCTGCACAGTGACCTCTGTACAGAACATACAGTACCATAAAAGTCATAGGTGATGGCTCAGCTCCCCTCCTCCCTGCACAGTGACCTCTGTACAGAACATACCAAGAAGTCATAGATGATGGCTCTGCTCCCCTCCTCCCTGCACATTGACCTCTGTACAGAGCATATCCATAGAAGTCATAGGTGTTGGCTCAGCTCCCCTCCTCCCTCCCTGCACAGTGACTTTGTACAGAGCGTATCCATAGAAGTCATAGGTGATGTCTCGGCTCCCCTCCTCCCTGCACAGTGACCTCTGTACAGAACATACAGTACCATAGAAGTCATAGGTGATGGCTCTGCTCCCCTCCTCCCTGCACATTGACCTCTGTACAGAGCATATCCATAGGAGTCATAGGTGTTGGCTCAGCTCCCCTCCTCCCTCCCTGCACAGTGACTGTACAGAGCATATCCATAGAAGTCATAGGTGATGTCTCAGCTCCCCTCCTCCCTGCACAGTGACCTCTGTACAGAACATACCATAGAAGTCATATGTGATGTCTCAGCTCCTCTCCTCCCTCCCTCACAGTGACTTCTGTACAGAACATATCCATAGAAGTCATAGGTGATGGCTCAGCTCTCCTCCCTCCCTGCACAGTGACTTCTGTACAGAGTATATCCATAGTCATAGGTGATGGCTCAGCTCCCCTCCTCCCTGCACAGTGACTTCTGTACAGAGCTTATCCATATACCCATAGAAGTCATAGGTGATGACTCAGCTCCCCTCTTCCCTGCACAGTGACTTCTGTACAGAGCTTATCCATATACCCATAGAAGTCATAGGTGATGGCTCAGCTCCCCTCCTCCCTGCACAGTGACCTCTGTACAGAACATACCATAGAAGTCATAGGTGATGGCTCAGCTCCCCTCCTCCCTGCACAGTGACCTCTGTACAGAACATACCATAGAAGTCATAGGTGATGGCTCAGCTCCCCTCCTCCCTGCACAGTGACCTCTGTACAGAACATACCATAGAAGTCATAGGTGATGGCTCAGCTCCCCTCCTCCCTGCACAGTGACTTCTGTACAGAGCTTATCCATATACCCATAGAAGTCATAGGTGATGTGTCAGCTCCCCTCCTCCCTCCCTGCACAGTGACCTCTGTGTAGAGCATACCCATAGAAGTCATAGGTGATGTCTCAGCTCCCGTCCTCCCTCCCTGCACGGTGACCTCTGTACATTTCCCCTGATGAAGCTACTATGTTAGCGATACGCGTGGGAATGGTGGGGATCATTCATGTTACCCTGCACTAGGCATTTGGTGAGTGTGTTCCATCTCCTGATCAGATTCTCGGTGATGTAAGGTGTTGCGGTGGGATTGCCTGCTGTGATCAGGATTCCGTAGCCCCCTTGCCAGTAGATGAATTGGTTTGTTGATCTGCATTAAAGGGAATCTGTCACCAATATTTTGTGATATCATGTAAAGATATCACCCGATTCTGCGTCCCATAAGGATTCCATTAGGACTTTTGATTCCCCCGACCCTGCACCTTTGAGGCATAAATACCTTTTTTATCTTGGTGGAGATGTATGGAAATCGCCACGGTCCGGTCCGATGGGCGTGGCTTATTCTCCTTCTCACCCCCCCTCCTCGGCTTGCTGCACGTAATCTTGATCTGTGAATATCACAGATGCCGTAGTTTTTCCGAGCTTGCGCATTGAAAAGGCCTCCGGCGCTTGCGCAGTATGCTTTGCCCAACTGTGGGGGAAGCATAATCGGTACTGCGCATGTGCCGGTATTTTTCAGCGCGGTCTATGCCCCGGAAGTCTTCACATGCAGGACACACTTCCTGGATGCCGGATGCATGCTGAAAAATACTGGTGCATGCGCCGTACCGATTATATGCTTCCCCCCCACAGTTGGGCAAAGCATACTGCGCAAGCGCCGGAGGCCTTTTCAATGCGCAAGCGCGGAAAAACTACAGCATCTGTGATATTCACAGATCAAGATTATGTGCAGCAAGCCGAGGGGGGGGTGAGAAGGCGAATAAGCCACGCCCATCAGACCGGACCGTGGCGATTTCCATACATCTCCACCAAGATAAAAAAGGTATTTGTTCCTCAAAGGTGCGGGGTCGGGGGGAATCAAAAGTCCTAATGGAATCCTTATGGGACGCAGAATCGGGTGATATCTTTACATGATGTCACGAAATATGGGTGAGATTCCCTATGAAGAGCTCTGTGCTTTATTAGGGTTAACCCTACATTACCTGAATTCACCTGTATGGCTTTACACTCTGTTGCTCTGCACTAGGGGTCTTTATTCCGTTCTGTGCAGGATCTAGGCTATGCTTCCATGTTATGGAGCAGCATGTATAGGATTAATGACATCAGGCATCCCTCTCATTGGCTGGTGTTTCATAGTCCCTATTTTTGCATCTTTCTGGCACTTTGAATCCTTGTGTCTATTGTTGATCAGGCATGTGCGCTACCCTCTGTGACCAATGGTCTTTTTTCACATGTACACCAGATGAGTGCACTATTATTGCACCTCTTTTGCTCTCTTTGCCACCTGAACACAAATCTGCACACCCTTACACTAATACTTTGTAGTCCCTTGTGAATTTCTGGCAATGTTCAGTCTTTGAGTTGGGGTCTATGAGTGCGGTACATCTATAATTGGCGATCTTTGCCAGATCCTCCCCACAGTAGCTCCACATCTGTCAGATTGCGGGGGCATCTCCTCTGTACAGCGCCCTCTTCAGGTCACCACTGATTTGTCACTTGGAATAAGGTTTGGGTTGCTCCAGAACTTTCATCTTCTCCTTGAGAAGCTGTTCTTTTAATTATTTGGAGGTTACTCAGGGTTATTGTCGCTGATAGGAGGGGACATTACTCCTCATCTTCAGATTTTTAGCTGTGGACAGAAGTTTCTGATGATAAATTGTCTATTTGTTCTGTCCATAATTCCCTCCCCCTTGTCTAAAGCCCTAGCTGACAAAAGCCATCCCCAGACCACAATGCTGCCTCCACCATGCCTCATTGTTAGGATGGGGGTCTTCTGGTGATGTGCACTTTCGGCTTTGCACCTTTCTGTTTCTGTCCTGTATGATTTGAGGTTTTAACCGGGGGGGTAGACTTTTTATATCCACTGCTTGTGGATCGTTTGGGGATGTGTGTGAGATAACTGATCAGGTCATGTGCCCGGGCCATGTCTTCAGACATCGCTGCTGTGGAGGGTGTCCATACGCCTTCTTTTTTGGCCAAGCTGATTTCTCACGTCTGGACACCACAGAGTCCTGACTGTATTATCTGATTGTAAAAACGCAGTCATAGCCCTGTATACAGTGACTCACTGATGGCAGCACCTTCATTGCTGACTACTCTGATCTGCGCAGTGGGCCAAGGTGCGGCCCCTGGGGCGTGGTGCAGGAGACTGGACACGTGGCCTTAGTGGCTTGTTTATGAGTTGACATGTGGTTTGGGCAATGTGTGATTATGGCAGGATTTTCTCCTCCTGGAGATGGGTCCAGAAGCATTACAGGCACATGACCAGTAAACGGTGTGTGGCGGTGGTTTGTAGATGATGTCGGTGGTGCGTCAGCTCTTGACTGGGTTGTATAGTGAGGAGCAGGTGAGTGGTTGCTGGTTAGATCCTGATGGCTCCTGATAGTAACCTGGTGCATTTATCATGTAGGCTCAGCAGGGGGTGAACAAGCGCCCCAGCCCCAGCGCTCCACCTCCCACTCAGCTGAACAAGATCCAGTATAGCGGTGGAGGGCAAGTGGTGAAGCGGGAGCGAAGGCAAAGTTCATCCAGATTCAGTCTGAGCAAGAACCGAGAACTCCACAAACTTCCCCCGCTGAAAGGTGAGACGCCAAGCGGTGACATCACTGTGCTATGGGCAGACTGTGTGTATGAGAGGCCAAGCGGTGACATCACTGTGCTGTGGGCAGACTGTGTGTATGAGAGGCCAAGCGGTGACATCACTGTGCTGTGGGCAGACTGTGTGTATGAGAGGCCAAGCGGTGACATCACTGTGCTATGGGCAGACTGTGGGTATGAGAGGCCAAGCGGTGATAGCACTGTGCTGTGGGCAGACTGTGTGTATGAGACGCCAAGCGGTGACATCACTGTGCTATGGGCAGACTGCGGGTATGAGACGCCAAGCGGTGACATCACTGTGCTATGGGCAGACTGCGGGTATGAGACGCCAAGCGGTGACATCACTGTGCTATGGGCAGACTGTGGGTATGAGAGGCCAAGCGGTGACATCACTGTGCTGTGGGCAGACTGTGGGTGTCAGAGGCCAAGCGGTGACATCACTGTGCTATGGGCAGACTGTGGGTATGAGACGCCAAGCGGTGACATCACTGTGCTGTGGACAGACTGTGGATATGAGAGGCCAAGCGGTGACATCACTGTGCTGTGGGCAGACTGTGGGTATGAGAGGCCAAGCGGTGACATCCCTGTGCTATGGGCAGACTGTGGGTATGAGAGGCCAAGCGGTGACATCACTGTGCTGTGGGCAGACTGTGTATGAGACGCCAAGCGGTGACATCACTGTGCTATGGGCAGACTGTGTGTATGAGACGCCAAGTGGTGACATCCCTGTGCTATGGGCAGACTGTGGGTATGAGACGCCAAGCGGTGACATCACTGTGCTATGGGCAGACTGTGGGTATAAGACGCCAAGCTGTGACATCCCTGTGCTATAGGCAGACTGTGGGTATGAGAGGCCAAGCGGTGACATCACTGTGCTATGGGCAGACTGTGTGTATGAGACGCCAAGTGGTGACATCCCTGTGCTATGGGCAGACTGTGGGTATGAGACGCCAAGCGGTGACATCACTGTGCTATGGGCAGACTGTGGGTATAAGACGCCAAGCTGTGACATCACTGTGCTGTGGGCAGACTGTGTGTATGAGACGCCAAGCGGTGACATCACTGTGCTATGGGCAGACTGTGGGTATGAGACGCCAAGCTGTGACATCCCTGTGCTATGGGCAGACTGTGGGTATGAGAGGCCAAGCGGTGACATCACTGTGCTGTGGGCAGACTGTGTATGAGACGCCAAGTGGTGATAGCACTGTGCTATGGGCAGACTGTGGGTATGAGAGGCCAAGCGGTGACATCACTGTGCTATGGGCAGACTGTGGGTATGAGACGCCAAGCGGTGACATCACTGTGCTGTGGGCAGACTGTGGGTATGAGACGCCAAGCTGTGACATCCCTGTGCTATGGGCAGACTGTGGGTATGAGAGGCCAAGCGGTAACATCACTGTGCTGTGGGCAGACTTTGTATGAGACGCCAAGCGGTGACATCACTGTGCTATGGGCAGACTGTGGGTATGAGACGCCAAGCTGTGACATCCCTGTGCTATGGGCAGACTGTGGGTATGAGAGGCCAAGCGGTGACATCCCAGTGCTATGGGCAGACTGTGGGTATGAGAGGCCAAGCGGTGACATCACTGTGCTGTGGGCAGACTGTGGGTATGAGAGGCCAAGCGGTGACATCACTGTGCTGTGGGCAGACTGTGGGTATGAGACGCCAAGCTGTGGCATCCCTGTGCTATGGGCAGACTGTGGGTATGAGAGGCCAAGCGGTGACATCACTGTGCTGTGGGCAGACTGTGGGTATGAGAGGCCAAGCGGTGACATCACTGTGCTGTGGGCAGACTGCGGGTATGAGACGCCAAGCGGTGACATCACTATGCTATGGGCAGACTGTGGGTATGAGAGGCCAAGCGGTGACATCACTGTGCTGTGGGCAGACTGCGGGTATGAGAGGCCAAGCGGTGACATCACTGTACTGTGGGCAGACTGTGGGTATGAGAGGCCAAGCGGTGACATCACTGTGCTGTGGGCAGACTGTGGGTATGAGAGGCCAAGCGGTGACATCACTGTGCTGTGGGCAGACTGCGGGTATGAGACGCCAAGCGGTGACATCACTATGCTATGGGCAGACTGTGGGTATGAGAGGCCAAGCGGTGACATCACTGTGCTGTGGGCAGACTGCGGGTATGAGAGGCCAAGCGGTGACATCACTGTACTGTGGGCAGACTGTGGGTATGAGAGGCCAAGCGGTGACATCACTGTGCTGTGGGCAGACTGTGGGTATGAGAGGCCAAGCGGTGACATCACTGTGCTGTGGGCAGACTGTGGGTATGAGACGCCAAGCGGTGACATCCCTGTGCTATGGGCAGACTGTGTGTATGAGACGCCAAGTGGTGACATCACTGTGCTATGGGAGAACACTGTGTATGAGACGCCAAGCTGTGACATCCCTGTGCTATGGGCAGACTGTGGGTATTAGACGCCAAGCGGTGACATCCCTGCGCTATGGGCAGACTGTGGGTATGAGAGGCCAAGCGGTGACATCACTGTGCTGTGGGCAGACTGTGGGTATGAGAGGCCAAGCGGTGACATCACTGTGCTGTGGGCAGACTGTGTGTATGAGACGCCAAGCGGTGACATCACTGTGCTATGGGCAGACTGTGGGTATGAGACGCCAAGCTGTGACATCCCTGTGCTATGGGCAGACTGTGGGTATGAGAGGCCAAGCGGTGACATCACTGTGCTGTGGGCAGACTGTGTATGAGACGCCAAGCGGTGATAGCACTGTGCTATGGGCAGACTGTGGGTATGAGAGGCCAAGCGGTGACATCACTGTGCTATGGGCAGACTGTGGGTATGAGACGCCAAGCGGTGACATCACTGTGCTGTGGGCAGACTGTGGGTATGAGACGCCAAGCTGTGACATCCCTGTGCTATGGGCAGACTGTGGGTATGAGAGGCCAAGCGGTGACATCACTGTGCTGTGGACAGACTGTGGATATGAGAGGCCAAGCGGTGACATCACTGTGCTGTGGGCAGACTGTGGGTATGAGAGGCCAAGCGGTGACATCACTGTGCTATGGGCAGACTGTGTGTATGAGACGCCAAGCGGTGACATCCCTGTGCTATGGGCAGACTGTGGGTATGAGAGGCCAAGCGGTGACATCACTGTGCTGTGGGCAGACTGTGTATGAGACGCCAAGCGGTGACATCACTGTGCTATGGGCAGACTGTGTGTATGAGACGCCAAGTGGTGACATCCCTGTGCTATGGGCAGACTGTGGGTATGAGACGCCAAGCGGTGACATCACTGTGCTATGGGCAGACTGTGGGTATAAGACGCCAAGCTGTGACATCCCTGTGCTATAGGCAGACTGTGGGTATGAGAGGCCAAGCGGTGACATCACTGTGCTATGGGCAGACTGTGTGTATGAGACGCCAAGTGGTGACATCCCTGTGCTATGGGCAGACTGTGGGTATGAGACGCCAAGCGGTGACATCACTGTGCTATGGGCAGACTGTGGGTATAAGACGCCAAGCTGTGACATCCCTGTGCTATAGGCAGACTGTGGGTATGAGAGGCCAAGCGGTGACATCACTGTGCTATGGGCAGACTGCGGGTATGAGACGCCAAGCGGTGATAGCACTGTGCTATGGGCAGACTGTGGGTATGAGAGGCCAAGCGGTGACATCACTGTGCTGTGGGCAGACTGTGGGTATGAGAGGCCAAGCGGTGACATCACTGTGCTGTGGGCAGACTGTGTGTATGAGACGCCAAGCGGTGACATCACTGTGCTATGGGCAGACTGTGGGTATGAGACGCCAAGCAGTGACATCCCTGTGCTATGGGCAGACTGTGGGTATGAGAGGCCAAGCGGTGACATCACTGTGCTGTGGGCAGACTGTGTATGAGACGCCAAGCGGTGATAGCACTGTGCTATGGGCAGACTGTGGGTATGAGAGGCCAAGCGGTGACATCACTGTGCTATGGGCAGACTGTGGGTATGAGACGCCAAGCGGTGACATCACTGTGCTGTGGGCAGACTGTGGGTATGAGACGCCAAGCTGTGACATCCCTGTGCTATGGGCAGACTGTGGGTATGAGAGGCCAAGCGGTGACATCACTGTGCTGTGGGCAGACTTTGTATGAGACGCCAAGCGGTGACATCACTGTGCTATGGGCAGACTGTGGGTATGAGACGCCAAGCTGTGACATCCCTGTGCTATGGGCAGACTGTGGGTATGAGAGGCCAAGCGGTGACATCCCAGTGCTATGGGCAGACAGTGGGTATGAGAGGCCAAGCGGTGACATCACTGTGCTGTGGGCAGACTGTGGGTATGAGAGGCCAAGCGGTGACATCACTGTGCTGTGGGCAGACTGTGGGTATGAGACGCCAAGCTGTGACATCACTGTGCTGTGGGCAGACTGTGGGTATGAGAGGCCAAGCGGTGACATCCCTGTGCTATGGGCAGACAGTGGGTATGAGAGGCCAAGCGGTGACATCACTGTGCTGTGGGCAGACTGTGGGTATGAGAGGCCAAGCGGTGACATCACTGTGCTGTGGGCAGACTGTGGGTATGAGACGCCAAGCTGTGACATCACTGTGCTGTGGGCAGACTGTGTGTATGAGAGGCCAAGCGGTGACATCACTGTGCTGTGGGCAGACTGTGTGTATGAGAGGCCAAGCGGTGACATCACTGTGCTGTGGGCAGACTGTGGGTATGAGAGGCCAAGCGGTGACATCACTGTGCTGTGGGCAGACTGTGGGTATGAGAGGCCAAGCGGTGACATCACTGTGCTGTGGGCAGACTGTGGGTATGAGAGGCCAAGCTGTGACATCCCTGTGCTATGGGCAGACTGTGGGTATGAGAGGCCAAGCGGTGACATCACTGTGCTGTGGGCAGACTGTGGGTATTAGAGGCCAAGCGGTGACATCACTGTGCTGTGGGCAGACTGTGGGTATGAGAGGCCAAGCTGTGACATCACTGTGCTGTGGGCAGACTGTGGGTATGAGACGCCAAGCTGTGACATCCCTGTGCTATGGGCAGACTGTGGGTATGAGAGGCCAAGCGGTGACATCACTGTGCTGTGGGCAGACTGTGGGTATGAGAGGCCAAGCGGTGACATCACTGTGCTGTGGGCAGACTGCGGGTATGAGACGCCAAGCGGTGACATCACTGTGCTATAGGCAGACTGTGGGTATGAGAGGCCAAGCGGTGACATCACTGTGCTGTGGGCAGACTGCGGGTATGAGAGGCCAAGCGGTGACATCACTGTGCTGTGGGCAGACTGTGGGTATGAGAGGCCAAGCGGTGACATCACTGTGCTGTGGGCAGACTGTGGGTATGAGAGGCCAAGCGGTGACATCACTGTGCTGTGGGCAGACTGTGGGTATGAGAGGCCAAGCGGTGACATCACTGTGCTGTGGGCAGACTGTGGGTATGAGAGGCCAAGCGGTGACATCACTGTGCTGTGGGCAGACTGTGGGTATGAGAGGCCAAGCGGTGACATCACTGTGCTGTGGGCAGACTGTGGGTATGAGACCTCTGTCCGCCGCCCTTATGTCGGGGCGACCTCTGGCCGTCGGGCTCCTGCTACTTTCTGAGCTCTCCCTGTAGGTGTGGGGGCACGTGTCTGTCTGCAGGCGTAGTCTCCATATCCCTCCTCTTCTCTCGTATTGCAGAGTGCCCCCTGGGTGAAGAGCGCGAGACCCTCCTCGTCCAGAAGATCCGTCAGTGCTGCGTCCTCTTTGATTTTGTGTCTGATCCTCTCAGTGACCTGAAATACAAGGAGGTTAAGCGAGCGGCGCTCAGCGAGATGGTGGAGTACATCACCCACAGCCGTGATGTGCTCACGGACTGCATCTACCCCGAGGCCGTGCATATGGTGAGGGTCCTCTCCACCCGTCAGCATCACAGAGCATGTCAGGAACGTGGCAGCCAGTGCCCTGTGTATTTGTTCTTTATCTCATGTGGTGCATTTTTCAGTTCTCAGTTAATTTGTTCCGGCCGCTTCCACCCTCATCTAACCCCAGCGGAGCAGAATTTGACCCTGAGGAAGATGAGCCGACTCTGGAGGCCGCCTGGCCGCATCTTCAGGTGATTGCGCTAATACTGTTGGCTGGGGGTGAAGAGCACATGTAGGCTGTGGGGTGGGGGTCACTTCTGGCCTTGGTTTACAATATGTCTCACGGCTTCTTTATCTTTTTCCTTAGCTCGTCTATGAGTTTTTCCTTAGATTTCTCGAGTCTCCGGACTTTCAGCCCAATGTGGCCAAGAAGTACATTGATCAGAAATTTGTGCTATCGGTAAGAAGTGATTTGTGTCCTTGTGTGTGGCGTGTGTGCCACGGAAACCTCTGTACCTGGTGTGGCAGTGCTGTGTGTGTGACGGGGACCTCCGTACCTGGCGTAGCTGTGACGTGTGTTCAACAGGGACCTCCGTGGTTGTGAGGTGTGGACAGCTGTGCCTGGTGTGTGTGCGGCGGGGACCGCCGTACCCGGTGTGGCTGTGACGTGTGTGACGGGGACCTCCGTACCTGGTGTAGCTGTGACGTGTGTGCGGCAGGGACCTCCGTACCTGGTGTGGCTGTGACGTGTGTGTGTGTGACGGGGACCTCCGTACCCGGTGTGGCTGTGACGCGTGTGTGACGGGGACCTTCTTGCCTGGTGTGGCTGTGACGTGTGTGTGACGGGACCTCCGTGCCTGGTGTGGCTGTGACGTGTGTGCGGCGGGGACCTCCGTACCTGGTGTAGCTGTGACGTGTGTTCAACAGGGACCTCCGTGGTTGTGAGGTGTGGACAGCTGTGCCTGGTGTGTGTGCGGCGGGGACCGCCGTACCCGGTGTGGCTGTGACGGGGACCTCCGTACCTGGTGTGGCTGTGACGTGTGTGTGTGTGTGTGTGTGTGACGGGGACCTCCGTACCCGGTGTGGCTGTGACGCGTGTGTGACGGGGACCTTCTTGCCTGGTGTGGCTGTGACGTGTGTGTGACGGGACCTCCGTGCCTGGTGTGGCTGTGACGTGTGTGCGGCGGGGACCTCCGTACCTGGTGTAGCTGTGAAGTGTGTGCGGCAGGGACCTCCGTACCTGGTGTGGCTGTGACGTGTGTGTGTGTGACGGGGACCTCCGTACCCGGTGTGGCTGTGACGCGTGTGTGACGGGGACCTTCTTGTATGGTGTGGCTGTGACGTGTGCGTGACGGGACCTCCGTACCTGGTGTGGCTGTGATGTGTGTGCGGTTGAGACCTCCGTGCCTGGTGTGGCTGTGACGTGTGTGCGGCGGGGACCTCCGTACCTGGTGTAGCTGTGACGTGTGTTCAACAGGGACCTCCGTGGTTGTGAGGTGTGGACAGCTGTGCCTGGTGTGTGTGCGGCGGGGACCGCCGTACCCAATGTGGCTGTGACGTGTGTGACGGTGACCTCCGTACCTGGTGTGGCTGTGACGTGTGTGCGGCAGGGACCTCCGTACCTGGTGTGGCTGTGACGTGTGTGTGTGACGGGGACCTCCGTACCCGGTGTGGCTGTGACGTGTGTGTGACGGGACCTCCGTACCTGGTGTGGCTGTGATGTGTGTGCGGTTGAGACCTCCGTGCCTGGTGTGGCTGTGACGTGTGTGCGGCGGGGACCTCCGTACCTGGTGTAGCTGTGACGTGTGTTCAACAGGGACCTCCGTGGCTGTGAAGTGTGGACAGCTGTGCCTGGTGTGGCTGTGACGTGTGTGTGTGACGGGGACCTCTGTGCCTCATGTGGCTGTTGTGTATGGCTGAGACCTCCATGACTGTGTTGGGGGGACTACTGTGCCTAATGTCTGTGACATGGACCTCCTTGACTGGCGTAGCTATGACAGGTATGTGGTGGGGACCTCCTTGCCTGGCGTGGCTGTGACGTGTGCCCCTTGCTTGTCACCTCAGCTCCTGGATCTTTTTGACAGTGAAGACCCCCGAGAGCGAGACTTCCTGAAGACCATTCTGCATCGGATCTACGGGAAGTTCCTGGGGCTGCGGGCCTACATGAGGCGGCACATTAATAACATCTTCTACAGGTTGTCCCCGTGTGCAATCATGGCGTCGGCTGCACTCCGACCGGCCTCTGGTGACGCCGCCTCCTTCATCTTTTGCTTTTTCTTTTAGATTTATTTACGAGACAGAACATCACAACGGGATCGCTGAGCTCCTGGAGATCCTGGGCAGGTGGGTGTCTGCTCTGCCATGAATGGTGATGGCTTGTGGCCGAGCGTGGCATGATGGGGGCAGGGTGCTGCAGATGGCGTCACCCTGGTGTCACTTCACCACCACTCTTATATTTCAGTATCATTAATGGTTTCGCGCTTCCCCTGAAGGAAGAGCACAAGATGTTCCTGATCCGAGTCCTCCTCCCTCTACACAAGGCCAAGTCTCTGAGTGTCTACCACCCGCAGGTAACTGTCATGGCGGGCTACCCCCGAAGACCAGTGTACTGGGAACAGGTCATGTGCTGAGGGAAAGGAGCTCTGCATCATCCAATCATGTGTCCATCCCTCCGGCCATGTGACCTGGGGAACTGTACTCCCCCAGACCGTGTACCCTATGCCCTTCATGTCAGATCACCTCCCTGGCAGCACAGTGGTGACCTCCACTTGTCTCTCTTCCTCTCTACAGCTGGCTTACTGTGTGGTGCAGTTCTTGGAGAAGGACAGTACCCTGACCGACCCAGTGAGTATAAGGAATTGCATGGGTCCGTGCTGTAACGCAGCCCCTGGACCACGTCCGTGCTGTAACGCAGCCCCTGGACCACGTCCGTGCTGTAACGCAGCCCCTGGACCACGTCCGTGCTGTAACGCAGCCCCTGGACCACGTCCGTGCTGTAACGCAGCCCCTGGACCACGTCCGTGCTGTAACGCAGCCCCTGGACCACGTCCGTGCTGTAACGCAGCCCCTGGACCACGTCCGTGCTGTAACGCAGCCCCTGGACCACGTCCGTGCTGTAACGCAGCCCCTGGACCACGTCCGTGCTGTAACGCAGCCCCTGGACCACGTCCGTGCTGTAACGCAGCCCCTGGACCACGTCCGTGCTGTAACGCAGCCCCTGGACCACGTCCGTGCTGCGTCATTGTAATGCCATATCCAGGTGCTCGGTGTACATGACATGGCACGTGATGGCTGTATGTGCCCCTCAGGTCATCTCTGGACTCCTCCGCTTCTGGCCTCGGACTCACAGCCCCAAAGAGGTGATGTTCTTGAATGAACTGGAAGAGATATTAGATGTTATGGAGCCGTCAGAATTTACCAAGATCATGGAGCCTCTGTTCAGGCAGCTGGCGCAGTGCGTGTCCAGCCCCCACTTTCAGGTAGTCGCCTCCTGTATGGACTCTCCCTATAGAGGAGGCATACCCAGTGATTGGATGGTGATGAGTGAGGGTGGTGATGTCACACGGTGTATGTAGCAGCTCAGTCTGTGGATGATGATGTCACTGAGTGAGGGCGGTGATGTCACACGGTGTATGTAGCAGCTCAGTCTGTGGATGATGATGTCACTGAGTGAGGGTGGTGATGTCACACGGTTTATGTAGCAGATCAGTCTGTGGATGGTGATGTCACTGAGTGAGGGTGCTGATGTCACACAGTATGTAGCGGATCAGTCTGGATGATGATGTCACTGAGTGAGGGCGGTGATGTCACACGGTGTATGTAGCAGCTCAGTCTGTGGATGACGATGTCACTGAGTGAGGGCGGTGATGTCACACGGTGTATGTAGCAGCTCAGTCTGTGGATGATGATGTCACTGAGTGAGGGTGGTGATGTCACACGGTTTATGTAGCAGATCAGTCTGTGGATGGTGATGTCACTGAGTGAGGGTGCTGATGTCACACAGTATGTAGCAGCTCAGTCTGAGGATGGTGATGTCACTGAGTGAGGGCGGTGATGTCACACGGTGTATGTAGCAGCTCAGTCTGTGGATGATATGTCACTGAGTGAGGGCGGTGATGTCACACGGTGTATGTAGCAGCTCAGTCTGTGGTTGGTGATGTCACTGAGTGAGGGTGCTGATGTCACACAGTAAGTAGCAGCTCAGTCTGTGGATGGTGATGTCACTGAGTGAGGGCGGTGATGTCACACGGTGTATGTAGCAGCTCAGTCTGTGGATGATATGTCACTGAGTGAGGGCGGTGATTTCACACGGTGTATGTAGCAGCTCAGTCTGTGGTTGGTGATGTCACTGAGTGAGGGTGGTGATGTCACACGGTGTATGTAGCAGATCAGTCTGTGGATGGTGATGTCACTGAGTGAGGGCGGTGATGTCACACGGTGTATGTAGCAGCTCAGTCTGTGGATGATGATGTCACTGAGTGAGGGTGGTGATGTCACACGGTGTATGTAGCAGATCAGTCTGTGGATGGTGATGTCACTGAGTGAGGGCGGTGATGTCACACGGTGTATGTAGCAGATCAGTCTGTGGATGGTGGTTACTGAGTGAGGGTGGTGATGTCACATGGTGTATGTAGCAGCTCAGTCTGTGGATGATGATGTCACTGAGTGAGGGTGGTGATGTCACACGGTGTATGTAGCAGCTCAGTCTGTGGATGATGATGTCACTGAGTGAGGGCGGTGATGTCACATGGTGTATGTAGCAGCTCAGTCTGTGAATGATGATGTCACTGAGTGAGGGTGCTGATGTCACACAGTATGTAGCAGCTCAGTCTGAGGATGGTGATGTCACTGAGTGAGGGCGGTGATGTCACACGGTGTATGTAGCAGCTCAGTCTGTGGATGGTGATGTCACTGAGTGAGGGTGCTGATGTCACACAGTATGTAGCAGCTCAGTCTGAGGATGGTGATGTTACTGAGTGAGGGCGGTGATGTCACACGGTGTATGTAGCAGCTCAGTCTGTGGATGATGATGTCACTGAGTGAGGGTGGTGATGTCACACGGTGTATGTAGCAGCTCAGTCTGTGGATGATGATGTCACTGAGTGAGGGTGCTGATGTCACACAGTATGTAGCAGCTCAGTCTGAGGATGGTGATGTCACTGAGTGAGGGCGGTGATGTCACACGGTGTATGTAGCAGCTCAGTCTGTGGATGGTGATGTCACTGAGTGAGGGTGGTGATGTCACACGGTGTATGTAGCAGATCAGTCTGTGGATGGTGATGTCACTGAGTGAGGGCGGTGATGTCACACGGTGTATGTAGCAGATCAGTCTGTGGATGGTGGTTACTGAGTGAAGGTGGTGATGTCACACAGTATGTAGCAGCTCAGTCTGTGGATGGTGATGTCACTGAGTGAGGGTGGTGATGTCACACGGTGTATGTAGCAGATCAGTCTGTGGATGGTGATGTCACTGAGTGAGGGCGGTGATGTCACACGGTGTATGTAGCAGATCAGTCTGTGGATGGTGGTTACTGAGTGAGGGTGGTGATGTCACATGGTGTATGTAGCAGCTCAGTCTGTGGATGGTGATGTCACTGAGTGAGGGCGGTGATGTCACACGGTGTATGTAGCAGCTCAGTCTGTGGATGATGATGTCACTGAGTGAGGGTGCTGATGTCACACAGTATGTAGCAGCTCAGTCTGAGGATGGTGATGTCACTGAGTGAGGGCGGTGATGTCACACGGTGTATGTAGCAGCTCAGTCTGTGGATGGTGATGTCACTGAGTGAGGGTGCTGATGTCACACAGTATATAGCAGCTCAGTCTGAGGATGGTGATGTCACTGAGTGAGGGTGGTGATGTCACACGGTGTATGTAGCAGATCAGTCTGTGGATGGTGATGAGTGAGGGCGGTGATGTCACACGGTGTATGTAGCAGATCAGTCTGTGGATGGTGGTTACTGAGTGAGGGTGGTGATGTCACATGGTGTATGTAGCAGCTCAGTCTGTGGATGGTGATGTCACTGAGTGAGGGCGGTGATGTCACACGGTGTATGTAGCAGCTCAGTCTGTGGATGATGATGTCACTGGATGATGATGTCACTGAGTGAGGGTGCTGATGTCACACAGTATGTAGCAGCTCAGTCTGAGGATGGTGATGTCACTGAGAGAGGGCGGTGATGTCACACGGTGTATGTAGCAGCTCAGTCTGTGGATGGTGATGTCACTGAGTGAGGGCGGTGATGTCACACGGTGTATGTAGCAGATCAGTCTGAGGATGGTGATGTCACTGAGTGAGGGCGGTGATGTCACACGTTGTATGTAGCAGCTCAGTCTGTGGATGGTGATGTCATTGAGTGAGGGTGCTGATGTCACACAGTATGTAGCAGCTCAGTCTGTGGATGGTGATGTCACTGAGTGAGGGCGGTGATGTCACACGTTGTATGTAGCAGCTCAGTCTGTGGATGGTGATGTCACTGAGTGAGGGTGGTGATGTCACACGGTGTATGTAGCAGATCAGTCTGTGGATGGTGATGTCACTGAGTGAGGGCGGTGATGTCACACGGTGTATGTAGCAGATCAGTCTGTGGATGGTGGTTACTGAGTGAGGGTGGTGATGTCACATGGTGTATGTAGCAGCTCAGTCTGTGGATGGTGATGTCACTGAGTGAGGGCGGTGATGTCACACGGTGTATGTAGCAGCTCAGTCTGTGGATGATGATGTCACTGGATGATGATGTCACTGAGTGAGGGTGCTGATGTCACACAGTATGTAGCAGCTCAGTCTGAGGATGGTGATGTCACTGAGAGAGGGCGGTGATGTCACACGGTGTATGTAGCAGCTCAGTCTGTGGATGATGATGTCACTGAGTGAGGGTGCTGATGTCACACAGTATGTAGCAGCTCAGTCTGAGGATGGTGATGTGACTGAGTGAGGGCGGTGATGTCACACGGTGTATGTAGCAGCTCAGTCTGTGGATGGTGATGTCACTGAGTGAGGGTGCTGATGTCACACAGTATATAGCAGCTCAGTCTGAGGATGGTGATGTCACTGAGTGAGGGTGGTGATGTCACACGGTGTATGTAGCAGCTCAGTCTGTGGATGGTGATGTCACTGAGTGAGGGTGCTGATGTCACACAGTATATAGCAGCTCAGTCTGTGGATGGTGATGTCACTGAGTGAGGGCGGTGATGTCACACGGTGTATGTAGCAGCTCAGTCTGTGGATGGTGATGTCACTGAGTGAGGGCGGTGATGTCACACGGTGTATGTAGCAGATCAGTCTGAGGATGGTGATGTCACTGAGTGAGGGCGGTGATGTCACACGGTGTATGTAGCAGATCAGTCTGTGGATGGTGATGTCACTGAGTGAGGGTGGTGATGTCACACGGTGTATGTAGCAGATCAGTCTGTGGATGGTGATGTCACTGAGTGAGGGCGGTGATGTCACACGGTGTATGTAGCAGATCAGTCTGAGGATGGTGATGTCACTGAGTGAGGGCGGTGATGTCACACGGTGTATGTAGCAGATCAGTCTGTGGATGGTGATGTCACTGAGTGAGGGCGGTGATGTCACACTGTGTATGTAGCAGATCAGTCTGTGGATGGTGATGTCACTGAGTGAGGGCGGTGATGTCACACGGTGTACACTGTGTTCCAAATTATTATGTAAATGATATTTTTCTCTGACTTTCCTAAATAGTCGTTACAAATGACAGTCAGTCTAATAAAAGTCATCACCCGGTAGATTATACATCGAATTTTATTGAAGAAACCTCCCAATGATAACAGTATAATCTCTAAAATGAATAAAAACTCAAATTGCACTGTTCCAAATTATTAGGCACAGTAGAATTTCTAAACATTTGATCTGTTTTAAAGAACTGAAAATGTTCATTTGTGGAATTTGCAGCATTAGGAGGTCACATTCACTGAACAAAAAGGATATTTAACTCCAAAACATCCTAACAGGCCAAGTTACATGGTAACATAGGAACCCTTCTGTGACATCACCTTCACAATTCTTGCATCCATTGAACTTGTGAGTTTTTGGAGAGTTTCTGCTTGGATTTCTTTGCATGAAGTCAGAATAGCCTCCCAGAGCTGCTGTTTTGATGTGACCGGCCTCCCACCCTCATAGATCTTTTGTTTGATGATACTCCAAAGGCTCTCTATAGGGTTGAGGTCAGGGGAAGATGGTGGCCACACCATGAGTTTATCTCCTTTTATGCCCATAGCAGCCAATGACTCAGAGGTATTCTTTGCAGCATGAGATGGGGCATTGTCATGCATGAAGATGATTTTGCTCCTGAAGGCACATTTCTGCTTTTTATACCATGGAAGACAGCTGTCAGTCAGAAACTCTATATACTTTGCAGAGGTCATTTTCACACCTTCAGGAACCTTAAAGAGCCCCATCAGCTGTTTCCCCATGATTCCGGCCCAAAACATGACTCCTCCACCTCCTTGCTGACGTCGCAGCCTTGTTGGGACATAGTGGCCATCCACCAACCATCCACTACTCCATCCATCTGGACCATCCAGGGTTGCTCGACACTCATCAGTAAACAAGACTGTATGAAAATCAGTCTTCATGTATGTCTGGGCCACTGCAACCATTTCTGCTTGTGAACACTGTTTAGGGGTGGCTGAATAGTAGATTTATGCACCACAGCAAGGCTTTGAAGGATCCTACACCTTGAGGTTCGAGGGACTCCAGAGGCACCAGCAGCTTTAAATATCTGTTTGCTGGTTTGTAATGGCTTTTTAGCAGCCGCTCTCTTAATCCGATGAACTTGCCTGGCAGAAACCTTCCTCATTCTGCCTTTATCAGCACAAACATGTCTGTGCTCAGAATCAACCACAAATCTCTTAACAGTACGATGATCACGTTTAAATTTTTGGGAAATATCTAATGTTTTCATCTCTTGACCAAGGCATTGCACTATTTGATGCTTTTCAGCAGCAGAGAGATCCTTTTTCTTTCCTAAATTCCTTGAAACCTGTGCCCTGCTTAATAATGTGGAACATCATTCTTAAGTAGTTTTCCTTTAATTGGGCTCACCTGGTAAACTAATTATCACAGGAATTTGAGATTGATTTCAGTGATCCAAAGAGCCCTGATACACAATACCATCTATGAGTTTATTTGAAAAACAAAAAATTACATCTTTATGACACTTAAATCCAATTTAAGTGGAACACAGTGTATGTAGCAGATCAGTCTGGTTGGATGGTGCAGATCAGTCTGGTTGGATGGTGATGTCACTGAGTGAGGGCGGTGATGTCACACGGTGTATGTAGCAGATCAGTCTGTGGATGGTGATGTCACTGAGTGAGGGCGGTGATGTCACACGGTGTATGTAGCAGATCAGTCTGTGGATGGTGATGTCACTGAGTGAGGGCGGTGATGTCACACGGTGTATGTAGCAGATCAGTCTGTGGATGGTGATGTCATTGAGTGAGGGCGGTGATGTCACACGGTGTATGTAGCAGATCCGTCTGTGGATGGTGATGTCACTGAGTGAGGGCGGTGATGTCACACGGTGTATGTAGCAGATCAGTCTGTGGATGGTGATGTCACTGAGTGAGGGCGGTGATGTCACACGGTGTATGTAGCAGATCAGTCTGTGGATGGTGATGTCACTGAGTGAGGGCGGTGATGTCACACAGTGTATGTAGCAGATCCGTCTTTGGATGGTGATGTCACATAGTGTATGTAGCAGATCAGTCTGTGGTTGGTGATGTCACTGAGTGAGGGTGGTGATGTCACACAGTGTATGTAGCAGCTCAGTCTGTGGATGGTGATGTCACTGAGTGAGGGTGGTGATGTCACACAGTGTATGTAGCAGCTCAGTCTGTGGATGGTGATGTCACACATTGTATGTAGCAGCTCAGTCTGTGGTTGGCGGTGAAGTCACTGAGGGCGGTGATGTCACACGGTGTATGTAGCAGATCAGTCTGTGGTTGGTGATGTCACTGAGTGAGGGTGGTGATGTCACACAGTGTATGTAGCAGCTCAGTCTGTGGATGGTGATGTCACTGAGTGAGGGCGGTGATGTCACACGGTGTATGTAGCAGATCAGTCTGTGGTTGGTGATGTCACTGAGTGAGGGTGGTGATGTCACACAGTGTATGTAGCAGCTCAGTCTGTGGATGGTGATGTCACTGAGTGAGGGTGGTGATGTCACACAGTGTATGTAGCAGATCAGTCTGTGGATGGTGATGTCACTGAGGGCGGTGATGTCACACAATGTATGTAGCAGCTCAGTCTGTGGATGGTGATGTCACTGAGGGCGGTGATGTCACACGGTGTATGTAGTAGATCAGTCTGTGGATGGTGATGTCACTGAGTGAGGGTGGTGATGTCACACAGTGTATGTAGCAGATCAGTCTGTGGATGGTGATGTCACTGAGGGCGGTGATGTCACACGGTGTATGTAGCAGATCAGTCTGTGGTTGGTGATGTCACTGAGTGAGGGTGGTGATGTCACACAGTGTATGTAGCAGCTCAGTCTGTGGATGGTGATGTCACTGAGTGAGGGTGGTGATGTCACACAGTGTATGTAGCAGATCAGTCTGTGGATGGTGATGTCACTGAGGGCGGTGATGTCACACAATGTATGTAGCAGCTCAGTCTGTGGATGGTGATGTCACTGAGGGCGGTGATGTCACACGGTGTATGTAGCAGATCAGTCTGTGGATGGTGATGTCACTGAGTGAGGGTGGTGATGTCACACAGTGTATGTAGCAGATCAGTCTGTGGATGGTGATGTCACTGAGGGCGGTGATGTCACACAATGTATGTAGCAGCTCAGTCTGTGGATGGTGATGTCACTGAGGGCGGTGATGTCACACGGTGTATGTAGCAGATCCGTCTGTGGATGGTGATGTCACTGAGTGAGGGCGGTGATGTCACACGGTGTACACTGTGTTCCAAATTATTATGCAAATTATATTTTTCTCTGATTTTCCTAAATAGTCGTTACAAATGACACTCAGGCTAATAAAAGTCATCACCCGGTAGATTATACATCGAACTTTATTGAAGAAACCTCCCAATGATAACAGTATAATCTCTAAAATGAATAAAAGCTCAAATTGCACTGTTCCAAATTATTAGGCACAGTAGAATTTCTAAACATTTGATCTGTTTTAAAGAACTGAAAATGTTCATTTGTGGAATTTGCAGCATTAGGAGGTCACATTCACTGAACAAAAAGGATATTTAACTCCAAAACATCCTAACAGGCCAAGTTACATGGTAACATAGGAACCCTTCTGTGACATCACCTTCACAATTCTTGCATCCATTGAACTTGTGAGTTTTTGGAGAGTTTCTGCTTGGATTTCTTTGCATGAAGTCAGAATAGCCCCCAGAGCTGCTGTTTTGATGTGAACGGCCTCCCACCCTCATAGATCTTTTGTTTGATGATACTCCAAAGGTTCTCTATAGGGTTGAGGTCAGGGGAAGATGGTGGCCACTCTATGAGTTCTTCTCCTTTTATGCCCATAGCAGCCAATGATCAGAGGTATTCTTTGCAGCATGAGATGGGGCATTGTCATGCATGAAGATGATTTTGCTCCTGAAGGCACATTTCTGCTTTTTATACCATGGAAGACAGCTGTCAGTCAGAAACTCTATATACTTTGCAGAGGTCATTTTCACACCTTCAGGAACCTTAAAGAGCCCCATCAGCTGTTTCCCCATGATTCCGGCCCAAAACATGACTCCTCCACCTCCTTGCTGACGTCGCAGCCTTGTTGGGACATAGTGGCCATCCACCAACCATCCACTACTCCATCCATCTGGACCATCCAGGGTTGCTCGACACTCATCAGTAAACAAGACTGGATGAAAATTAGTCTTCATGTATGTCTGGGCCACTGCAACCATTTCTGCTTGTGAACACTGTTTAGGGGTGGCTGAATAGTAGGTTTATGCACCACAGCAAGCCTTTGAAGGATCCTACACCTTGAGGTTCGAGGGACTCCAGAGGCACCAGCAGCTTTAAATATCTGTTTGCTGGTTTGTAATGGCTTTTTAGCAGCCGCTCTCTTAATCCGATGAACTTGCCTGGCAGAAACCTTCCTCATTCTGCCTTTATCAGCACAAACACGTCTGTGCTCAGAATCAACCACAAATCTCTTAACAGTACGATGATCACGTTTAAATTTTTGGGAAATATCTAATGTTTTCATCTCTTGACCAAGGCATTGCACTATTTGATGCTTTTCAGCAGCAGAGAGATCCTTTTTCTTTCCTAAATTCCTTGAAACCTGTGCCCTGCTTAATAATGTGGAACATCATTCTTAAGTAGTTTTCCTTTAATTGGGCTCACCTGGTAAACTAATTATCACAGGAATTTGAGATTGATTTCAGTGATCCAAAGAGCCCTGATACACAATACCATCTATGAGCTTATTTGAAAAACAAAAAATTACATCTTTATGACACTTAAATCCAATTTAAGTGGAACACAGTGTATGTAGCAGATTAGTCTGGTTGGATGGTGATGTCACTGAGTGAGGGCGGTGATGTCACACGGTGTATGTAGCAGATCAGTCTGTGGTTGGTGATGTCACTGAGTGAGGGTGGTGATGTCACACAGTGTATGTAGCAGCTCAGTCTGAGGATGGTGATGTCACTGAGTGAGGGTGGTGATGTCACACAGTGTATGTAGCAGATCACTCTGTGGATGGTGATGTCACTGAGGGCGGTGATGTCACACAATGTATGTAGCAGCTCAGTCTGTGGATGGTGATGTCACTGAGGGCGGTGATGTCACACGGTGTATGTAGTAGATCAGTCTGTGGATGGTGAAGTCACTGAGGGCGGTGATGTCACACAGTGTATGTAGCAGATCAGTCTGTGGATGGTGATGTCACTGAGTGAGGGCGGTGTTATCACACGGTGTATGTAGCAGATCAGTCTGTGGATGGTGATGTCACTGAGTGAGGGCGGTGATGTCACACGGTGTATGTAGCAGATCAGTCTGTGGATGGTGATGTCACTGAGTGAGGGCGGTGATGTCACACGGTGTATGTAGCAGATCAGTCTGTGGATGGTGATGTCACTGAGTGAGGGTGGTGATGTCACACGGTGTATGTAGCAGATCAGTGTGTGGATAGTGATGTTACTGAGTGAGGGTGGTGATGTCACACGGTGTATGTAGCAGATCAGTCTGTGGTTGGATGGTGATGTCACTGAGTGAGGGCGGTGATGTCACACGGTGTATGTAGCAGATCAGTCTGGTTGGTGATGTCACTGAGTGAGGGCGGTGATGTCACACGGTGTATGTAGCAGATCAGTCTGGTTGGTGATGTCACTGAGTGAGGGCGGTGATGTCACACAGTGTATGTAGCAGATCAGTCTGTTGTTGGATGGTGATGTCACTGAGTGAGGGCGGTGATGTCACACGGTGTATGTAGCAGATCAGTCTGGTTGGTGATGTCACTGAGTGAGGGCGGTGATGTCACACGGTGTATGTAGCAGCTCAGTCTGTGGATGATGATGTCACTGAGTGAGGGTGGTGATGTCACACGGTTTATGTAGCAGATCAGTCTGTGGATGGTGATGTCACTGAGTGAGGGTGCTGATGTCACACAGTATGTAGCAGCTCAGTCTGAGGATGGTGATGTCACTGAGTGAGGGCGGTGATGTCACACGGTGTATGTAGCAGCTCAGTCTGTGGATGATATGTCACTGAGTGAGGGCGGTGATGTCACACGGTGTATGTAGCAGCTCAGTCTGTGGTTGGTGATGTCACTGAGTGAGGGTGCTGATGTCACACAGTAAGTAGCAGCTCAGTCTGTGGATGGTGATGTCACTGAGTGAGGGCGGTGATGTCACACGGTGTATGTAGCAGCTCAGTCTGTGGATGATATGTCACTGAGTGAGGGCGGTGATTTCACACGGTGTATGTAGCAGCTCAGTCTGTGGTTGGTGATGTCACTGAGTGAGGGTGGTGATGTCACACGGTGTATGTAGCAGATCAGTCTGTGGATGGTGATGTCACTGAGTGAGGGCGGTGATGTCACACGGTGTATGTAGCAGCTCAGTCTGTGGATGATGATGTCACTGAGTGAGGGTGGTGATGTCACACGGTGTATGTAGCAGATCAGTCTGTGGATGGTGATGTCACTGAGTGAGGGCGGTGATGTCACACGGTGTATG
Organism: Dendrobates tinctorius; assembly: GCF_039654945.1. Lineage (NCBI taxonomy): Eukaryota > Metazoa > Chordata > Amphibia > Anura > Dendrobatidae > Dendrobates > Dendrobates tinctorius. The sequence goes on along the minus strand of NW_027361931.1, from coordinate 779,312 downwards.
TAGCAGATCAGTCTGTGGATGGTGGTTACTGAGTGAGGGTGGTGATGTCACATGGTGTATGTAGCAGCTCAGTCTGTGGATGATGATGTCACTGAGTGAGGGTGGTGATGTCACACGGTGTATGTAGCAGCTCAGTCTGTGGATGATGATGTCACTGAGTGAGGGCGGTGATGTCACATGGTGTATGTAGCAGCTCAGTCTGTGAATGATGATGTCACTGAGTGAGGGTGCTGATGTCACACAGTATGTAGCAGCTCAGTCTGAGGATGGTGATGTCACTGAGTGAGGGCGGTGATGTCACACGGTGTATGTAGCAGCTCAGTCTGTGGATGGTGATGTCACTGAGTGAGGGTGCTGATGTCACACAGTATGTAGCAGCTCAGTCTGAGGATGGTGATGTTACTGAGTGAGGGCGGTGATGTCACACGGTGTATGTAGCAGCTCAGTGTGTGGATGGTGATGTCACTGAGTGAGGGTGGTGATGTCACACGGTGTATGTAGCAGCTCAGTCTGTGGATGATGATGTCACTGAGTGAGGGTGCTGATGTCACACAGTATGTAGCAGCTCAGTCTGAGGATGGTGATGTCACTGAGTGAGGGCGGTGATGTCACACGGTGTATGTAGCAGCTCAGTCTGTGGATGGTGATGTCACTGAGTGAGGGTGGTGATGTCACACGGTGTATGTAGCAGATCAGTCTGTGGATGGTGATGTCACTGAGTGAGGGCGGTGATGTCACACGGTGTATGTAGCAGATCAGTCTGTGGATGGTGGTTACTGAGTGAAGGTGGTGATGTCACACAGTATGTAGCAGCTCAGTCTGTGGATGGTGATGTCACTGAGTGAGGGTGGTGATGTCACACGGTGTATGTAGCAGATCAGTCTGTGGATGGTGATGTCACTGAGTGAGGGCGGTGATGTCACACGGTGTATGTAGCAGATCAGTCTGTGGATGATGGTTACTGAGTGAGGGTGGTGATGTCACATGGTGTATGTAGCAGCTCAGTCTGTGGATGGTGATGTCACTGAGTGAGGGCGGTGATGTCACACGGTGTATGTAGCAGCTCAGTCTGTGGATGATGATGTCACTGAGTGAGGGTGCTGATGTCACACAGTATGTAGCAGCTCAGTCTGAGGATGGTGATGTCACTGAGTGAGGGCGGTGATGTCACACGGTGTATGTAGCAGCTCAGTCTGTGGATGGTGATGTCACTGAGTGAGGGTGCTGATGTCACACAGTATATAGCAGCTCAGTCTGAGGATGGTGATGTCACTGAGTGAGGGTGGTGATGTCACACGGTGTATGTAGCAGATCAGTCTGTGGATGGTGATGAGTGAGGGCGGTGATGTCACACGGTGTATGTAGCAGCTCAGTCTGTGGATGGTGATGTCACTGAGTGAGGGTGCTGATGTCACACAGTATGTAGCAGCTCAGTCTGTGGATGGTGATGTCACTGAGTGAGGGCGGTGATGTCACACGGTGTATGTAGCAGCTCAGTCTGTGGATGGTGATGTCACTGAGTGAGGGCGGTGATGTCACACGGTGTATGTAGCAGCTCAGTCTGTGGATGGTGATGTCACTGAGTGAGGGCGGTGATGTCACACGGTGTATGTAGCAGATCAGTCTGAGGATGGTGATGTCACTGAGTGAGGGCGGTGATGTCACACGTTGTATGTAGCAGCTCAGTCTGTGGATGGTGATGTCACTGAGTGAGGGTGCTGATGTCACACAGTATGTAGCAGCTCAGTCTGTGGATGGTGATGTCACTGAGTGAGGGCGGTGATGTCACACGTTGTATGTAGCAGCTCAGTCTGTGGATGGTGATGTCACTGAGTGAGGGTGGTGATGTCACACGGTGTATGTAGCAGATCAGTCTGTGGATGGTGATGTCACTGAGTGAGGGCGGTGATGTCACACGGTGTATGTAGCAGATCAGTCTGTGGATGGTGGTTACTGAGTGAGGGTGGTGATGTCACATGGTGTATGTAGCAGCTCAGTCTGTGGATGGTGATGTCACTGAGTGAGGGCGGTGATGTCACACGGTGTATGTAGCAGCTCAGTCTGTGGATGATGATGTCACTGGATGATGATGTCACTGAGTGAGGGTGCTGATGTCACACAGTATGTAGCAGCTCAGTCTGAGGATGGTGATGTCACTGAGAGAGGGCGGTGATGTCACACGGTGTATGTAGCAGCTCAGTCTGTGGATGATGATGTCACTGAGTGAGGGTGCTGATGTCACACAGTATGTAGCAGCTCAGTCTGAGGATGGTGATGTGACTGAGTGAGGGCGGTGATGTCACACGGTGTATGTAGCAGCTCAGTCTGTGGATGGTGATGTCACTGAGTGAGGGTGCTGATGTCACACAGTATATAGCAGCTCAGTCTGAGGATGGTGATGTCACTGAGTGAGGGTGGTGATGTCACACGGTGTATGTAGCAGCTCAGTCTGTGGATGGTGATGTCACTGAGTGAGGGTGCTGATGTCACACAGTATATAGCAGCTCAGTCTGTGGATGGTGATGTCACTGAGTGAGGGCGGTGATGTCACACGGTGTATGTAGCAGCTCAGTCTGTGGATGGTGATGTCACTGAGTGAGGGCGGTGATGTCACACGGTGTATGTAGCAGATCAGTCTGAGGATGGTGATGTCACTGAGTGAGGGCGGTGATGTCACACGGTGTATGTAGCAGATCAGTCTGTGGATGGTGATGTCACTGAGTGAGGGTGGTGATGTCACACGGTGTATGTAGCAGATCAGTCTGTGGATGGTGATGTCACTGAGTGAGGGCGGTGATGTCACACGGTGTATGTAGCAGATCAGTCTGAGGATGGTGATGTCACTGAGTGAGGGCGGTGATGTCACACGGTGTATGTAGCAGATCAGTCTGTGGATGGTGATGTCACTGAGTGAGGGCGGTGATGTCACACTGTGTATGTAGCAGATCAGTCTGTGGATGGTGATGTCACTGAGTGAGGGCGGTGATGTCACACGGTGTACACTGTGTTCCAAATTATTATGCAAATGATATTTTTCTCTGACTTTCCTAAATAGTCGTTACAAATGACAGTCAGTCTAATAAAAGTCATCACCCGGTAGATTATACATCGAATTTTATTGAAGAAACCTCCCAATGATAACAGTATAATCTCTAAAATGAATAAAAGCTCAAATTGCACTGTTCCAAATTATTAGGCACAGTAGAATTTCTAAACATTTGATCTGTTTTAAAGAACTGAAAATGTTCATTTGTGGAATTTGCAGCATTAGGAGGTCACATTCACTGAACAAAAAGGATATTTAACTCCAAAACATCCTAACAGGCCAAGTTACATGGTAACATAGGAACCCTTCTGTGACATCACCTTCACAATTCTTGCATCCATTGAACTTGTGAGTTTTTGGAGAGTTTCTGCTTGGATTTCTTTGCATGAAGTCAGAATAGCCTCCCAGAGCTGCTGTTTTGATGTGACCGGCCTCCCACCCTCATAGATCTTTTGTTTGATGATACTCCAAAGGCTCTCTATAGGGTTGAGGTCAGGGGAAGATGGTGGCCACACCATGAGTTTATCTCCTTTTATGCCCATAGCAGCCAATGATCAGAGGTATTCTTTGCAGCATGAGATGGGGCATTGTCATGCATGAAGATGATTTTGCTCCTGAAGACACATTTCTGCTTTTTATACCATGGAAGACAGCTGTCAGTCAGAAACTCTATATACTTTGCAGAGGTCATTTTCACACCTTCAGGAACCTTAAAGAGCCCCATCAGCTGTTTCCCCATGATTCCGGCCCAAAACATGACTCCTCCACCTCCTTGCTGACGTCGCAGCCTTGTTGGGACATAGTGGCCATCCACCAACCATCCACTACTCCATCCATCTGGACCATCCAGGGTTGCTCGACACTCATCAGTAAACAAGACTGTATGAAAATCAGTCTTCATGTATGTCTGGGCCACTGCAACCATTTCTGCTTGTGAACACTGTTTAGGGGTGGCTGAATAGTAGATTTATGCACCACAGCAAGGCTTTGAAGGATCCTACACCTTGAGGTTCGAGGGACTCCAGAGGCACCAGCAGCTTTAAATATCTGTTTGCTGGTTTGTAATGGCTTTTTAGCAGCCGCTCTCTTAATCCGATGAACTTGCTTGGCAAAATCCTTCCTCATTCTGCCTTTATCAGCACAAACATGTCTGTGCTCAGAATCAACCACAAATCTCTTAACAGTACGATGATCACGTTTAAATTTTTGGGAAATATCTAATGTTTTCATCTCTTGACCAAGGCATTGCACTATTTGATGCTTTTCAGCAGCAGAGAGATCCTTTTTCTTTCCTAAATTCCTTGAAACCTGTGCCCTGCTTAATAATGTGGAACATCATTCTTAAGTAGTTTTCCTTTAATTGGGCTCACCTGGTAAACTAATTATCACAGGAATTTGAGATTGATTTCAGTGATCCAAAGAGCCCTGATACACAATACCATCTATGAGCTTATTTGAAAAACAAAAAATTACATCTTTATGACACTTAAATCCAATTTAAGTGGAACACAGTGTATGTGGCAGATCAGTCTGGTTGGATGGTGCAGATCAGTCTGGTTGGATGGTGATGTCACTGAGTGAGGGCGGTGATGTCACACGGTGTATGTAGCAGATCAGTCTGTGGATGGTGATGTCACTGAGTGAGGGCGGTGATGTCACACGGTGTATGTAGCAGATCAGTCTGTGGATGGTGATGTCACTGAGTGAGGGCGGTGATGTCACACGGTGTATGTAGCAGATCAGTCTGTGGATGGTGATGTCATTGAGTGAGGGCGGTGATGTCACACGGTGTATGTAGCAGATCCGTCTGTGGATGGTGATGTCACTGAGTGAGGGCGGTGATGTCACACGGTGTATGTAGCAGATCAGTCTGTGGATGGTGATGTCACTGAGTGAGGGCGGTGATGTCACACGGTGTATGTAGCAGATCAGTCTGTGGATGGTGATGTCACTGAGTGAGGGCGGTGATGTCACACGGTGTACACTGTGTTCCAAATTATTATGTAAATGATATTTTTCTCTGATTTTCCTAAATAGTCGTTACAAATGACACTCAGGCTAATAAAAGTCATCACCCGGTAGATTATACATCGAATTTTATTGAAGAAACCTCGTAATAATAACAGTATAATCTCTAAAATGACTAAAAACTCAAATTGCACTGTTCCAAATTATTAGGCACAGTAGAATTTCTAAACATTTGATCTGTTTTAAAGAACTGAAAATGTTCATTTGTGGAATTTGCAGCATTAGGAGGTCACATTCACTGAACAAAAAGGATATTTAACTCCAAAACATCCTAACAGGCCAAGTTACATGGTAACATAGGAACCCTTCTGTGACATCACCTTCACAATTCTTGCATCCATTGAACTTGTGAGTTTTTGGAGAGTTTCTGCTTGGATTTCTTTGCATGAAGTCAGAATAGCCCCCAGAGCTGCTGTTTTGATGTGACCGGCCTCCCATCCTCATAGATCTTTTGTTTGATGATACTCCAAAGGTTCTCTACAGGGTTGAGGTCAGGGGAAGATGGTGGCCACACCATGAGTTTATCTCCTTTTATGCCCATAGCAGCCAATGATCAGAGGTATTCTTTGCAGCATGAGATGGGGCATTGTCATGCATGAAGATGATTTTGCTCCTGAAGGCACATTTCTGCTTTTTATACCATGGAAGACAGCTGTCAGTCAGAAACTCTATATACTTTGCAGAGGTCATTTTCACACCTTCAGGAACCTTAAAGAGCCCCATCAGCTGTTTCCCCATGATTCCGGCCCAAAACATGACTCCTCCACCTCCTTGCTGACGTCGCAGCCTTGTTGGGACATAGTGGCCATCCACCAACCATCCACTACTCCATCCATCTGGACCATCCAGGGTTGCTCGACACTCATCAGTAAACAAGACTGTATGAAAATCAGTCTTCATGTATGTCTGGGCCACTGCAACCATTTCTGCTTGTGAACACTGTTTAGGGGTGGCTGAATAGTAGGTTTATGCACCACAGCAAGCCTTTGAAGGATCCTACACCTTGAGGTTCGAGGGACTCCAGAGGCACCAGCAGCTTTAAATATCTGTTTGCTGGTTTGTAATGGCTTTTTAGCAGCCGCTCTCTTAATCCGATGAACTTGCCTGGCAGAAACCTTCCTCATTCTGCCTTTATCAGCACAAACATGTCTGTGCTCAGAATCAACCACAAATCTCTTAACAGTACGATGATCACGTTTTAAATTTTTGGGAAATATCTAATGTTTTCATCTCTTGACCAAGGCATTGCACTATTTGATGCTTTTCAGCAGCAGAGAGATCCTTTTTCTTTCCTAAATTCCTTGAAACCTGTGCCCTGCTTAATAATGTGGAACATCATTCTTAAGTAGTTTTCCTTTAATTGGGCTCACCTGGTAAACTAATTATCACAGGAATTTGAGATTGATTTCAGTGATCCAAAGAGCCCTGATACACAATACCATCTATGAGCTTATTTGAAAAACAAAAAATTACATCTTTATGACACTTAAATCCAATTTAAGTGGAACACAGTGTATGTAGCAGATCAGTCTGGTTGGATGGTGCAGATCAGTCTGGTTGGATGGTGATGTCACTGAGTGAGGGCAGTGATGTCACACGGTGTATGTAGCAGATCAGTCTGTGGATGGTGATGTCACTGAGTGAGGGCGGTGATGTCACACGGTGTATGTAGCAGATCAGTCTGTGGATGGTGATGTCACTGAGTGAGGGCGGTGATGTCACACGGTGTATGTAGCAGATCAGTCTGTGGATGGTGATGTCATTGAGTGAGGGCGGTGATGTCACACGGTGTATGTAGCAGATCCGTCTGTGGATGGTGATGTCACTGAGTGAGGGCGGTGATGTCACACGGTGTATGTAGCAGATCAGTCTGTGGATGGTGATGTCACTGAGTGAGGGCGGTGATGTCACACGGTGTATGTAGCAGATCAGTCTGTGGATGGTGATGTCACTGAGTGAGGGCGGTGATGTCACACGGTGTACACTGTGTTCCAAATTATTATGTAAATGATATTTTTCTCTGATTTTCCTAAATAGTCGTTACAAATGACACTCAGGCTAATAAAAGTCATCACCCGGTAGATTATACATCGAATTTTATTGAAGAAACCTCGTAATAATAACAGTATAATCTCTAAAATGACTAAAAACTCAAATTGCACTGTTCCAAATTATTAGGCACAGTAGAATTTCTAAACATTTGATCTGTTTTAAAGAACTGAAAATGTTCATTTGTGGAATTTGCAGCATTAGGAGGTCACATTCACTGAACAAAAAGGATATTTAACTCCAAAACATCCTAACAGGCCAAGTTACATGGTAACATAGGAACCCTTCTGTGACATCACCTTCACAATTCTTGCATCCATTGAACTTGTGAGTTTTTGGAGAGTTTCTGCTTGGATTTCTTTGCATGAAGTCAGAATAGCCCCCAGAGCTGCTGTTTTGATGTGACCGGCCTCCCATCCTCATAGATCTTTTGTTTGATGATACTCCAAAGGTTCTCTACAGGGTTGAGGTCAGGGGAAGATGGTGGCCACACCATGAGTTTATCTCCTTTTATGCCCATAGCAGCCAATGATCAGAGGTATTCTTTGCAGCATGAGATGGGGCATTGTCATGCATGAAGATGATTTTGCTCCTGAAGGCACATTTCTGCTTTTTATACCATGGAAGACAGCTGTCAGTCAGAAACTCTATATACTTTGCAGAGGTCATTTTCACACCTTCAGGAACCTTAAAGAGCCCCATCAGCTGTTTCCCCATGATTCCGGCCCAAAACATGACTCCTCCACCTCCTTGCTGACGTCGCAGCCTTGTTGGGACATAGTGGCCATCCACCAACCATCCACTACTCCATCCATCTGGACCATCCAGGGTTGCTCGACACTCATCAGTAAACAAGACTGTATGAAAATCAGTCTTCATGTATGTCTGGGCCACTGCAACCATTTCTGCTTGTGAACACTGTTTAGGGGTGGCTGAATAGTAGGTTTATGCACCACAGCAAGCCTTTGAAGGATCCTACACCTTGAGGTTCGAGGGACTCCAGAGGCACCAGCAGCTTTAAATATCTGTTTGCTGGTTTGTAATGGCTTTTTAGCAGCCGCTCTCTTAATCCGATGAACTTGCCTGGCAGAAACCTTCCTCATTCTGCCTTTATCAGCACAAACATGTCTGTGCTCAGAATCAACCACAAATCTCTTAACAGTACGATGATCACGTTTTAAATTTTTGGGAAATATCTAATGTTTTCATCTCTTGACCAAGGCATTGCACTATTTGATGCTTTTCAGCAGCAGAGAGATCCTTTTTCTTTCCTAAATTCCTTGAAACCTGTGCCCTGCTTAATAATGTGGAACATCATTCTTAAGTAGTTTTCCTTTAATTGGGCTCACCTGGTAAACTAATTATCACAGGAATTTGAGATTGATTTCAGTGATCCAAAGAGCCCTGATACACAATACCATCTATGAGCTTATTTGAAAAACAAAAAATTACATCTTTATGACACTTAAATCCAATTTAAGTGGAACACAGTGTATGTAGCAGATCAGTCTGGTTGGATGGTGCAGATCAGTCTGGTTGGATGGTGATGTCACTGAGTGAGGGCAGTGATGTCACACGGTGTATGTAGCAGATCAGTCTGTGGATGGTGATGTCACTGAGTGAGGGCGGTGATGTCACACGGTGTATGTAGCAGATCAGTCTGTGGATGGTGATGTCACTGAGTGAGGGCGGTGATGTCACACAGTGTATGTAGCAGATCCGTCTTTGGATGGTGATGTCACATAGTGTATGTAGCAGATCAGTCTGTGGTTGGTGATGTCACTGAGTGAGGGTGGTGATGTCACACAGTGTATGTAGCAGCTCAGTCTGTGGATGGTGATGTCACTGAGTGAGGGTGGTGATGTCACACAGTGTATGTAGCAGCTCAGTCTGTGGATGGTGATGTCACACATTGTATGTAGCAGCTCAGTCTGTGGTTGGCGGTGAAGTCACTGAGGGCGGTGATGTCACACGGTGTATGTAGCAGATCAGTCTGTGGTTGGTGATGTCACTGAGTGAGGGTGGTGATGTCACACAGTGTATGTAGCAGCTCAGTCTGTGGATGGTGATGTCACTGAGTGAGGGCGGTGATGTCACACGGTGTATGTAGCAGATCAGTCTGTGGTTGGTGATGTCACTGAGTGAGGGTAGTGATGTCACACAGTGTATGTAGCAGCTCAGTCTGTGGATGGTGATGTCACTGAGTGAGGGTGGTGATGTCACACAGTGTATGTAGCAGATCAGTCTGTGGATGGTGATGTCACTGAGGGCGGTGATGTCACACAATGTATGTAGCAGCTCAGTCTGTGGATGGTGATGTCACTGAGGGCGGTGATGTCACACGGTGTATGTAGTAGATCAGTCTGTGGATGGTGATGTCACTGAGTGAGGGTGGTGATGTCACACAGTGTATGTAGCAGATCAGTCTGTGGATGGTGATGTCACTGAGTGAGGGCGGTGATGTCACACGGTGTATGTAGCAGATCAGTCTGTGGTTGGTGATGTCACTGAGTGAGGGTGGTGATGTCACACAGTGTATGTAGCAGCTCAGTCTGTGGATGGTGATGTCACTGAGTGAGGGTGGTGATGTCACACAGTGTATGTAGCAGATCAGTCTGTGGATGGTGATGTCACTGAGGGCGGTGATGTCACACAATGTATGTAGCAGCTCAGTCTGTGGATGGTGATGTCACTGAGGGCGGTGATGTCACACGGTGTATGTAGTAGATCAGTCTGTGGATGGTGATGTCACTGAGTGAGGGTGGTGATGTCACACAGTGTATGTAGCAGATCAGTCTGTGGATGGTGATGTCACTGAGGGCGGTGATGTCACACAATGTATGTAGCAGCTCAGTCTGTGGATGGTGATGTCACTGAGGGCGGTGATGTCACACGGTGTATGTAGCAGATCTGTCTGTGGATGGTGATGTCACTGAGTGAGGGCGGTGATGTCACACGGTGTACACTGTGTTCCAAATTATTATGCAAATTATATTTTTCTCTGATTTTCCTAAATAGTCGTTACAAATGACACTCAGGCTAATAAAAGTCATCACCCGGTAGATTATACATCGAACTTTATTGAAGAAACCTCCCAATGATAACAGTATAATCTCTAAAATGAATAAAAGCTCAAATTGCACTGTTCCAAATTATTAGGCACAGTAGAATTTCTAAACATTTGATCTGTTTTAAAGAACTGAAAATGTTCATTTGTGGAATTTGCAGCATTAGGAGGTCACATTCACTGAACAAAAAGGATATTTAACTCCAAAACATCCTAACAGGCCAAGTTACATGGTAACATAGGAACCCTTCTGTGACATCACCTTCACAATTCTTGCATCCATTGAACTTGTGAGTTTTTGGAGAGTTTCTGCTTGGATTTCTTTGCATGAAGTCAGAATAGCCCCCAGAGCTGCTGTTTTGATGTGAACGGCCTCCCACCCTCATAGATCTTTTGTTTGATGATACTCCAAAGGTTCTCTATAGGGTTGAGGTCAGGGGAAGATGGTGGCCACACCATGAGTTTATCTCCTTTTATGCCCATAGCAGCCAATGATCAGAGGTATTCTTTGCAGCATGAGATGGGGCAGTGTCATGCATGAAGATGATTTTGCTCCTGAAGGCACATTTCTGCTTTTTATACCATGGAAGACAGCTGTCAGTCAGAAACTCTATATACTTTGCAGAGGTCATTTTCACACCTTCAGGAACCTTAAAGAGCCCCATCAGCTGTTTCCCCATGATTCCGGCCCAAAACATGACTCCTCCACCTCCTTGCTGACGTCGCAGCCTTGTTGGGACATAGTGGCCATCCACCAACCATCCACTACTCCATCCATCTGGACCATCCAGGGTTGCGCGACACTCATCAGTAAACAAGACTGGATGAAAATTAGTCTTCATGTATGTCTGGGCCACTGCAACCATTTCTGCTTGTGAACACTGTTTAGGGGTGGCTGAATAGTAGGTTTATGCACCACAGCAAGCCTTTGAAGGATCCTACACCTTGAGGTTCGAGGGACTCCAGAGGCACCAGCAGCTTTAAATATCTGTTTGCTGGTTTGTAATGGCTTTTTAGCAGCCGCTCTCTTAATCCGATGAACTTGCCTGGCAGAAACCTTCCTCATTCTGCCTTTATCAGCACAAACACGTCTGTGCTCAGAATCAACCACAAATCTCTTAACAGTACGATGATCACGTTTTAAATTTTTGGGAAATATCTAATGTTTTCATCTCTTGACCAAGGCATTGCACTATTTGATGCTTTTCAGCAGCAGAGAGATCCTTTTTCTTTCCTAAATTCCTTGAAACCTGTGCCCTGCTTAATAATGTGGAACATCATTCTTAAGTAGTTTTCCTTTAATTGGGCTCACCTGGTAAACTAATTATCACAGGAATTTGAGATTGATTTCAGTGATCCAAAGAGCCCTGATACACAATACCATCTATGAGCTTATTTGAAAAACAAAAAATTACATCTTTATGACACTTAAATCCAATTTAAGTGGAACACAGTGTATGTAGCAGATTAGTCTGGTTGGATGGTGATGTCACTGAGTGAGGGCGGTGATGTCACACGGTGTATGTAGCAGATCAGTCTGTGGTTGGTGATGTCACTGAGTGAGGGTGGTGATGTCACACAGTGTATGTAGCAGCTCAGTCTGAGGATGGTGATGTCACTGAGTGAGGGTGGTGATGTCACACAGTGTATGTAGCAGATCACTCTGTGGATGGTGATGTCACTGAGGGCGGTGATGTCACACAATGTATGTAGCAGCTCAGTCTGTGGATGGTGATGTCACTGAGGGCGGTGATGTCACACGGTGTATGTAGTAGATCAGTCTGTGGATGGTGAAGTCACTGAGGGCGGTGATGTCACACAGTGTATGTAGCAGATCAGTCTGTGGATGGTGATGTCACTGAGTGAGGGCGGTGTTATCACACGGTGTATGTAGCAGATCAGTCTGTGGATGGTGATGTCACTGAGTGAGGGCGGTGATGTCACACGGTGTATGTAGCAGATCAGTCTGTGGATGGTGATGTCACTGAGTGAGGGCGGTGATGTCACACGGTGTATGTAGCAGATCAGTCTGTGGATGGTGATGTCACTGAGTGAGGGTGGTGATGTCACACGGTGTATGTAGCAGATCAGTGTGTGGATAGTGATGTTACTGAGTGAGGGTGGTGATGTCACACGGTGTATGTAGCAGATCAGTCTGTGGTTGGATGGTGATGTCACTGAGTGAGGGCGGTGATGTCACACGGTGTATGTAGCAGATCAGTCTGGTTGGTGATGTCACTGAGTGAGGGCGGTGATGTCACACGGTGTATGTAGCAGATCAGTCTGGTTGGTGATGTCACTGAGTGAGGGCGGTGATGTCACACGGTGTATGTAGCAGATCAGTCTGGTTGGTGATGTCACTGAGTGAGGGCGGTGATGTCACACAGTGTATGTAGCAGATCAGTCTGTTGTTGGATGGTGATGTCACTGAGTGAGGGCGGTGATGTCACACGGTGTATGTAGCAGATCAGTCTGTTGTTGGATGGTCATGTGTGACCTAAGTATAAATCCAGTGTTTGGTGAAATGTGCTGATTTTTATCTTTTCATTGTGTTTTATACGTTCTCCTTTACATGGTCATTGTTCCATCACATTTTAGCAACGTTTGTGTTTTATTGTAATCACAAGTGCTGGATTCATACAGTGGACCATGCATGCTGACGGTTTCCGTGAAGATTTTGCAATGTACTCGGCGTTACGACTGTCATCTCTCTTTACCGTGCTTGTATTGGTTTCTGTGCTGCAGGTGGCTGAGCGAGCGCTTTACTACTGGAATAATGAATATATCTTGAGCCTGATGAGTGACAACGCGGCTCAGATTTTGCCGATCATGTTCCCATCTCTTTACCGCAACTCCAAGAACCACTGGAATAAGTAAGTGGCTTGTGAGCAGCTCTGGGAAAATCTCTCATCCGCTCTCATAGCTTCAGTGTTGGCCGCCGCTTCGTCCTTTGTCTGGACCGGTGGGCCGCCGCTTCGTCCTTTGTCTGGACCGGTGGGCCGCCGCTTCGTCCTTTGTCTGGACCGGTGGGCCGCCGCTTCGTCCTTTGTCTGGACCGGTGGGCCGCCGCTTCGTCCTTTGTCTGGACCGGTGGGCCGCCGCTTCGTCCTTTGTCTGGACCGGTGGGCCGCCGCTTCGTCCTTTGTCTGGACCGGTGGGCCGCCGCTTCGTCCTTTGTCGGGATTGGTGGTGTTTGGTTGCACTGTGTACTCTTAGCCATGCCATGTGACATATTTCCTCTTGCAGGACGATACACGGACTGATCTATAACGCTCTGAAGCTCTTCATGGAGATGAACCAGAAGCTCTTTGATGACTGCACGCAGCAGTACAAGGCCGAGAAGCAGAGGTTGGCGACTTTCTGTGTTGTGTGACGGGTAGCTCTGGTTATTCGTCGTCCTGCCTTTGGGGAGTGGGAGATGCCGCCATGCTAGGGAGTCTTCCGCACAGTCTTCTGCTGTCTCCTTCTCTAGGGGGAAGATTAGAGGACGAGAGCGAGCAGAGATGTGGAACCGGATAGAGGAAATGGCGCGGCTAAATCCACAGGTAGGCCCGTAGGGAGCGCAGCTCTTGTGGCGACAGATGGCTCTGCCGCGGTCTCACACGTTTCTCTCTTTCTCTCCGCCGCCTTCCTCAGTACACCATGTTTAATTCTCCTCCTGCTCTCAGCCTGATCTGCTCCATGGAGACAGACACCCCAACTGCTGAGGACATTCAGATCCTAAAGAAGACAATGGAGACTGAGGCCATGCAGGTGACGAATGGCCTCCCCTCATGGGCCTGTACCCACTGTCATTGTGCCCACTCATAACCATTTCCCTGACCAGACGGCCATCACCCTAGCTGGGACCCACCAGGAAAACCTCTCCTGACAACCCCCAGTCTCAAAAAGAAGGTGGTTTCATCAGAAGATGACTTTGTGACATCTGGTCTCTGTTACATTGATTTTATTTTTTACAAATTCTTGGCAGTGATCACAAGGTTAAAATAAAAAGGAGAAATCCTGCAGAGTTCACACTGGAGGAGGAGGAGGTGAGCTGTCACATCCTCTGTTGTGAGTGGTGGATCAGTCATTGTATAGGAGGAGGTGGTGAGCTTTCACATCACCTCTCGTGATTGGTGCATCCTGTGTCATCAGCTGTCTCATTGTACAGGAGGAGAAGGAGGTGATCAAGGCCATCACTTATGTGAATGATGGATCCTGTGTCATCAGCTTTATTATTATAGCGCCATTTATTCCATGGAGCTTTACTTGTATACAGAGGTGTTATCAGTCATTGTACAGTAGGAGGAGGAGGAGGTGAGCTGTCTCATTCTCTATTGTGAGTGGTGGATCAGTCATTGTATAGGAGGTGGAGGAGGTGAGCTGTCACATCATCTCTCGTGATTGGTGCATCCTGTGTCATCAGCTTTATTGTTATAGCTCCATTTATTCCATGGCACTTCACCTGTATACAGAGGTGTTATCAGTCATTGTACAGGAGGAGGAGGAGGTGAGCTGTGACATCAGCCCTTATCATTGGTGGATCCTGTGTCACCAGCTGTATACAGAGGTGTCGCCTCTTGTTGTAATCCTGTCGGTGATAATTCAGATTCAAAGAAGCTTTATTGGCAGGACTAAATACACATTAGTTTTGCCAAAGCAAGTGTACAAAAGGGAATGGGGACAGGGACTGTAGGGATGTTGGGAGGGGGCCGTAGGAAAGTTGGATGGGAACAGATCCAGGATGGGGCTATAGAAGTCCATGGCATAGGGAAGGTGAATGGGGGGATGGGGCAGATCCAGGGTGGGGGCTATAGAAGTCCATGGCATAGGGAAGGTGAATGGGGGGATGGGGGCAGATCCAGGGTGGGGGCTATAGAAGTCCATGGCATAGGGAAGGTGAATGGGGGGGGCAGATCCAGGATGGGGCTATAGAAGTCCATGGCATAGGGAAGGTGGATGGGGGGGGATGGGGGCAGATCTAGGGTGGGGGCTATAGAAGTCCATGGCATAGGGAAGGTGGATGGGGGGCAGATCCAGGGTGGGGGTTTTAGAAGTCCATGGCATAGGGAAGTTGAATGGGGGCAGATCCAGGGTGGGGGCTATAGAAGTCCATGGCATAGGGAAGGTGGATGGGGGGCAGATCCAGGGTGGGGGTTTTAGAAGTCCATGGCATAGGGAAGGTGAATGGGGGGATGGGGCAGATCCAGGGTGGGGCTATAGAAGTCCATGGCATAGGGAAGGTGGATGGGGGGATGGGGCATATCCAGGGTGGGGGCTATAGAAGTCCATGGCATAGGGAAGGTGTATGGGGGCAGATCCAGGATGGGGCTATAGAAGTCCATGGCATAGGGAAGGTGGATGGGGGGCAGATCCAGGGTGGGGGTTTTAGAAGTCCATGGCATAGGGAAGTTGAATGGGGGCAGATCCAGGGTGGGGGCTATAGAAGTCCATGGCATAGGGAAGGTGGATGGGGGGCAGATCCAGGGTGGGGGTTTTAGAAGTCCATGGCATAGGGAAGGTGAATGGGGGGATGGGGCAGATCCAGGGTGGGGCTATAGAAGTCCATGGCATAGGGAAGGTGGATGGGGGGATGGGGCATATCCAGGGTGGGGGCTACAGAAGTCCATGGCATAGGGAAGGTGAATGGGGGGATGGGGCAGATCCTGGGTGGGGGCTATAGAAGTCCATGGCATAGGGAAGGTGGATGGGGGGAATGGGGGCAGATCCAGGGTGGGGGCTATAGAAGTCCATGGCATAGGGAAGGTGAATGGGGGGATGGGGCAGATCCAGGATGGGGGCTATAGAAGTCCGTGGCATAGGGAAGGTGGATGGGGGGATGGGGCAGATCCAGGGTGGGGGCTATAGAAGTCCATGGCATAGAGAAGGTGAATGTGGGGATGGGGCAGATCCAGGGTGGGGGTTATAGAAGTCCATGGCATAGGGAAGGTGAATGGGGGGATGGGGGCAGATCCAGGATGGGGGCTATAGAAGTCCATGGCATAGGGAAGGTGAATGGGGGGATGGGGCAGATCCAGGATGGGGGCTATAGAAGTCCATGGCATAGGGAAGGTGGATGGGGGGATGGGGCAGATCCAGGGTGGGGGCTATAGAAGTCCATGGCATAGAGAAGGTGAATGTGGGGATGGGGCAGATCCAGGGTGGGGGTTATAGAAGTCCATGGCATAGGGAAGGTGAATGGGGGGATGGGGGCAGATCCAGGGTGGGGCTATAGAAGTCCATGGCATAGGGAAGGTGGATGGGGTAGATCCAGGGTGGGGCTATAGAAGTCCATGGCATAGGGAAGGTGGATGGGGGGTTGGGGCAGATTCAGGGTGGGGACCATAGAAGTCCATGGCATAGGGAAGGTGGATGGGGGGATGGGGACAGATCCAGGGTGGGGGCTATAGAAGTCCATGGCATAGGGAAGGTGGATGGGGGGTTGGGGCATATCCAGGGTGGGGGCCATAGAAGTCCATGGCATATCAGAGTTCTCTTTCTCGCAGTCTATGACATGCGGTCACATATTGCGCTGCTATCTCCACTGCTCTCTCTTCTTCCCCCAGCAGGATATATGTTTTCTCTTCCTCCTTCATGGTGGTGAAATCCGGGAAGAGATGTGAGAGTCTCCTGAAGTGAGTGTCCCTCACTGCTGAGTATTTGGAGCAGTGTAGCAGGAAGTGGGTCTCATCCTCCAGGGCCTCCTGGTCACAGTGTTGGCACAGTCTTTCCTCCCTGGGCTTGTAGCTCTGCCTGTGTCGGCCGGATTCGATGGCCAGACTGTGGGCACTGAGTCTATACCGGCTCAGGATCTTGCGGTCTTTGGGGTCCGGGAGTTTCTCCAGGTATGGAGCCAGTCTGTAGTCTCTCTGTAGACTCTGGTACATGGTCAGTTTCTGTGAGCTGATGATGTCGTTCTTCCAGTCACTCACGTACCTCTCCTGGCCTTCGTCTACCATCTTCCTGATTCCGGCTTTTGTCAGGTTGTTGTGATTGGTGTTCTGGTCAGGTTGGGTTTGGGTGAACTGTTCCGTGGTCCTGGTTTTTCTGTTTCACCTACGTGTGTCAGGGCTTTATGGCGTCTTCTTGTAAAGTCTTTTTTGGAAGGACAATATCTAAATCTCGCAGTGCCCCAGAGTCCAGTGTGAAAATTGCAAGATTCCTCTCCTTTTATTTTTAATTTTTGCCACCTTTTTTCCATGTGACAATATTTTCTTCCAACCCCCGATGTACAGAGCGAGTGTTCTGATGATGGCCTCTCTCCACGTCCATGTAGGATAAGTGATCAGTAGTGTGAAGAATGGATCACTCTCCCCACTCTGAGCATTTCCAGATGCCACCGATCTTCCATATTTATCATGGGGTGACCTGTACCAGGAATGCTGGTAGTCAGTGATGCGCAGGGAGGGAGCGCCGGAGGTCACGGAGCAGCATCCGTCACCTGCAGAAGTCCTCACCCTGATCCCCACTTGTCTGGATGGAGATTGTTTCCCCTGTCTCTGCTCCAGTTCTTACCAGATTGGGTGACAGATGCTGGCACAATCCCCGGCACGTGCTGGTGTGCGGAAGGGGAGGCAGTGCCGTCACCCAGACTGAGGTTGGCATCACTATTTTATTCCAGCCCCCAGCGATGTATACAGTGTGATGCTGAGGACGGTGGCATGGGCTGGTGCTGCAGCTGATCCTCCCTGGTGAGGACGGTGGCATGGGCTGGTGCTGCAGCTGATCCTCCCTGGTGAGGACGGTGGCATGGGCTGGTGCTGCAGCTGATCCTCCCTGGTGAGGACGGTGGCATGGGCTGGTGCTGCAGCTGATCCTCCCTGGTGAGGACGGTGGCATAGGCTGGTGCTGCAGCTTTTAATCACTGGTGAGGACGGTGGCATGGGCTGGTGCTGCAGCTGATCCTCCCTGGTGAGGACGGTGGCATGGGCTGGTGCTGCAGCTGATCCTCCCTGGTGAGGACGGTGGCATAGGCTGGTGCTGCAGCTTTTAATCAGTGGTGAGGACGGTGGCATGGGCTGGTGCTGCAGCTGATCCTCCCTGGTGAGGACGGTGGCATGGGCTGGTGCTGCAGCTGATCCTCCCTGGTGAGGACGGTGGCATGGGCTGGTGCTGCAGCTGATCCTCCCTGGTGAGGTCGGTGGCATGGGCTGGTGCTGCAGCTGATCCTCCCTGGTGAGGACGGTGGCATGGACTGGTGCTGCAGCTGATCCTCCCTGGTGAGGACGGTGGCATAGGCTGGTGCTGCAGCTGATCCTCCCTGGTGAGGACGGTGGCATAGGCTGGTGCTGCAGCTGATCCTCCCTGGTGAGGACGGTGGCATGGGCTGGTGTTGCAGCTGATCCTCCCTCGTGAGGACGGTGGCATAGGCTGGTGTTGCAGCTGATCCTCCCTGGTGAGGACGGTGGCATGGGCTGGTGCTGCAGCTGATCCTCCCTGGTGAGGATGGTGGCATGGGCTGGTGTTGCAGCTGATCGTCACTGGTGAGGACGGTGGCATAGGCTGGTGCTGCAGCTGATCCTCCCTGGTGAGGACGGTGGCATGGGCTGGTGCTGCAGCTGATCCTCCCTGGTGAGGATGGTGGCATGGGCTGGTGCTGCAGCTGATCGTCACTGGTGAGGTCGGTGGCATGGGCTTGTGCTGCAGCTGATCCTCCCTGGTGACGACGGTGGCATGGGCTGGTGCTGCAGCTGATCCTCCCTGGTGAGGACGGTGGCATAGGCTTGTGCTGCAGCTTTTAATCACTGGTGAGGACGGTGGCATGGGCTGGTGCTGCAGCTGATCCTCCCTGGTGAGAATGGTGGCATGGGCTGGTGCTGCAGCTGATCGTCACTGGTGAGGACGGTGGCATGGACTGGTGCTGCAGCTGATCCTCCCTGGTGAGGACGGTGGCATGGACTGGTGCTGCAGCTGATCCTCCCTGGTGAGGACGGTGGCATGGACTGGTGCTGCAGCTGATCCTCCCTGGTGAGGACGGTGGCATGGGCTGGTGCTGCAGCTGATCCTCCCTGGTGAGGTCGGTGGCATGGGCTGGTGCTGCAGCTGATCCTCCCTGGTGAGGTCGGTGGCATGGGCTGGTGCTGCAGCTGTTAATCACTGGTGAGTGCTGGAGTCGGCTTTTCCTCTGTAGAATTCCATTTCTCCTTTCTCACCATCGTTTGGATCTTCTTCTTTTCTTCTCTTCTCCATGCTCTTCCTCTGCTTTTTCTCTTCGTTATACTTTATAATCCTTTGCCACAAGTCTAGAAGATGCAGAGTTTTGTCTGGACTCATCACAGGCCTCTAATAATAAAATTACCTTTCCTCCCTTTCTGCCTTCTTACCAGCATGGCTCGTGCCCATAAGGTGCAACCCCCATGTACATAGAGCCCGATATACCCCCCTAATGCCATGAGCATGCCCTTATTTATTGTGATCTCTACGTTTCATTTGTTTTTTTTTATTAATATGGTAATCTAATGATGACCTGGGCCACTAAACCCCTAAACCTTGGGTAGAAGGCTGAGCTGTAATGTGCACAGAGCCAATCCTCGCTCCTTGTACAGATGTGCCTGGAGCTCGCTGGTGATCTCCTCTGTTTTTCTGTTCTCCTTCAGGTGCCACGTGCGTCTCCGCAGGAGCAGATGCTCCTCAGCAAGAAGTCTGAACTTCCGCAGGATATTTACACAATCCGAGCACTGGAATCTCATAAGAGAGCAGAGGAATACTTGAGCAGCAGCAAGGAGACCCTCTGACCCTCTTTGATTGAGACTCTGTCATCATTCTGCCCACCAGGACATTGAGAAAGAGGGATCCACAAACTTAGGACAAGGAGATGCTCCAACCTTGTTTGGCAGCACGGAGACCACAGTTATGAAGATTCATCCATCTTTCGCAGACTTTTTATACTTCACATGTCATGCACAAAGCTCCATCACCCCAGGATGTAGGGGCCAAGGGGTAACCCCCATTTTTGGCCTTGCATGAAAGACACGCCTTAGAATTCTTCATGATTGGAGATGTTTCATATGTTCCAGGGAAGCTGTCAGTGTCACGTTCCGCCTTTGGGTAGAGGCTGCTGTCATACTTCTGCAGGTTGAAAAAGTGAAACCACAGCTGGGACTTTGTATACTTGATCTGCTTGAGACCATCCCCGGACGTCAGCCCCTTGCGCAATGCTTTTGGTCCTGAATCCATGGAAGTGCTGCTGGTCCATATTTGGGCAAAAGTGCAGCGTGTGGTTTATAGGCAATGATAGTGGCTCATTATGTCTTGGGAAGGTAGTACTGAATTTTACAAATGCTGATCCAGGCTGTATTTGTCCTTGCACGCGACACCTATAGACTGCTGTACATGGCAGCCGGCTGTATGTTGTGTGTTCAGTCTCCCCATGGAGTTTGGCCCATGGCTCCATGTGTAGACTGGCACTCGGGTCCGGTCATATGGTAGCTAATCTATGATGTGAATAGACCAAGCCTGAAAAAAATGCTGTCATCACCTATCACCGATGACTGAATGCTACTGTGCAGGGGTCCGGCACAAAGAGCACTGAAACATGAAATAAAAGGCTCATCCCAAATCATTTGTGCACCTAGTAATTTTTGCTGATTAAGAGGACCAGATAAGCAGTAGCTGCCAGGAAGGTAGAGAAGCGGCTCTGATGAGGAAAGGAACAGTCACCCATGAGGGAGAGAGGTGTCTCTGAGTGTGAGGAACAGTGATCGATGAGGGAAATAGGTGACTCTCACTTGGGCAGGAAATCAGTACAAATGAGGAAGAGAAATGGGCGCTGAAGACTGAATAAAAGTCAACAATGAGGGAGAAAAGTGACACTGGTGAGGAAAGGAACAGTCACTGCTGAGAAAATGAACAGCCACCAATGAAGGTGAGAAGTGGGCTCTTATGAGGCTGAGGAACAGCCACAAAAGATGGTGAGAAGTGGGCTCTTATGAGGCTGAGGAACAGCCACCAAAGAAGGTGAGAAGCGGGCTCTTATGAGGCTGAGGAACAGCCACCAAAGAAGGTGAGAAGCGGGCTCTTATGAGGCTGAGGAACAGCCACCAAAGATGGTGAGAAGCGGGCTCTTATGAGGCTGAGGAACAGCCACCAAAGATGGTGAGAAGCGGGCTCTTATGAGGCTGTGGAACAGCCACCAATGATGGTGAGAAGCGGGCTCTTATGAGGCTGAGGAACAGCCACCAAAGATGGTGAGAAGCGGGCTCTTATGAGGCTGAGGAACAGCCACCAAAGATGGTGAGAAGCGGGCTCTTATGAGGCTGAGGAACAGCAACCAATGATGGTGAGAAGCGGGCTCTTATGAGGCTGAGGAACAGTCATTGATGAGCGAGAGAAACTGCTCTGAGAGCGAGAAAGCCACCTAGGGAGTGAAGCAGCTCTAATTTAGGTGAGGAACATACAAATAAAAGAACACAGCCGCCTCTGTAAGCGCTATGTTGTCTGCAAACCTTGAATATGACATTTGCACGGCATTACTGCTGTATAGAATATAGTTAGAAAAATGAAGGTACTTGGCACATAAAGTGGAGAATTCATGTGAGCCCACCAGCTGTGACCAGGTATACCTTTCTTTGATGGGACCCTAGGCTAATATTAATCAAACATGCCTCTCCAGGGCTTATAGCCAATGAATTTAAAGGGCAGGTTGTAATTAGCCCTTTCATGCCATGACCATTTTTCATCTTATCCTCCCCTTCCAAGAACCGTAACTTTTTTTTAAATTATTTTTCTCTCAACATGGCCGTATCGGGACTCATGATTTTTGTGGGACAAGTTGTACTTTTGAATTACATCATTCATTTTATCAAGTGATGCACTGGAAACCAGGGAACAAAATCCAAATGCATTCAATTTGCAAAAAAAAAAAAAAAAAAAAAGTGCGGTTTCACAATTGTTTTCTGTTTATCATGTTCCACTGTACGCTTACAGTGACCTGGCAATATGATTCTCCAGCTCCGTACGATTATGCAGACAATAAAAAACAAAAACCGTGTTTGCTAAGTTGTAGAATGAAGTCACCATTTCTTGAGACCTGTAACATTTTCATCTTTCAGGATACGCAGCTAGGTGATGGCTTACTTTTTTGTGCCGTGAGCTGTAATTTTGGGGTAGATGCGATGTTTTAATTTCATTTTATTCAAATGCTGCTGCTGCCAAAAAAACACAATTCTGGCGTTGCGATTGTTTTTTTTACCCCGTTTACCAATCGGATTAATTTATTTTGTATTTTGATCAAACTTTTACAAATGCAGTGATGCCAAATTTATTTGTTTTTTTTTTTTCTAATGGGGCAGAAGGGAGGCGATTTGACCTTTTGTGAGGGGTGTAGCGAAATATGTATATGTATGGATGTATGACCAGAAGTAAATTAACATCTGTCCTTACACTGCAGCTCTCCACACAGGTCATGACCTCATGTTATCCTGAGTAGGCAGTCTTCTGTCTCCAATCTCACCAGGGGACTTTACTGAGAACCACAATGTGGAACATTTCACACTTTCCAGCTCTTTGAAGAGATGCCAATTACAGCTTGTCACTATTTATGAGAGAGGTTACACAAAGAGTTTCAGAGAAAAATAATGTATTCATTGGCAGAGTGGCCATGGTCCAGTCACAAACAAGCGATTAGAATATTAACATGAGAGGCTGGTCTAGAAATCTGATCTCCATGTCAAATCTATAAATTAGGCCTTTACACATAGAAACCTGTTCACTGTGAGGGGCAGCCTAGCTGTTGTGCTCCATTTCATATTCTACCCTCCCTCGAGGACAGAGTACCAGACTGCACAGTTCGATATTTCCGTAAGTTTTCTCCATTTTATTTTATCACTGTTTTTGCATATTTGTATGTCACTATTTATTTCCATATTTTTTATATCCATTTTATAGTAAGCACTATACCTTTTATATTAAAGCTTAAAACGTTAATAAGTCTGAACCTTGTTGCTCTAAAGAATCCATAGCCTTAGTGTGTGTGCTCCTGGTGATTGGCATGTAGTAGTAGTAGTACTTCGGGACTCATCGCCCGTGTGTTTGGTGAGTGGTGGCAGCGTGTATGAGCGGGGTGTGTGGTCTGTGTCGGGGTGTGATTTATGCTCCAATTGCAGCATAGAACAGAGGTTGAATGCTGGACTGAGTGAGAGGAGTTTAATCCGTGCAGGCTCAACCCCAAGTCACGTGCTGAGAAGCGGGTACATGACAAATTGGTGGCAGCGGTGGGATATATGAATATATCCTCTCTGGTAATTTGTGACAAATTGGTGGCAGAGCATTAGTGCATGGTGTAAACAATTACTCGCTGTACTAAAGAATTGGTATCCTTGCGAGGAGTGCACCAGCTCTACAAGGTTCAGCTCAGTGCTTAGTTAGACATACTTGCAGTTTCCCTTCCCATTTTTCTTTTCTGTCTTTTATTTGGCAAAGGCTGTTCATTGATATGGCAGCCCTGTACAAGAAACAGAGCAAAGAGCTCTGACCGACCTCTGTGAGCAGAGAGGAATAGAGACAGCCGACAAATCCAAGGAACTGCTGATACGTGCCTTGGTCGAGCAGGACATAGAGCAAAATTCTGAAGCATATGGGCAAGGAGAGAGTCCACCTCAGAGAGACCCAGCAAAGCCAGCTCTTGCACCGGAGATACCTTGTGGAAGTGCTAGTAATGCCAGTGCTGAGCAGCCTATGGACTCTACTTTACAAATGGACTTACAACAGCTGGGAACAAGTGATCCCAATCTGCGTATGCAGGTTACTCTACAGTACCGACGGGCTGCTATAGCAGAACGCCAGGCTGAGAGAGAAGGGGCAGAACGTTGAGAGGAGATAGCTTTCAAGCTTCAGATGGCTCAAATAGAAAGGGGTAACACCCCGCAGTTGAACCCCTTCCAGGAAATAAATCAGATGAGACCACGTTTGGAACACTTCCCTGTGATGGATATGGATACGGACTTAGATACTTTCCTTCGGGGGGTTCGAGAAAACCTGCAGTCAATACCATCTACCCTGTGAGCAGTGGGTGCAGTATCTAACCCCAGAGTTGAGAGGCAAAGCCCTGGAAGTTTTTGCTGTCCTCCCACTGGAGCTAGATGGGAACTTTGAGGCCATAAAAGAGGCCCTGATCAGGAAATACAACCTAACCTCAGTAGTGTATCGAAGAAAGTTCCAGAACCTACAACGTGGATCAACTGACAGCTACGTGGATTTCGTGAGCACCTTGAGGACCACGTTCCATCAATGGATCAGGGGACTTTCTGTTAATAGTTTGGAAGACTTAACGGATCTTATGGTCAAGGATCAATTTCTTCATATGTGCCCCACGAATGTACGACAATTTGTGTGTGATCGGGAGCCATGAACTGCAGATCAGGCCGCAAGGATTGCCGTCTGCTATGTGGCTAACAGGATGCCTGAGGTGCGGAAGCCATCGAGATTCAGCTGGAAGGGAGGTAAGCCAAATGGGGACCCCTCTCCCTCTTTCGGCCGATCACCAGTGCTGCCCAAGCCCACCTCCTATGGGGTCCCAGGGAATAGACATTCTTTAGGCGATACACGCCGATGCTTTGCCTGCAACAAAGTGGGACATGTGAGCACAGTGTGCCCTGATAAGCAGAAATGCCCAACTACAACCACAAAAGCGTCTGGGCCCCCACCTTCTGTCCTCTTTGTGGCCGGCTCTTATGTGAAGACCAATGAGACCTGTCATTGTTGGCAATGAAGTCACCATTGGCCTCAGAGACACTGGGGAAGAGGTGACTCTGGTGCGCCCAGCAATGGTAAACCCTGCCGATATCATGCCAGGAAAGACTGTCTATAACCGGGATTGGGGGTGTCAGCCCTGCCGTGCCCATGGCCCATGTGTACCTGGGCTAGGGAGCAGGGAAAGGACTATGAAGTGGGAGTATCAGAGGCTATTCCCACCAATGTGTTGCTAGGCACAGACTTGAGGAGGATGGTGTCCCACTATATCCCTCCCTTACCAATAAATGCTGCAGAGAAGGTGGAAGAAAGCAACCCACCTGAGATCTCATGTGAGCAGGGAAAATGTACCAAAGTACGTATGTGGCAGCTGTGACCCGGAGTCAGGCTGCGGCTCAGACTCAACCCCAGAGATTAGAGGATCAGGCTTAAATAGAACTGCCAGAACAGAAAGACCATACTGTGGCCCTGGAGCCTCCTCACATGGCAGACCCAACAAGGTCCCTGATAACTGACCCTGAAGACTCAGCTCTAGGCCAGGGGCTGCAGACTGACAGAGCTTCCAGGAGGTCCTGTAGACAGATGTCAGTCTGGAGAAGCTCAGATGCCTTGCAGATCAACCCCCCCACTGCGTTTGACAAAGAGAATATATTGGGAGCAGGGCAGACGGTATAAAGAGACTCTCCCCACTGATACTACAGAACCTTGGGACTGTGAAAAGCAGCTGGTCGTTCCTTATCTATTTAGGGAAAAATTATTGAGAATTGCTCGTGAATTTCCTCTGGCTGGGCACCTTGGAATACAAAAGACTAAATCTCACCTGACACACCTTTTATTGGCCCAAGATGGGGACATATTGCCAATTACTGTTGATCCTGTGTTGGAAAGTCTGGGGATATACAGAAAGTCCCATTTAAACCACTGCCAGTGATCGATGAGCCCTTCCAGCGAGTGTCTGTGGATATCATAGGGCCACTTGCAATACCTAGCAGCTCTGGCAAAAAGTACATCCTCACAGTGGTGGACTATGCTATACGATATCCGGAAGCTGTGGCACTGTCCTCCATCCGAGCAGACATAGTGGTGGATGCTCTACTGACTGTCTGCTCTCGTGTGGGTCTCCTCAGGGAAATGTTAACCGATCAGGGAACCCAATTCATGTCCGATTTGATGGAAAGCCTCTGCAAAAAATACAAGTGCAGCATTTTGTGGTCAGCGCCTATCATCCCCAAACCAACGGACTCTGTGAGCATTTTGACGGGACACTAAGAAAAAATGCTCAAAATGCTGGTGGAGACTGAAGGAAGAGACTGGGAGCGGTACCTCCCTCATCTGTTTGTGTACAGAGAGGTACCCCAGGTGTCTACAGGATTCTCCCCCCTTTTAACTAGTTTATGGGAGGAGGGTCAGAGGGCCACTTGATTTGATTAAGGACTGTTGGGAGGGCGACTCCAAAACTACAGGCATTTCGGTGGTTGAATATGTACTGCAGCTCAGAGAAAGAATGCAAAAACTGAGCAACCTGACCCATGAGAACGTGACCCAGGCCCAAATCAACCAGAAGGTCTGGCAGGACCGTAATGCCAGACTCCGGGCCTATGAGGAGGGGCAGAAGGTTTGGGTGTTGGTCCCTATGTTATAGAATAAATTACAGGCCGCATGGGAGGGACCTGTACACAAGCGGCTAAATGATGTTAACTATCTGGTGACCCTAGATGAGCATGCAAAGTGTCAGAAGGTATTCCATGTAAATATGGTGAAGGCTCATCATGACAGGGAGGCCTGTGTGTTACCTGTCTGTAGCCTGCCTGCCTAGATGTGGGGGCTGGGACTCGGTATATGGAGTCCCTGGAGTCAGCAGCGTTTAACCCTGAGCTATCCCACAGAGGTCTGATCTGATGGGGGTGCTCAGCAAGTTCACATAAGTCTTCACAGGGAAGCTTGGGAGGACTCACTTAGCCACTCACCATGTGGACACTGGTACCAATCCCCCAGTAAGACAGTCTGCATACCAGGTGTCAGCAGAGGTGAAGGCACACATGAGAGAACAGGTAGAGATGGTAAATGTAACGGGGTCTTCTGTGCTGTAATACCTCTTACATTACCACCCCGTTTCTCAGGAGGTTCACTCTGCTTTTCCTCACTTCTGAATGAAGGACGCTGGTTTGAAAGGCTTTGTAACATGGGAACATATAAAAGATCACTGCTACTCCATGTACTGTATTTCCAGTGTGACAACATTTTACTCATCAGTCTCAGAATATATATACATACAGAGGGCAGGACAATCAATGTGTGTCATGCCAGTAGACAACAGGCTCCAATTAAGACGCCAGACGTACATTACAATAGCCATGGGATTTACAAAGGTGGGGGAGATCAAAAGTGGGATATCTTTACCTCTGTCCAGGGGGTCGCAGCCAGTCGGTTGCTGCATTAAGGGCATACATCTCCTATTCGGTGTGCTGGGGGGGTTCTGTAACACGGCTCCCCCTTTTCAGCTACGCGATCGGCATACATACACAGTCTGATCCTTAACGGATCGGTTTGGGGATGACCGAAGTTTATGGGGTTGGTACAAGTTCCGTTTGTCGACTTAGTCCATCGGCATTACCATTTTGTTTGCCGGGTCTGTAGTGGATGGTGAAGTCTAGAGGTTGTAGGGCTAAACTCAACCGCAATAATCTGGCGTTGTCTCGAGACCCGATTAAGCCACACTAGGGGATTATGGTCCCTTAGGAGGGAAAACTGTCGTCCATACAAATATGGTTGCAACTTCTTCAGTGCCCATACTACTGCCAGGCACTCCTTCTCGATGGCCGCATAGCTTACTTCACGGAGCAGTAGTTTCCGACTCAGTTAAGCTACCGGGTAGTCTTGACCGTCCGGCCCGACTTGGCTCAGCACTGCCCCTAATCCAAACATAGCAGCGTCTGTATGAACAAGGAAATGTTTAGTTGGATCGGGTGCAGCCAATACCGGGGTATTTGTGAGGGCGTCCTTTAGCTGGCGGAAGGCTTCCTCACACTCGGGGGTCCAGGTTACCTGGCGGGGGAGGTTCTTACGGGTCAGATCAGTGAGGGGCTTGGCTACGCTGCTGTAATTGGGGACAAATTTCCTATAATACCCTGCTGTCCTTAGAAACGCCATGACCTGGGTTTTAGTGTGTGGGGTGGGCCATTTGGCTATGGCCTCAATCTTGGCTGGTTCTGGTCACTGTTTCCCACTTCCCACCCAATGTCTTAAATACTGAACCTCTGCTTTGCCCACATGACACTTGTTGGGGTTCAAGGTGATTCCGGCCTTGTGGATCCTGTCCAACACTGTCTCTAGGTGATTTAGATGCTCATTCCATGTCGCGCTGTAGATGGCGATGTCATCCAGGTAGGCACAAGCATAGTCCTGGAGACCATCCAGAAGCCGGTCAGCCAGCCTTTGGAAGGTCGCCGAGGCATTCTTCATCCCGAATGGCATAACTCGAAACTGGAATAAGCCGAACGGGGTGACAAATGCCGACTTGGGAATAGCATCAGGACTTAGGGGGATCTGCCAATAGCCTTTGCATAGATCGATGGTGGTCAAATACTTTGCCCCCGCCAGCCGGTCTAACAACTCATCCACACGTGGCATGGGATACGCATCCGTCACCGTTTTCTCATTTAGCTTGCGATAGTCTACACAAAACCGGGTAGTCCCATCCTTCTTGGGCACTAACACTACGGGGGATGCCCAGGGACTATTTGACTCTTCAATGACCCCTAAACGCAACATCTCTTGTATCTCTTGTCGCATCCCTTCTCGTACAGACTCAGGGACGCGGAAGGGGGGGTTGTCTCAGGGGGGTCTGATCCTGGGTCTCAACCTTGTGTTGTGCCAGGCGGGTGTACCCCGGTCTCTCTGAAAACATCCTCTGTCGCTGCCTTAATAACGCCTCCGCCTGCTGTCTCTCCCGGGGCCCTAGGTTTTCTCCCAAGTGTACTTGGTCCCATGTTTTAGACTGAGTCCTCTCCCCTAAGGCCTGGATCACACTTCCGTTTTTTCAAATCCGTCAAAATCCATCGTTTTCCATTAAAAAAAAGGATCCGCCATTTTTTTTGGAGGATCCGTTTTATTGTCCCATAGAGTTTCATTAGCGGCTACCGCGGATCCATCAAAAAAACAGATCTGTTTGCATCCGTTTGCGGCAAAAAGGAAACGGATCTGTTTTTTCACACTTTCATGGATGCATGCGGATGCAAAAAAACGGATGTGTGAAACAGGCTTAAGACATCAGGCAAGGGGAGTCCTGCTAAATCCTCTGCTTCGGGTGCACAGATGGCCACTACCTCTTCAGGGCGCTCCCGGTAGGGCTTCAGCATATTCACGTGGAACATGCGGATAACCCTGGGGTCATCACAATCGGCGACATTGTAGGTGGTGTCGGCTATTTTCCCCACTACCTGGTAGGGCCCCTGCCATGCAGCTTTGAACTTGTTCTGCCTAGTTGGTTCTAACACCAGGACCTTCTGTCCTATCTCAAAGGTGCGCTCTCTGGCCCTCCGATCGTACCATACGCACTGGCGCCACTGGGTCGCCTGCATGTTCTCACGTACAGCCTGAGTCAGCTCCTGTAGGCGGTCCCGAAATTCCAGCACATAGGGCACAATAGGTATCCCTTGTACGGTTCCCTCCCCTTCCCAGTGTTCTCGCACTAAGTCTAGGGGTCCCCTTACCCGCCTCCCGTATAATAGTTTGAACGGGGAGAACTCCGTGGATTCTTGGGCACCTCCCGATAGGCAAACAGGAGGTGTGGCAAGAATTTCTCCCAGTCCCTGTAGGTCCTGGTAAAAGTCCCAATGAGCTGTTTTAATGTCCCGTTAAAGCGTTCACACAACCCATTGGTTTGCGGGTGGTACGGGGCACTTCTAATGGACTTTACGCCGCACACCTTCCACAGTTGGTTGGTCACCTCTGCTGTAAACTGGGTACCCTGGTCCGAGATAATCTCCTGGGGAAATCCAACCCGTGGTAAACCTCAAGGTAATACAAAAATCCCAGAGTGCCTGGGCCTCGCCTGTGGTTCTTGTCCTGAAAAAGGACCATACTAGCTGGTTCTGTGTAGACTATAGAAAATTAAATCTACTGACTACATGTGAGGTCTACCCCATGCCTAGGATAGATGAGCTGTTAGAGCAGCTAGCTAATGCATCGTACCTCAGTATCGTGGACTTAACTAGGGGATATTGGCAGATACCCCTGACCAAAGAAGCTCAAGGGAGGTCTGCCTTTATAACGCCATTCGGGCTGTTTGAGTTTCTAGTGATGCCCTTTGGTATGAAAAATGCCCCTGCCACCTTCCAGAGGTTGGTTAATCACTTATTGGAAGGATTTGATGGTTTTGCCATTGCTTATCTTGATGATATAGCCATTTTCAGTAATTCTTGGGAGGAACACCTAGTACATCTTTCTCGGGTGTTGGAAAGGCTTAACACTGCAGGTCTTAAGGCCCTTTTACATTTAGCGATGCACCAGCGATCCAACCAGCGATACGACCCGGTCAGGATCGCTGGTGCATCGATTAATGATCGCTAGTGAGCTTTCATACAGAAAGATCTCACAGCGATGCAGCAGCGACGCAGCGCACGATACTCACCTTTCACACACAGCAATGACGTCCTCCCGCCCGCGTCCAGCGTCGCTCGTCGGCACAGCAGGAAGCCCAGCAGGAAGCGCCCGACGAGAAATGGAGCCGGACATTCTCGCGCGATCAGCGATGGACAGCGGGGGAGCCGGTCAGAGGTGAGTATCACACATAGCGATATCGCTAGCAATATCGCTATAACGTCACAAAACCGGTGACGTTTTAGCGATATTGCTAGCGATATCGCTTAGTGTAAAACCCCCTTTACTGTTAAGCTGGGGAAGTGTCAGGTAGCCATGCGTGAAGTACAATACCTCGGACATCGGGTGGGGGGAGGCCGGCTAAAACCTGAGCCATTGAAGGTAGAAGCCATTACAGCCTGGCCCACCCCATGAACCAAGAAGCAGGTACTGTCCTTCCTGGGTACGGCTGGCTACTATAGGAGGTTTGTACCAAACCACAGTGCTCTGGCCAAGGAGGAAGCTTCCCCAAATTGTTTCTGGACTCCTCATTGTGAGGAATCATTTTCTGCCCTAAAGTCAGCATTGGTTAGTTCAAAAGTATGGAAATTCCAGGCTCTACCACCCGTAGATGGAGGTGCTCAGGGGGTAAAAAGACATATATGTAGTGAAGTAAACCCCGGCACTCAAAATGAAGACAAAGGAATGAATGCAAAAGTGAATTTATTGACACACTGCAAAGGGAACCTAACCAGAGCAACAACACCAACGTTTCGGCATGAAGCCTTTCTCAAGGTAGTTGCATTACTGGTTACAATGAAGAGACACGGGTCACATAGGACGACCGGAAATTTTCACAAGAGGAGGTAAGGTTCCATATATTTCACAGAGTGTGCGTAAGTGGAGGAGTGACAGGGTCACTATATGAGAGGAGTGGAAGGTGGGTGGACGCCTGCAGTGGATGGCCGTGACGGGCTCATGTGGCAGTGGGAGCGGCTGCGGCGGCTTAATAGGGAATATGACGCCCCCTGGTGATTTATCTATACCCTTTGCTCGGTTGGTCCTTCCTCATTCTGATTGCCTTGTATACGGGACTCCATTACTGTCAGATTCCATGCTGGCTATAATGGACCTCGTTTTGCTATATGTCCTTAATTTATGTCGACCTGCGTACTTCCATGTGTCTTTAATTTATGTTGGCCTGGGTACTCATATATGTAGACGCCGTCACATGTACAGATTTGTGTGTGCACACGTACACACACATGTGGGGATACTCGTATGTATACCCATGCGGTCTTTCTTCACCTCTTGCCAAGTTTTCTCTCTTTTTTTGCAGGATTTTAACCCTTTCTCTTTTTTTCCCTTTTAGATTTCACATCATTGAACCCCACCTTCTTTTCAGCGGTACACCCCTATTCACGCACCCTCACAGGTAATTCGGCAGATAAACTCCACCCCCCCTACTGACCGCCCTATTACTAGTGCTTCTGTGCTCTATAGACATGGCCTCTTTCCCATGCGCGTCCTTCTGCGCTTCACCGCGCGGTCACATGACAGAGCACGTCATGTACTATTACCATCACGCGCATGCCCATTGCGCACCACCGGAAATGATGCCTCCCACGTGACATGGCCGGCCCCTTCATAATGGCGCGGCCCTGCCAGTGTATGTTACGCCGCCGCAGCCGCTCCCACTGCCACACGAGCCCGTCACGGCCATCCACTGCAGGTACCCCCGCTCTGGAACCTTCACTCACTCCTCATCGTTCTCCAGCTGACTAAACCTGTTTACTTTTTCAGGCGTCCACCCTGTCACTCCTCCACTTACGGTATGTGCCCTAATCTCCTGAGGCTCTCCAGTGTACTCATCTGCCGTGTTCCTCCTCTCCCTCCTCCTCTTCTTTTATATCTCTGTATGAGACAGAGATATAAAACAATCATAACAACAAGTCCTCATGTACAATGCATAGATGACAAGTACGTAATATCCAGTCACAAAAAAAGAAAAATCACAAAATCACAGAGATTACACATGGAAATTAAAAATACATCATATAACATAATGACTAGATAACACAAAGAACCAGGTGGAGAGAAAAAAAGGGTGATTATTAAAAAAAAAAAAAAAAAAGGTGGCCTACCCGACTGATGTCACAGTGTGGCGACTAAATGTAATTCCAAGAGAGACTAATTTCGTATATATTGATTCCTACAATAGGTAAGTGCAGCGAGGTAAGATAATTGTGATTCATAGTAATCAAGGTCTTAGAATGATATTATAAATATACCTGCCATCAAGGTTGGTGCAGGTGTGCACTGTGCACTCACTTCATACTGTTTGCGTATGGGCTATAAGTAAAAATAACATTAATATACAGCAGAGTGCAAAATGGTAAGAACTCGTGGGTAATATATACCTGGTAAACTAGCCAGACTCAATATATATTGATTTTAGTGCGGTATCTAACTCCTTGGATTCAAATTAGGATGATGCACATTGTGAGGTGCTTGGCCTGGAATGGTTAGGAGAGGGTAAAGATAAAATATACCTGCTAAATTTTTCTATAAAGCTTTATGTTTCAATGCCCATAAGGGGCTAAAGATAAGAAAGAGTGCATCACAATAAGAACTGAGCATGGCAGTATCAGTAAATTGAAGACAGGCTGACACATCACAGCTTACCATGGAAGACAGGCGTTTGGTATGAAAACTAAGTGCTCTTGAACCAGAGGTCCATCCAGGACTGTAGCTGAGAGGGAGCACAAGATAAGCGGTGAGACCAATGTAGTGGTATCCCCTAAAGCTGTGATACAGCAGGAGCACAGGCAAATACTAGCAGCAGCAGTGGTGAGAAAAAGAAAGGGCGCGCTATTAATCAAGAACGCTTATCTAGTGGAGGTCGGTTTGGGGTGTGCAAATCAAAACGTGGTATCCACCGCTTGTATGACAGCTCAAATAGCCATAACCGGCATGTTGTTATGCTGGTGAGGCTGTCATACAAGCGGTGGATACCACGTTTTGATTTGCACACCCCAAACCGACCTCCACTAGATAAGCGTTCTTGATTAATAGCGCGCCCTTTCTTTTTCTCACCACTGCTGCTGCTAGTATTTGCCTGTGCTCCTGCTGTATCACAGCTTTAGGGGATACCACTACATTGGTCTCACCGCTTATCTTGTGCTCCCTCTCAGCTACAGTCCTGGATGGACCTCTGGTTCAAGAGCACTTAGTTTTCATACCAAACGCCTGTCTTCCATGGTAAGCTGTGATGTGTCAGCCTGTCTTCAATTTACTGATACTGCCATGCTCAGTTCTTATTGTGATGCACTCTTTCTTATCTTTAGCCCCTTATGGGCATTGAAACATAAAGCTTTATAGAAAAATTTAGCAGGTATATTTTATCTTTACCCTCTCCTAACCATTCCAGGCCAAGCACCTCACAATGTGCATCATCCTAATTTGAATCCAAGGAGTTAGATACCGCACTAAAATCAATATATATTGAGTCTGGCTAGTTTACCAGGTATATATTACCCACGAGTTCTTACCATTTTGCACTCTGCTGTATATTAATGTTATTTTTACTTATAGCCCATACGCAAACAGTATGAAGTGAGTGCACAGTGCACACCTGCACCAACCTTGATGGCAGGTATATTTCTAATATCATTCTAAGACCTTGATTACTATGAATCACAATTATCTTACCTCGCTGCACTTACCTATTGTAGGAATCAATATATACGAAATTAGTCTCTCTTGGAATTACATTTAGTCGCCACACTGTGACATCAGTCGGGTAGGCCACCTTTTTTTTTTTTTTTTTTAATAATCACCCTTTTTTTCTCTCCACCTGGTTCTTTGTGTTATCTAGTCATTATGTTATATGATGTATTTTTAATTTCCATGTGTAATCTCTGTGATTTTGTGATTTTTCTTTTTTTGTGACTGGATATTACGTACTTGTCATCTATGCATTGTACATGAGGACTTGTTGTTATGATTGTTTTATATCTCTGTCTCATACCTGACACAGCAGACCAACGAAGGCCTGTTGTGGGCCGAAACGTTTGAGACTGCACACAATAACATTTTTCTTTCAAAAAGGATCATTCAAGTTGAGTGCCAAGTAACTATTTGCTATTCATTTGGGTCTGGGTAACCTAGTTGTGCACCCTGCGGTAGTGCCACGCTATACTTATCACAGTTTGTTGAAAACACAGG
The DNA here is from genome assembly GCF_039654945.1 of Dendrobates tinctorius. NCBI lineage: Eukaryota > Metazoa > Chordata > Amphibia > Anura > Dendrobatidae > Dendrobates > Dendrobates tinctorius. The sequence continues at coordinate 744,645 of NW_027361931.1, read as the reverse complement.
CTGTATGCCACTATATGGGAAGTATTAAAACAAGTCATATTGTAAAAACCATACGCAGCAGAGATATAAAACCCACATTTCTGCGAAGGGCACGAAACCAGCTTACTAATTCCTAATTTTCACAGTTATAACCTCTCCAGAAACTGATATATGGATTGCTCCCAAATGGAGGGTCTTAATTATGGCATGCTTGGTGTCTTCGGATTCTATTCCGTAAATCACAAACAATGATGCCCTATGTGTGTCGGTACGGGCTTTTCTCGTTTAGATATAGTTATTCTAAGTTTTGTAGCCAAATCCTAACTTGGAGAGAGGGAGGTTGGACCTCTCCAGACTGCCCATTTCGTGAGGTCACAGACCCTAGTCATAGGTATTCCCAACCAAATTCCAGTCACTTGAGCTGGAGTTCTGATGCTGAACAGACCTCCCACATGTCTTGGGATATTTGGCCGCCGCCCATCCCCCGAGCCGCATGGGTTGCTTAACACCAACTGACCACATGTAAGTGTACTTTGTTCTTTCATCCACTTTGTTTTATATTTGTACATTTGTAAGGTCTCAACTTTATAGTAACTTTTTTCTGTATAACCACTGCCCTTTTGGGAATAAATCATAAAATTATCAGTTTGCCTCCATGCTCTAAGAAACAAACTCTACGCCTTTTTTTTTAGATAATCGCTACTAATTTGTGGTTAGTCACGGACCCTCTTAATTAACTCTGTGATTAAGTAAAGCGTGGCTGGCGAGACTAGCTGGCAGTACAGAAGGGTCTTATATTGCTGAATGAGGGGCTGAGGCCACAGCATTGATAATTCCCTTACTGCAGTAGTCTAGTGGCCCGTGCACAACAAGCAGCCCATCCGGCGACTAATTATCCTAGGTGCAGTTCCCTGACTGACCTGAGGGTAAGGGGGGCGCCGGAAAGCTGCGAGTTCCAAAGTGGAACTGAGAAAGTGGGATATACATAAATGCCCGCAGTTCTTGGAAGGTTGTTAGTGGTGGGGCATCCAAAATACCCCCCTGCGCTAAATTGTTAGAGCAAGATTAGCTTGTTGTGTTTTTGTCACATGATGCCCGTGGTGGGATAGCTAAGATAAGCCCCCACTGTGCCTGTGATAGCCGTGTGCCGGCAGTGCATCACGTCCCTCCGTCCACTGACAAACCCGTGTCGGTGGTGGGATCGTGACCTATTGGTGGCACCGGCCGCGCCGTTCGTCACAATCTGGTGGCAACGGCATGCCTCCTGCTTGCTGTAAGTCAACCCCCATGCACGTTCATAAGGAGGGAGGTGTAGTGAAATATGTATGGATGCATGACCAGAAGTAAATTAACATCTGTCCTTACACTGCAGCGCTCCACACAGGTCATGTCCTTATGTTATCCTGAGTAGGCAGTCTCCAATCTCACCAGGGGGCTTTACTGAGAACCACAATGTGGAACATTTCACATCTTCCAGCTCTTAGAGTGTGTCAGGCTGTAATTGCCATCTCTTCAATCTCTGAGGAAGGTTACACAAAGAGTTTCAGAGAAATATAATGTATTCATTGGCAAGAGTGGCCATGGTCCAGTCACAAACTAGCAATTAGAATATTAACATGAGAGGCTGGTCTAGAAATTGGATCTCCATGTCAAATCTATAAATTAGACCTTTACACATAGAAACCTGTTCACAGTGAGGGGCAGCCTAGCTGTTGTGCTCAATTTCATATTCCCCTCTCCCTTGGGGACAGTGTACCAGACTGCAAAGTTTGATATTTCTGTAAGTTTTTTCCCTTTTATCACTGTTTTTGCATATTTGTATGTCACTTTTTGTTTCCATTTTTATATCCGTTTTATTGTAAGCACTGTACCTTTTATATTAAAGCTTAAAACTTTAGAGCAACAAGGTTTAGACTTATTAAAGAATCCATAGCCTTAGACTGTGTGTTCCTGGTGATTGGCACATAGTAGTAGTACTTCCAGGACTCATCGCCCATGTGTTCGGTGAGTGGTGGCAGCGTGTATGAGCGGGGTGTGTGCTCTGTGTCGGGGTGTGATCTATGCTCCCACTACAGCATAGGACAGAGGGTGAATGCTGGACGGAGTGACAGGAGATGGATTAACCCTTGCAGGCGCAACCCCAAGTCACGTGCTGAGAAGCGGGTACATGACAAATTGGTGGCAGCGGTGGGATATACGAATATATCCTCCCTGGTAATTCATGACATGGGGTTATTCATACTTTTTAAAGACTTTTTTTAATAATTTTGTTGTACTGTTTATTAGTTCCCCTGAAGTTTTTCTGTGCGTAGCACAAATGATCAGAAGAGCGCCTCAGCACTGCTATGTATAGTGATACCACCATCTCCTGTGAATGGCAGCTAACTGCACAGGAGGATCATAGTGACATGGCACGGGGGGGGTCTTCAGCAGGACCTCCGGGTGTTATGACAACACATCAGTGCTCCACAATCAAACCACGGACACGCTCATGAGCGGGAGGAGGGATATGCCCCCCCCCCCCCCCCCCCCCGGCAAAACAAGCTAGATGCCACTGTCCGAGATAAATCCAGCAGGCAATCTAACTGGTTAACAGCCATGGTTGGAGCTCCACACGCTGCTGTTTGAAGCAGACATCCTCTGCCATCCAAGGTTAAGATGCAGACTTAGGGTGTGAGCCCGCATCAAAGGCAGGGACGCGTGTCAGTAAAGGGTTAAAAACAAAAGGTTTGGGTCTGTTTCTCACGTCAGAATTTGAGCAGTTTGTAGCATCAGTGTTTGTGTGCCAAAATCAGGACTGGAACTTGCAGAGAAAAACTATAATTGAAAGATTGACAGCTGTTGTGTGTTTTGGAGACATTCCTGGTTTTGGCTTACAAATACTGACCAAAAATACAGATGTGTGAATCGTAAAGCCTTAGGCCTGTTTCACACATCCGTTTTTCCCCATCAGTCAAAATCCGCCGTTTTGCAAAAAAAAAACGGATCTGCCATTTTTCTTGGCGGATCCGTTTTTTTCCCCATTGACTTGTATTAACGGCGGATCTTGATGGATGGTCATCCGTTCGATCCGTTTTTTTTACGGATCCGCCAAGATTTTGCCGTCTGCTGAGCGGACAGGACGGACAATTGAAGGTTTTTTCCCCCAGCCGGATCCGCATTTTCTATTGCGCATGCCCGGGAGAAATACCTGTGTCAGAAATTTAACCCTATACTCAGTTCTGGTGTCTGAACAAAATTCTCTGTCTCTCTCCCCGAGCAGCGGTTCCTTTAAAATTCTTCCTTCGACGGATCCGTTAAAACAACAGTCCGGTACCAAACGTTGTGGTCAGTACAGGAACAGATCCGTTGTCCGCCATTTTAGCGGATTTAACTGACGGAAAATGTGTGAAACAGGCCTTAGGCTGATGGGAGGCGTGCTCAGTCAGGTTAGGGACCTATCAAAGCCTTATCGTGGCTGATGTGCTCTAATGAATAGGACAATTTATATGCTAAGTGTTTCGTAAGCTTCATTTTTAGAAGTCTATTCCGTATAGTAGTAACAGTCCAAATTTGATATATTCAATGTTTTCATACATGGTGCTACTACAATATTTTGTTTGTATATTATGTGGTTATATCAGCCTGCACCTGTTCACACTTGCCGTATACTGTTCAGAGGTGCTGTACCAGTCTACGATGAGAAGCATGCTCTGATGAGGGTGTCCAACGTCAACTAGAGAGGGAAGCAGGCTGATGAGGGATAACAACAGACTCTTACAAGGTTGCGGCACAGTCACATATGAGGCAGAGAATCTGCTCTGATGAGCGTGATGAACAATCATCAAAGGAAGAGAAGCGGTGTTTGATGAGGGTGAGGATCAAGCATCCATAATGTCAAACTGCAACCAAAGATGGAGGAAAGCGGCCTCTGGTTAGGGTGTGGAACAGTTAATAATGAGGGAGAGAAGCAGCTCTGATGAGTGAGAAGAAAAGTCACCAAATGGAGAATTCATGTGAGCTCTGGTTAGTGAGAACAGCACAGATGAAGCGGGGACAATACAGGCTCTGATGAGTGTGATGAATAGTCAATGATGGACGGAAGCAAGCTTTGAAACCTGGATCCAGCAGTCAGACACTACTGCTGCTCTTTCATATGGGGGACTACATTTCTCTCATACCCCAAGATCAGACAATAGAGCAGGTGGAGGCGTTGGTCTGCTTCTATCACCAAAATGTACCTTTCAGATTATCCCTCAACTACCCTCACTTGTCTTCCCTTCTTTTGAGGTCCATGCCGTCAGACTCTACACCCACATCTCCATGCGAGTGGTGGTGGTGTATCGTCCTCCCGGCCCATCCCTTCAGTTCCTGGATCATTTTGCCACTTGGCTTCCACATTTTCTCTCCTGTGACATCCCTACCCTCATCATGGGAGATTTCAACATCCCCATTGCTCTTCCCCTCTCCCCATCTGCTACTCACCTTTTATCTCTAACCTCCTCATTTGGCCTTTCGCAGCTTACTAATTCTCCAACGCATGAAGACGGAAACTCCCTCGACTTGGTCTTCTCTCGGCTTTGTGCAGTGGATGATTTTGCAAACTCCCCTCTCCCGCTCTCTGACCACAATCTTCTTTCATTCTCTATCAAGAACTGCCAGGCTGCTCAGGTCACCCCCACTGTCCAGACTTATAGAAACATACAGGCCATTAACATCCAGAAACTTACAAAGAACTTGCAGTCTTCATTGGCCCCTATCTCCTCCCTCTCATGTCCTGATTCTGCATTGAAGCATTACAATGAAACACTTCAAACTGCCCTGGATGAATTTGCTCCTCCTATACATAGAACACCACAACACAGACGGCGACAACCCTGGCACACCCTGCAAACACGCTTCCTACAGCGGTGCTCCAGGTGCGCCGAACGTCTGTGGAGAAAATCCAATCTACACGAAGATTTCATCCATTATAAGATTATGCTTCGAACATACAACACTGCCCTTCACCTCTCCAAACAAACCTATTTCACCACCCTCATCACCTCACTGTCCAATAACCCTAAACGCCTCTTTGACACTTTTCATTCTCTACTCAACCCAAGAGTACAGACCCCAACCACAGAGCTCCGAACTGACGATCTGGCCAATTACTTCAAAGAAAAAATTGACCAGATTCGACAGGAAATTATCTCCCAATCCCCTCATACCATGCACTGTCCTCCCTCCCCCACTGCATCTAGCTCACTCTGTGATTTTGAACCAGTCACAGAAGAAGTAAGCAGGCTACTTGCATCTTCTCGCCCAACCACTTGCACCAGTGACCCATTTCCGTCACATCTCCTCCAGTCCCTTTCCCCTGCTGTCACCCCTCACCTAACTAAAATATTTAACCTCTCTCTCTCTTCAGGTATCTTTCCCCCCTCATTTAAGCATGCCGTCATACATCCACTACTTAAAAAACCATCCCTTGACCAAAACTGTGCCGCTAACTATAGACCTGTCTCTAATGTTCCCTTCATCTCTAAACTCCTGGAACGCCTGGTCCACTCCCGTCTTATCCGCTATATCTCTTTGATAACTCTCTTCTCGACCCTCTCCAATCCGGCTTCCGCTCCTTACACTCTACTGAAACTGCCCTCACTAAAGTCTCTAATGATCTGCTAACAGATAAATCTAATGGTCATTACTCCATGCTAATTCTCTTGGATCTCTCTGCAGCATTCGACACTGTGGATCATCAGCTCCTTCTCACTATGCTCCATTCCATTGGCCTCAAGGACACCGTTCTCTCCTGGTTCTCCTCCTATCTCTCTGACCGCTCCTTTACTGTATCTTTTGCCAGTTTCTCCTCCTCTCATCTTCCCCTTACTGTTGGGGTTCCTCAAGGATCGGTTCTAGGCCCGCTCCTCTTCTCCTTGTACACTGCCCTTATTGGTCAAACAATCAGTAGATTTGGTTTCCAGTACCATCTCTATGCTGATGACACCCAATTATACGCTTCTTCTCCTGACATCACGCCAGCCTTTCTAGAAAACACCGGCGATTGTCTAAACGCTGTGTCTAACATCATGTCCTCACTATATCTGAAACTGAACCTGTCAAAGACTGAACTCCTTGTGTTTCCTCCCTCTACTAATGCACCTATACCCGACATTGCCATTTCCGTGTGTGGTTCCACTATTACTCCCCAGCAACATGCCCGCTGTCTTGGGGTCATACTTGACTCCGAGCTTTCCTTTGCCCCCCACATTCGATCACTGGCTCGCTCTTGTCATCTGCACCTCAAAAACATTTCTAGAATTCGACCTTTTTTTACTTTTGACTCTGCAAAAACTCTTACTGTTTCTCTTATTCATTCTCGTCTCGACTATTGTAACTCTCTTCTAATCGGTCTCCCTCTTACCAAACTCTCCCCTCTCCAATCTGTCTTGAATGCTGCTGCCAGGATCATATTCCTCACCAATCGTTACACCGATGCCTCTACCTTGTGCCAGTCATTACACTGGCTACCCATCCACTCCAGAATTCAGTATAAAAACTTATTACCCTCACCCACAAAGCCCTCCATAACTCAGCACCACCCTACATCTCCTCCCTCGTCTCAGTCTACCACCCTACCCGCACCCTCCATTCTGCTGATGACCTGAGGTTAGCATCCTCAATAATCAGAACCTCCCACTCCCGTCTCCAAGACTTTACGTGTGCTGCGCCAATTCTTTGGAATGCACTTCCCAGGTCAATACGATTAGTCCCCAATCCCCACAATTTTAAGCATGCCCTGAAAACTCATTTATTCAGACTGGCCTATCGCCTCAACACATTAACCTAATCTATCCCTGTGTGACACAGCCAAAAGTTTTACCATAACCAGGTTCCCCGCATCATGTTCCCACATGCTTTATGCATCCATTAGCCCTCTGCATCTGTACTGTTACACATTTAACATTATGGCTGGTCCATACAATCAGGGCAATTGTTACCACCCACCTTTCGTGTCTACCTCTTTCCTCATAGATTGTAAGCTTGCGAGCAGGGCCCTCACTCCTCTTGGTATCTGTTATAATCTATGTGATTATTGTTATGCTGTAATGTCTGTCGTCTGTACAAATCCCCTCCGAAATGTAAAGTGCTGCGGAATATGTCGGCGCTATAGAAATAAATTTTATTATTATTGATGTGAGGAAGAACAGACACAGATGGAGAGAATCTGCTCTGAGTGTATGGAACAGTCACTGATGAGGGAGAGAAGTGTGCTCTGATGAGGATTGGTCACTGATAAAGGAGGGAAGTGGGCTCTGATGAGGGTGAGGATTAGTCACTGATTAGAAAGGGTAGCAGACTCTGGTGAGGGACAGTTGCCGATAAGGGAGGAAAACAGGCTCTGATAACGGGTGAGGATCAGTCACCGATAAAAGAAGAAAGCTGATTCTGATGAGGGTGTGAGGCACAGCCACCAATAAGGGGGGGGGGGGAGGCAGGTTCTAATGAGGGTGAGCATCAGTCACCGATACGACAGGGAAGTGAACTCTGAGGGTGAGGAACAGCCACCAATAAGGGAAGGAAGCAGGCTCTGATGAGGGTGAGGAATAGTCACCAATAAGAGAGGGAAGCGGGCTCTGATCTGATGAAGGTAAGGATCAGTCACCGATAAGAAAAGGAAGCTGGCTCTAATGAGGGTGAGGATCAGTCCTCGATAAGGACAGGAAGCGGACTCTGATGAGGGTGAGGATCAGTCACCAATAAAGGAGGGAAGTGGGCTCTGATGAGGATCAGTCACCGATAAGAGAAGGAAGTGCGCTCTGATGAGGGGGAAGGAAGGACACTCTGAAGTTGAGGATCAGTCACCAAAAAGAGAGGGAAGCGGGATCTAATGAGGTTGAGGATCAGTCACCGATAAGGGAAAGAAGCTGGTTCTGATGAGGGAGAGGATCAGACACCAATAAGGGAGGGAAGTGTACTCTGATTATGGTGAGGATCAGTCACCGATGATCGGAGGAAGCGGACTCTGAGGAGGGGGAGGATCAGTCACTGATAAGGAAGGGAATTGGGCTTTGATGAGGACAAAAGGATAAATATTGAAAAACGTAAGAACATTGCCTGTTGCTAACAAGTGAATCATGGACTGTATATATAGTGTGTGTGGGTGAAGTGTCTGTGTCAGGAAATGTGACGTATTTTTACTTGGGCTAGCCACACATACCGAGCTCTGCTACATCTCCCTGGTTGTGTGAATGACATACTTCAGCCATGATCCCCCTTGCTGCTTCCCCCCTTCACAGCTGCATGTGTGTGATTCCAGCCCCCCTCCCTTTCCCCTGTTATACAGCTGTAATGTGAGACCAGCGTGCTAGCAGCCCTCACTGTGTAGTTTTATGGCACTAAACTGATTGAAAGCAGCCTGAAGCACATGACAAACCAAGACTTCTTTGTCCTACTACAGTGTTCATTAAAAATCAATGTCACGTACCCGCTTCTCAGCACATGACTTGGGATTGCGCCTGCAAGAGTTAATCTATCTCCTCTGGCTCAATCCATCATTCAACCTCTGTCCTATGCTGCAATGGGAGCATAAATCACACCCAACACAAACCACACACCCTGCTTCATACACGCTGCCATCACTCACCGAACACACGGGCGATGAGTCCCGGAAATATTACTACTACTGTCTGTCCCCAGGAGCGCACACTCTAAGGCTATGGATTCTTTAGAGCATACAAAGTTCAAACTTATTAAAAAGTTTTAAGCTTTAATAGAAAAGTAACAGTGCTTACAATAAAAGGATATAAAAATATGGAAATAAAAAGTGACATACAAATATGCAAAAACAGTTATAAAATAAAAGGAGAAAACTTACAGAAATATCAAACTTTCCATTCTGGTCTTCTGTCCCTGAGGGAGGGAGAATTATAAAATGAAACACATCAGCTTGGCTGCCCCTCAATGTGAACAGCTTTCTATGTGTAGAGGCCTAATTTATAGATTTACTCTGGAGATCAGATTTCTAGACCAGCCTCTCATGTTAATATTCTAATTCTTGGTTTGTGATTGGATCATGGCTATTTACCCATGAATACATTATTTTCCTCTGAACAGTATTTGTGATCTTTCTCATAGATAGTGTCAGGCTGCAATTGGCATCTCTCTTCAAAAGAGTCAGAAGGTGTGTTCTCAGCAAGGCCCATGGAAAAACTGGAGACAGGAGACTGCTTTTCCCAGGATAACAGATGTAGGGAACTTTTTGAGAGATGCAGTCTAAGACAGATATTGTTATTTACTGCTCGTCACATATATATATATATATATATATATATATATACATACATACATATTTCACTACAATCAACTATAATGGCACCAATTATTGATATAGGTGAAAAACTTACATTTCTGGCATCTACATCAGCAGAACTATCAGCCAGTGATATTTCTAAGCTCCAGCACCTGCAGAATCCGAGAAATGGATTTCTACTTAACCGGGTCATACAGCCATTTCACATTTAGACTTAATAGAAAACTAATTCCAGAACAAGAGTAATGATAGTCCCGCTGTCGCTCTATGAGGTTTCCAGCCAGACATATGAAATTAATAAGGTTTTGGTAACTTCTGGACAAGGGGAGTACATTCCATAGCTCCACCCACTCAGTGAAGTCATGAACAGAAGGTATAAGATTATGAAGCGCAATTAGGAGGGTGTCTTTTGCCCGGGAATCCAACTATGAGAGGCTGTGCATTTTGACCTGATGAATTGAGATGGTTCCCCTCCCCCACCAACCATCTCCACATAGAATCATAGAATCATAGAATCGTAGAGTTGGAAGGGACCTCCTGGGCCATCTGGTCCAACCCCCTGCTCAAAGCAGGATTCGCTAAATCATCCCAGTCAGATGTCTGTCCAGCCTCTGTTTGAAGACTTCCATTGAAGGAGAACTCGCCACTTCTCGTGGCAGCCTGTTCCACTCATTGATCACTCTAACTGTCAAAAAGTTTTTTCTAATATCTAATCTGTGTCTCTTCCCATTCAGTTTCATCCCATTGCTTCTAGTCTTTCCTTGTGCAAATGAGAATAAAGTTGATCCTTCTACAATGTGACAGCCCTTTAGATATTTGTAGACAGCTATTAAGTCTCCTCTCAGTCTTCTCTTTTGCAAACTAAACATTCCCAAATCCTGCAACCTTTCCTCATAAGACAGGGTTTGCAGACCGGTCACCATTCTGGTCGCTCTTTTCTGAACTTGCTCCAGTTTGTTGATGTCTTTTTTAAAATGTGGTGCCCAAAACTGGACACAATATTCCAGATGAGGTCTGACCAAAGAGGAGTAGAGGGAAATAATGACTTCACGTGATCTAGACTGTATGCTTCTGTTAATACATCCTAGAATTGCATTTGCCTTTTTTGCTGCTGCATCACACTGTTGACTCATATTCAGTCTGTGATCTATTAGTATACCCAAGTCTTTTTCACATGTGCTGTCACTTAGCCCTATTCCTCCCATTCTATATATGCTTTTTTCATTTTTATTGCCCAGATGTAGTACTTTGCATTTCTCCCTGTTAAAAACCATTCTGTTAGTTGCTGCCCACTTCTCCAGTTTATTTAAATCTTTTTGAATCATCTCTCTCTCCTCTCTAGTATTAGCTATCCCTCCTAGCTTTGTGTCATCAGCAAATTTAATCAGTTTACCCTCAATTCCTTCATCTAAATCGTTGATAAACATGGCGTACCAGTAACTGAAACATTTAAGCTCATCTTCAATACATCTATTTTGTAATTGCTTGTACATAATGTAGATTGTCTCAATTGTAATACCTTTTTATATTTTTGTAGACACTGCCTATTTCTTTTTGGAGTAAAAGCTATAACACACTGCTCAAAAAAATAAAGGGAACACTTAAACAACAGAATATAACTCCAAGTAAATCAAACTTCTGTGAAATTGACTGTGAAACTGTCCACTTAGGAAGCAACACTGACTGACAATCAATTTCACATGCTGTTGTGCAAATGGAATAGACAACAGATGGAATTTAATTGGCAATTATCAAGACACACTCACCCACAAAGCACTCCATGGCTCAGCACCACCCTACATCTCCTCCCTTGTTTCAGTCTACCATCCTACCCGTGCCCTCCGTTCTGCTGATGACCTGAGGTTAGCATCCTCAATAATCAGAACCTCCCACTCCCGTCTCCAAGACTATACACGTGCTGCGCCAATTCTTTGGAATGCATTTCCCAGGTCAATACGAGTAGTCCCCAATCCCTACAATTTTAAGCGTGCCCTGAAAACTCATTTATTCAGACTGGCCTACCGCCTCAACACATTAACCTAACTATCCCTGTGTGGCACAGTCAAAAGTTTTACCATAACCAGGTTCCCTGTATCATGTTCCCACATGCTTTATGCATCCATTAGCCCTCTGTGTCCGTACTGTTACACACATAACATTATGGCTGGTCCATACTGTGACGAACAGCCCACGGCCGTTCGTCCACTTACGGGCGACGACTAACGGGAGTCCCGCTGCCACCAAAACTCGACGGACAGCGGACCCTGTGTCACCACTATGTCACGATCCCACCACTGACACCGGTGTATCAGCGGACGGAGGGACGTGACACAATGCCGGCACACGGCTATCACAGGCGCAGTGGGGCTTATCTTAGTTATCCCACCACTGGCACCATGTGACAAAAATATCCAGCAAGCTAATCTCGCTCTACAATTTGCCGCAGGGGGAGTTTAATTTGGATGCCCCACCACTGCTATCAATCTTCCAAGTACTGTGGGGATTTATGTATATCCCACTTTCTCAGTTCCACTTTGGAACTCGCAGCTCTCCGGCGCCCCCCTTACCCTCAGGTCAGTCAGGGAACTGCACCTAGGATAATTAGTCGCCGGACGGGCTGCCTGTTGTGAACCGGCAATTAGGCTTCTGCAGTAAGGGAATTATCAATGCTGTGGCTGAAGCCCCTTACTCAGCAATATAAGACCCTTCTAGACTGCCAGCAAGCCGTAATAGCCGTACACAACGCGCTGCCACCAGTCACGGTTACTTAATTCACAGTGTTAAATTAAGAGGGTCCGTGGCAAACCCCTTGAATTAGTAGCGATTATCTATCAAAGGCGTATAGTTCGATTCTTAGAGCATGGAGACAGATCTAAATAATTTCATTTATTTTCCGAAAGAGGACAGTGATTACAGATAAAAGTTGCTATAAAATTGAGACATAAAATATGTACAGTACAGGTATAAAATAAAAGTGGAGAAAACAAAGAGATTACACTCACAGTTCCATATTGTTCCTTAGGCAGACCATGCGGCTTTAAGGGGGGAGGAGCCACACGTCTCCATTCATCTGGAGTTCTTGTCAGCACGGACTCTGCAGCTGTTCTGACCTGGTTTGCCCAGGAAATGCCTTATAGACTTTCCTATGTGACATCACGGAGAGGTGCATTCTGGGTTGATCCCACCTCTCTTATCCAAGTTATGTTTTGGCTACAAAACTTAGATTAGCTATAACTTTATGGGAGAAGCTGGTATGGACTCATCAGTGGTATCATGTTTCCCAGCGTAATGAGCCCATCAAGAAAACATCAAACATCTATGCGATATGACCGTCCATTTGGGCGCAAATCATATCTCATGTTCTGGGCAGGGTGGAACTTCGAAAGAGACACGGTATCGAAGCTGGGACCGCTCAGGTTACAAAAATATGATTTTCATATCTCTACTGGGTATGGTTTTCGTAATATGACTTTTATGCTTCCCATATACCGGCATACAGCCTGTGTTTTTCCGAACAAAGGGATCCCTTCCCCCTGCTCTTCGAGAGGAAGTTGGTTTAAGGTTTCAGAGCTAGCCCAGGCAGGGGGGCACTGGTCAGTGTGTGAGTGAGCCATGGGCGAAAAGAGGAGGGGGGAAGGTGCTGCATGAGCTGACAGCCTGCATTGGCATAGAGGGCTGGATTTTTCTGGAAAGTTACAACAGAAAACATCATATTTTGTAGACAAAACCCCATACCTCACAGACATTGTACATCACACATACAATCAGGGCAACTGTTACCACCCACCTTTCGTGTCTCCCTCTTTCCTCATAGATTGTAAGCTTGCGAGCAGGGCCCTCATTCCTCTTGATATCTGTTATGATCTATGTGATTATTGTTGTGCTGTAATGTCTATCGTCTGTACAAGTCCCCTCTGAAATGTAAAGTGCTGCGGAATATGTCGGCGCTATAGAAATAAAATTTATTATTATTATTCTGCAAATGGGGACCACAGACCACATCTCAGTACCAATGCTTTCAGGCTGTTTTGGTCACTTTTGAATGTTGGTTGTGCTTTCACACTCGTGGTGGCATGAGACGGACTCTACAATCCACACAAGTGGCTCATGTAGTGCAGCTCATCCAGGATGGCACATCAATGCGAGCTGTGGCAAGAAGGTTTGCTGTGTTTGTCAGCGTAGTGTCCAGAGGCTGGAGGTGCTACTAGGAGACAGACCAGTACACCAGATGTGGAGGGGTCCGTAGGAGGGCAACAACCCAGCTGCAGGCCCGCTGACTCCACCATTATGCAAGGAGGAACAGGAGGAGCACTGCCAGAACCCTTCGAAATGACCTCCAGCAGGCCACAAATGTGCATGTGTCTGCACAAGCGGTTAGAAACTGACTCCATAAGGATGGTCTGAGTGCCTGACGTCCACAGATGGGGGTTGTGCTCACAGCCCAAGACCGTGCAGGACTCTTGGCGTTTGCCACAGAACCCCAGGATTGGCAAATTCGCCACTGGTGCCCTGTGCTCTTCACAGATGAAAGCAAGTTCACACTGAGCACATGTGACAGACGAGACAGAGTCTGGAGACGCCGTGGAGAGCGATCTGCTGCCAGCAACATCCATCAGCATGACTGGTTTGGCAGTGGGTCAGTAATGGTGTGGGGTGGCATTTCTTTGGAGGGCCTCACAGCCCTCCATGTGCTCACCAGATGTAGCCTGACTGCCATTAGGTACCAAGATGAGATCCTCAGACCCCTTGTGAGGCCATATGCTGGTGCGGTTGGCCCTGGGTTCCCCCTAATGCAGGACAATGCCAGACCTCATGTGGCTGGAGTGTGTCAGCAGTTCCTGCAAGATGAAGGCATTGAAGCTATGGACTTGGACGAAGCTATGGAAGCATTGAAGCTATGGACGATTTGGATTTATGGATCACTGAGTGAATTACTTATACGATGGACTACTTGCTAGAGATGGGGTGCACCTTACGAAGACAGGAAAACATGTATTTGGAAGTCGCCTTGCTACACTTGTAAGGAGAGCTTTAAACTAGAACAACATGGGAAGGGAAGCAAAAGACCAGAAAAAGCCATACACCTGACAAATGCTATTGAGAACTCTGCTATTAGAAGTGGAAAGGAAGAACAAAGACAAAAGAATCTAATTAATAAAAATATTGGAGAAAGAGAAACCAATCACAAACTAAAATGTTTCTATACTAATGCACAAAGCATGGGCAACAAACAAGGAGAATTGGAACTACTAACACAGGAAAAGAAATATGATGTCATTGGAATCACTGAGACTTGGTGGGACAATACACATGATTGGAATACAAGACTAGAAGGATACAACTTATTTGCAAGAAACAGACTTGATAAACGAGGAGGTGTCGCATTGCATGTTAGAAACGCGTATATCTGCACAGAGATCCAAGCTTCAGAGACTGGGAGTTCTGTGGAAACTGGGTAACAAAACAAGGACAGAACAATGGAAAGGACACCATTGTAGGCATTTACTACAGGCCGCCTGTGCAAGCTGAAGATATGGATGAACTCTTTATGCATCAAATGGCCAAGTTCTCCAAAAAATATGACATAGTTGTCATGGGAGATTTCAACTATCCAGACATTTGTTGGGATTCTCTCTCAGGCAAAACTAACAGGTCAAGGAAATTCTTATCCTCTCTTGCTGACAACTTTATCTTCCCAAAGGTAGGGGAGAAAAGAAGGGGAACTGCTACCTTGGATCTAATCCTCAAACAGGGAGGAAATGGTTGAGGAGGTAAAAGTGGCTGGGACCCTAGGAGGTAGCGACCATGCTATTTTATAATTTTGGATAACTAGAGGAGGAAGACCTGTGAAGACTCAGACGTCAAGGTTAGATTTCAGAAAGGCAGATATTAAGGGATTCAGAAAGAGAATTGGAGGGATCCAATGGCTGGATATCCTTAAAGACAAAAATGTCCAGGAAGGATGGGAAATCTTGAAAAATGAAATTCTCAAAAGCACAATTGTTAACAATTCCAAAAAGAGGAAAGAATAGGAAGCATTTAAGGAAGCCAGGATGGATGAACACAGAACTTAAGCACATGCTAAAAAGGAAGAAAAAAATGTTTATAAAATGGAAAGAGGGAGGCATATCTAAAGAAGAATATAATGCTGTCTGCAGAACCTGCAGGGCACAAATTAGATTACTAAAGCTGACAATGAATTGAGGCTTGCAAGAGATGTCAAAAGCAATAATAAAGGATTTTGGGGATATGTCAAAAGTAAAAGAAAAGTCAAAGATGCTATAGGATTTTTACAGGATGAAAATGATGAAATGGTAAGACAGGATGTTGAGAAGGCCGAACTTTTAAATTCCTATTTCGCATCTGCTTTCTCTCAGAAAGGAAATGTAACATCAACTCTTCTTCACTGTCCTATTAAGGGAATAGAAGAATCCAGGATATCTATGAACAGAAAGATAGTGAGGAAACACTTAGCTAACCTAAATGAATTCAAGTCTCCAGGTCCAGATGAATTACACCCCAGAGTACTGAAGGAGATAGCAGAAGAAATTTTTGAACCCCTCTCCATAATCTTTGAAAATTCTTGGAGAACAGGAGAAGTCCCAGAAGACTGGAGAAGAGCATATGTTGTTCCTATCTTCAAAAAGGGGAAGAAGGTGGACCCAGGTAACTATAGGCCGGTGAGTCTGACTTCTATACCAGGAAAGATCTTTGAACAAATTATTAAACAACATGTATGTCAGTACCTGGATAAGAATGAAGTGATTAAACAGAGTCAGCATGGGTTTGTAACTAATAAGTCATGTCAGACTAACTTAATTTCCTTCTATGACGGAATCACTGATTGGGTGGATCAAGGAAATGCTGTAGATATAGTATATCTTGACTTCAGCAAAGCATTTGACAAAGTATCTCATACAATCCTTATTGAAAAAATGACTAAGTATGGAATGGACAAGGCAACTGTTAGGTGGATTCATAACTGGCTTAGTGATCGGACCCAAAGAGTGGTTGTAAATGGCTGCACATCCAGTTGGAAGAATGTCTCAAGTGGGGTATCACAGGGCTCTGTCCTGGGCCCTGTATTGTTCAACATCTTTATCAACGATTTAGATGAAGGAATTGAGGGGTAAACTGATTGAATTTGCTGATGACACAAAGCTAGGAGGGATAGCTAATACTAGAGAAGAGAGAGAGAGGATTCAAAAAGATATAAATAAACTGGAGCAGTGGGCAGCAACTAACAGAATGGTTTTTAACAGGGAAAAATGCAAAGTACTACATCTGGGCAATAAAAATGAAAAAAGTGTATATAGAATGGGAGGAATAGGGCTAAGTGACAGCACATGTGAAAAAGACTTGGGTATACTAATAGATCACAGACTGAATATGAGTCAACAGTGTGATGCAGCAGCAAAAAAGGCAAATGCAATTCTAGGATGTATTATCAGAAGCATACAGTCTAGATCACGTGAAGTCATTATTTCCCTCTACTCCTCTTTGGTCAGACCTCATCTGGAATATTGTGTCCAGTTTTGGGCACCACATTTTAAAAAAGACATCAACAAACTGGAGCAAGTTCAGAAAAGAGCGACCAAAATGGTGACCGGTCTGCAAACCATGTCTTATGAGGAAAGGTTGCAGGATTTGGGAATGTTTAGTTTGCAAAAGAGAAGACTGAGAGGAGACTTAATAGCTGTCTACAAATGTCTAAAGGGCTGTCACATTGTAGAAGGATCAACTTTATTCTCATTTGCACAAGGAAATACTAGAAGCAATGGGATGAAACTGAATGGGAGGAGACACAGATTAGATATTAGAAAAAACGTTTTGACAGTTAGAGTGATCAATGAGTGGAACAAGCTGCCACGAGAAGTGGTGAGTTCTCCTTCAATGGAAGTCTTCAAACAGAGGCTGGACAGACATCTGACTGGGATGATTTAGCGAATCCTGCTTTGAGCAGGGGGTTGGACCAGATGGTCCAGGAGGTCCCTTCCAACTCTACGATTCTATGACTGGCCCGCCCGTTCCCCAGACCTGAATCCCATTGAGTACATCATGTCTCGCTCCATTAACCAACGTCACGTTGCACCACAGACTGTCCAGGAGCGAATGCTTTAGTCCAGGTCTGGGAGGAGATCCCTCAGGAGACCATCTGCCACCTCATCAGGAGCATGCCCAAGCAGTGTAGGGAGGTCATACAGCCATAGGGAGGTCATACAGGCACGTGGAGGTCACACACACTACTGAGCCTCATTTTGACTTGTTTTAAGGACATTACATTCCACTTTAGTTTTGTGAGTGACTACAAATCCAGGCCTCTATTGGTCAATAAATTTGTTTTCCATTGATTATTTTTGTGTGATTTTGTTTTCTGCTCATTCAACTTTGTACAGAACAAAGTATTCAATGAGAATATTTCATTCATTCCGATCTAGGATGTGTTACTTGAGTGTTCCCTTTATTTTTTTGAGCAGTGTATTAACTAGTTTGGTTTTCCTTGCTCTAATAACTTATTGCCACGTCCTCAGAACGAAGTCAACACTACTGATTGGGTTGGCTCCTTACCCGATATTATTCATAATATTATAATAGGAGCTGGTGGTAGCGAAATGTTCTGGGCTTTTGGGGGGACACTGGCAGTGACGGACAGAGTTTTATAAGGGTATTTCTTGACTGGTAATAGTTATACCGCCATCACTGCAGCGTGCCCAATAGCCAGTACACAGCAAGGCGGCCCATATGGCGACTACTTATCCTAGGTGTAGTCCCCTGACTGACCTGAGGGTAAGGGGGGCGCCGGAGAGCTGCACGTTCCAAACCGGAACTGGACAGTGGGATATAACAGCCCAGTTCATGACAGTCTGCTTGACAATTTTTCCTCTAAGATAGCACACAGACCCATTGATAATGTCCTCAAAGTAGGATAGGAGTAAGACATGACTGGAGTCTATCAGATCTCAATCTTAGATCCATGATTTTAACATGAGGGAATAACGCATTTCATGAAACTACGGGTCTGTTTTATCCGACAAAACGGTCTTGATGGCACATGGGCATTTCACACTGTGTGCATGTAACCCAACGAGCACTGATGTTGCTGAAACATAAAACTAAAGCATGCAGTAAATTCCCACAGACGAGAAGGGAGCCCTGACACCCCGGGTCAGCCACGGGGAGAAACAGGCACAGACCTTTCAAGGTTGGCAAGAATTGTACTTGTTGGAGCAGTTTCTGGTCTCCTCCTGTAGATAATTCTAAGACTGGAAATATTGAAAACACTTTAGATAAAACACAATCAGGAGCAGTTAAACATTTTGTGGAAAAACATAATTGCATTAAAGGCATTTGCATTGATTTGCCATAGAAAGGGTTAATAAGACTATCAAAGATGGGGACTAAAGGAAAAAGCTGCTGTTGCTGGATCCTGGAACTAAACGCCAAATTCCACAATGACAAATTTTAAGAGATTTGTTATATTAAAGAATTTTCTGATCATTGCAATGATGTGAATAGTGTGAAATATACACAGCCAGTGGGAGGGGAAGGTCACGCAAGATCCCACCGCTGCCACCAAGTTGTCAACGAACAGTACTCTGCTGCCTCCAATCGTCGGTTAACCCCCTCACGACCTTTGACGCCACGTAGGCGTCATGAAAAGTCGTGCCAAAACGACCCCCCTGCGGGTCAGGTGACCGGGGTCACTGAAGGGTCACCTGACCCGCACACAGAGGACACCTTATAGTTAACCACAGGGGGCGTGGCTTAGCCCCCACGTGCCTACAATCGCTCTGATTGGCTGTTAAAAGTGAAACTGCCAATCAGAGCGATTGTAATATTTCAATAAAATTTGATGAAATATTACAAATCCAGCTATGGCCGATGCTGAAATAGCATCGGGCATGGCTGGAGACACTGAACTGACCCCCCCAACTGACTGAGAGCGCCGATCGGCCGCCGCCACCATCTGACGGCGCTGATCGGCAGCCGCTGTCAAAATCTGCTCCCCTGCCTTCCCTCCGGTCCCCCGCCCTCCGATCACCCCCTTTCACCCTGCACGGTGGTTCCAAAGTCCTTCTGGCCGTCCCAGTTTGCCGACGTCCTGGATGATGGGAGCCGCCATCTTGGAAAATGGCGGGCGCATGCGCAGAGCACCCGCCGGGAATGTGCGACCTGCAGATTCATTTATTTTAATCACTTTCGCAGTGATCAAAATAAAAAAAAAGTAAATCACCGCCCCCCCTTATCACCCCCATAGGTAGGGACATATAATAAAATAAAGAAAATATTTTTATTTTTCAATTAGGGTTAGGGCTAGGGTTAGGGTTGGAATTAGGGTTAGAAATAGGGTTAGGCTTAGAATTAGGATTAGGGTTGGAATTACGGTTAGGGTTGAAATTAGGGTTAGGGGTGGGTTGGGATTACGGTTAGGCTTGTGGTTAGGGTTAGAGTTGGGATTAGGGTTAGGGGTGAGTTGGGGTTAGGGGTGTGGTTAGGGTTATGGTTGGGATTAGGGTTAGGGGTGTGTTGAGGTTAGGGTTGTGGTTAGGGTTATGATTAGGGTTGGGATTAGGGTTAGGGGTGTGTTGAGGTTAGGGTTGGAGATAGAATTGAGGGGTTTCCACTGTTTAGGCACATCACGGGGTCTCCAAATGCGACATGGCGCCACCATTTATTCCAGCCAATTTTGCATTCAAAAAACAGTGCTCCCTCCAATTCAAGCCCCGATGTGTGCCCAAACAGTGGTTTACCCCCACATATGGGGTATCAGTGTATTCAGGAAAAATTGCACAACAAATTTGGGGGTCCAAATTTATCCTGTTACCCTTGGGAAAATAAAAAATTTGGTGCTAAATATCAATTTTTGAGGAAAAATTTTATTTTTTATTTTCACGGCTCTGCTTTATAAACTTCTGTGAAGCACTTGGGGGTTCAAAGTGCTCACCACACATCTAGATTAGTTCCTTGGGTGGTCTAGTTTCCAAAATGGGGTCACTTGTGGGGTGTTTCCACTGTTTAGGTACGTCAGGGGCTCTGCAAACGTAACATGACACCCGCAGACCATTCCATCAAGTCGGCATTTCAAAACGTCACTGCTCCCCTTCCGAGCCCCAACGTGTGCCCAAACAGTGGTCCCCCCACATATGGGGTATCAGCGTACTCAGGACAAACTGGACAACAACTTTTGGCATCCAAATTTATCCTGTTACCCTTGTGAAAATAAAAAATAGTAGGCTAAAAATCATTTTTTGGGCAAAACAAAATGATTTTTTATTTTCACTGCTGTGTTATAAATTTCTGGAAGCACTTGGGGGTTCAAAGTGCTCACCACACATCTAGATAAGTTCCTTTGGGGGTCTAGTTTCCAAAATGGTGTCATTTGTGGGGAAGCTCCAATGTTTAGGCACACAGGGGCTCTCCAAACGCGACATGGAGTCCGCTAACGATTGGAGCTAATTTTCCAATCAAAAAGTCAAATGGCGCTCCTTCCCTTCCGGGCCCTGCCGTGCGCACAAACAGTGGTTTATGACCACATATGAGGTATCGGTGTACTCAGGAGAAATTGCCCACAAATTTTTGGATCCATTTTATCCCATTGCCCATGTGAAAAAGAAAAAACTGAGGCTAAATAAAATTTGTGAAAAAAAGTACTTTTTTTTTTTTACGGATCAATTTGTGAAGCACCTGGGGGTTCAAAGTGCTCACTATGCATGTAGATAAGTTCCTTGGAGGGTCTAATTTCCAAAATGGGGTCACTTGCGGGGGAGCTCCAATGTTTAGGCGCACAGTGGCTCTCCAAACGTGACATGGCAACCGCTAAATATTCCAGCATATTTTCCATTCAAAAAGTCAAATGGCGCTCCTTCCCTTCCGGGTCCTGCCGTGTGCCCAAACAGTGGTTTATGACCACATATGAGGTATCGGTGTACTCAGGAGAAATTTCCCAACAAAATTTAGGATCCATTTTATCCTGTAGCCCATGTGAAAATGAAAAAATTGATGCTAAAAGAAAATTTGTTGGAAAAATTAAAATGTCCATTTTTTCTTTCCACGTTGCTTTAGTTCCTGTGAAACACCTGAAGGGTTAATAATCTTCTTGAATGTAGTTTTGATCAGCTTGAGGGGTGCAGTTTTTAGTATGGTGTCACTTTTGGGTATTTTCTGCCATATAGACCGCTCAAAGTGACTTCAAATGTGAGGTGGTCCCTAAAAAAAATGTTTTTTGTAAATTTTGTTGTAAAAATGAGAAATCGCTGGTCAACTTTTAACCCTTATAACTTCCTAACAAAAAAAAGTTTCCAAAATTGTGCTGATGTAAAGTAGACATGTGGGAAATGTTATTTATTAACTATTTTATGTCACATAACTCTCTGGTTTAACAGAATAAAAATTAAAAATTTGAAAATTGCGAAATTTTCAAAATTTTCGTTTTTTTCACAAATAAATGCAAAAATTATCGACCTAGATTTACCACTAACGTGAAGCCCACTATGTCATGAAAAAACAGTCTCAGAATCGCTAGGATACGTTGAAGCGTTCCTGAGTTATTACCTCATAAAGGGACACTGGTCAGAATTGCAAAAAATAGCCAGGTCATTAAGGTCAAAATAGGCTGCGTCATGAAGGGGTTAATTGTGAATTGACAATTATTGGGGAACTCCCAGTTACTGTGGTAAATACACCACTTTCATAGAAAAAAATAAAATGCTTATAGAGATGTTAGAGCTTGCACTCTGATTGGCTGATCCCCCGCCTTTGGAATTAACCATTAGGAGTTTCCTTGGTTACCTAACAGATGTCAAGCCCTGCTTCAGGAATGTGGAGCACCTTTAGGACAGACATAAGACTTTTAAAAATGTAAAGACCTTGGATCTCTTTGCTTACTAGAAAATAAGAAAGGAGGCTTGCATGAACTATGTTGATCCAATAGATATGTTTTTCCTATTTTCGGAAATGTGATGAAGTGGTGAATGAAAAGCATGGTTTCAATTTGCTGAGTATCAGTCCCTTATTCAATTGAAAGGAATCTGGCTACACCTGTCACATTCATCATCCTGATTCTATCTTCACATATTACATCTCTATCGAGCACCTGCGATTTTCAGGAGAAAAGATGTAGTCAATGTAGGGAAGGTCAAGATTTTCTGAAACTGAAGCCACATCCTCAACAATAAAAGTGTGCGCATGGAGTACTCATAAGGGAGGAAAAGAAAGTGTTCCAATGATCTTATGTTGCTCCTAAAAGTCACGAGATAACCAGATAATCCGGTATATAAAAAGTAAAATTACAAATATCGTAAGCGCAAATTACCATATAGCTGAACACAGTAAGAGAACGCTAGTTCTAATACCCTGACCAATAGTCATCCGTAGCCAAAGCAGCATGAATGTAGGTTCAAAATATAGAACGAAAAGCCCTCTACCGACGAGGCGGTGAACAATCCTTCTTCCAATAGCCGCTTTCAGTAAAAAAGAGGAGTCGCTGTGCGCTGCCGCATGTGAACGGTTCACTAGAATAACAGCAATGGTAAGCTCAATAATTAAAAGAATGGTACCGGAAGAAATAATGCGACAAGTAGTCCTCCTTCCTATAGGGTGAGGGTGAAGTACCGCTTTCAGTTTCAGCGTGTGGAAAAAGGTGTAGACAGGTGTAAACTAGTTTCAGAGGCAACCTCTTATCAATAAACCTCCAGCTGTGAAGCGGCCGTGAGCGGCCTCTTGTGCTCCCGGCGTCTGTAAGCAGCTTCAGGCGTCCAGGACCTAAGTGACGCGAGTCAGCACGTGACCCGACCGGCTTCACTAGCTAGTGGTTGCGGCAGGGACCAAAAAATCCAACGCGTTTCAAAGACAGACTGTCTTCTTCCTCAGGGATGGCCCCCCTCACCATGAGGTTTATTTATACAGTCCCTGCCGTTATCGTTCGTTTCAACCTCACTCACTTAATAAAAACCAAACAATTCAGTTTCACTATTTAACCCTTTTGGTATTAACGTGTCCAATGTGAATATCCACCGACTTTCAGCATGCGACATTCGTTTTATATGATTGCGCTTGCGCATTTGTGGCTTAACATGTTCAACTCCTGCAAAAATCAAATGGCTTATGTATCCTCCATGGCATTCTACAAAATGTTTAGATAAGGGGTGACCCAGGAATTTTTTCTTTATATATTTGAAGCCACATCCTATGTCCAACCCTTTAAGGAGTCATCAACGGGAAGTGTGTAGATATAACCTAGGAGCTAATTAAAGGCAAATGCCAACTTTTGGGCCTCAGTACTTGGAGTCACAGTTCACTGTGGATGCTGTCAGTTTTCCTGAAGTGCCTCTCTCCATAAATCTGAAGCCCTTGCTGTGAAGACAGATTTAGTAAGTTTCTTCTGTTTATCCTCTTTATTTTGTCATTGTATATGTTGTATTGTTTTTGTCCCCTTTGTAAAATCTTTTGTATATTTTTTATAAACACTGCCTTTTGTTCAGGATTAAATATATAATTTAATATTTCTGTTCTTTTTGTTCTGTAAACCGCACCCCGATGTCATACACTACCAAAAATCAGGTGTCCAGCCAGTATAAAAAAAACTGGTGGTGGCAGCAAGTAGTTCTTGGGTTTATCTTGGAGTTGGTGTGTGTATAAGAGACCACTGCACCGTTTTATAAAAATCAGCTTCTCTCCATGTCTGACAGCCATTCCATTCCAGGGTCAGTTGAATTCCAACCAGAGTACACCTCATTCTACTTAATGTGCTTCTGATTAGGTGATCATCTGAACCAAATCTTATTTATGAGGGAAAGTATTAAAAAAAACCCTGCTGTGGTGTTTACAATCCTCTTGCAATAGGACAAGCTGGATGGCAAAATTAGTGCTGATATCCCAAAAGTAATAGGAATGAAAAAATAACTTTTAATCATAGAATCATAGAATCGTAGAGTTGGAAGGGACCTCCTGGGCCATCTGGTCCAACCCCCTGCTCAAAGCAGGATTCGCTAAATCATCCCAGTCAGATGTCTGTCCAGCCTCTGTTTGAAGACTTCCATTGGAGGAGAACTCACCACTTCTCGTGGCAGCCTGTTCCACTCATTGATCACTCTAACTGTCAAAAAGTTTTTTCTAATATCTAATCTGTGTCTCCTCCCATTCAGTTTCATCCCATTGCTTCTAGTCTTTCCTTGTGCAAATGAGAATAAAGTTGATCCTTCTGCAATGTGACAGCCCTTTAGATATTTGTAGACAGCTATTAAGTCTCCTCTCAGTCTTCTCTTTTGCAAACTAAACATTCCCAAATCCTGCAACCTTTCCTCATAAGACAGGGTTTGCAGACCGGTCACCATTCTGGTCGCTCTTTTCTGAACTTGCTCCAGTTTGTTGATGTCTTTTTTAAAATGTGGTGCCCAAAACTGGACACAATATTCCAGATGAGGTCTGACCAAAGAGGAGTAGAGGGAAATAATGACTTCACGTGATCTAGACTGTATGCTTCTGTTAATACATCCTAGAATTGCATTTGCCTTTTTTGCTGCTGCATCACACTGTTGACTCATATTCAGTCTGTGATCTATTAGTATACCCAAGTCTTTTTCACATGTGCTGTCACTTAGCCCTATTCCTCCCATTCTATATATGCTTTTTCCATTTTTATTGCCCAGATGTAGTACTTTGCATTTCTCCCTGTTAAAAACCATTCTGTTTGTTGCTGCCCACTTCTCCAGTTTATTTAAATCTTTTTGAATCCTCTCTCTCTCTTCTCTAGTATTAGCTATCCCTCCTAGCTTTGTGTCATCAGCAAATTTAATCAGTTTACCCTCAATGCCTTCATCTAAATCAGTGATAAAGATGTTGAACAATACAGGGCCCAGGACAGAGCCCTGTGGTACCCCACTTGAGACATTCTTCCAACTGGATGTGCAGCCATTTACGACCACTCTTTGGGTCCGATCTCTAAGCCAGTTATGAATCCACCTAACAGTTGCCTTGTCCATTCCATACTTAATCATTTTTTCAATAAGGATTGTATGAGAGACTTTGTCAAATGCTTTGCTGAAGTCAAGATATACTATATCTACAGCATTTCCTTGATCCACCCAATCAGTGATACCGTCATAGAAGGAAATTAAGTTAGTCTGACATGACTTATTAGTTACAAACCCATGCTGACTCTGTTTAATCACTTCATTCTTATCCAGGTATTGACATACATGTTGTTTAATAATTTGTTCAAAGATCTTTCCTGGTATAGAAGTCAGACTCACCGGCCTATAGTTACCTGGGTCCACCTTCTTCCCCTTTTTGAAGATAGGAACAACATTTGCTCTTCTCCAGTCTTCTGGCACTTCTCCTGTTCTCCAAGAATTTTCAAAGATTATAGAGAGGGGTTCAAAAATTTCTTCTGCTATCTCCTTCAGTACTCTGGGGTGTAATTCATCTGGACCTGGAGACTTGAATTCATTTAGGCTAGCTAAGTGTTTCCTCACTATCTTTCTGTTTATAGATATCCTGGATTCTTCTATTCCCTTAATAGGACAGTGAATAACAGTTGATGTTACATTTCCTTTCTGAGAGAAAACAGATGCAAAATAGGAATTTAAAAGTTCAGCCTTCTCAACATCCTGTCTTACCATTTCATCATTTTCATCCTGTAAAAATCCTATAGCATCTTTGACTTTTCTTTTACTTTTGACATATCCCCAAAATCCTTTATTATTGCTTTTGACATCTCTTGCAAGCCTCAATTCATTTTCAGCTTTAGCTAATCTGATTTGTGCCCTGCAGGTTCTGCAGACAGCATTATATTCTTCTTTAGATATGCCTCCCTCTTTCCATTTTATAAACATTTTTTTCTTCCTTTTTAGCATGTGCTTAAGTTCTGTGTTCATCCATCCTGGTTTCCTTAACTGCTTCCTATTCTTCCCTCTTTTCGGAATTGTTAACAACTGTGCTTTGAGAATTTCATTTTTCAAGATTTCCCATCCTTCCTGGACATTTTTGTCTTTAAGGATATCCAGCCATTGGATCCCTCCAATTCTCTTTCTGAATCCCTTAAAATCTGCCTTTCTGAAATCTAACCTTGACGTCTGAGTCTTCACAGGTCTTCCGCCTCTAGTTATCCAAAATTCTAAAATAGCATGGCAAAGGAGTTGAAAAAAAAAAGTCTTGAGTGAGGAAAAGAAGGGCTCAATTCTGGCTTTACTAGCAGAGGGATACAGTTGCCTCCATCCTTAAAATTTCAAAGACGGCAGTCCAATACGAGGTCAAGCAGCAGACATTGGGGCAACAAAGCTACAGACTGGCAGAGGGCGAAAACGACTCTCCACTGACCGGGATGACCATCATTTTATTTGATTGTCACTCAGCAACCGCAGGATGACATCAAGTGACCTACAAAAGGAATGGCAAATGGCAGCAGGGGTGAAGTGCACAGCAAGAACAGTTTGTAACAGGCAGGGCTCAAGTCATGTAAAGGTAGAAAAAAAGCCTTTCATCAATGAGAAGCAAAAGAGAACCAGGCTGAAATTTGCCAAAGACCATAAGGATTTGACCATAGAGGACTGGAGTAAGGTAATCTTCTCTGATGAGTCTAATTTTCAGCTTTGCCCAACACCTGGTCGTCTAATGGTTAGACGGAGACCTGGAGAGGCGTACAAGCCGCAGTGTCTTGCACCCACTGTGAAATTTGGTGGAGGATCGGTGATGATCTGGGGATGCTTCAGCAAGGCTGGAATTGGGCAGGTTAATCTTTGTGAAGGACGTATAAATCAAGCCGCATACAAGGTTATCCTGGAAAAATAGTTGATTCTTCTGCTCAGGCAATGTTCCCCAGCTCTGAGGACTATGCGCCATGCCACACAGCTAGGTCAATGTGTGATGAAGGACCACCACATCACAGCCCTGTCATGGCCACCCAATCTCCAGACCTGAACCCCACTGAGAACCTCTGGAATGTAATCAGGAGGAAGATGGATAGTCACAACCCATCAATGAACTGCTTAAATTTTTGCACCAGGAGCGGCATAAGGTCGCCCAAAAGCAGTGTGACAGACTGGAGGAAAGCAGCCAAGACGCAGGAAAGCTGGGATTAACAATCATGGTGATTCCACAAAATACTGATCTCTTAACTCTTTTTGAGGTAAAACATTAGTATTGTTGTTTCTAAATGATTATGAACTTGTTTTCTTAGCATTATTTGAGGTCTACAAGCACTGTTTTTTTCTTATTTTGACCATTTCTCATTTTCTGAAAATAAATACAAAATTTATTGCTTGGAAATTCGGAGACATGTTGTCAGTAGTTTATAGAATAAAAGAGCAATTTACATTTTACTCAAAAATATACAGAGAAAAATCTCTTCATTTTTGCCAGAGCTGAATATATACAGTATATTAAATATTCCATGTGTTGGAATATATACTAAAGGATCAGTTAGTTTCCCAATAAGCTGGCTATTAGTGGAAACGGCCTGTGGTCTGCTTTCTTAATCGCGTAATTGTCTGGACGATAGGTGACAGCAGAGGGCTGATCATGACAAAAAGATTACAACGTAGCGGATCTGTGCGTCCTCCCAGGCGGTGATCTTTGACAATTGGTGGCAGCGGTGGGATATTACAGAGCATCAGTGGTTGGTTTCAGCAATCATCCCTGTCACTGAAAACTTGCATGGCTCTTGAAAATTCTGTGCAAAGTTTTGAGGAATCAGACTGTGTTTTTGGTATTTATTTTTTGTCTGGGACAATAATGTACGTGTAGCAGTTACAACTCCCTCCCATCCTCCCTCACCCGGTCCCTCTATTCTTGTTTTTCTGTCCTATCTTTTGTTTGGTAATGTTGGCTACGGTTGGAGAGCCCTGGTAGAACCAGCAGACCATGGAGGTTCTTATTGCTCTCTGTGCAATGAGACAGATTGACTCCACAAGCAAAACCAGACACCAAATAATTGCTAAACTGTTGCGGCGAGATGCAGGTCAAGTCCGTCACCTGAGCCCTGATGAAAGGGAGGCCAGCCAAGGTATAGGTCATGATGCTGCAGAGGTCCCACCTGTGATTGTCAGCCACATCTGCAACCAGGGTAGCGTGGACCCCCCCCTGCAGATGGCCTTGCAGCAATTCGATGCAGACGACCATGAGGGAAGCCTGAACCTGATTCAGCAGTATCGAGAGGCTGAGTGAGTCAAGTAACAGGCCCAAGCCAAGCATCAGTACCAGCTAGAGTTGGCTCGAATCCAGAAGGAGACATCCACCCAACTGAGCTGTTAGTCCAATTATGCCAACAGCTTTAAACCCTAACCATTCTCTTGGACAAGGATGGGGACTTGGACATATTTCTGTGGCAGTTTGAATTGTCTGGCAGGCAGTACCATCTGCCTGATGACAAGTGGACCTGATATTTAACTCCAGGGCCTGTGAAATAAGACCCTTAAAGTGTTTGCTTCTCTCCCTCGAGATCAAGGTGGAGACTACGAGGTCATCAAACAAGCCCTGATAAGAAAGTGCCAGCTGACTCCAGAGGTGTTATGGAAAAAGTTCTGAGTACTCCAGCGTGGACCATGACCGCTATAGCGATGCGCTGGACGAGCTCAGAACACAACTTTAAGCAGTGGGTCCAAAAACTGTCAGTCACCACTTTCGAGGAACTGAAGGACCTAATGGTGAAAGACCAGTTTCTCCTTCTTTGCCCTGTGGAGGTGCAACAGTTCGTGCTGGACTGGAAGCCAAAGAAGGCCTCTAAAGCCGCACAGATTACAGAACCTCTGAGGCGCACTGTACCCCCGAGGTGCAGAAGTTAGCTGTCACCAGCTAGAAAGGGGGTAAGCCAACAACCACCACCAATACCCTGTCCAGCAAATCTTTAGAAGTTCCTACCTCATTTTCTAGCACTTGGCCAGCATCTGACTCCTGCCAGTGCTATACCTGCGACTGAACCGGTCATATCAGCCTAGTCTGCAAGGAGAGGCAGAAGATGAACCCTGTACCTGAAGCCCAGGGGCCTACTGCAGCCATTTTTTGGTAGGTGGATGAGTCCGTGAAAATTTGCAACTAGTTACTGCTGTGAGCAACATTGTTACTCTTGGGTTCAAGGACACCGATGAAGAACGAACCCTCATCTGCCTTAAGTTTGTGTTACCTGAAGAACTCCTCCCCGGGAAGACCTTGTCACTGGGTTTGGAGGTGCTCTCCATCCCTTACCGCTGGCCCGGGTTGTTGTGGATTTGGGTGTGAGGAGAGGGTTAAAGGAAGTGGGGGTGTTGGAGAATCTCCCCACAAATGTGTTACTGGGAACTGATCTGGGATGGTTGTTTTCCCAATATAGTCCTGACAACATTCCCAAAGGCCAGAAAGTCATTCATTTCAAAGGTTGATACTATGAATGTCAATGTGATGTTCAATGCTCAAAAAAATAAAGGGGACACTAAAATACCAAATCCTAGATATCACTGAATGAAATATTCCAGTTGCAAATCTTTATTCATTACATAGTGGAATGCGTTGAGAACAATAAATCATAAAAATGGTCAATATAAATCCAAATTAATATCCCATGAAGGTCTGGATTTGGAATGATACTGAAAATCAAAGTGGAAAATCAAATTACAGATTGATCAAACTTCAGTGGAAATGCCTCATGACAAGGAAAAGATGCTCAATAGTGTGTGTGGCCTCCACGTGCCTGTATGACCTCCCTACGACACCTGAGCATGCTCCTGATGAGGCAGCGGATGGTCTCCTGAGGGATCTCTTCCAAGGCATCGACTAAAGCATCCGCCAACTCCTGGACAGTCTGTGGTGCAATGTGATGTTGGTGGATGGAGCGAGACATGATGTCCCAGATGTGCTCAATCGGCATCAGGTCTGGGGAACGGGCGGGCCAGTCCATAGAGTCAATGCCTTCATCTTGCAGGAACTGCTGACACACCCCAGCCACATGAGGTCTGGCATTGTCCTGCATTAGGAGGAACCCAGGGCCAACCGCACCAGCATATGATCTCACAAGGGGTCTGAGGATCTCATCTCGGTACCTAATCACAGTCAGGCTACCTCTGGTAAGCATATGGAGGGCTGTGTGGCCCTCCAAAGAAATGCCACCCCACACCATTACTGACCTACTGCCAAACCGGTCATGCTGAAGCATGTTGCAGGCAGCAGATTGCTCTCCATGGCGTCTCCAGACTCTGTCACATGTGCTCAGTGTGAACCTGCTGTCATCTGTGAAGAGCACAGGGCACCAGTGGCGAATATGCCAATCCTGGTGTTCTGTGGCAAATGCCAAGGGTCCTGCATGGTGTTGGGCTGTGAGCACAACCCCCATCTGTGGACGTCGGGCACTCAGACCATCCTCAGAGAGTCGGTTTCTAATCGTTTGTGCACACATGCACATTTGTGGCCTGCTGGAGGTCATTTTGCAGGGCTCTGGCAGTGCTCCTCTTGTTCCTCCTTGCACAAAGGCGGAGGCAGCGGTCCTGCTGCTGGTTTGTTGCCCTCCTACGGCCCCCTCCACGTCTCCTGGTGTACTGGCTTGTGTCCTGGTAGCTCCTCTAGCCTCTGGACACTACGCTGACAGACACAGCAAACCTTCTTACCATCCTGGATGAGCTGCACTACCTGAGCCACTTGTGTGGGTTGTAGAGTCCGCCTCATGCTACCACAAGTGTGAAAACACAACCAACATTCAAAAGTGACCAAAACATCAGCCAGAAAGCATTGGTACTGAGATGTGGTCTGTGGTCCCCACCTGCAGAACCATTCCTTTATTGAGGGTGTCTTGATAATTTCCAATAATTTCCATCTGCTGTCTATTCCATTTGCACAACAGCATGTGAAATTGATTATTAGTCAGTGTTGCTTCCTAAGTGGGCAGTTTGATTTCACAGAAGTTTGATTTACTTGAAGTTATATTCTGTTGTGTTCCCTTTATTTTTTTGAGAAGTGTATAATGAAAATGAGGGCGAACTTGGCCATGTTACATTGCGGGGTGATGTTGCTGAGGATCCCCTACAAGGAGTGAGCATGATTGCTAAGGGCGATGGGGACACACATGGTGATCATGAAGCAGGGCCTCTCTGACCTTTCCCGGCACCTGCGCACTGCAGTACTTTGCTCTTTCCTCAACAAGGTAGAGAAGTACACCTGCGCAGAAGTACGATGCCGGGAGTGAGGAAGCAAGCAGGACGGTGGCGGCGCAAGAAGATGGGAGGCACTGGACCCGGACCTGCGACACCCATCAGACCAGACCACCTCCAACCCCCCCCCCCCGGGTGAGTATAATAAAACGTATTTTTCTTATCTTTCAGGTCGGACCAGGGGCTTATCTACAGCATTATAGAATGCTGTAGATAAGCCATGAAAGGCAGCAGCCGCATCTTATAGCAGCCAAAACAGGTGACAGGTTCCCTTTAAATGTTTCTTATCACCAAACAAATGTAAAAGACACATAACACAAGTAATAGCAAAATGCAATTTATAAATGAAGGTCTTTATTATTAAAGGGAAAAGAAGTCCCAAGCTACAGGGCCCTGTGTAAAAAAGTTTGCCCCCTAAACCTAACAACTGGTTGAGCTGCCCTTAGCAGCATCAACTGCAACCAAGCGTTTCCAATAACTGGCAATGATTCTTTTACGACGCTCTGGATGAATTTTGGCCTCTCGTCTTTGCAGAAAGAATTGTTGTAATTCAGCCACATTGGAGGTTTCTGAGCATGAACCGCCTTTTTAAGGTCATGCCACAGTATCTCAATCGGATTAAGGTCAGGATTTTGACTAGGCTGCTCCAAAGTTTTGCTTTTCTTAAGCCATTCAGAGGTGCACTTGCTGGTGTGTTTTGGTTCATTGTCCTGCTGCATAACCCAAGTGCGCTTCAGCTTGAGGTCACGAACAGATGGCCTGATATTCTGCTTCAGGATTTTTTGGTAGACAGCCGAATTCATGGTTTCATTTACTTAGGCAAGTCTTCCAGGGCCTGGAGCAGCAAAACAGCCCCAGACCATCACACTTCCACTAACATTTTTTACTGTTGCTATGATGTTATTTTTCTGAAATGCTGTGTTACTTCTACACCAGATGTAATGGGACATACACCTTCCAAAAAGTTAAACTTTTGTCTCATTAGTCAACAGAGTATTCTCCCAAAAATCTTGTGGATCATCAAGATATTTTCTGACAAAACTGAGACGAGCCTTTATGTTGTTATTACTCAACGGTGGTTTTTGTCTTGTAATTCTGCCAGGCAGGCCATGTTTTCCCAGTCTTTCTTATGGTGGAGTCATGAACACTGACCTTAACAAAGGCAAGTGAGGCCTGCAGTTCTTTGAATGTTGTTGTGAGGTGATTTGTGACCTCTTGGATGTGTAGTCAGTGCGCTCTTTGGGTAATTTTGGACAGTCAGCCATTCCTGGGAAAATTCACCATTATTCTATGATTTCGTCATTTGTGGATAATGGCTCTCATTGTAGTTTGCTGGAGTCTAAAAGCTTTAGAAATGGCTTTATATCATTTTCCAGACCGACAGATTTCAATTACCGTATATACTCATGTATAAGCCGACCCGAGTATAAGCTGACCCCCCTAATTTTGCCACAAAAAAACTGGGAAAATGTATTGACTCGCATTTAAGCCTAGGGTGGAAAATGCAGCAGCTACTGGTAAATTTCAAAAATAAAAATAGATACCAATAAAAGCAAAATTAATTGAGACATCAGTAGGTTTAATGTTTTTTGAATATCCATATTGAATCAGGAGCCCCATATACAGTTTATGATGGCCCCATAAGATGCTCCATATAAAATACACCCCATATAATGCAGCACAAAGGTTAATAATGGTCTTATAAGATACTCCATAGAATAATATGCCCCATCTGCTGCTCCATAAAGGTTATGGCCCCATAAGATGCTCCATAAAATGTTCCATACATTATGCTCCCATAAGATGCTCCATAGACTATGCCCCCATATGCTGCCCCATAGAATATGCCCCCATATGCTGCCGCTGCTGCCAAAAAAATGACATACTCACCTCTCTTCCCTGGGGGCCAGGTGTCGGGTCCTGAGAATGTGGGGAACACCAGATGCCGGTGTCGCCACTCGCACAGGAACCAGCACCTGAGATATTCACCTGTCCCTGGTCCATCGCTGCTGTCTGCAGCGTCCTCTGTTAGTGACTGTTTAGGCAGCAGAGGACGCGGTGCACACTAACCACGTCACCATGCCCCCTGCTGCCTAAACGTCACTGACACAGGACGCAGAAGACAGCAGCAAGCAGTGATGGACCGGAGACAGGTGAATATTGGATACACTTACCCCCTCCGGGCGCGGTCTCTCTGCAGTTTCCCCCCTGCTTCTCCCACGTTCTCCCTTCCTTCCTCCAGCGGTCACATGGTACTGCTCATTAAACTCATGAATATGCACATATTCATGTTTAATGAGCAGTACCACGTAACCACTGAAGGGAGACTGTGGGAGAAATGGGGGGGGGGGGGGGCTGCAGAGACGCATCAGTATGATCTCTGACACCCCCACCCTCCCAGGTATATGACTCGTGTATAAGCTGAGAAGGGAACTTTCAGCCCAAAAAATGAAAATCTCGGCTTATACACAAGTATATACGGTACTTATTTTCTCATGTTTCAGAATTTCTTTGGATCATGGCATGATGTTTAGCTTTTGAGGATTTTTTTGATCTACTTCACTTTGTCAGGCAGTTCCTATTTAAGTGAATTCTTGATTGAAAACAGGTGTGGCAGTAATCAGACCTGAGTGGCTAGGGAATGTGAACTCAGAGTCCCAAAGATGTGATAGGCCACGGTTAATTTGTTTTAGTGGGCAATTACTTTTTCACACAGGGCCCTGTAGGTCTGGATTTCTTTTTCCTTTAATAAAGATCTCAATTAATAAACTACATTTTTTGATTACTTGTGTTATCTTTGACTAATATTTACATTTATTTGGTGATCTGAAACATTTAAGTGTGACAAACATGAAAAAGAATAGGAAATCAGGAAGGGGGCAAACACTTCGCACAACTGTAACAAGAGACTAAGCGAGCTGCCTGCAAATACCTGAATATTACTATCAGCTTCTACTAAGGACAGGTGAAACGCTGGATCACGACTATTTCCAGCAATCATCGGCGTGGGATTGGAATCCCCATCTAATTTTGTAACAAAAAGACAAATCAGTAAATTCCACCTTTCTCCATGTTTCTGGTTCTGCACTCACACAAACTTAATTTACAAAGTTCACAAACATTTTAAATTTGTTATTCCAAGCTCAGAAATATCTCCCACCACCACAGCGCTTAGAACGGAGACTCATGTGGGCCCCACACCTTATTTGACTCTTGAAGGGACACAACATGGGGTTTTACAAAACGGCCATTTGCTTTGTTAAGCTCTCAAAGCAAATTTACGCCATTGTCTGTGGAAGTGACAAAAGAATCCAAACTTTAAGGACAACACATTTCATGCTGCAGGAGCCTTCGTGGGTCATTTTGATTATTTTCACCTAGAAAAATGCATGTATACCAGGGGCGAGAAAACTGCTGCATGTCATAGTAGCAGCGGGAGTGAAAGCAATTTTACACACATGGCGTGATCCAACCCTCCCTTGAAGTGTTTTCTAGAAAAATCTCACTTGCTAAAGATGGATTGGGTGGAAACCTCGTTAGATAAAGCACAAAGGCCTCCATTCATCACGGTGTATGGGCTACAAAAGTTGCTAACTTCCAGCTAAATAAGAGTAAAATAGATACATCTCCGGGTCCGGATGGCATACACCCACGAGTACTCAGAGAACTAAGGAATGGAATAGACAAGCCATTAATTCTTATATTTAGGGACTCTATAGTGACGGGGTCTGTTCGACAGGACTGGCGGATAGCAAATGTGGTACCAATATTCAAAAAGGCTCTAAAAGTGACCTGGAAATTATAGGCCAGTAAGTGTAACCTCTATTGTTGGTGAAATATGTGAAGGGTTTCTGAGGGATGTTATTCTGGATTATCTCACTGAGAATAACTGCGTAACTCCGTATCAGCATGGGTTTATGAGGAATCGCTCCTGTCACACCAATCTAATCAGTTTTTATGAAGAGGTAAGCTATAGACTGGACCAAGGTGAGTCATTGGACGTGGTAGATATTGATTTTTACAAAGCATTTGAGATATATATATATAATCTTCACTCACTAGGATCAGATCCCTACCACACAGACTGCAGAAGTTGTCATCATTGGTCAATACATAAATGAAGATTATTAGGATCAGATCCCTGCCATGCCCAGATTTCAGGAGTTGAGCCATCATTGGTCGATATATAATCCTCACTTATTAGGATCAGATCCCTGCCACACCCAGATTTCAGGAGCTGAGCCATCATTGGTCGATATATAATCTTCACTTATTGGGATCAGATCCCTGCCACGCCCAGATTTCAGGAGCTGAGCCATCATTGGTCGATATATAATCTTCACTTATTGGGATCAGATCCCTGCCACGCCCAGATTTCAGGAGCTGAGCAATCATTGGTCGATACATAATCTTCACTTTTTAGGATAAGATCCCTACCACGCCCAGATTTCAGGAGTTGAGCCATCATTGGTCGATATATAATCTTCACTTATTAGGATCAGATCCCTGTCGCGCCCAGATTTCAGGAGCTGAGCCATCATTGGTCGATACATAATCTTCACTTATTAGGATCAGATCCCTGCCACGCCCAGATTTCGGGAATTGAGCCATCATAGGTTGATATATAATCTTCACTTATTAGGATCAGATCCCTGCCACGTCCAGATTTCGGGTGCAGAGCCGTCATTGGTAGATGAATCTGCGGCATCTGATTTCTTGCAATGACATTTTTTATTATATCAATGTCAGTGGCTGCTCTCCTTCCCCAGTCCCGCACGCTCGGTGCCTTGGGGTGATCCTCGACTCTGCGCCCTCTTTCAAACCACATATCCAAGCCCTCGCCTCCTCCTGTCGCCTCAGACTCAAAAATATTACCCG
Organism: Dendrobates tinctorius; assembly: GCF_039654945.1. NCBI lineage: Eukaryota > Metazoa > Chordata > Amphibia > Anura > Dendrobatidae > Dendrobates > Dendrobates tinctorius. The sequence continues at coordinate 708,405 of NW_027361931.1, read as the reverse complement.
GATCCGCGCATTCCTCAACCACAAAAACAGTAGTGCATGCTCTTATCTCCTGCCTTGACTACTGCAACCTCCTACTCTCTGGCCTCCCCTCCAGCACTCTGGCTCCACTCCAGTCCATCCTACACTCTGCTGCCCGACTAATCCACCTGTCTCCCCGCTATTCCCCAGCCTCCCCCATATGCCAGGCCTTTTGCTGAGCCAGAGGCTCCAGTTCAAAACCCTAACCATGACATACAAAGCCATCCACAACCTGTCTCCTCCATACATCTGTGACATGGTCTCCTGGTACCTACCTGCACGCAACCTTTGATCCTCTCAAGATCTCCTTCTCTACACCCCCCTCATCTCTTCTTCCCACAACCGCATACAAGACTTCTCCCGTGCTTCCCCCATACTCTGGAACTCTCTGCCACAACATATCAGACTCTCACCAACAACGGAAACCTTCAAGCGACAAGCCTACAGCCTGCAATGACCCGCAGTCTACTGAACCACCGCACGACCAGCTATACCCTCTCCTAGTGTATCCTCACCCATCACTGTAGACTGTGAGCCCTCGCGGGCAGGGTCCTCTCTCCTTCTGTACTTGTGTGTCCCTTGCCTTGCACGTTTATTGTACTTGTCTATATCTCCCCTTTTCACATGTAAAGCGCCATGGAATAAATGGCGCTATATAAATGAATAATAATAATAATAATAATAATAATATCAACATTATACTTAACCAATAATCAGGCCTGCAGTGGAAGGGGATAATGCGGAGCCCATGGGTCTTAATGCAGTGTCAAAATGTATTTACATGGAAGGATTACAGACAGATATAAACACAAATGCTTTAAGTAACGACTCATTTCTTGCTGGGTGGAGACAGCGTAGAGCGAGACTGGATGGTCTGGTGGACAAGATGCTCCCAGTCTGCATCTGAAAGCTGCTGAGCCCAAACAGGTACTGAAAGAGATGGAAGCTTCACCGCGGCCATCGTCCTCTTCACCAGCTCCACGTGATCTGCAAACGGTAACAGTGACAATTAATGGAGAGCAGGAGATCAAAAACACCCCCCAACATCTGAACATCTTATAAACCACTAAAGGGTGAGGGTGAAAACCATATCTGAGCAATTATTGTACAGCCCTGACCCTCAGGAACCTTACAGCTATAACATCCTAATAGTGACTGCCAGAGAAACAAAATAAAAACCATCAGATAACTTCAGCAGGAGAAGGAGCTGACAATCCAAACTGCTTTTGGTAGTAGGACAAGAGCTTACACTTAAAACTCTGAGATAGACCTCATTGGACATTTGGGAAGAGAGGAAATTATGTGTAGCTTGGAAGTGAGAAAAACTCATTAAAACATTCAGTGAAGCCAGGACCCCCTGGTGTGGACAGGTAATTAAAACTGGTATATTTGCTGGGAATAGACATGAAGTCTGGGATCTGTGTATTAAAAGGTGGACAAATATCCTCCACAAGAACCAGCTTGATCGGTTCAAAAGACTGCTTCATACACTTGGGCACCGGTTATGAAATATTGGGGTTTGTATAGATCCAATATTGAGGAGATATCAATTTTCAACTTCAGGACTGATATGCATATTCTTCCCCTAACTGTGAGACCTGCCAATCAGCCCAAAATCTACAGTGGCCAGATAGCTGACAATAGCCATGCTTCCAATCTATGAACAGATGGATGACAGCCCTCCTGCATGACCCATGAGTGAATCCAGTGTAATGGGGTCCACAGCCTGTCCTCATCTTTCTACTCTCATTTTAGAGCCAATGTCTGTCCAGGCTACAGTCTCTCCACTATACAGCCTGAGAACGAGGCGTATGCACCTTCACAGTATCACTCACGTGGCAGTCACCTAGCACTATGCTGATAAATACCTGCGTCCATGGGAATAGAGTTCTGTGCAGCTGGGCCATCGTCCTCATCATCACTGTCCACAGGTGGGTCCGGAAGGTGCAGACGCATGGCCTAAAAGACAGCACATCACTTTCACTGGAGCAATGTAGCATTCAGCATTTGGGGACCCAGACTTACACACTGTCGTTCCGCAAAAACCACTCCTGCTCGTAATAGTGCACACAGACAACAATGGGCCAGCAGCCATATTGTGCTAGCTGTGCACCACAAACCAGCAGCACCTTCCCATTCTAGAGTGAGATACAAGGTCACAGGAGTGACTAGCATCAACAGTCATGAGAAACATTTCTGGTTTATGGACACGCACCTATAAATCTGGCATGATTACCTTTTTTTTTTTCATACTGACAGTATCAGGACCCTTGGTCTACATGGGGTCCCATATCAGATACATAAATTGCTTCAGAGCAGCAATGATCCAAATGGGAGATCTATCTGGGGATCTATGATGCCTTTATGGGTAAATGATGAGCATTTAAAATTCTTCTCTCTGATGACTCATTATATGAATTTCACCACCCCTCCCTCGAGAGTCACAGGTAGTGCTGTATTCCCCTTTCTCCTCCGCCTGTAATCTGCTGCTCAGTGTGCCGATATTAATGGTGATGACGCGCTGGAGAGAGGATCACTGAGCATAGCCAAGGTGCCATCTCCCCTTCCTCGAGAGTCACAGGTAGTGCTATATTCCCCTTTCTCCTCCGCCTGTAATCTGCTGCTCAGTGTGCCAATATTAATGGTGATGACGAGATGGAGAGAGGATCACTGAGTATAGCCAAGGTGCCATCTCCCCTTCCTCGAGAGTCACAGGTAGTGCTATATTCCCCTTTCTCCTCCGCCTGTAATCTGCTGCTCAGTGTGCCAATATTAATGGTGATGACGAGATGGAGAGAGGATCACTGAGTATAGCCAAGGTGCCATCTCCCCTTCCTCGAGAGTCACAGGTAGTGCTATATTCCCCTTTCTCCTCCGCCTGTAATCTGCTGCTCAGTGTGCCGATATTAATGGTGATGACGAGATGGAGAGAGGATCACTGAGCATAGCCAAGGTGCCATCTCCCCTTCCTCGAGAGTCACAGGTAGTGCTGTATTCCCCTTTTTTGCTCCCCCTGTAATCTGCTGCTCAGTGTGCCAATATTAATGGTGATGACGAGATGGAGAGAGGATCACTGAGCATAGCCAAGGTGCCATCTCCCCTTCCTCGAGAGTCACAGGTAGGGCTATATTCCCCTTTCTCCTCCGCCTGTAATCTACTGCTCAGTGTGCTAATATTAATGGTGATAACGAGATGGAGAGAGGATCACTGAGCATAGCCAAGGTGCCATCTCCCCTCCCTCGAGAGTCACAGGTAGTGCTGTATTCCCCTTTCTCCTCCGCCTGTACTCTGCAGCTCAATAAGCTGATACTATTGTGGATCACGCACGAGAGAGGAGTCACTGAACATAGCCAAGGTGCCATCTCCCCTCCCTCGAGAGTCACAGGTAGTGCTGTATTTCCCTTTCTCCTCCCCCTGTAATCTGCTGCTCAGTGTGCCAATAATAATGGTGTTGACGTGCTGGAGAGAGGATCACTGAGCACAACTGAGAGGCGTCATCTCCCAAGAGAGGTTTACATAGAGAGGTGGTTGCTATGATCAGCCGGGATGCTACTACAAGGGAGGCGTGCACACAAAGTGTACAGGGTGTCCTGACAATGACGGAAGGTGGCGATCACATGACCACGGGTAACAGGAACTCACTGAAAGCACTATGGAGTCACACGTGACCAAGACATGACGTCTCTGAGCTAAGGGTAAGAATCAAAACTTGCCCATGTATATGACTCCAACAGAGAAAGGGATAACTTGGGGAAAAGCTAATAAAAAATATGGAATCCACTGAGATGAGAAACTGAATACCTTAAGGAGGAGCAAAGAAACTCTGCCCCCACCTCCCCAGAAGTGAGGTAGGACACCCTCCGAGAAGAGGGAAAGCTAGACGTAGGACGCCCTCTTAGAAGATGGAAAGTCCGTATATTTAAACCAAGAAAGGGACGTGCCGGTCGTCCCCCATCTCTTTGTTATCAAGGTGACAGCACTCTGTACCCTGAGGGAATACCCACCACTGTGGAAGCCCTAAGATACTGTCAAGCAAAGACATTTTTTAGGCACCAAGGCACTTTATTCTTCAACTTCTGTGTCTCCAAGCTGAAGTCTCTCAACCACAAGTACCCTTCTGATGACGCTTCCTAAAGGAGAAATAAATGCGTCGGGAGGTAACCTTCCTGGGATATTAGCTTGGGCACTGCCCTTGTTAGGGCACGACAGGGCAGAGCGAGGGACGCTTCTACCCGTATGGACGTGACGTGGACGACAGCCGGCATATGAATTGGGCGAGATCCACGATCTTTCTTTCATTTCCATTCACATTATTGACTTATTTAGTCCTAACATCACTAGTCGGATACTAGTGCAGGTAGCATCTGTACAACAGGATGGAAAAGTGTCTCTGGGACTTCGAATGTCCTGACAGTAGATGGAACGTTTTCCATTTAGAATGTTTTGCTGCTCTGCAGAATTTTTTAGTTATGTCACAAGTAAAAGTTAAATTTTAATAGTATCTTCTAGGCTGCATGTCCAAAGTAACAGGAGGAACAACTGATGACTAGCAGTACAGTGACCAGAGGAGCCTAGGAGGCCACGGGGTTCTACCAGCCTTATGAGCGGAGTCTAGTGGATGTGACGCCACCCGGTGGGAGGAGTCTAGTGGCTGTGACGCCATCTGGTGGGAGGAGTCTAGGGGCTGGGTCAGCTGCCCGGTAGGATGTAGAAGTGCTCAGCATTACCTGCAATTAGGGATGGGCGAGTACTAAAGAGCTTGTTTTGAGTAAGGTGTATAATGGAACTCAATGGGAAAGATGAGCTTTTTCCTTGCAGACCCTACAAAGGGGTTCAAATGTATGGGAAAAGTGCTAAATGGAAGAACAGCATGAGGAAGACCCTTGGAAGCATCTCAGACTCCCAGATCGCTGCTGAGAACAATGAGGTCACACTTTTTCTCCACTCTCAGTGACAATAAAACATTGCAAACCAATGAGAAATTACATTTTACAGGTAAAAAAAATGTTTACACATTTTTTCCTATATAATGACTTGTACACACGGCAAAAAGGATTTTTTTAAAAAATTATTTAGGTAACCAAAATTGATTTTATTTTTTAATTAAAAAATAAGAAACTTCAGTGTAATTTATGAAGGAAGCAAGAACTGCCAAAAATGAGGGCGTCAGATACACCCTCCATTGAAGACAGAGGAGGCCGCGTACACATTTTTAGTTATGGTCATGCATCGGTCTCCTAGACATAAAGGCTATGCATACACTTCAGAGGGTTATATACAGAGGAAATGTCCTCCAGATCCCGGAATAGTCTATGCGGTGTGAAGGGTTAATACTAAAATCAAAGCTGAAGTTTCGTTTTATCCATTCTCTGAAGGTTTCATTTCTCCATTTTCGTGGCTGTAAGATAAATTTTTGTAATTGGGATGGGCTGTCATGAAACCAGACTGTTCCCATCAGGTGCAAGATAAGGGAACCGGGGGTGTAGAACTCTGAAGAATATGCCACTATACTACTTTCTATGACGGACATATATGTAGTTTCCGGTTTTCTTGCAATATTATTGGCTTATAAAGTGAAATGATGTTATTGGTAGTTAAGAACTTTGCATAATTAAGCGAAATATTATACAAGAAGTGACTAAAATAAAGGGGACTTAGTGATCTGTCTCGATCCTCCCTTACAGAGACCCCAGTCTCTGTATGGTCATTTCAGTTGCTAGCAACACTCTGTACAATAATTTGGACATCACTGGCTCAACCGTGAAGGGTTAATTTAGCCCTCCCTAAATAGCTCCCCCGACAGCGGGAGCAATAAATACTGATAATGGGATGTGCACTTCTGAGGGTTATGTACCGAGGAAATGTCCTCCAGATCACGGAATAGTCTAAGCGGGAGCAATAAATACTGATAAGGGGATGTGACCTTCTGAGGGTTATATACAGAGGAAATGTCCTCCAGACCCTGGAATAGTCTATGCGGGATCAATAAATACTGATAAGGGGGTGTGACCTTCTGAGGGTTATATACAGAGGAAATGTCCTCCAGACCCCGGAATAGTTTATGCGGAGCAATAAATACTGATAAGGGGATGTGACCTTCTGAGGGTTATATACCGAGGAAATGTCCTCCAGACCCCGGAATAGTCTAAGCGGGAGCAATAAATACTGATAAGGGGATGTGACCTTCTGAGGGTTATATACTGAGGAAATGTCCTCCAGACCCCGGAATAGTCTAAGCGGGAGCAATAAATACTGATAAGGGGATGTGACCTTCTGAGGGTTATATACCGAGGAAATGTCCTCCAGACCCCGGAATAGTCTATGAGGGAGCAATAAATACTGATAAGGGGGTGTGACCTTCTGAGGGTTATATACCGAGGAAATGTCCTCCAGACCCCGGAATAGTCTATGCGGGAGCAATAAATACTGATAAGGGGATGTGACCTTCTGAGGGTTATATACCGAGGAAATGTCCTCCAGATCACGGAATAGTCTAAGCGGGAGCAATAAATATTGATAAGGGGATGTGACCTTCTGAGGGTTATATACTGAGGAAATGTCCTCCAGATCACGGAATAGTCTAAGCGGGAGCAATAAATACTGATAAGGGGATGTGACCTTCTGAGGGTTATATACCGAGGAAATGTCCTCCAGATCACGGAATAGTCTAAGCGGGAGCAACAAATACTGATAAGGGGGTGTGCACTTCTGAGGGTTATATACCGAGGAAATGTCCTCCAGATCACGGAATAGTCTAAGCGGGAGCAACAAATACTGATAAGGGGGTGTGCACTTCTGAGGGTTATATACCGAGGAAATGTCCTCCAGACCACGGAATAGTCTATGCGGGAGCAATAAATACTGATAAGGGGGTGTGACCTTCTGAGGGTTATATACCGAGGAAATGTCCTCCAGACCCTGGAATAGTCTATGCGGGAGCAATAAATACTGATAAGGGGATGTGACCTTCTGAGGGTTATATACCGAGGAAATGTCCTCCAGACCCCGGAATAGTCTATGAGGGAGCAAGAAATACTGATAAGGGGGTGTGCACTTATGAGGGTTATATACCGAGGAAATGTCCTCCAGACCACGGAATAGTCTATGCGGGAGCAATAAATACTGATAAGGGGATGTGACCTTCTGAGGGTTATATACCGAGGAAATGTCCTCCAGACCCCGGAATAGTCTATGAGGGAGCAAGAAATACTGATAAGGGGGTGTGCACTTCTGAGGGTTATATACCGAGGAAATGTCCTCCAGACCACGGAATAGTCTATGCGGGAGCAATAAATACTGATAAGGGGGTGTGACCTTCTGAGGGTTATATACCGAGGAAATGTCCTCCAGACCCTGGAATAGTCTATGCGGGAGCAATAAATACTGATAAGGGGATGTGACCTTCTGAGGGTTATATACCGAGGAAATGTCCTCCAGACCCCGGAATAGTCTATGCGGGAGCAATAAATACTGATAAGGGGGTGTGCACTTATGAGGGTTATATACCGAGGAAATGTCCTCCAGATCACGGAATAGTCTAAGCGGGAGCAATAAATACTGATAAGGGGATGTGACCTTCTGAGGGTTATATACAGAGGAAATGTCCTCCAGACCACGGAATAGTCTAAGCGGGAGCAATAAATACTGATAAGGGGATGTGACCTTCTGAGGGTTATATACAGAGGAAATGTCCTCCAGACCCCGGAATAGTCTAAGCGGGAGCAATAAATACTGATAAGGGGATGTGACCTTCTGAGGGTTATATACAGAGGAAATGTCCTCCAGACCCCGGAATAGTCTATGCGGGAGCAATAAATACTGATAAGGGGGTGTGACCTTCTGAGGGTTATATACTGAGGAAATGTCCTCCAGACCCCGGAATAGTCTAAGCAGGATCAATAAATACTGATAAGGGGATGTGACCTTCTGAGAGTTATATACCGAGGAAATGTCCTCCAGACCCCGGAATAGTCTAAGCGGGAGCAATAAATACTGATAAGGGGGTGTGCACTTCTGAGGGTTATATACCGAGGAAATGTCCTCCAGATCACGGAATAGTCTATGCGGTGTGAAGGGTTAATACTAAAATCAAAGCTGAAGTTTCGTTTTATCCATTCTCTGAAGGTTTCGTTTCTCCATTTTCGTAGCTGTAAGATAAATTTTTGTAATTGGGATGGGCTGTCATGAAACCAGACTGTTCCCATCAGGTGCAAGACAAGGGAACCGGGGGTGTACTATTCTGAAGAATATGCCACTGTACTACTTTCTATGACGGACATATATGTAGTTTCCGGTTTTCTTGCAATATTATTGGCTTATAAAGTGAAATGATGTTATTGGTAGTTAAGAACTTTGCATAATTAAGCGAAATATTATAAAAGAAGTGACTAAAATAAAGGGACTTAGTGATCTGTCTCGATCCTCCCTTACAGAGACCCCAGTCTCTGTATGGTCATTTCAGTTGCTAGCAACACTCTGTACAATAATTTGGACATCACTGGCTCAACCGTGAAGGGTTAATTTAGCCCTCCCTAAATAGCTCCCCCGACAGCGGGAGCAATAAATACTGATAATGGGATGTGCACTTCTGAGGGTTATATACAGAGGAAATGTCCTCCAGACCCCGGAATAGTGAAAGCAGGAGCAATAAATACTGATAAGGGGATGTGACCTTCTGAGGGTTATATACCGAGGAAATGTCCTCCAGACCCCGGAATAGTCTATGCGGGAGCAATAAATACTGATAAGGGGGTGTGACCTTCTGAGGGTTATATACCGAGGAAATGTCCTCCAGACCCAGGAATAGTCTAAGCGGGAGCAATAAATACTGATAAGGGGATGTGACCTTCTGAGGGTTATATACTGAGGAAATGTCCTCCAGACCCCGGAATAGTCTATGCGGGAGCAATAAATACTGATAAGGGGGTGTGACCTTCTGAGGGTTATATACTGAGGAAATGTCCTCCAGACCCCGGAATAGTCTATGCGGGAGCAATAAATACTGATAAGGGGGTGTGACCTTCTGAGGGTTATATACTGAGGAAATGTCCTCCAGACCCCGGAATAGTCTATGCGGGAGCAATAAACACTGATAAGGGGGTGTGACCTTCTGAGGGTTATATACCGAGGAAATGTCCTCCAGACCCAGGAATAGTCTAAGCGGGAGCAATAAATACTGATAAGGGGATGTGTACTTCTGAGGGTTATATACAGAGGAACTGTCCTCCAGACCTCGGAATAGTCTATGCGGGAGCAATAAACACTGATAAGGGGGTGTGACCTTCTGAGGGTTATATACCGAGGAAATGTCCTCCAGACCACGGAATAGTCTATGCGGGAGCAATAAATACTGAATAAGGGGGTGTGCACTTCTGAGGGTTATATACCGAGGAAATGTCCTCCAGACCCCGGAATAGTCTATGCGGGAGCAATAAATACTGATAAGGGGGTGTGACCTTCTGAGGGTTATATACTGAGGAAATGTCCTCCAGACCCCGGAATAGTCTATGCGGGAGCAATAAATACTGAATAAGGGGATGTGACCTTCTGAGGGTTATATACAGAGGAAATGTCCTCCAGACCACGGAATAGTCTATGCGGGAGCAATAAATACTGATAAGGGGATGTGACCTTCTGAGGGTTATATACTGAGGAAATGTCCTCCAGACCACGGAATAGTCTATGCGGGAGCAATAAATACTGAATAAGGGGGTGTGCACTTCTGAGGGTTATATACCGAGGAAATGTCCTCCAGACCACGGAATAGTCTATGCGGGAGCAATAAATACTGAATAAGGGGGTGTGCACTTCTGAGGGTTATATACCGAGGAAATGTCCTCCAGACCCCGGAATAGTTTATGCGGGAGCAATAAATACTGATAAGGGGGTGTGACCTTCTGAGGGTTATATACCGAGGAAATGTCCTCCAGACCCCGGAATAGTCTATGCGGGAGCAATAAATACTGATAAGGGGGTGTGCACTTCTGAGGGTTATATACCGAGGAAATGTCCTCCAGACCACGGAATAGTCTATGCGGGAGCAATAAATACTGATAAGGGGATGTGACCTTCTGAGGGTTATATACAGAGGAAATGTCCTCCAGACCACGGAATAGTGAAAGCAGGAGCAATAAATACTGATAAGGGGATGTGACCTTCTGAGGGTTATATACTGAGGAAATGTCCTCCAGACCCCGGAATAGTGTAAGCGGGAGCAATAAATACTGATAAGGGGATGTGCACTTCTGAGGGTTATATACCGAGGAAATGTCCTCCAGACCACGGAATAGTCTATGCGGGAGCAATAAATACTGAATAAGGGGGTGTGCACTTCTGAGGGTTATATACCGAGGAAATGTCCTCCAGACCACGGAATAGTCTATGCGGGAGCAATAAATACTGATAAGGGGGTGTGACCTTCTGAGGGTTATATACCGAGGAAATGTCCTCCAGACCACGGAATAGTCTATGCGGGAGCAATAAATACTGATAAGGGGATGTGACCTTCTGAGGGTTATATACAGAGGAAATGTCCTCCAGACCACGGAATAGTCTATGCGGGAGCAATAAATACTGATAAGGGGATGTGACCTTCTGAGGGTTATATACTGAGGAAATGTCCTCCAGACCCCGGAATAGTGTAAGCGGGAGCAATAAATACTGATAAGGGGATGTGCACTTCTGAGGGTTATATACCGAGGAAATGTCCTCCAGACCACGGAATAGTCTATGCGGGAGCAATAAATACTGAATAAGGGGGTGTGCACTTCTGAGGGTTATATACCGAGGAAATGTCCTCCAGACCACGGAATAGTCTATGCGGGAGCAATAAATACTGATAAGGGGGTGTGACCTTCTGAGGGTTATATACCGAGGAAATGTCCTCCAGACCCCGGAATAGTCTATGCGGGAGCAATAAATACTGATAAGGGGATGTGACCTTCTGAGGGTTATATACCGAGGAAATGTCCTTCAGACCCTGGAGTAGCCTATGCGGGATCAATAAATACTGATAAGGGGGTGTGACCTTCTGAGGGTTATATATAGAGGAAATGTCCTCCAGATCCCGGAATAGTCTAAGCGGGAGCAATAAATACTGATAAGGGGATGTGTACTTCTGAGGGTTATATACAGAGGACATGTCCACCAGACTGCGGAAGAAGCAAGAGGGTGAAACGCGCATCGGGGTGCGGGGGTTTGTGCACTGGACCAGGATCACCACGGCAGTTTGGCTAAGTTATTTATAAGATATACCGCTATTATGGGTTTCTTTATTTTTGGAAGTAACTGTTTCTATGGGTATTTTTTAAATAGACCCTTTCTAGGCACTGGCACTTTACATATAACTTTTGATCTGGCAACCCATGGTAGGATTGCCTTTAAGGGACAGTGATGTAGGAGATTTCCAGCGGTGGTGTGGGGGAATATATCAGTAATGTGTATACCAGAATATATTGTATTACCTTATGTGTACTATGTGGATGATTAAGTGGTGTACTCCAATAGGAATATTGTCATTATTGTTTCCCATCTTTTTCCTTGGTCTATGCATTTGCCCCCTTGGGGTATGTTATGATAATATGGACATGTAGCCTTGTATATTTATTCTTTTGTACCCAATAAAATTGTGTGATTTTATTACATAGATATTTTGGTTCGCTTCATTTTGGGTAAATTAGTTACATCTTTTTGCCCACAAGTGTATGTTGTTGTGGTTGAAGTGCCAATTGTACCATTTCTAGGACATCATAGTGTTTTTACCCTGCTGATGAGGGCATGGCCGGTGGTGCAAATGGCCTTTTTGGGGTCATCGGCAGAGTCTTTAAAAAACAACAAGACTGTTAGGGGGACAGTCTGTCTCCCTCTCCCACACCACCTCCTCACCTCGACACCTGTTTTTCAGTGTTCCCCAAGGCTCAGTTCTAGGACCCCTATTCTTCTCCATCTACACCTTCAGCCTGGGACAGCTGATGTAATGGCATGGTTTGTAATCTCATCACTACGCTGATGACACGCTCATCTACCCATCTGTACCTGACATCACCTCCTACTGACCAAAATCACACCTTTTCCCGCCTAATCATCCTGTAGGCGGCGCCTGATTATTGCTTTTGCTTCCTTGATAGGCCTTCTTGGTGCCTACATGGTGGCTCGCTGTACTCAGGTCCAGTACCTTGTACTCAGCCGTGCTTCCCAGCACGCGCTCTGCTCGGTCTTGTACTCAGCCGTGCATCCCAGCACGCGCTCTGCTCGGTCTTGTACTCAGCCGTGCATCCCAGCACGCGCTCTGCTCGGTCTTGTACTCAGCCGTGCATCCCAGCACGCGCTCTGCTCGGTCTTGTACTCAGCCGTGCATCCCAGCACGCGCTCTGCTCGGTCTTGTACTCAGCCGTGCATCCCAGCACGCGCTCTGCTCGGTCTTGTACTCAGCCGTGCATCCCAGCACGCGCTCTGCTCGGTCTTGTACTCAGCCGTGCATCCCAGCACGCGCTCTGCTCGGTCTTGTACTCAGCCGTGCATCCCAGCAGGCGCTCTGCTCGGTCTTGTACTCAGCCGTGCATCCCAGCAGGCGCTCTGCTCGGTCTTGTACTCAGCCGTGCATCCCAGCAGGCGCTCTGCTCGGTCTTGTACTCAGCCGTGCATCCCAGCAGGCGCTCTGCTCGGTCTTGTACTCAGCCCTGCTTCCCAGCACGCGTTCTGCTCTGTCTTGTACTCAGCCCTGCTTCCCAGCACGCGTTCTGCTCTGTCTTGTACTCAGCCCTGCTTCCCAGCACGCGTTCTGCTCTGTCTTGTACTCAGCCCTGCTTCCCAGCACGCGTTCTGCTCTGTCTTGTACTCAGCCCTGCTTCCCAGCACGCGTTCTGCTCTGTCTTGTACTCAGCCCTGCTTCCCAGCACGCGTTCTGCTCTGTCTTGTACTCAGCCCTGCTTCCCAGCACGCGTTCTGCTCTGTCTTGTACTCAGCCCTGCTTCCCAGCACGCGTTCTGCTCTGTCTTGTACTCAGCCCTGCTTCCCAGCACGCGTTCTGCTCTGTCTTGTACTCAGCCCTGCTTCCCAGCACGCGTTCTGCTCTGTCTTGTACTCAGCCCTGCTTCCCAGCACGCGTTCTGCTCTGTCTTGTACTCAGCCCTGCTTCCCAGCACGCGCTCTGCTCTGTCTTGTACTCAGCTGTGCATCCCAGCACGCGCTCTGCCCTGTACTCAGCCCTGCTTCCCAGCACGCGCTCTGCTCTGTCTTGTACTCAGCTGTGCATCCCAGCACGCGCTCTGCTCTGTCTTGTACTCAGCTGTGCATCCCAGCACGCGCTCTGCTCTGTCTTGTACTCAGCTGTGCATCCCAGCACGCGCTCTGCCCTGTACTCAGCCCTGCTTCCCAGCACGCGCTCTGCTCTGTCTTGTACTCAGCCGTGCATCCCAGCACGCGCTCTGCTCTGTCTTGTACTCAGCCCTGCTTCCCAGCACACGCTCTGCTCTGTCTTGTACTCAGCCCTGCTTCCCAGCACGCGCTCTGCTCTGTCTTGTACTCAGCTGTGCATCCCAGCACGCGCTCTGCTCTGTCTTGTACTCAGCTGTGCATCCCAGCACGCGCTCTGCTCTGTCTTGTACTCAGCTGTGCATCCCAGCACGCGCTCTGCTCTGTCTTGTACTCAGCTGTGCATCCCAGCACGCGCTCTGCCCTGTACTCAGCCCTGCTTCCCAGCACGCGCTCTGCTCTGTCTTGTACTCAGCCGTGCATCCCAGCACGCGCTCTGCTCTGTCTTGTACTCAGCTGTGCATCCCAGCACGTGCTCTGCTCTGTCCTGTACTCAGCCCTGCTTCCCAGCACGCACTCTGCTCTGTCTTGTACTCAGCTGTGCATCCCAGCACGCGCTCTGCTCTGTCTTGTACTCAGCAGTGCTTCCCAGCACGCGCTCTGCTCTGTCTTGTACTCAGCAGTGCTTCCCAGCACGCGCTCTGCTCTGTCTTGTACTCAGCCGTGCATCCCAGCACGCGCTCTGCTCTGTCCTGTACTCAGCCGTGCATCCCAGCACGCGCTCTGCTCTGTCCTGTACTCAGCCGTGCATCCCAGCACGCGCTCTGCTCTGTCCTGTACTCAGCCGTGCATCCCAGCACGCGCTCTGCTCTGTCCTGTACTCAGCCGTGCATCCCAGCACGCGCTCTGCCCTGTACTCAGCCCTGCTTCCCAGCACGCGCTCTGCTCTGTCTTGTACTCAGCCGTGCATCCCAGCACGCGCTCTGCTCTGTCTTGTACTCAGCCCTGCTTCCCAGCACACGCTCTGCTCTGTCTTGTACTCAGCCCTGCTTCCCAGCACGCGCTCTGCTCTGTCTTGTACTCAGCTGTGCATCCCAGCACGCGCTCTGCTCTGTCTTGTACTCAGCTGTGCATCCCAGCACGCGCTCTGCTCTGTCTTGTACTCAGCTGTGCATCCCAGCACGCGCTCTGCCCTGTACTCAGCCCTGCTTCCCAGCACGCGCTCTGCTCTGTCTTGTACTCAGCCGTGCATCCCAGCACGCGCTCTGCTCTGTCTTGTACTCAGCTGTGCATCCCAGCACGTGCTCTGCTCTGTCCTGTACTCAGCCCTGCTTCCCAGCACGCGCTCTGCTCTGTCTTGTACTCAGCCGTGCATCCCAGCACGCGCTCTGCTCTGTCCTGTACTCAGCCGTGCATCCCAGCACGCGCTCTGCTCTGTCCTGTACTCAGCCGTGCATCCCAGCACGCGCTCTGCTCTGTCCTGTACTCAGCCGTGCATCCCAGCACGCGCTCTGCTCTGTCCTGTACTCAGCCGTGCATCCCAGCACGCGCTCTGCCCTGTACTCAGCCCTGCTTCCCAGCACGCGCTCTGCTCTGTCTTGTACTCAGCCGTGCATCCCAGCACGCGCTCTGCTTTGTACCCTGGCGTGCTTCACATTACATGTCCTGTACCATCCTGTACCGAGGTGTGCTTCCCAGTACGCGTCCTGCACCATCCTGTACCCTGCGTGCCCCCGTGTACACGCTCTACGCATTTTCGTACCCAGCGTGCCCCCGTCTTCACCCTGCTTAACATGGTCTCTCGTGCCTCCTTCGAGGTGCCACCTGGTTCCAGCAGTCGCGGTACTTCATTCCCCTTGGCCTGCCCCTGACGCTCCCTGTATAGGGGGTGGTCCTCACTAGGTGAGCTCACTCAGGGTGGATTGGTATCACGGTCCAGAGGGTACACTCCAGGAGTCGTCACACGAGCAAAAGGTGGGTGGTTTTGCTGGACTTAAAATACGTGTTATGGAAAAGGTTGAGGTGTACCCCACAAGGCAACATGTCTGCCAGCCAACACATTTATTGTATGGGTATTCCAAGTCTAGGAGACCCGCTCCTTTTTAATGGGACAGTTTTTGTTAAGAGGCCCTCCTCCATGTTTCTTCCAAGGGGGGGGGATTGGGGTTATTGGGGTGAATATGACTTGGTAGCAGGGCAGGCCTTGCAGTAAATGCAACATTTTTTAGGGAAGCCCTCCTTGACATCTCGTGAAAGGGGTATTGGGGTGCATCGTAATTCTTGACAGCCCATCCACTCACTGCATAGGCTATAACAGGTTAGGAGCCCCACTGTTTAACAATGTCCCTTTAAGCAGATTAATGCTGCCCGATGCCCCTCTAAAAATAGGCTCTGTGACTTTAAGAGTCCCGCCTTCAGAAATGAAACAAGATGTGTCTCCTTATGTGTCAACACACCACATGGCCAGGTAGGGTTGTTAAAGGTTACAATGACATTTCACAGTGAATGCATTAGTATTGGTTGGAAAGTAATGTTAAAGTTGAAAAACGCTCCAAAAACGCTGCGTCTGAACATAGCCCAAGTGGGGGAGGAACATTTTGGTCTGGGGTTAATTATTTTGCCTTATATACAAGTCATTAACCTGGAAAGGATGTTCCTTAACACATTTCCCAAGAAAATCTGTTTTGGTTTCGTTTTGGTATGTTTGTTGGTAAAAATGGCATGAAACTCTGAAAAAATTGTTTAAAGCTATGAACTAAGAGACAGGAATGCTTCCAGGGGCGATCCCCATGATGTCCTCTTGTCATTTGAGCAGTGTTTCCATCATTTTCAGACGTTTTTAAAGCCTACAATGACCCCCGGGGGGGGGGGGGGGGTCGCGGTAAAAATGCTCGGGTCTCCCATGGACTTACATTGGGCTCGTTGTTCTGTCCGAGTACCCGAGTATTCCAATTCGCTCGACCCGAACAAAGAGCACCCAAGCATTTTAGTGCTCGCCGATCACTAGCCTGCACCTTTCCAGGGTCCATCTTAAACCATTCTGCTGACGGAAAAAAAAAACAAAAAAAAAAAAAAAAACACTTCTCTAACAAACAGAGTTCTCCCTCAGTCTCTGTAACACCACACAGACATGTTTCTGGTGATTGTCCAAGTATGGCGAGAAAATTAGAATGTCATCGAGGTATATTACAACAAATCTTCCAATGCAGAGAAAATATCATTCATGAAATTTTGAAACACAGCAGGTTCCTTTTTTTTTTTTTTTTCGTATATGTACCTACCTACTGTCAATGTAATGCCTTTATGCATCTGTATCTGTACTTGTTCCTGCCTTGCTGCTGTAATGCTCTGAATTTCCCCATGGTGGGATGATTAAAGGATTATCTTATCTTATCTTAGATAATCCAAAAGGCATGACAAGGTTTTCAAACAGACCCTCAGACGTTAAAAACGCTGTTTTCCACTCATCACCCTTCCGAATGCGTATCAAATTGTAAGCCCCTCTAAGATCAAGTTTAGAGAACACCCTGGCACCCAGAAGCCGATTATACAGGTCAGGGATGAGTGGAAGTGGGTAAGTATTTCTGTTTGTGGTTCCACTTTTACTCCCCAGCAACATGCCCGCTGTCTTGGGGTCATACTTGACTCCGAGCTTTCCTTCGCCCCCCCACATTCGATCACTGGCTCGCTCTTGTCATCTGCACCTCAAAAACATTTCTAGAATTCGACCTTTTCTTACTTTTGACTCCGCAAAAACTCTTATTCATTCTCGTCTGGACTATTGTAACTCTCTTCTAATCGGTCTCCCTCTTACCAAACTCTCCCCTCTCCAATCCGTCTTGAATGCTGCAGGCAGGATCATATTCCTCACCAATCGTTACACCGATGCCTCTACCTTGTGCCAGTCATTACACTGGCTACCCATCCACTCCAGAATTCAGTATAAATTTATTACCCTCACCCACAAAGCTCTCCATGGCTCAGCACCACCCTACATCTCCTCCCTTGTTTCAGTATACCACCCTACCCGCGCCCTCCGTTCTGCAGATGACCTGAGGTTAGCATCCTCAATAGTCAGAACTTCCCACTCCCGTCTCCAAGACTTTACACGTGCTGCGCCAATTCTTTGGAATGCACTTCCCAGGTCAATACGATTAGTCCCCAATTCCCACTCCCCACAATTTTAAGCATGCCCTGAAAACGCATTTATTCAGACTGGCCTACCGCCTCAACACATTAACCTAATCTATCCCTGTGTGGCACAGCCAAAAGTTTTACCATAACCAGGTTCCCCGCATCATGTTCCCACATGCTTTATGCATCCATTAGCCCTCTGTGTCTGTACTGTTACACACTTAACATTATGGCTGGTCCATACAATCAGGGCAACTGTTACCACCCACCTTTCGTGTCTCCCCCTTTTCCCTCATAGACTGTAAGCTTGCGAGCAGGGCCCTCCTTCCTCTTGGTATCTTTTATGATCTATGTGATTATTGTTATGCTGTAATGTCTATTGTCTGTACAAATCCCCTCTGAAATGTAAAGTGCTGCGGAATATGTCGGCGCTATAGAAATAAGAATACTTAATAATATAATAATATATTTTAACTGTGATCTAGTTTAGTTCTCGGAAATCAAGGCAAGGACGGAGACCCCCATATTTCTTTTTAACAAAGAAAAATCCAGCAGCTACAGGGGAGGAGGAAGGACAGATATGACCCTTCAGTACACTTTAGGCAATTTAGCGCTAGGAATAAGATCAATAGCACAATCATAGGGCCGATGAGGTAGTATCTCCGCCTCTTTTTCCGAGAACACATCTCCAAAGTCCTTCAGGTACCCCGGAAGACCCTCCAGACTAGTGGAGCATATTTGTAAATTTTTTTTTAGACATTTCTCAGAACAGTTGGGGCCCCATTTCACAATCTCCTTCAGACACCAATCAATAACTGGATTGTGAATCTGCAGCCATGGACGCCCCAGTACCAATCCAGCAGGTAAATTATCCAACACAAAACAGGAGATGGATCCAAAGTGGAGAACTCCCACTTGGAGAGTGAAATTTACTGTTGCGCTCGTGACCAAATTGTGAGCCAACGGTGTCTTGTCAAGGGCGATGATTTGAATGGATCTTTCTAAACTAACTGTCCCTAAGCATAACTTCAGAACCAGTCCTGAATCAATAAAGTTAGCAGCAGACCCACAGTCAATGAACGACAATGTTGATAACACCTGATTCTCAAAGGAAATCATCATATTTACCAGAACTTTTTTCAGAGGAAGAAAAAGGTACCTGATAGTCTGGGTGACCTCCTTGGTCGTCACCCAGACTCACGTTCTCCCGGTGGTTTGGTGGCTTGAGGACGAGTTGGGCAATTCTTAAAAAATTGTCCAGAGAGACCACAGTATAGACAGAATCCAAGATCTTGTCTCCGTCTTCTCTCCACAACACGAAGACTGGCAACTCTAACCTCAGGTAAACGGACCTGCTCCTGGGAAGTATAACATGTGGCCTGCTGTTCAGCGTCTCTCACGGATTCTGCGGTCCATTCGGATGCCCTGAGTCATGGCTTCTATTGGAGAACAAGGGGCATCATGGAGGACCAGAGCATCCTTGAGTGTCTCGGAAAGGCCTCTTTGGAACTGGCACCTGAGAGCAGCATTGTTCCATAGAACTTAGGCGGACCACTGTCGGAACTCAGTACAGTAGTCCTCAGCTGTGCCACCCCCCTGTGCCAGGTTCATGATCTTAGCCTCCACAACCTTGATTCATATATATCAGACCTAACCTGTCAAAAAAAACATCAACGGAAAACTATCCTGTGGCTTGTGGGGACAAAGAAATGCCCAGGTCTGAGGACCCCCTCGCAGTAGGGACATGATTATTCCCACCAGCTGGAACTCCTCCCCTGACGACCAGGGGCACAGGGTGAAAAATAACTTACAGCTCTCTCTGAAAACCCTAAACTGGTCTTTCTCTCCCGAAAACTTATCAGGGAGAGATATGACAGGTTCAGGAGAGTCCAAATGTACATCAGAGGGTACTGACGCCACAGCCACTGCCGGCAGTGGAGGGCTATGGGAGGTCTTCATCAAGTTATTTATCTGGCCCTACAACTGATATTGCGATGACTCCAAACTCTGGAAATCATTCGCCAGATCCTGAGTCATCTGCATCAAATTCGCCACCTGGTCACAAAGCGTGTGAACAGGATCCATACTGGTGAAAAAGAAAAGCGTAGCGGCCAGACGTAATTTGATGCTTCTCATGGCCAAGCCGTGCAGAGTGATCAGGGAGTCCAAGGTCAGAAGTCAGGAGGGAACCTCAAACAGAAGGAAGAGTCAAAAGCGTAGTCAGGTAACATTCCGAGGTCAGAGTACCGGGAAGTTGAAGTTAACGGATCAGAACTGAAGGGGTTAAACAGGTGGATGGTCAGAATGAAGTCCAAAGTCAGGCAACAGATCAAGCAAACAGAACACAAGGCACAGGAGAGCACTGTGCACAAAGCTCACAAGATGAATGTACGTCTGGCAGTGGTCTGGGAAACGCAGCTCAGCTAAAGGGAATCTGTCACCCCTTTTTTCGAATATGAGCTGCTGGCACCGACATCAGGGGCTTATCTCCAGCATTCGGTAATGCATTCTGTAATGCTGTAGATAAGCCCCCGATGTAACCTGAAAGATAAGAAAAACACGTTACATTATACTCACCGGGGGGCGGTCCGGTCTTGGTCCAATGGGTGTTGCATTCCGGAACCTCCCATCTTCATACGATGCCGTCCTCTTCTTTCCTTCCTGTTGTGGCTCCGGCGCATTGCTCTGCCCTGTTGAGGGCAGAGAAGAATACTGCAGTGTGCAGGCGCCGGACCTCTCCCAGTGCTTGTGCCCTGCAGGACCCTGCTCTGCCCTCAACAGGAGCCCTAGCAGGAGCCACGACAGGAAGCAAAGAAGAGGACGGCATCGTATGAAGATGGGAGGCGCCGGACGTGACGGCGACACCCATCGGACCGGACGCCGGGGTGAGTATAATCTAACTCTTTTTTCTTATCGGTTACATCGGGGGCTTATCTACAGCATTACAGAATGCTGGAGATAAGCCCCTGATGTCGGTGCCGGCAGCTCATATTCGAAAAAAGGGGTGACAGATTCCCTTTAAGAAGCATGGCAATAATAAACACATGAGACAGCTGACGTCCCGCAGTCATAGATTGGCTAGTCGAGCTGTCAAACACAACGACAGCTCAGCACGCACCTGATTCAGACTGGATGACCATGCTGTCAATCACAGTACTGACAGCTTCAGCACGCCCCTGTACCGGATTGGATGACATAGCTGTCAATAACTACATCCCAGACACCCTGAGGGGTGGAACTGCGACAACGCCTTAGGCATTTTGTAATTGCTAGGTCTCTTGAAACCAAGGAAATAAACTGATCACTCGCAGCAATCACCGAGGATTGCGTGAGTTTACTCCACGGTAATGTAACATCGCAGAAGTGTATGGATGACAATCAAATTCATTCCAGAAAATTGTTGCAATGTTTTTTGTCAGTTTTACAGATCACAGAAAGGTTCACAGCCCACGTAACACTGTATGTCTAAGAAATGGAGGCCTACAATATTTTTAAAAGCTTTTTCGAAGTTTTTGGAGATCAGAGAAATATACTACACACTACGGAATAGTTTACGGCTGAGAAATAAAGTGCAGGAAAATGTTTCAACGATTTTTGGGTGTGTTATAGAACACAAAAAAAGACTTCAAAGCCCATAATACGCGAAGGATCAAAATATATTCAATTTTTTGTGTTTCCTGTCCCTATAAGGATAAGAAGCACAACCACCATGGTGCTATCAGGAGCGACGTCCTGGAAAATGCAGCTATATATTTGCCAACGGACTGCACAGGGCTAATACCTGTTTACAAAGTGTATTTAGCCACTCTCCTAGCTCCTGCGACTTTCTCCTTCCCTCAGCTACATGCAGATTGTACGTGATACAGATGATTAGCCCTTAGGGGCTCTTAGTATGATGGCTCACCTTCAGCTCCAGTATCGTCACTACAGGCCTGTGATTCCTTACACTGTGCACACACAGACCAGGAAAAGTACTCTCTCACTTCAATATGGACTGTCAGAGAACTGTGCACTGGCGTCAGTGTGCAGAGCTGGCGATGCCAGTCCTTTTATAACCCCTGACGATGTCACATAGCCAGCCAGTCACAGTACTGCCAC
The DNA here is from genome assembly GCF_039654945.1 of Dendrobates tinctorius. Lineage (NCBI taxonomy): Eukaryota > Metazoa > Chordata > Amphibia > Anura > Dendrobatidae > Dendrobates > Dendrobates tinctorius. Next base: position 686,904 of record NW_027361931.1, on the reverse strand, counting down.
AGCCAAGATGGCTACGGCATTACAGTGATGCGCAGGCAATTCATGCATTCTTATTGGATGCGTAACATGCGCCAAAGATTTGGGGTGTGGAATCAAGTTTTACATAGAGCACCGCCCATTAATCACCAAGTAACAAAGCACAGCAACACTCAAGTGACGGCCGAGCTCCCCGACACCTGAGTGACGGCCCAGCATGCTCGCTCATTCCTACCTGCAACCTCTCCTGCAGGTCAGTTTCAGACTGCGCTCCATCTTCTGGATCTTGGTTCAGTGGTAGATACTGGTATCCACTTTGTAGTTCTTCATCTTCCTCTTCCTCCCCACCACTCCACTCTATTGGGGGTTCCTGTGGTTCCCCGAGATCCTCACTCTGGTTTGGCAAGATTCTCTCTGGACCCATTCTCTGCAAAAATACAAGTCATGTAAGAGAATAAGGAAAACACATAAGTAACAAAACCCCAGGAGAGCGAGAAGAGAAAGAAAAGCCAAAGAACGGGAGCTGGGAAAAGCAAAGCATAGCATAGCAGCATAGTAACTGAGCAGAGACAGGAGGGTCAGTGCAGAAATCAGCAACGCAGAAACCGAGCAGAGACAGGAGGGTCAGTGCAGAAATCAGCAGCACGATAACCGAGCAGAGACAGGAGGGTCAGTGCAGAAATCAGCAACGCAGAAACCGAGCAGAGACAGGAGGGTCAGTGCAGAAATCAGCAGCACGATAACCGAGCAGAGACAGGAGGGTCAGTGAAGAAATCAGCAACGCAGAAACCGAGCAGAGACAGGAGGGTCAGTGCAGAAATCAGCAGCACGATAACCGAGCAGAGACAGGAGGGTCAGTGCAGAAATCAGCAACGCAGAAACCCGAGACAGGAGGGTCAGTGCAGAAATCAGCAACACAGAAACCGAGCAGAGACAGGAGGGTCAGTGAAGAAATCAGCAGCACAATAACCGAGCAGAGACAGGAGGGTCAGTGAAGAAATCAGCAGCACAATAACCGAGCAGAGACAGGAGGGTCAGTGCAGAAATCAGCAGCACAATAACCGAGCAGGGACAGGAGGGTCAGTGCAGAAATCAGCAAAGCAGAAACCGAGCACCAACAGAAGGGACAGTGCAGAAATCAGCAACGCAGAAACCGATCAGAGACAGGAGGGTCAGTGCAGAAATCAGCAACACAGAAACCGAGCAGAGACAGGAGGGTCAGTGAAGAAATCAGCAGCACAGTAACCAAGCAGAGACAGGAGGGTCAATGCAGAAATTACAGAAATCAGCAGCACAATAACCGAGCAGAGACAGGAGGGTCCGTACAGAAATCAGCAACACAGTAACCGAGCAGAGACAGGAGGGTCAGTGCAGAAATCAGCAGCACAGTAACTGAGCAGAGGCAGGAGGGTCAGTGCAGAAATCAGCAAAGCAGAAACCAAGCAGCAACAGAAGGGACAGTGCAGAAATCAGCAACGCAGAAACCGAGCAGAGACAGGCGGGTCAGTGCAGAAATCAGCAGCACAATAACCGAGCAGAGACAGAAGGGTCAGTGCAGAAATCAGCAACGCAGAAACCGAGCAGAGACAGGAGGGTCAGTGCAGAAATCAGCAGCACAATAACCGAGCAGAGACAGAAGGGTCAGTGCAGAAATCAGCAGCACAATAACCGAGCAGGGACAGGAGGGTCAGTGCAGAAATTACAGAAATCAGCAGCACAATAACCGAGCAGAGACAGGAGGGTCAGTGCAGAAATCAGCAACGCAGTAACCGAGCAGAGACAGGAGGGTCAGTGCAGAAATCAACAGCACAATAACCGAGCAGGGACAGGAGAGTCAGTGCAGAAATTACAGAAATCAGCAGCACAATAACCGAGCAGAGACAGGAGGGTCAGTGCAGAAATCAGCAACGCAGTAACCGAGCAGAGACAGGAGGGTCAGTGCAGAAATCAGCAACGCAGTAACCGAGCAGAGACAGGAGGGTCAGTGCAGAAATTACAGAAATCAGCAGCACAGTAACCGAGCAGAGACAGGAGGATCAGTACAGAAATCAGCAACGCAGTAACCGAGCAGAGACAGGAGAGTCAGTGCAGAAATTACAGATATCAGCAGCACAATAACCGAGCAGAGACAGGAGGGTCAGTACAGAAATCAGCAGCACAGTAACCGAGCAGAGACAGGAGGGTCAGTGCAGAAATCAGCAACGCAGTAACTGAGCAGAGACAGGAGGGTCAGTGCAGAAAATACAGAAATCAGCAGCACAGTAACCGAGCAGAGACAGGAGGGTCAGTGCAGAAATTACAGAAATCAGCAGCACAATAACTGAGCAGAGACAGGAGGGTCAGTGCAGAAATCAGCAGCACAATAACCGAGCAGAGACAGGAGGGTCAGTGCAGAAATCAGCAGCACAGTAACCGAGCAGAGATAGGAGGGTCAGTGCAGAAATTACAGAAATCAGCAGCACAATAACCGAGCAGAGACAGGAGGGTCAGTACAGAAATCAGCAACGCAGTAACCGAGCAGAGACAGGAGGGTCAGTGCAGAAATTACAGAAATTAGCAGCACAGTAACCGAGCAGAGACAGGAGGGTCAGTACAGAAATCAGCAGCACAGTAACCGAGCAGAGACAGGAGGGTCAGTGCAGAAATTACAGAAATCAGCAGCACAATAACTGAGCAGAGACAGGAGGGTCAGTGCAGAAATCAGCAGCACAATAACCGAGCAGAGACAGGAGGGTCAGTGCAGAAATCAGCAGCACAGTAACCAAGCAGAGACAGGAGGGTCAGTGCAGAAATTACAGAAATCAGCAGCACAATAACCGAGCAGAGACAGGAGGGTCAGTACAGAAATCAGCAACGCAGTAACCGAGCAGAGACAGGAGGGTCAGTGCAGAAATCAGCAACGCAGTAACCGAGCAGAGACAGGAGGGTCAGTGCAGAAATCAGCAAGGCAGTAAACGAGCAGAGACAGGAGGGTCAGTAAAGAAATCAGCAATGCAGTAACCGAGCAGAGACAGGAGGGTCAGTACAGAAATCAGCAGCACAGTAACCGAGCAGAGACAGGAGGGTCAGTGCAGAAATCAGCAACGCACTAACCGAGCAGAGACAGGAGGGTCAGTGCAGAAATCAGCAACACAGAAAACGAACAGAGACAGGAGGGTCAGTGCAGAAATTACAGAAATCAGCAGCACAGTAACCGAGCAGAGACAGGAGGGTCAGTGCAGAAATCAGCAGCACAATAACCGAGCAGAGACAGGAGGGTCAGTGCAGAAATCAGCAGCACAGAAACCGAACAGAGACAGGAGGGTCAGTGCAGAAATCAGCAGCACAGTAACCGAGCAGAGACAGGAGGGTCAGTGCAGAAATCAGCAGCACAATAACTGAGCAGAGACAGGAGCGTCAGTGCAGAAATCAGCAGCACAATAACCGAGCAGAGACAGGAGGGTCAGTGCAGAAATTACAGAAATCAGCAGCACAATAACCGAGCAGAGACAGGAGGGTCAGTGCAGAAATTACAGAAATCAGCAGCACAGTAACCGAGCAGAGACAGGAGGGTCAGTACAGAAATCAGCAACGCATTAAACGAGCAGAGATAGAAGGGTCAGTGCAGAAATCAGCAACGCAGTAACCGAGCAGAGACAGGAGGGTCAGTGCAGAAATTACAGAAATCAGCAGCACAGTAACCGAGCAGAGACAGGAGGGTCAGTACAGAAATCAGCAACGCAGTAACCGAGCAGAGACAGGAGGGTCAGTGCAGAAATCAGCAACGCAGTAACCGAGCAGAGACAGGAGGGTCAGTGCAGAAATCAGCAACGCAGTAAACGAGCAGAGACAGGAGGGTCAGTAAAGAAATCAGCAAAGCAGTAACCGAGCAGAGACAGGAGGGTCAGTGCAGAAATCAGCAACGCAGTAAACGAGCAGAGACAGGAGGGTCAGTACAGAAATCAGCAGCACAGTAACCGAGCAGAGACAGGAGGGTCAGTGCAGAAATCAGCAACGCACTAACCGAGCAGAGACAGGAGGGTCAGTGCAGAAATCAGCAACACAGAAACCGAACAGAGACAGGAGGATCAGTGCAGAAATTACAGAAATCAGCAGCACAATAACCGAGCAGAGACAGGAGGGTCAGTGCAGAAATTACAGAAATCAGCAGCACAGTAACCGAGCAGAGACAGGAGGGTCAGTACAGAAATCAGCAACGCATTAAACGAGCAGAGATAGAAGGGTCAGTGCAGAAATCAGCAACACAGTAACCAAGCAGAGACAGGAGGGTCAGTGCAGAAATTACAGAAATCAGCAGCACAGTAACCGAGCAGAGACAGGAGGGTCAGTACAGAAATCAGCAACGCAGTAACCGAGCAGAGACAGGAGGGTCAGTGCAGAAATCAGCAACGCAGTAACCGAGCAGAGACAGGAGGGTCAGTGCAGAAATCAGCAACGCAGTAAACGAGCAGAGACAGGAGGGTCAGTAAAGAAATCAGCAAAGCAGTAACCGAGCAGAGACAGGAGGGTCAGTGCAGAAATCAGCAACGCAGTAAACGAGCAGAGACAGGAGGGTCAGTACAGAAATCAGCAGCACAGTAACCGAGCAGAGACAGGAGGGTCAGTGCAGAAATCAGCAACACACTAACCGAGCAGAGACAGGAGGGTCAGTGCAGAAATCAGCAACACAGAAACCGAACAGAGACAGGAGGATCAGTGCAGAAATTACAGAAATCAGCAGCACAGTAACCGAGCAGAGACAGGAGGGTCAGTGCAGAAATCAGCAGCACAATAACCGAGCAGAGACAGGAGGGTCAGTGAAGAAATCAGCAACACAGTAACCGAGCAGAGACAGGAGGGTCAGTGCAGAAATCAGCAGCACAATAACCGAGCAGAGACAGGAGGGTCAGTGCAGAAATCAGCAGCACAGAAACCGAACAGAGACAGGAGGGTCAGTGCAGAAATTACAGAAATCAGCAGCACAATAACCGAGCAGAGACAGGAGGGTCAGTACAGAAATCAGCAGCACAATAACCGAGCAGAGACAGGAGGGTCAGTGCAGAAATCAGCAGCACAATAACTGAGCAGAGACAGGAGGGTCAGTGCAGAAATCAGCAGCACAGTAACCGAGCAGAGACAGGAGGGTCAGTGCAGAAATCAGCAGCACAGTAACCGAGCAGAGACAGGAGGGTCAGTGCAGAAATCAGCAGCACAATAACTGAGCAGAGACAGGAGCGTCAGTGCAGAAATCAGCAGCACAATAACCGAGCAGAGACAGGAGGGTCAGTGCAGAAATTACAGAAATCAGCAGCACAGTAACCGAGCAGAGACAGGAGGGTCAGAGCAGAAATCAGCAACGCAGTAAACGAGCAGAGACAGGAGGGTCAGTGCAGAAATCAGCAACACAGTAACCGAGCAGAGACAGGAGGGTCAGTGCAGAAATCAGCAACGCAGTAAACTAGCAGAGACAGAAGGGTCAGTGCAGAAATCAGCAACGCACTAACCGAGCAGAGACAGGAGGGTCAGTACAGAAATCAGCAGCACAGTAACCGAGCAGAGACAGGAGGGTCAGTGCAGAAATCAGCAGCACAGTAACCGAGCAGAGACAGAAGGGTCAGTGCAGAAATCAGCAACGCAGTAACCGACCAGAGACAGGAGGGTCAGTGCAGAAATTACAGAAATCAGCAGCACAGTAACCGAGCAGAGACAGGAGGGTCAGTGCAGAAATCAGCAACGCATTAAACGAGCAGAGACAGGAGGGTCAGTGCAGAAATCAGCAGCACAGAAACCGAACAGAGACAGGAGGGTCAGTGCAGAAATCAGCAGCACAGTAACCGAGCAGAGACAGGAGGGTCAGTGCAGAAATCAGCAGCACAATAACTGAGCAGAGACAGGAGCGTCAGTGCAGAAATCAGCAGCACAATAACCGAGCAGAGACAGGAGGGTCAGTGCAGAAATCAGCAACACAGTAACCGAGCAGAGACAGGAGGGTCAGTGCAGAAATTACAGAAATCAGCAGCACAGTAACCGAGCAGAGACAGGAGGGTCAGTGCAGAAATCAGCAGCACAATAACCGAGCAGAGACAGGAGGGTCAGTACAGAAATCAGCAACACAGTAACCAAGCAGAGACAGGAGGGTCAGTACAGAAATTACAGAAATCAGCAGCACAGTAACCGAGCAGAGACAGGAGGGTCAGTACAGAAATCAGCAGCACAGTAACCGAGCAGAGACAGGAGGGTCAGAGCAGAAATCAGCAAAGCAGTAAACGAGCAGAGACAGGAGGGTCAGTGCAGAAATCAGCAACACAGTAACCGAGCAGAGACAGGAGGGTCAGTGCAGAAATCAGCAACGCAGTAAACTAGCAGAGACAGAAGGGTCAGTGCAGAAATCAGCAACGCTCTAACCGAGCAGAGACAGGAGGGTCAGTACAGAAATCAGCAGCACAGTAACCGAGTAGAGACAGGAGGGTCAGTGCAGAAATCAGCAGCACAGTAACCGAGCAGAGACAGAAGGGTCAGTGCAGAAATCAGCAACGCAGTAACCGACCAGAGACAGGAGGGTCAGTGCAGAAATTACAGAAATCAGCAGCACAGTAACCGAGCAGAGACAGGAGGGTCAGTGCAGAAATCAGCAACGCATTAAACGAGCAGAGACAGGAGGGTCAGTGCAGAAATCAGCAGCACAGAAACCGAACAGAGACAGGCGGGTCAGTGCAGAAATTACAGAAATCAGCAGCACAATAACCGAGCAGAGACAGGAGGGTCAGTGCAGAAATCAGCAACGCAGTAACCGAGCAGAGACAGGAGGGTCAGTGCAGAAATCAGCAACACAGTAACCGAGCAGAGACAGGCGGGTGTCACGGGGGCTTAGTTCAACTAAGGCTGAAATACCCGGGGCCCCTGTGGTGTCCCTTTACTAGGGGAAACCCTGTCTGACCCTCAACCCAGGGTTTTTGCTGAAGGTGCAAATGCCTGAGCCTCCGACCTTTCCTTATCTCCTGCTCAGCCCTGCACTTAACCCTCCACCCTCCACCCAGTGAGAAGTCACACCACCAAAGCTCCCACACAAATAATGACAGACAGGGAGAACTTAAACTGCACTGCGCCGCACACACAGAGGAATATACAGTAATGTGAACAGGGCACAACTAAACACAAATATGGGAAGGAGAAAGGATAACGACGGATCATACGACACCAGATAAGAATCTCTCTCTCTTGAACACCTCCACTCCAGACCGGAACCACTTGGTATGAAACACAAGCTATAATCGGCGACGCCCATATGCCAGTATGACTATTTAAAGACCGTGGGCGTGACTAACCATCCAACCTGGTCTCCAGCAGGATTAACCCCCGAGAGCCTGAAGATCAGGCCAGCGCCACTGAGGCTATAGTGGCTGGAGGTGGAACTACCTCTGCCTGCCGGATGCTGTGGTGTGAACAGCGTCCGACATGACAGTACCCCGTCTTCTACGAGGGACCCCAGGGCCCTCAAGACTCATAGGACCCGGCTTGTCCGGATGACGACGGTGAAAAGAACTGACCAGCCGATCCGCATGTATGTCTGAGGCTGGAACCCAAGACCTCTCCTCTGGACCATACCCCCGCCAGTGCACCAAATACTGAAGAGTACGGCGTACTACTCGAGAGTCCACTACCTTGGCGACCTCGAACTCTAACTCGCCATCCACCATGACTGGAGGTGGCATCGGCGTCGTGTCCACCAAGCCTACCACCTTTTTCAATAAAGCCCTGTGAAACACGTTGTGTATCTTGTACACCGCGGGAAGTTCCAACCGATAAGCTACTGGGTTAATGATGGCCGAAATCCTAAAAGGCCCAATAAACCTTGGACCCAGTTTTAAAGAAGGGATTTTGAGTTTTATGTTCTTCGTAGCTAACCACACCCATTCACCCACACACAGGTCCGGACCTGGCACGCGTCTACTGTCAGCCACCCGTTTGTACCTGGCACTCATGCTCAACAAACGCTGTTTCACCCGCCTCCAGACTGATGACAATTGGGCTCCTAGCTGATCCTCCTCCGGGACACCCCCGGAGTCACCCTGACGTAAGGTACAAAACTGAGGATGTTGACCGTACACACAAAAGAATGGAGACTCTCCTGATGACTCTTGGCGGTGATTATTTAATGCGAATTCGGCCAGAGGAAGGAAAGTAGACCACTCCTCCTGGTTGTCGGACACAAAGCATCGTAAATACTGTTCTAGATTTTGGTTCATGCGCTCAGTTTGTCCATTAGACTGTGGATGAAACGCCGATGAATGTGACAACTTGATCCCCAACCTTGAGCAAAAAGCTTTCCAAAACCTCGCCACAAATTGCGTACCCCTATCAGATACTATGTCAGACGGTACTCCGTGGAGTCTGACCACCTCCTTCACAAATACCTGAGCCAACGTCTTAGCATTGGGCAAAGAGGACAACGCCACAAAATGCGCCATCTTTGAAAAACGGTCAACCACCACCAGGATGACCGTGTTCCCCGCCGAGGCTGGCAAGTCAGTGATGAAATCCATGGAGATTTCTGTCCATGGCCTATTGGGTACCCCCAGAGGCTGTAGCGTGCCAGCAGGACGGGTTCGGGGTGACTTAGCCCTAGCGCACGTGATGCAAGCTGCCACGTACGAGAAAACGTCCTGCCGGATTTTGGGCCACCAGAAACGACGCGATACCAGCTCTAAGGTGCCCTTCACCCCTGGGTGACCAGCCAGTACCGAATCGTGGTGTTCCTTCAACACCTTAGGCCGAAGATGCAGGGGTACAAATGATTTGTTGGCGGGAAGTCCTGGTGGTACCTCCTCTTAGGCCTCGGCAATCTCCGCCTCCACCTCAGTCGTGAGAGCCGAGACCACTACCCCTTTCTGGAGGATGGGTACCGGCTCTTCCCGAGGTTCTCCCCCCGGAAAACACCTAGACAAAGCATCCGCCTTGGTGTTTTTAGCCCCGGGACGGTACGTCACAAGAAAATTGAAACGAGTAAAAAACAATGCCCAGCGAGCCTGCCTAGGAGACAGACGCTTGGCCGACTCCAGGTAGAGCAGATTCTTATGGTCGGTGATAACTGTGACCTGGTGAGCCGCCCCCTCCAAGAAGTGTCGCCATTCCTCAAAAGCCAGTTTGATGGCCAACAACTCCCTGTTGCCGATATCATAATTCCGTTCGGCTGGCGACAACTTCTTGGAGAAGTAGGCGCATGGATGCATCTCGCTCAAGGACGAGCCTTGAGACAGTACTGCCCCCACTCCCACCTCCGACGCATCAACCTCTACCACAAAAGGTTTAGACACGTCTGGTTGCACCAGAATGGGGGCTGAAGCAAAACTATTCTTCAGACGCTCAAATGCACGTATAGCCACCTCAGGCCAGTTCGCCAGATCGGCACCCTTTTTTGTCATGTCCGTGAGCGGTTTGGCGACAGTCGAAAAGTGTTTTATAAATTTCCTATAATAATTCGCAAACCCAAGGAACCGCTGGAGTGCTTTCAGACTCTCCGGCCTCTCCCATTGCAACACCGCTTGCACCTTAGCGGTGTCCATTTTAAAACCAGCTGCGGACACAATATATCCCAAAAAGGGCAACTCCTGGACAAAAAATAAACATTTTTCCAGCTTAGCATAGAGCTGGTTCTCCCGGAGCAACTGTAACACCTGCCTAACATGCTGCAAATGAGTGTCCCGATCGCTAGAATAAATGAGGATATCATCCAGGTATACAATCACAAATCTCCCCAGGACATGAGCAAAGACATCATTAATAAAATGTTGGAAAACGGCAGGCGCGGTGGTCAACCCAAACGGCATAACCAGACTCTCAAAATGACCCTCAGGAGTGTTAAACGCCGTCTTCCACTCATCCCCCTGACGGACCCTTATGAGGTTATACGCCCCCCTGAGGTCCAGCTTGGAAAACCATTTTGCCCCCGCTACCTGGTTGAACAAATCCGGGATCAACGGCATTGGGTAGGGATCACGGATAGTAATCTGGTTTAACTCTCTGAAATCCAGACACGGGCGTAACCCCCCATCTTTCTTCTTAATGAAGAAAAACCCCGCGGCTACAGGCGAGGACGAAGGCCGGATGTGACCTTTGCTCAGACTCTCCGCGATGTAGTCTTTCAGAGCTTGTCTCTCAGGACCAGAAATATTAAACATCCTGGCCTTAGGTAATTTGGCCCCGGGTTTTAACCTAATAGCACAGTCATAGGCTCTATGTGGAGGCAGTTCTGAGCAACCCTTCTCAGAGAAAACATCCGCGAAATCCTGCAAAGCCTCCGGCAGGCTGGGCGTCACGGCGGACACACATGTGGCCAAGCAATTGTCTTGGCAGAAACCACTCCATTGTACTATGTCCTGAGTTTTCCAATCAATTACCGGGTTGTGCCTGGACAGCCATGGAAAACCCAGGACCATTTGAGCTGGGAGATTACGGAGGACCCTACATGTAACCGACTCAGAATGTAGGACCCCAATGTGGAGTTTCACCTCTGCCACAAACTCAGTAATCTCCCCTTGAGGGAGGGGAACAGCATTAATGGTCACCACCTGTATGGGGTGAGGAAGTTTTTCAATCTTAAACCCGGCGGTGTGTGCAAACTCCTCATCTATGAGATTGGTGGCGGAACCGCTATCCACAAACACTGATATAGGTAGCTCTCTGCCGGCGACAATAACCTTGGCAGGGAGCATACATTGAGATACCATCATGGAGGATATGCATACGCTCAGTTGGGTCTCCTCCATACCCTCTGAGCTTAACAGTTTTCCGCCGGTGTGACCCTCTTAGGTAGTACCGGGCAAACGTTAACATAATGACCACCTTTACCACAGTAGAAACATGCTCCGGACTTCCGGACTCCCGGAGCGCGAGGCTGAACCTGTGCCACGCCAGCAATCTGCATAGGTTCAGGGGACTCATCTACTTCAACCACACCTGCACCTCTGCTTTCTCCCAGAGGTAGCGTCTCCTGTGCCCCCTGACGAAAACGGCGATCAATACGTATCACCAAACTCATGGCAGACTCCAATGATGCCGGAGTCTCATACATCAGGAGGGCTTGTTTCACCCTCCCTGATACCCCATGAATAAACTGGCTCCGCAGCGCTGGGTCATTCCACTGTGTGTCTACAGCCCAGCGGCGAAATTCCGAACAATAGTCTTCTGCCAAGCGCTCCCCCTGGCGGAGGGCGCGGATTTTAGATTCCGCTAGAGCCAGTCGGTCAGGGTCATCGTAAATGAGCTCGAGGGCAGAAAAAACATTATCGACCGAATGAAATGTAGCAGAGTCAGGTGGTAAGGAAAATGCCCATGCTTGGGGGTCACCACTCAGTAATGACAACACCAGCCCTACTCGCTGGGCCTCATTACCTGAGGATATTGGCCGCATGCGGAAGTATAATTTGCAGGCCTCCCGAAATACGACAAATTTGCTGCGATCGCCTGAAAATCGTTCTGGCAGCGGAAACTTCGGCTCTGCACCGATACCTGCAGATGCCGTTTGCACCTTTGCTACTACCAGGCCCTGCTGCTGAACTGCCCCTTTCAACTCGGAGACCTGTATGGACAGCGCCGCCAACTGGCGGGTTATGGAATCTAATGGATCCATGGACTCCTGAAAAAATGTAGGCCGATTATAATGTCACGGGGGCTTAGTTCAACTAAGGCTGAAATACCCGGGGCCCCTGTGGTGTCCCTTTACTAGGGGAAACCCTGTCTGACCCTCAACTCAGGGTTTTTGCTGAAGGTGCAAATGCCTGAGCCTCCGACCTTTCCTTATCTCCTGCTCAGCCCTGCACTTAACCCTCCACCCTCCACCCAGTGAGAAGTCACCACCAAAGCTCCAACACAAATAATGACAGACAGGGAGAACTTAAACTGCACTGCGCCGCACACACAGAGGAATATACAGTAATGTGAACAGGGCACAACTAAACACAAATATGGGAAGGAGAAAGGATAACGACGGATCATACGACACCAGATATGAATCTCTCTCTCTTGAACACCTCCACTCCAGACCGGAACCACTTGGTATGAAACACAAGCTATAATCGGCGACGCCCATAGGCCAGCATGACTATTTAAAGACCGTGGGCGTGACTAACCATCCAACCTGGTCTCCAGCAGGATTAACCCCCGAGAGCCTGAAGATCAGGCCGGCGCCACTGAGGCTATAGTGGCTGGAGGTGGAACTACCTCTGCCTGCCGGATGCTGTGGTGTGAACAGCGTCCGACATGACAGCGGGTCAGTGCAGAAATTACAGAAATCAGCAGCACAATAACCGACCAGAGACAGGAGGGTCAGTGCAGAAATCAGCAACGCAGTAAACGAGCAGAGACAGAAGGGTCAGTGCAGAAATCAGCAACGCAGTAACCGAGCAGAGACAGGAGGGTCAGTACAGAAATCAGCAGCACAGCAACCGAGCAGAGACAGGAGGGTCAGTGCAGAAATCAGCAGCACAGTAACCGAGCAGAGACAGGACGGTCAGTGCAGAAATCAGCAACGCAGTAACCGAGCAGAGACAGAAGGGTCAGTGCAGAAATCAGCAACGCAGTAACCGAGCAGAGACAGAAGGGTCAGTGCAGAAATCAGCAACGCAGTAACCGAGCAGAGACAGGAGGGTCAGTGCAGAAATCAGCAACACAGTAACCAAGCAGAGACAGGAGGGTCAGTGCAGAAATCAGCAACGCAGTAAACTAGCAGAGACAGAAGGGTCAGTGCAGAAATCACCAACGCACTAACCGAGCAGAGACAGGAGGGTCAGTACAGAAATCAGCAACACAGTAACCGAGCAGAGACAGGAGGGTCAGTGCAGAAATCAGCAACACAGTAACCGAGCAGAGACAGGAGGGTCAGTGCAGAAATTACAGAAATCAGCAGCACAGTAACCGAGCAGAGACAGGAGGGTCAGTGCAGAAATCAGCAGCACAATAACCGAGCAGAGACAGGAGGGTCAGTACAGAAATCAGCAACACAGTAACCAAGCAGAGACAGGAGGGTCAGTACAGAAATTACAGAAATCAGCAGCACAGTAACCGAGCAGAGACAGGAGGGTCAGTACAGAAATCAGCAGCACAGTAACCGAGCAGAGACAGGAGGGTCAGAGCAGAAATCAGCAAAGCAGTAAACGAGCAGAGACAGGAGGGTCAGTGCAGAAATCAGCAACACAGTAACCGAGCAGAGACAGGAGGGTCAGTGCAGAAATCAGCAACGCAGTAAACTAGCAGAGACAGAAGGGTCAGTGCAGAAATCAGCAACGCACTAACCGAGCAGAGACAGGAGGGTCAGTACAGAAATCAGCAGCACAGTAACCGAGTAGAGACAGGAGGGTCAGTGCAGAAATCAGCAGCACAGTAACCGAGCAGAGACAGAAGGGTCAGTGCAGAAATCAGCAACGCAGTAACCGACCAGAGACAGGAGGGTCAGTGCAGAAATTACAGAAATCAGCAGCACAGTAACCGAGCAGAGACAGGAGGGTCAGTGCAGAAATCAGCAACGCATTAAACGAGCAGAGACAGGAGGGTCAGTGCAGAAATCAGCAGCACAGAAACCGAACAGAGACAGGCGGGTCAGTGCAGAAATTACAGAAATCAGCAGCACAATAACCGAGCAGAGACAGGAGGGTCAGTGCAGAAATCAGCAACGCAGTAACCGAGCAGAGACAGGAGGGTCAGTGCAGAAATCAGCAACACAGTAACCGAGCAGAGACAGGCGGGTCAGTGCAGAAATTACAGAAATCAGCAGCACAATAACCGACCAGAGACAGGAGGGTCAGTGCAGAAATCAGCAACGCAGTAAACGAGCAGAGACAGAAGGGTCAGTGCAGAAATCAGCAACGCAGTAACCGAGCAGAGACAGGAGGGTCAGTACAGAAATCAGCAGCACAGCAACCGAGCAGAGACAGGAGGGTCAGTGCAGAAATCAGCAGCACAGTAACCGAGCAGAGACAGGACGGTCAGTGCAGAAATCAGCAACGCAGTAACCGAGCAGAGACAGAAGGGTCAGTGCAGAAATCAGCAACGCAGTAACCGAGCAGAGACAGAAGGGTCAGTGCAGAAATCAGCAACGCAGTAACCGAGCAGAGACAGGAGGGTCAGTGCAGAAATCAGCAACACAGTAACCAAGCAGAGACAGGAGGGTCAGTGCAGAAATCAGCAGCACAGTAACCGAGCAGAGACAGGAGGGTCAGTGCAGAAATCAGCAACACAGTAACCGAGCAGAGACAGGAGGGTCAGTGCAGAAATCAGCAGCACAGTAACCGAGCAGAGACAGGAGGGTCAGTGCAGAAATCAGCAGCACAGTAACCGAGCAGAGACAGGCGGGTCAGTGCAGAAATTACAGAAATCAGCAGCACAGTAACCGAGCAGAGACAGGAGGGTCAGTGCAGAAATCAGCAACACAGTAACCGAGCAGAGACAGGAGGGTCAGTACAGAAATCAGCAGCACAGTAACCGAGCAGAGACAGGAGGGTCAGTACAGAAATCAGCAGCACAGTAACCGAGCAGAGACAGGAGGGTCAGTGCAGAAATCAGCAACGCATTAAACGAGCAGAGATAGAAGGGTCAGTGCAGAAATCAGCAACGCAGTAACCGAGCAGAGACAGGAGGGTCAGTGCAGAAATCAGCAGCACAGTAACCGAGCAGAGACAGGAGGGTCAGTGCAGAAATTACAGAAATCAGCAGCACAGTAACCGAGCAGAGACAGGAGGGTCAGTGCAGAAATCAGCAGTACAGTAACCGAGCAGAGACAGGCGGGTCAGTGCAGAAATTACAGAAATCAGCAGCACAGTAACCGAGCAGAGACAGGAGGGTCAGTGCAGAAATCAGCAGCACAGTAACCGAGCAGAGACAGGAGGGTCAGTGCAGAAATCAGCAACGCAGTAACTGAGCAGAGACAGGAGGGTCAGTGCAGAAATTACAGAAATCAGCAACACAGTAACAGAGCAGAGACAGAAGGGTCAGTGTAGAAATCAGCAGCACAGTAACCGAGCAGAGACAGGAGGGTCAGTGCAGAAATCAGCAGCACAGTAACCGAGCAGATACAGGAGGGTCAGTGCATAAATCAGCAGCACAGTAACCGAGCAGAGACAGGAGGGTCAGTGCAGAAATCAGCAACACAGCAACAGAGTAGAGACAGAAGGGTCAGTGCAGAAATCAGCAGCACAATAACCGAGCAGAGACAGGAGGGTCAGTGCATAAATCAGCAACGCAGTAACCGAGCAGAGACAGGAGGGTCAGTGCAGAAATCAGCAGCACAATAACCGAGCAGAGACAGGAGGGTCAGTGGAGAAATCAGCAGCACAGTAACCGAGCAGAGACAGGAGGGTCAGTGCAGAAATCAGCAGCATATAAACCGAGCAGAGACAGGAGGGTCAGTGCAGAAATCAGCAGCACAGTAACTGAGCAGAGACAGAAGGGTCAGTGCAGAAATCAGCAGCACAATAACCGAGCAGAGACAGGAGGGTCAGTGCAGAAATCAGCAGCATATAAACCGAGCAGAGACAGGAGGGTCAGTGCAGAAATCAGCAGCATATAAACCGAGCAGAGACAGAAGGGTCAGTGCATAAATCAGTAACGCAGTAACCGAGCAGAGACAGGAGGGTCAATGCAGAGACAGGGAGTTCTATAGGGGGCAGAGACAGGAGGGTCAGTGCAGACACGGGGAGGCCTATAGGGGGCAGAGACAGGAGGGTCAGGGCACAGACGGGGAGTTCTATAGGGGGCAGAGACAGGAGGGTTAGGGCAGAGACGGGGAGTTCTATAGGGGGTAGAGACAGGAGGGTCAGGGAAGAGACGGGGAGTTCTATAGGGGGCAGACAGGAGGGTCAGGTCAGAGACAGTTCTATAGGGGCAGAGACGGGGAGTTCTATAGGAGGCAGAGACAGAAAGGGCAGGGCAGAGACGGGGAGGTCTATAGGGGCAGAGAAAGAAGGGTCAGGGCACAGACAGGGAGGTCTATAGGGGGCAGAGACGGGAGGGTCAGTGCAGAGACGGGGATTTCTATGGGGGCAAAGACAGGAGGGTCAGTGCAGAGACGGGGAGGTCTATAGGGGGCAGAGACTGGAGGGTCAGTGCAGAGACGGGGAGGTCTATAGGGGGCAGAGACTGGAGGGTCAGTGCAGAGACGGGGAGGTCTATAGGGGGCAGAGACTGGAGGGTCAGTGCAGAGACGGGGAGGTCTATAGGGGGAAGAGACTGGAGGGTCAGTGCAGAGACGGGGAGTTCTATAGGGGCAGAGACAGGAGGGTCAGTGCAGAGACGGGGAGTTCTAAAGGGAGCACGACAGGAGGGTCAGTGCAGAGATGGGGAGTTCTATAGGGGGCACGACAGGAGGGTCAGTGCAGAGACGGGGAGTTCTATAGGGGGCACGACAGGAGGGTCAGTGTAGAGATGGGGAGTTCTATAGGGGACAGATACATGAGGGTCAGTGCAGAGATGGGGAGGTCTATAGGGGGCAGAGACGGGAGGGTCAGTGCAGAGACGGGGAGTTCTATAGGGGCAGAGACGGGAGGGTCAGTGCAGAGACGGGAAGGTCTATAGGGGGCAGAGAAAGGAGGGTCAGTGCAGAGACGGGGAGGTCTATAGGGGGCAGACGGGAGGGTCAGTGCAGAGACGGGGAGGTCTATAGGGGGCAGAGACAGGAGGGTCAGTGCAGAGACGGGGAGGTCTATAGGGGGCAGAGACGGGAGGGTCAGTCCAGAGACGGGGAGGTCTATAGGGGGCAGAGACGGGAGGGTCAGTCCAGAGACGGGGAGGTCTATAGGGGGCAGAGACGGGAGGGTCTGTGCAGAGACGGGGAGGTCTATAGGGGGCATATGCAGGAGGGTCAGTGCAGAGACGGGGAGGTCTATAGGGGGCAGAGACAGGAGGGTCAGTGCAGAGACGGGGAGGTCTATAGGGGGCAGAGACAGGAAGGTCAGTGCAGAGACGGGGAGGTCTATAGGGGGCAGAGACAGGAAGGTCAGTGCAGAGACGGCGAGGTCTATAGGGGGCAGAGACAGGAGGGTCAGTGCAGAGACGGGGAGGTCTATAGGGGGCAGAGACAGGAGGGTCAGTGCAGAGACGGGGAGGTCTATAGGGGGCAGAGACAGGAGGGTCAGTGCAGAGATGGGGAGGTCTATAGGGGCAGAGAGAAGGGTCAGGGCAGAGACGGGAAGGTCTATAGGGGGCAGAGACAGGAAGGTCAGTGCAGAGACGGGGAGGTCTATAGGGGGCAGAGACAGGAAGGTCAGTGCAGAGACGGCGAGGTCTATAGGGGGCAGAGACAGGAGGGTCAGTGCAGAGACGGGGAGGTCTATAGGGGGCAGAGACAGGAAGGTCAGTGCAGAGACAGGGAGGTCTATAGGGGGCAGAGACAGGAGGGTCAGTGCAGAGACGGGGAGGTCTATAGGGGGCAGAGACAGGAGGGTCAGTGCAGAGATGGGGAGGTCTATAGGGGGCAGAGACAGGAAGGTCAGTGCAGAGACGGGGAGGTCTATAGGGGGCAGAGACAGGAGGGTCAGTGCAGAGACGGCGAGGTCTATAGGGGGCAGAGACAGGAGGGTCAGTGCAGAGACGGGGAGGTCTATAGGGGGCAGACGGGAGGGTCAGTGCAGAGACGGGGAGGTCTATAGGGGGCAGAGACAGGAGGGTCAGTGCAGAGACGGGGAGGTCTATAGGGGGCAGAGACAGGAGGGTCAGTGCAGAGACGGGGAGGTCTATAGGGGGCAGAGACAGGAAGGTCAGTGCAGAGACGGGGAGGTCTATAGGGGGCAGAGACAGGAGGGTCAGTGCAGAGACGGCGAGGTCTATAGGGGGCAGAGACAGGAGGGTCAGTGCAGAGACGGGGAGGTCTATAGGGGGCAGACGGGAGGGTCAGTGCAGAGACGGGGAGGTCTATAGGGGGCAGAGACAGGAGGGTCAGTGCAGAGACGGCGAGGTCTATAGGGGGCAGAGACAGGAGGGTCAGTGCAGAGACGGGGAGGTCTATAGGGGGCAGAGACAGGAGGGTCAGTGCAGAGACGGGGAGGTCTATAGGGGCAGACGGGAGGGTCAGTGCAGAGACGGGGAGTTCTATAGGGGGCAGACGGGAGGGTCAGTGCAGAGACGGGGAGGTCTATAGGGGGCAGAGACAGGAGGGTCAGTGCAGAGACGGCGAGGTCTATAGGGGGCAGAGACAGGAGGGTCAGTGCAGAGACGGGGAGGTCTATAGGGGCAGACAGGAGGGTCAGTGCAGAGACGGGGAGGTCTATAGGGGGCAGAGACAGGAGGGTCAGTGCAGAGACGGCGAGGTCTATAGGGGGCAGAGACAGGAGGGTCAGTGCAGAGACGGGGAGGTCTATAGGGGCAGACAGGAGGGTCAGTGCAGAGACGGCGAGGTCTATAGGGGGCAGAGACAGGAGGGTCAGTGCAGAGACGGGGAGGTCTATAGGGGGCAGAGACAGGAGGGTCAGTGCAGAGACGGGGAGGTCTATAGGGGCAGACAGGAGGGTCAGTGCAGAGACGGGGAGGTCTATAGGGGGCAGACGGGAGGGTCAGTGCAGAGACGGGGAGGTCTATAGGGGGCAGAGACAGGAGGGTCAGTGCAGAGACGGCGAGGTCTATAGGGGGCAGAGACAGGAGGGTCAGTGCAGAGACGGGGAGATCTATAGGGGGCAGAGACAGGAGGGTCAGTGCAGAGACGGCGAGGTCTATAGGGGGCAGAGACAGGAGGGTCAGTGCAGAGACGGGGAGATCTATAGGGGGCAGAGACAGGAGGGTCAGTGCAGAGACGGGGAGATCTATAGGGGGCAGAGACAGGAGGGTCAGTGCAAACGGGGAGGTCTATAGGGGGCAGAGACAGGAGGATCAGTTCAGAGATACAAGTAACACTGAACCTCGACTACCTGAGTTGTGTGAAAGCACCAGACACAACAGATACCTCATTCACTTCCGGCAGAGTGTCTGTTTTGTTTAGGGTCACTTCCGGCAGAGTGTGTCTTTTCCATAGGATGACTTCCGGCAGAGTGTGTCTTTTGTGTAGGATCACTTCCGGCAGAGTGTGGCTTTTCTGAGCGTCACTTCCGGCAGAGTGTGGCGGAAGTGGAGGTGAAACAGTTCTGTGCACAGGCTCGTGCTCTCCTAGAGAGGTCAGGTGGGTTCAGGGACCGGTCCGGTCAGTGAGAGGGAGATGTGTGCGGCCGGTCGGTGTCCAGCAACCAACTAACGACGCCTTCTAGCTATAGAGATAGGGAGGAGGGGGGCACTGCTGATACTCCGGGGGTCTTCTCTCTCTCTCTCTCTGGGGATTGTTGGAGGGGGGGGGGGCACTGCTGATGCTCCGGGGGTCTTCTCTCTCTCTCTCTCTCTGGGGATTGTTGGAGGGGGGGGGGGCACTGCTGATACTCCGGGGGTCTTCTCTCTCTCTCTCTGGGGATTGTTGGAGGGGGGGCACTGCTGATACTCCGGGGGTCTTCTCTCTCTCTCTCTCTGGGGATTGTTGGAGGGGGGGCACTGCTGATGCTCCGGGGGTCTTCTCTCTCTCTCTGGGGATTGTTGGAGGGGGGGGCACTGCTGATGCTCCGGGGGTCTTCTCTCTCTCTCTCTCTGGGGATTGTTGGAGGGGGGGCACTGCTGATACTCCGGGGGTCGTCTTCTCTCTCTCTCTCTCTGGGGATTGTTGGAGGGGGGGCACTGCTGATGCTCCGGGGGTCTTCTCTCTCTCTCTCTCTCTGGGGATTGTTGGAGGGGGGGCACTGCTGATGCTCCGGGGGTCTTCTCTCTCTCTCTCTGGGGATTGTTGGAGGGGGGGCACTGCTGATGCTCCGGGGGTCTTCTCTCTCTCTGGGGATTGTTGGAGGGGGGGCACGGCTGATGCTCCGGGGGTCTTCTCTCTCTCTCTCTGGGGATTGTTGGAGGGGGGGGCACTGCTGATGCTCCGGGGGTCTTCTCTCTCTCTCTCTCTCTCTCTGGGGATTGTTGGAGGGGGGGGGGGCACTGCTGATACTCCGGGGGTCTTCTCTCTCTCTCTCTGGGGATTGTTGGAGGGTGGGCACGGCTGATACTCTGGGGGTCTTCTCTCTCTCTCTCTGGGGATTGTTGGTGGGGGGGCACTGCTGATACTCCGGGGGTCTTCTCTCTCTCTCTCTGGGGATTGTTGGAGGGGGGGCACTGCTGATACTCTGGGGGTCTTCTCTCTCTCTCTCTGGGGATTGTTGGAGGGGGGGCACTGCTGATACTCCGGGGGTCTTCTCTCTCTCTCTCTGGGGATTGTTGGAGGGGGGGCACTGCTGATACTCCGGGGGTCTTCTCTCTCTCTCTCTGGGGATTGTTGGAGGGGGGGCACGGCTGATACTCTGGGGGTCTTCTCTCTCTCTCTCTCTGGGGATTGTTGGAGGGGGGGCACTGCTGATACTCTGGGGGTCTTCTCTCTCTCTGGGGATTGTTGAAGGGGGGAGCACTGCTGATACTCCGGGGGTCTTCTCTCTCTCTCGGGATTGTTGGAGGGGGGGGGGCACTGCTGATACTCTGGGGGACTTCTCTCTCTCTCTCTCTCTCTGGGGATTGTTGGAGGGGGGGCACTGCTGATGCTCCGGGGGTCTTCTCTCTCTCTCTCTCTCTCTGGGGATTGTTGGAGGGGGGGCACTGCTGATACTCTGGGGGTCTTCTCTCTCTCTCTCTGGGGATTGTTGGAGGGGGGGGGGCACTGCTGATGCTCCGGGGGTCTTCTCTCTCTCTCTGGGGATTGTTGGGGGGGGGGGGGCACGGCTGATAATCTGGGGGTCTTCTCTCTCTCTCTCTCTCTCTGGGGATTGTTGGAGGGGGGGCACTGCTGATACTCTGGGGGTCTTCTCTCTCTCTCTGGGGATTGTTGGAGGGGGGGCACTGCTGATGCTCCGGGGGTCTTCTCTCTCTCTCTCTCTGGGGATTGTTGGAGGGGGGGGCACTGCTGATGCTCCGGGGGTCTTCTCTCTCTCTCTCTCTCTGGGGATTGTTGGAGGGGGGGCACTGCTGATGCTCCGGGGGTCTTCTCTCTCTCTCTCTGGGGATTGTTGGAGGGGGGGCACGGCTGATACTCTGGGGGTCTTCTCTATCTCTCTCTCTGGGGATTGTTGGAGGGGGGGGGCACTGCTGATACTCCGGGGGTCTTCTCTCTCTCTCTGTCCCCTCTCTGGGGATTGTTGGAGGGGGGGCACGGCTGATGCTCCGGGGGTCTTCTCTCTCTCTCTCTGGGGATTGTTGGAGGGGGGAGCACTGCTGATACTCCGGGGGTCTTCTCTCTCTCTCTCTCTGGGGATTGTTGGAGGGGGGGCACTGCTGATACTCTGGGGGTCTTCTCTCTCTCTCTGGGGATTGTTGGAGGGGGGGGCACTGCTGATGCTCCGGGGGTCTTCTCTCTCTCTCTCTCTCTGGGGATTGTTGGGGGGGGGGCACGGCTGATAATCTGGGGGTCTTCTCTCTCTCTCTGGGGATTGTTGGAGGGGGGGCACTGCTGATACTCTGGGGGTCTTCTCTCTCTCTCTGGGGATTGTTGGAGGGGGGGGGGCACTGCTGATGCTCCGGGGGTCTTCTCTCTCTCTCTCTCTGGGGATTGTTGGAGGGGGGGCACTGCTGATGCTCCGGGGGTCTTCTCTCTCTCTCTCTCTGGGGATTGTTGGAGGGGGGGAACGGCTGATACTCTGGGGGTCTTCTCTATCTCTCTCTCTGGGGATTGTTGGAGGGGGGGGCACTGCTGATACTCCGGGGGTCTTCTCTCTCTCTGTCCCCTCTCTGGAGATTGTTGGAGGGGGGGCACGGCTGATGCTCCGGGGGTCTTCTCTCTCTCTCTCTCTGCGGATTGTTGGAGGGGGGGCACGGCTGATGCTCCGGGGGTCTCCTCTCTCTCTCTCTGGGGATTGTTGGAGGGGGGGCACTGCTGATGCTCCGGGGGTCTTCTCTCTCTCTATGGGGATTGTTGGAGGGGGGGCACTGCTGATGCTCCGGGGGTCTTCTCTCTCTCTCTGGGGATTGTTGGAGGGGGGGCACTGCTGATACTCTGGGGGTCTTCTCTCTCTCTCTCTCTGGGGATTGTTGGAGGGGGGGGCACGGCTGATGCTCCGGGGGTCTTCTCTCTCTCTCTGGGGATTGTTGGAGGGGGGGCACTGCTGATATTGTGGGGGTCTTCTCTCTCTCTCTCTCTGGGGATTGTTGGAGGGGGGGCACTGCTGATGCTCCGTGGGTCTTCTCTCTCTCTCTCTCTCTGGGGATTGTTGGAGGGGGGGCACGGCTGATGCTCCGGGGGTCTTCTCTCTCTCTCTCTCTGGGGATTGTTGGAGGGGGGGGCACTGCTGATACTCCGGGGGTCTTCTCTCTCTCTCTGTCCCCTCTCTGGGGATTGTTGGAGGGGGGGCACGGCTGATGCTCCGGGGGTCTTCTCTCTCTCTCTCTGGGGATTGTTGGAGGGGGGAGCACTGCTGATACTCCGGGAGTCTTCTCTCTCTCTCTCTGGGGATTGTTGGGGGGGGGGGGCACTGCTGATGCTCCGGGGGTCTTCTCTCTCTCTGGGGATTTTTGGAGGGGGGGCACGGCTGATACTCTGGGGGTCTTCTCTCTCTCTCTCTGGGGATTGTTGGAGGGGGGGCACTGCTGATACTCCGGGGGTCTTCTCTCTCTCTCTCTCTGGGGATTGTTGGAGGGGGGGCACTGCTGATACTCTGGGGGTCTTCTCTCTCTCTCTGGGGATTGTTGGAGGGGGGGGGCACTGCTGATGCTCCGGGGGTCTTCTCTCTCTCTCTCTGGGGATTGTTGGGGGGGGGGGGGGCACGGCTGATAATCTGGGGGTCTTCTCTCTCTCTCTCTCTGGGGATTGTTGGAGGGGGGGCACTGCTGATACTCTGGGGGTCTTCTCTCTCTCTCTGGGGATTGTTGGAGGGGGGGCACTGCTGATGCTCCGGGGGTCTTCTCTCTCTCTCTCTCTCTCTCTGGGGATTGTTGGAGGGGGGGCACTGCTGATGCTCCGGGGGTCTTCTCTCTCTCTCTCTGGGGATTGTTGGAGGGGGGGGCACTGCTGATACTCCGGGGGTCTTCTCTCTCTCTCTGTCCCCTCTCTGGAGATTGTTGGAGGGGGGGCACGGCTGATGCTCCGGGGGTCTTCTCTCTCTCTCTCTCTGCGGATTGTTGGAGGGGGGGCACGGCTGATGCTCCGGGGGTCTTCTCTCTCTCTCTCTCTGGGGATTGTTGGAGGGGGGGCACTGCTGATGCTCCGGGGGTCTTCTCTCTCTCTATGGGGATTGTTGGAGGGGGGGCACTGCTGATGCTCCGGGGGTCTTCTCTCTCTCTCTCTGGGGATTGTTGGAGGGGGGGCACTGCTGATACTCTGGGGGTCTTCTCTCTCTCTCTCTGGGGATTGTTGGAGGGGGGGGGCACGGCTGATGCTCCGGGGGTCTTCTCTCTCTCTCTCTCTGGGGATTGTTGGAGGGGGGGCACTGCTGATATTGTGGGGGTCTTCTCTCTCTCTCTGGGGATTGTTGGAGGGGGGGCACTGCTGATGCTCCGGGGGTCTTCTCTCTCTCTCTCTCTCTGGGGATTGTTGGAGGGGGGGCACGGCTGATGCTCCGGGGGTCTTCTCTCTCTCTCTCTGGGGATTGTTGGAGGGGGGGCACGGCTGATGCTCCGGGGGTCTTCTCTCTCTCTCTCTCTGGGGATTGTTGGAGGGGGGGCACGGCTGATACCCTGGGGGTCTTCTCTCTCTCTCTCTGGGGATTGTTGGAGGGGGGGCACTGCTGATACTCCGGGGGTCTTCTCTCTCTCTGGGGATTGTTGGAGGGGGGGCACGGCTGATGCTCCGGGGGTCTTCTCTCTCTCTCTCTCTGGGGATTGTTGGAGGGGGGAGCACTGCTGATACTCTGGGGGTCTTCTCTCTCTCTCTCTCTTGGGGATTGTTGGAGGGGGGAGCACTGCTGATACTCTGGGGGTCTTCTCTCTCTCTCTCTCTGGGGATTGTTGGAGGGGGGGCACTGCTGATACTCTGGGGGTCTTCTCTCTCTCTCTCTGGGGATTGTTGGAGGGGGGAGCACTGCTGATACTCTGGGGGTCTTCTCTCTCTCTCTGGGGATTGTTGGAGGGGGGAGCACTGCTGATACTCTGGGGGTCTTCTCTCTCTCTCTGGGGATTGTTGGAGGGGGGAGCACTGCTGATACTCTGGGGGTCTTCTCTCTCTCTCTCTCTGGGGATTGTTGGAGGGGGGGGCACTGCTGATACTCTGGGGGTCTTCTTTCTCTCTCTGGGGATTGTTGGAGGGGGGACACTGCTGATACTCTGGGGGTCTTCTCTCTCTCTCTGGGGATTGTTGGAGGGGGGGCACTGCTGATACTCTGGGGGTCTTCTCTCTCTCTCTCTCTCTGGGGATTGTAGGAGGGGGAGCACTGCTGATACTCTGGGGGTCTTCTCTCTCTCTGGGGATTGTTGGAGGGGGGAGCACTGCTGACACTCTGGGGGTCTTCTCTCTCTCTCTCTGGGGATTGTTGGAGGGGGGGAACGGATGATGCTCCGGGGGTCTTCTCTCTCTCTGGGGATTGTTGGAGGGGGGGGAACGGATGATGCTCCGGGGGTCTTCTCTCTCTCTGGGGATTGTTGGGGGGGGGGGGGAGCACTGCTGATACTCTGGGGTCTTCTCTCTCTCTCTCTGGGGATTGTTGGAGGGGGGAGCACTGCTGATACTCTGGGGGTCTTCTCTCTCTCTCTGGGGATTGTTGGAGGGGGGGGCACTGCTGATACTCTGGGGGTCTTCTCTCTCTCTCTGGGGATTGTTGGAGGGGGGGGCACTGCTGATACTCTGGGGGTCTTCTCTCTCTCTCTCTCTCTCTCTCGGGATTGTAGGAGGGGGAGCACTGCTGATACTCTGGGGGTCTTCTCTCTCTCTGGGGATTGTTGGAGGGGGGAGCACTGCTGACACTCTGGGGGTCTTCTCTCTCTCTCTCTCTGGGGATTGTTGGAGGGGGGGGAACGGATGATGCTCCGGGGGTCTTCTCTCTCTCAGGGGATTGTTGGAGGGGGGGGAACGGATGATGCTCCGGGGGTCTTCTCTCTCTCTGGGGATTGTTGGGGGGGGGGGCACGGCTGATGCTCCGGGGGTCTTCTCTCTCTCTCTGTCCCCTCTCTGGGGATTGTTGGAGAAGGGGGGCACGGCTGATGCTCCGGGGGTCTTCTCTCTCTCCGTCCCCTCTCTGGGGATTGTTGGAGGGGGGGCACGGCTGATTCTCCGGGGGTTCGTTCTCTCTCTCTCTCGTTGGAGGGGGGGCACGGCTGATGCTCCGGGTTCTTCTCTCTCTCTCGGGATTGTTGGGGGGGGGGGGCACGGCTGATGCTCTGGGGGTCTTCTCTCTCTCTCTCGGGATTGTTGGGGGGGGCACGGCTGATGCTCTGGGGGTCTTCTCTCTCTCTCTCTGGGGATTGTTGGAGGGGTGGGCACGGCAGATGCTCCGGGGGTCTTCTCTCTCTCTGGGGATTGTAGGGGGGGGCACGGCTGATGCTCCGGGGGTCTTCTCTCTCTCTGTCCCCTCTCTGGGGATTGTTGGAGGGGGGAGCACTGCTGACACTCTGGGGGTCTTCTCTCTCTCTCTCTGGGGATTGTTGGAGGGGGGGGAACGGATGATGCTCCGGGGGTCTTCTCTCTCTCTGGGGATTGTTGGGGGGGGGGCACGGCTGATGCTCCGGGGGTCTTCTCTCTCTCTCTGTCCCCTCTCTGGGGATTGTTGGAGAAGGGGGGCACGGCTGATGCTCCGGGGGTCTTCTCTCTCTCCGTCCCCTCTCTGGGGATTGTTGGAGGGGGGGCACGGCTGATTCTCCGGGGGTTCGTTCTCTCTCTCTCTCGTTGGAGGGGGGGCACGGCTGATGCTCCGGGTTCTTCTCTCTCTCTCGGGATTGTTGGGGGGGGGCACGGCTGATGCTCTGGGGGTCTTCTCTCTCTCTCTCGGGATTGTTGGGGGGGGCACGGCTGATGCTCTGGGGGTCTTCTCTCTCTCTCTCTGGGGATTGTTGGAGGGGTGGGCACGGCAGATGCTCCGGGGGTCTTCTCTCTCTCTGGGGATTGTAGGGGGGGGGGCACGGCTGATGCTCCGGGGGTCTTCTCTCTCTGTCCCCTCTCTGGGGATTGTTGGGGGGGGGGGGGCACGGCTGATGCTCCGGGGGTCTTCTCTCTCTCTGGGGATTGTTGGAGGGGGGGGGCACGGCTGATGCTCCGGGGGTCTTCTCTCTCTCTCTCTGGGGATTGTTGGAGGGGGGGCACGACTGATGCTCCGGGGGTCTTCTCTCTCTCTCACTGGGGATTGTAGGAGGGGGGGCACGGCTGAAGCTCCGGGGGTCTTCTCTCTTTGTCCTCTCTCTGGGGATTGTTGGAGAAGGGGGGCACGGCTGATGCTCCGGGGGTCTTCTCTCTCTCTGTCCCCTCTCTGGGTATTGTAGGAGGGGGGGCATGGCTGATGCTCCGAGGGTCTTCGCTCTCTCTGTCCCCTCCCTGGGGATTGTTGGAGTAGGGGGGCACGGCTGATGCTCCTGGGGTCTTCTCACTCTCACTCTCTCTCGGGATTGTAGGAGGGGGGGGCACGGCTGATACTCCGGGGGTCTTCTCTCTTTGGGGATTGTAGGAGGGGGGGGGCACGGCTGATACTCCGGGGGTCTTCTCTCTTTGGGGATTGTAGGAGGGGGGGGCACGGCTGATACTCCGGGGGTCTTCTCTCTGGGGATTGTATGAGGGGGGGCACGTCTGAAGCTCCGGGGGTCTTCTCTCTTTGTCCCCTCTCTGGGGATTGTTGGAGAAGGGGGGCACGGCTGATGCTCCTGGGGTCTTCTCTCTCTCTCTCTCTCTCTCTCTCTCTCTGGGGATTGTAGGAGGGGGGGCACGGCTGATGCTCCGAGGGTCTTCGCTCTCTCTGTCCCCTCTCTGGGGATTGTTGGAGAAGGGGGGCACGGCTGATGCTCCTGGGGTCTTCTCTCTCTCTCTCTCTTTGGGGATTGGAGGAGGGGGGGGGCACGGCTGATACTCCGGGGGTCTTCTCTCTCTCTCTCTCTTTGGGGATTGTAGGAGGGGGGGGGCACGGCTGATACTCCGGGGGTCTTCTCTCTGGGGATTGTAGGAGGGGGGGCACGGCTGAAGCTCTGGGGGTCTTCTCTCTTTGTCCCCTCTCTGGGGATTGTTGGAGAAGGGGGGCACGGCTGATGCTCCGCGGGTCTTCTCTCTGGGGATTGTAGGAGGGGGGGGCACGTCTGAAGCTCCGGGGGTCTTCTCTCTTTGTCCCCTCTCTTGGGATTGTTGGAGAAGGGGGGCACGGCTGATGCTCCTGGGGTCTTCTCTCTCTCTCTCTCTCTCTCTCTCTCTCTCTCTCTCTCTCTCTCTCTCTCTCTCTCTCTCTCTCTCTCTCTCTCTCTCTCTCTCTCGGGATTGTAGGAGGGGGGGGGGGGCACGGCTGATACTCCGGGGGTCTTCTCTCTCTCTCTCTTTGGGGATTGTTGTAGGGGGGGGCACGGCTGATACTCCGGGGGTCTTCTCTCTCTCTCTGGGGATTGTTGTAGGGGGGGGCACGGCTGATACTCCGGGGGTCTTCTCTCTCTCTCTCTTTGGGGATTGTAGGAGGGGGGGGGCACGGCTGATACTCCGGGGGTCTTCTCTCTGGGGATTGTAGGAGGGGGGGCACGGCTGAAGCTCTGGGGGTCTTCTCTCTTTGTCCCCTCTCTGGGGATTGTTGGAGAAGGGGGGCACGGCTGATGCTCCGCGGGTCTTCTCTCTGGGGATTGTAGGGGGGGGGGCACGTCTGAAGCTCCGGGGGTCTTCTCTCTTTGTCCCCTCTCTGGGGATTGTTGGAGAAGGGGGGCACGGCTGATGCTCCTGGGGTCTTCTCTCTCTCTCTCTCTCTCTCTCTCTCTCTCTCTCTCTCTCTCTCTCTCTCTCTCTGGATTGTAGGAGGGGGGGGGCACGGCTGATACTCCGGGGGTCTTCTCTCTCTCTCTCTTTGGGGATTGTAGGAGGGGGGGGCACGGCTGATACTCCGGGGGTCTTCGCTCTCTCTGTCCCCTCTCTGGGGATTGTTGGAGAAGGGGGGCATGGCTGATGCTCAGGGGGTCTTCTCTCTCCCTCTGGTGTTGACGTGTGCATGCGGGGTGGAGAATCTTCCCTAGGGAAAATGGTACATAAGTGCAGGCTCCTGCTAGCTGCTTCTCTGTGCAAATGCCCCCCCTTTGTTTGACCATCTGAGCTTTATACCTTTGCCCAAAGCCATGGGTCTCCCCCCACTTCTTGCAGACCTCACAGGGTGGGCTGGATACGCCCCCTTTAGAAAGTTATTAAAAATCCTCTGCGGACCATATCTGGTGCTGGGAGGCCCACAGACAGATGACGGAGGAATCATATGTTTGCTTGTGAATTTCTCTTTCATTTAAGACCAAACACCATATGTCTATGTATGACTGCGAGACATAAACCCTTTTCTCTTTTTCTGGTGGACACACAAGCTGCGAAACACTGCTGCGTGTAGCTTTAATTATTCCGATCCCGAAAATATAGGTTTCCTGTCTCGGCTTATTGTGTGTTATTAAATTCGATCTGAAATAAGCAAAGGAACTTGTGCCTGGAAATCTTCCTGCTTGAGCCCGGCAGACCATGATCTGACATCACACAAAGCTCGTCTACCCGAAGTGAGGGGCGAGTGGACATTTCACCAGGGAGAAAGCGGGAGGGTCGCTGCATGGGGAGAAGCTCAGCGATACACTGCAAAAACCCGATGGGGTTGGGGCAGCACGAGCACTGGAAGTGTACAAAGAATTCTAGGAATTATTCATATTTTCCTGACAATAATATAGTAGATTGTGTCTGCGCATAACACTACATGATCTGGTCACCACCAGTGTGTACGATGCAGACAATATACACACGGTGAAAATTGTTGGTGCCCCTCGTTTAATGACAGAAAAAACCACAATGGTCACAGAAATAACATGAATCTGACAAAAGTAATAACTAAAAAATCCATGAAAATGAACAAATGATTGTCAGACATCGCTTTTCAGCCATACGTCCACAGAATTAAAAAAATAAAACTGATGAAATAGGTCTGGACAGAAATGATGGAGCCTTTAACTTAATCAAACGATTCCTGTATCTGTCAATCAAAGAGGAGATCCCAAAAGGGGAAAAAAAATAAACACCTGCTTCCCGCGCTGCTATACGTCATCCCTGAAATGGAGGCGATCCAGCCGATTCTGGGAGTAGGCTCCAATATCAATGCTTTATTTCATGGTACATACAGAGACAGCGCGTTTCCAGGTCCAGTCCATGACTTCTTCCTCAGGTCGGATGTACAAGGATGAAGACAAATCCGAGGTTGACGGTTTATATCATATCGGGGTTAATTACCCCGCTGCTCACAAAGAGGACGCTGTGGGGTGGAGCAACCAAATGCAAATACAGAAGCCTTCATTACAGAGCGAGCCGATATTACAAGACACAAGAACGCCCCATAAATCACAAACTGGACCAGATCAAAAAGAGAAAACCAACTTCTCATCCCAGAATCACAGCTATAAGGTTGTGGGGCTAAAAGTATGTATGTGATCGAAACTCAGCCCCTTACTGGTAGCGCTGTAGGCGCACTATTGTATACACAGAAAACCCAGACCGGGAAGAACCCGACCGCTTTCCCACTTACAGCTCTAACATAAGAAGTCAGGAAAACGTTTCAGAGTGACAGAAAAATAAACGCTTCTGAGAAGAAATCTCACTCGAAAATATCGCCCACCTCATTCAGGCCATTTGGATTTATGGTATTCAACCTATAAATCCAGTAGATTTCTCTTCCACACAAAGCCCGGAATCTGTCCGGGGTATTAGAATCATCCCGGTCAATAGGTAGAAATCCCGTCCCTGTGTGATGGCGCAGTGTCTGGACAGGCGATGGCGCAGTGTCTGGACAGGCGATGGCGCAGTGTCTGGACAGGCGATGGCGCAGTGTCTGGACAGGCGATGGCGCAGTGTCTGGACAGGCGATGGCGCAGTGTCTGGACAGGCGATGGCGCAGTGTCTGGACAGGCGATGGCGCAGTGTCTGGACAGGCGATGGCGCAGTGTCTGGACAGGCGATGGCGCAGTGTCTGGACAGGCGATGGCGCAGTGTCTGGACAGGCGATGGCGCAGTGTCTGGACAGGCCGGGCTTCATGAAGCCTTTTTTGACATTGTGGCGATGTGCATTGATTCTCTCTCTTAATGTCTGTGTTGTCCGCCCTATATACTGCTTATTGCAGCTGCACTGTATCACATAAATGACAAAGTCCGACTCGCAGGACAATCGCTCACGTATGGGGAAGGATTCATTGGTGGAGGTGGAGCTGAACGAGGGCATATTATGAGTGATGCCTCTACAACAACGGCATTTCAGTTTCCCACCCCGAATCACTCCAACATTACTAGCTATTCTAATATTCACAGAGGGATTCAGGGTTTTTTCCTTCAGACGACTGGGGGCTAATAGATTTCTGATCGTGGGAGCCCTCCTATAGGTGACCCTGGGGTTCTCAGGCAAGACCTTCCCCAAAACGGGATCACTGCGGAGGATGTGCCAATTCCTCCTTAATAGATTTTTCATTTGTTTGTGGCACTTATTAAATGTAGTTAGAAAACTAACCGAGGAGTCCCATCCTCTCGGCTCTTTCTCTTTGTAAGCAGCGCTTCCTGATCACACTCCGTCTGTACATGTCTGAGGGAATTTTCAATAAGTTTTTTTGGATACTTTTGTGCATAAAACCTTTTTTTTACAAATCGGCCTGCTCCAAATAGTTTTTCTCCTCAGTATAATTCCTCCTAATTCTCTTAAACTGATTTACTGGTATATTGAAAACCCATTTAAAATAATGCCCGCTTTCAAAATGTAAAAAGCTATTAGCGTCCACCTTCTTAAAAAACGTCTTAGTGTGAATACTGCCGGACTCAATAAATTTAAATCCAAAAAAATCAGTGGCGGTATCACCAACATGGGGAGTAAAAGTGAAAACCCCATTTGTTAGAATTAAGACGATCAATAAAAACACCAAGGTTATTGTGCCGGTTATCCCAAATTAAAGTCAGGTCATCAATAAAGCGCTTATAAAAAAACAGAATTCTCTATAAAAATGTTCTCAAAGCGTCCCATAGCGAGATCAGCAGTGGCTGGTGCGGCTTTAGATCCCATAGCCACACCCGGTAATTGGTGATAAAAGGCACCAAGAAGGTAAAGAAGTTATTTTTCATGATTAATGAAATACCCTTATATATAAAAGTTCTTTGGGGGCCGAAAGCCGATCAGCAGATTCCAAATAGTAAACAAGACAGAGCTACACCCTGCCGGCTCTGAGAATAAAGTGCTGTCATATCGAGAGTCACAAACAGATGCGAATCCTTCCACTGTACAGTCTGCAGAAGCTGCATAGAGTCAGCCGAGACCCTAAAAAGCTAGGCAGTGTAAAAACATGGACCTTCATCCCAGAACCTGTGTATTCAGCCAATCCGCTAGAAGGAGAGCCAGTGCTCGATATCTCGGGCCTGCCTGGGGGGTTACTAAGATCTTTATGTATCTTGGGGAGATAAAAAAAAGGAATATTCGGGTTTTTTACCATTAAAAACCTCCCCTCTTTCCCATCAAGGATACCATCTTTCTTGGCATTTTTTATAAATGATAAATACTCCTTTAGAATATTAGTACCAGAAGATTTTACTTTCAAATAAAAATTGGAGTCTGATAACATTCTAAACGCCTCTTGGCAGAAAATATTAAAATCCTGTATGACAATGCCCCCGCCCTTATCCGCTGGGCGTAGAACTATTTCGCGAGTGTTTGCCAGATTTCTCAGTGCCGTTTTCTCTAATCTAGTCAGGTTACCTTTTATATCATTGAAATTTTTCAAGGATTTAAATTCCTTCAATACCAGATCCCCAAATACATTAATAAAATGCCCCATGTTCTCTGTAGGGAAAAAGTTTGATTTAGGTTTCACATCCACATGTAAATGAGCATCAGAAACCGGGGTCAACGTTTCTTTAGATACTTTCCCATTATCCTTTTTCAGCATTAAAAAATGTCTACGAAGTGTAAGCTTTCTTAAAAAAAAAAAATTGAACATCCATAAATAAATTGAAACCACTAGGGTAGTGGGAGGGGCTAAAAGACCGAACCTTAGATAATACTTTTCCCTTCACCCATGACAGCACCACTTGAGAGAGGGATCCGCCCCGCCAGGACAGGAACCTACTGAGACATAAGGGGCGGCACCTCTCCCCCCGCTTCAGTTGGGTTCCTGTCCTGGAAGGAACCCCACTGTCGGCGGTACCTGTCATGGGCAAAGAAAAGATGATGAACCCAGACCCATCCCGGGGTTCCGGGTTTGTGCGGTCGTCGGTGGGATCCCCGGGGTCTGCGGGTAGCCCCCACCGCACCGCCCTCCCCTTGCGCACGCAGCATCTCGATCCCCATAGGAGGGGAGAGACGCAGGCTTCTTCCGGCCGCTGACGTCACCGGTGCGTTGCATGCTGGGTGCGCCGGCTGACGTCAGAGAAGGGCGACGGTATCATGGCGCCGGGTGCGACGCAGGCCGGCTTTCTGAAGCGGTCGGCCGGCGGTCGCAGGGGGGAGGGGAGAGACACGCTCACCTGAGCGGAGGCGCGTTATTTAAAAAGAGGAGGCGGCAGCAAACGGGCGGTGCAACATGGAGTCAGAGCAGGAACGTTCAGCGTCCCTGCCTCCCTCTCAGCCCTCTGGCAGAAAGCATGGAAGCCATTCCAGCAGCAGTCGCCCCAGCCGCAGGTCGGGGGACTCCTCAAGATCCAAAGAGCGCAGGTCACGTTCCCCGACGCAGCCTCCGAGTCCGGTACCCTTGATTTCAGGTGGTGAGTGATCTTCGTGAATGTTAGCATTATGTTAATAGGGGCTTCTGTTGTATGCTTCACCCTGTAGGAAAGGCCCAGAAAAGCGGGAAGCAAGAAGAACAATAGGGATTGTGCTATATGTAAATCTCCCCTAGCAAGAGATTGGCAAAAAGATCTCTGTGCTGCGTGCATTCAGCGGACTATGGCGGAGGAAGCGCCTAGTTTCGCAGCCAATCTGATATCTGCCCTAAGGTCAGAAATGGAAGGCTCAATTAAGTCCCTATTGAAAAAAGGGAAAAAAAACAGGAAGGATCCCCCTAGTTCCCCCTCGGATTCCGCGTCAATGTCATCTCAGGCGGAAAAATCCTCCTCCTCAGACAGCGACATGGGGGGTAAACCATGTTTCCCCGTAGAAGACACAGACGCCCTCCTAAAGGCCATTAGAAATACAATGGGCCTACAGGAAGAAAAGGCGGCTAAAACCCTAGAGGATGTTATGTTTGGGGGGCTTCAGGAGAGGAAAAAACGAACCTTTCCAGTAAACGAGAAAATCCAGGCACTTATTGAGAGAGAGTGGAAAAAGCCTGAAAAATCGGGGGCCCTTCCATCCACCTCTAAGAGACGATATCTCTTTGATCATAAGGATGCGGAGATATGGGACAAAATCCCCAAAATAGATGCAGCAGTGTCCAGGTCCTCCAAAAGGTCGGCCCTGCCCTTGGAAGACGCAGGGGTTCTTAGAGACCCGCTAGACAAGAAGGCGGACTCATATTTGAGGCACGCATGGGAAGCAACAGCAGGAGGACTAAAGCCGGCGATAGCGGGCACTTGCACGGCACGCTCCCTCATGATCTGGCTGCAGCAGTTAGAAGAAAAGCTGGCTTCAAGGGTCCCAAGAGAGAAAATCTTATCGGAGATGTATCTCTTGCACGGGGCAGCAGCTTTTTTGGCCGATACCTCGGCGGACTCTATGCAGATGACAGCCAGGGCAGCGTCACTATCAAATGCTGCAAGACGCGCGTTATGGCTTAAGGGCTGTCCGGGTGACCTTCAGTCCAAGGCCAAATTATGCTCTCTCCCCTGCGATGGTCGATTCTTGTTCGGCAAGAACTTGGACGATATAATGGAGAAAGCAGGCGATAAGAAAAAAGGCTTCCCCAGATTCCCTATGGATCAGAGGAGACAGCCCTTTCGGAGGGGGCGATTCAATAGGGGGCGTCCTCCCGCTGACAGGAGAAGATGGGAGGATAAAAGAAAAAAAGAATCGGGGTTTATGTT
Organism: Dendrobates tinctorius; assembly: GCF_039654945.1. Classification (NCBI taxonomy): domain Eukaryota; kingdom Metazoa; phylum Chordata; class Amphibia; order Anura; family Dendrobatidae; genus Dendrobates; species Dendrobates tinctorius. The sequence continues at coordinate 652,829 of NW_027361931.1, read as the reverse complement.
TGGTGGAGGCACCTCCACCTCAAAGAAGTCGCCACAGTGATGCCAGTATTCCAGTGGGGGGGGGGGGGGGGAGATTGGCACTCTTTTTCCAAGCTTGGGAGAAGATCTCCTCCAACGCCTGGATCCTAACCATCCTAACAACAGAAGGCCTGAAAATTCCCTTTATTCATCGGCCAAAACCGGTGGTCGTCATCACACCCATCAGGAAGGTGACCGAAGAGCAGGTGGCCTTAGAAACAGAGATCCTGAGCCTTATAGACAAGCGGGTACTCTCCGAGGTACCACGCATACAGGAAGGAAAGGGGTTCTATTCACCCCTTTTTCTGATAAAAAAAAAAAAACCCGATCAAACATTCAGGACAATCATAAATCTCAAACGGCTCAATCTATGCATAAGGAACTCGACCTTCAAGATTGAATCAGTAACTACGGCGGTGAAGCTGCTACAACAAGATTGCTTCATGGCTGATTTAAAGGATGCGTATTATCACATCCCTATCCACCCAGATTACCAGAAATACTTGAGGGTAACACTTTATATTCAAGGCACACTAAGGCACTTTCAGTTCAGGGCTCTTCCGTTTGGCATATCTATAGCCCCGAGAGTTTTCACCAAGGTCATAGCGGAAGTGACAGCCTTTCTCCGGATTCACGACACGGTCATAATACCATACCTGGATGATTTTCTCATAGTGGGCAGCTCAGAGGACCACTGTACAGCGCAATTGACCCAGGTGATCAACACCTTGCAGGAATTAGGGTGGATAGTCAATTTCAAAAAATCAAAATTGCAACCCCTAAAAAAACAGACCTTCCTAGGATTTATACTAGACTCAGCAAGGCAAGAGTGTCTGCTCCCAGAGTCCAAAATAGGAAAGGTGCAAAATCTGGCCTTGACGGGCCAAAACCAACCACGTATGACATTAAGAAGAGCAATGTCCCTGCTAGGTACCCTAACATCCTGTATTCCGGCGGTCAGGTGGGCTCAGTTTCACACCCGGCAACTCCAGTGGGAGATACAGCACAAAGATCGCTAAGAGGGCGTTTAGAAGGAAAGCTGGAGCTTTCCTTAAAAGCCAGAGACTCTCTCAACTGGTGGCTGGACGAGACAAATCTGACCTTGGGAATACCGTGGGACAGACAGACATCAGATATAATCTTAATAGATGCAAGCTCCTCGGGGTGGGGGGCACACCTAAGGGGCATCATAGGTCAAGGTTCCTGGACGCGTCAAGAAAAGGAAGCATCCTCCAACCTGAGAGAACTGTGGGCAGTGAGCAAGGCCCTAAGTCACTTTATTCCGCTACTCCAGGGTCGAAATGTACGCATCATGTCAGACAACAAGGTAGCGGTGGCATACATCAACCACCAAGGAGGGACAAGATCACACTCCTTAATGGAAGCGGCGAGAGACATTCTGAGCAGAGCAGAGGAACACCTACACTCCTTGACAGCCTTACATATAAAAAGGGCAGAAAACATAGAGTCAGACTTCCTGAGACGCAATACCCTGAAGCAGGGGGAATGGGCGCTAAACCGGTCCTTTTTTCAAAAATAACTCCGCTTTGGGGAAAAGCGGTGATAGACCTCTTTGCCAACAAACAACACAACAGGTAAACAGAAAGGTTCTGCTCTCTAAACCCGAAAGAAAAACCATGGGCAGTGGACTCGTTGCACATCCAGTGGAACTTCAGGCTGGCTTATGCGTTCCCCCCCAGTGGCTCTGATCCCAACAGTTGTCAGAAAAATCAGAAACGATCAAGCCAGGGTGATTCTAATAGCTCCATTTTGGCCAAAAAGGACCTGGTTTGCTCTGCTACGAAGGATGTCCCTCTCCGATCCATGGGTTCTGCCAGAAATCCCGGACCTACTAGCTCAAGGTCCAATATTCCACGCTCAGGTCAAAGGATTCCATCTGGCGGCGTAGAATTTGAAAGGTCGCTTTTAACGGATAGAGGGTTCTCCACCGGGTTGGTGGCCACCCTGCTAAAGAGTAGGAAACCAGTGACGACTAACATCTACGGCAGAACATGGAATAAGTTCCTGCAGTTCTTAGGTAGGCTGTTAGGAAGAGAACCCCCGATTATTGCCATCCTGGAGTTCTTAAAATCGGGGTTGCAGATGGGGTTAGCAGTGAACACACTTAAAGTTCAGGTGTCTGCACTAGGGGCGCTCTACAACTGCAAATTGGCATCAAATAGGTGGGTATCCAGATTTATTAAATCCTGCCATAGTGCTAGGCCTATCCCAATACCCCGGATAGCCCCCTGGGATTTAAACCTAGTGCTAGAAGCCCTTACAAAAGATCCGTATGAGCCATTACATCAGCTACCCCTAAAGTTTCTGACCCTAAAAACGATCCTGTTAGTGGCCCTCACGTCAGCCCGCAGGATAAGCGATTTACAGGCTCTCTCAGTAAATCCACCTTATACGCAAGTTTTTCAGGATAGGGTAGTGTTAAGAACAGACCCCGCTTATCAAAGTAGCATCAGATTTCCATCGGGGCCAGGAAATTGTCCTTCCATCTTTCTGCGAGAACCCAAAAAATCTGGGGGAGGAAAAATTCCATAGTCTGGATGTTAAGAGAGCTCTCGTAGAATACATATCTATGACTAGCCAGTGGAGGAGGTCCCAGTCCCTATTCGTAGTTTTTCAGGGTGCCAGGAAAGGCTATGGGGTTTCAAAAGGGACTATTGCTAGATGGATTAGGGAGGCCATTAGTGTAGCCTACACAGCTAGTGGTATCCTGATTCCTGATGGCATCAAGGCTCATTCCACCAGAGCCGTGGCGACCTCCTGGGCTGAAAAAGCAGAGGTATCGATTGAACAGATTTGTAAGGCCGCTACCTGGGCCTCACCTTCAACCTTCTTTAAGCACTGTAGGTTGAATCTATCCTCCTCTGCTGACTTAACCTTCGGTAGAAGGGTGCTGCAAGCGGTGGTCCCTCCCTAAGGTGTTTTGAATCTCCAAAAATCTCTCAGGTGGTGCTGTCATGGGTGAAGGGAAAACCACCATGGTTACTTACCGGTAGCCGGTTTTTCCGGAACCCATGACAGCACCCGTATATCCCCCCCTTTTCACCATATGGGTGTGCACAATTAGTAGGGTGTTTTTTGAGTGTTGTGGTGTTGGATTAAACATGTAACTAACCGGGAAGTCCTCTCAGTGCTCTGTAACCCAACTGAAGCGGGGGAGAGGTGCCGCCCCTTATGTCTCAGTAGGTTCCTGTCCTGGTGGGGCGGATCCTTCTCTCAGGTGGTGCTGTCATGGGTTCCGGAAAAACCGGCTACCGGTAAGTAACCATGGTGGTTTCTCTTCAATTGGTTCAAATTTATATGAATACAAATTAAAATATTTGTACTTTTATCCCTCACCCTGGTATCGCTGGTTACTTCTTTCTTATTTTTGTTGCCTTTCTTTCTTCCCCCTCCCCCCAGGTACCTCTGTAGGGGGCTTTCTTTTTTTTGGTTTTGCTCCAAAAAAATCTTCCAGATTGTTCTTTTTCTTTACTTTTATGGGTGTGGCCACTGGTAGAAAAGGAACAATCCCTGCCGAATTTACCACTATTATCTACCATAATGATTTGGTTATTATAAATTTTCTGATCAGTATCTGAAACTGAAACTTTACAACCAATATTTGAACCAAAATTTATATTACTAACCACATCTTGAGAAGTAACCTGTGATGGTGTATCAACATGTATGGAGAGGTCTCACAGACCCTCCACTTCAACATTCCCAAAGTCTATAAGATCAGAGGGAGTACTTTTATCTTTATAGTTAATCCAGGAGATCGCTGAGGAGAGATCTTTTACTGGATCTGGGGATTTCTTACGGAACCCCTGTGTTTTACCTCAGGAAGCTCCATACCAGCAGAGCTTCACCTGCATCCGATCTTCCATCAAGCTTCCGTGTTTGGAGATACACCATGGTGAAATGGACTATGATCAGTTCAGACTTTCCTCCAGAGAGACTGATCCTACAGGCGATTGGTAATACTACCACTTTACCTACTGTGAATGTTAATGACACTGAACAAGTTTTTTCTATTGAAGAGACCGCTAAGATGAAGAATTTGTTTCATGATCTGGATAGATCAATACGAGAAGAGTTGCATAGTAGCATTGATGCTAGGTTTCTAGGGATCTACCTGGATGAAAATATTTGTCGAAAGCGATTAAGGATTAGCCATGAGTCTCCTTTCCCTAATGATCTGGCATTCACTACTTTCTGACAGTATGCACAATTTGTTAAGTTGTTTAATGAGAGACTGGCTTTGAGTGATAGAGCCACAGAATGTGTAGAGAATATTTCTGCTAAATTGAGTTTTTTTAAATCACATCCGTTGTATAAAAAAATCAATTCTAATATTTCAACCAGTATTCTGAAATTAGAGCATGATACCATCTTGAATAAAACCAACAAACTCATGAGGGACAGAGAATTTTATAATAAGAGAAATAGAGCTTTACCGGTGTGTAGCTCGGAATCTAGTGTAAAGGAATGTGATCATGGCTTTCCTGCTACCTGGACCTCTAAGTTTGAGAGCAAATTGGGCAGAATTGAGGCTGGACATAATAGTATGAACACCAAGAGAGCTTTTGTTACTACTAATAGAACACCAGTGGATATTGTTTTAAGTAATAAGAGTAAAAATGAGGGGGATTGTAGTCTTAAAACTAAACGGAGAATATTGATAATAATATTAGTACCCCTGTTGAGGGATGTCCAGTTATACCTACACCAGATATACATAGTAAATCCATGAAGGGGTGTGTCCCTAAAAATGAGCAAGCCATTAGTCAGAATATGGAAAAAAATCTGGAAGATTTTAAAACCAAGTTTTATGAGAAGAGAAGGAGTTCATCATCCTTTAGTATTCCTTTGTTTATACCTGAGGAAATACCGGGTACTCCCTCTGATCTTATAGACTTTGGGAATGTTGAAGTGGAGGGTCTGTGAGACCTCTCCATACATGTTGATACCCCATCACAGGTTACTTCTCAAGATGTGGTTAGTAATATAAATTTTGGTTCAAATATTGGTTGTAAAGTTTCAGATACTGATCAGAAAATTTATAATAACCAAATTATTATGGCAGATAATAGTTATAACAATTCGGCAGGGATTGTTCCTTTTTCACCAGTGGCCACACCCATAAAAGTAAAGTAAAAGAACAATCTGGAAGATTTTTTTGGAGCAAAACAAAAAAAAAGAAAGTCCCCCTACAGAGGTACCGGGGGGGGGTGGGAGAAGAAGAAAGAAAGGCAACAAAATTAAAAAGGAAGTAACCGGTGATACCAGGGTGAGGGATAAAAGAACAAATATTTTTAATTTGTCTTCATATAAACTTGAACCAATTGAAGAGTATTATCTAAGGTTCGGTCTTTTAGCCCCTCCCACTACCCTAGTGGTTTCAAGTTATTTATGGATGTTCAATTTTTTTTTAAGAAAGCTTACACTTCGTAGACATTTTTTAATGCTGAAAAAGGATAATGGGAAAGTATCTAAAGAAACGTTGACCCCGGTTTCTGATGCTCATTTACATGTGGATGTGAAACCTAAATCAAACTTTTTCCCTACAGAGAACATGGGGCATTTTATTAATGTATTTGGGGATCTGGTATTGAAGGAATTTAAACCCTTGAAAAATTTAAATGATATAAAAGGTAACCTGACTAGATTAGAGAAAACGGCACTGAGAAATCTGGCAAACACTCGCGAAATAGTTCTACGCCCAGCGGATAAGGGCGGGGGCATTGTCATACAGGATTTTAATATTTTCTGCCAAGAGGCGTTTAGAATGTTATCAGACTCCAATTTTTATTTGAAAGTAAAATCTTCTGGTACTAATATTCTAAAGGAGTATTTATCATTTATAAAAAATGCCAAGAAAGATGGTATCCTTGATGGGAAAGAGGGGAGGTTTTTAATGGTAAAAAACCCGAATATTCCTTTTTTTTATCTCCCCAAGATACATAAAGATCTTAGTAACCCCCCAGGCAGGCCCGAGATATCGAGCACTGGCTCTCCTTCTAGCGGATTGGCTGAATACACAGGTTCTGGGATGAAGGTCCATGTTTTTACACTGCCTAGCTTTTTAGGGTCTCGGCTGACTCTATGCAGCTTCTGCAGACTGTACAGTGGAAGGATTCGCATCTGTTTGTGACTCTCGATATGACAGCACTTTATTCTCAGAGCCGGCAGGGTGTAGCTCTGTCTTGTTTACTATTTGGAATCTGCTGATCGGCTTTCGGCCCCCAAAGAACTTTTATATATAAGGGTATTTCATTAATCATGAAAAATAACTTCTTTACCTTCTTGGTGCCTTTTATCACCAATTACCGGGTGTGGCTATGGGATCTAAAGCCGCACCAGCCACTGCTGATCTCGCTATGGGACGCTTTGAGAACATTTTTATAGAGAATTCTGTTTTTTTATAAGCGCTTTATTGATGACCTGACTTTAATTTGGGATAACCGGCACAATAACCTTGGTGTTTTTATTGATCGTCTTAATTCTAACAAATGGGGTTTTCACTTTTACTCCCCATGTTGGTGATACCGCCACTGATTTTTTTGGATTTAAATTTATTGAGTCCGGCAGTATTCACACTAAGACGTTTTTTAAGAAGGTGGACGCTAATAGCTTTTTACATTTTGAAAGCGGGCATTATTTTAAATGGGTTTTCAATATACCAGTAAATCAGTTTAAGAGAATTAGGAGGAATTATACTGAGGAGAAAAACTATTTGGAGCAGGCCGATTTGTAAAAAAAAGGTTTTATGCACAAAAGTATCCAAAAAAACTTATTGAAAATTCCCTCAGACATGTACAGACGGAGTGTGATCAGGAAGCGCTGCTTACAAAGAGAAAGAGCCGAGAGGATGGGACTCCTCGGTTAGTTTTCTAACTACATTTAATAAGTGCCACAAACAAATGAAAAATCTATTAAGGAGGAATTGGCACATCCTCCGCAGTGATCCCGTTTTGGGGAAGGTCTTGCCTGAGAACCCCAGGGTCACCTATAGGAGGGCTCCCACGATCAGAAATCTATTAGCCCCCAGTCGTCTGAAGGAAAAAACCCTGAATCCCTCTGTGAATATTAGAATAGCTAGTAATGTTGGAGTGATTCGGGGTGGGAAACTGAAATGCCGTTGTTGTAGAGGCATCACTCATAATATGCCCTCGTTCAGCTCCACCTCCACCAATGAATCCTTCCCCATACGTGAGCGATTGTCCTGCGAGTCGGACTTTGTCATTTATGTGATACAGTGCAGCTGCAATAAGCAGTATATAGGGCGGACAACACAGACATTAAGAGAGAGAATCAATGCACATCGCCACAATGTCAAAAAAGGCTTCATGAAGCCCGGCCTGTCCAGACACTGCGCCATCGCCTGTCCAGACACTGCGCCATCGCCTGTCCAGACACTGCGCCATCGCCTGTCCAGACACTGCGCCATCGCCTGTCCAGACACTGCGCCATCGCCTGTCCAGACACTGCGCCATCGCCTGTCCAGACACTGCGCCATCGCCTGTCCAGACACTGCGCCATCGCCTGTCCAGACACTGCGCCATCGCCTGTCCAGACACTGCGCCATCACACAGGGACGGGATTTCTACCTATTGACCGGGATGATTCTAATACCCCTAACAGATTCCGGGCTTTGTGTAGAAGAGAAATCTACTGGATTTATAGGTTGAATACCATAAATCCAAATGGCCTCAATGAGGTGGGCGATATTTTCGAGTGAAATTTCTTCTCAGAAGCGTTTATTTTTCTGTCACTCTGAAAAGTTTTCCTGACTTCTTATGTTAGTGCTGTAAGTGGGAAAGCGGTCGGGTTCTTCCCGGTCTTGGTTTTTGAGAGGGAGGAGATTGGGGCCAATGATGACTGCAAGTTCTTCATACATTTCTGCGTGTTAATGGCACGTGTATTTCTCTAGTCACCTTCCAGGACAGCATAAGAGGATGTCTCCACGCCCTATTGGGGGACAGGAAGCACATAGAGGTTAAAAGCCCCTCCCACCTCCTACTCGACAGTGTCTTGCCTGTCCCCCATGAGGCATGGAGAGGTCTTTTGTTTTCTCATATACTGTGTGGCCGGAACCGCAGTATACCTGTCTCTTGTGCAGAAGCCGGGCAGTGGTGGTCGTGAGCTCTGCTCTCCTCCATGCTGCTCCTGTTTCCCTGCTTTGCAGAGGATTTGGGACCTTCTGGCCCTTCTGCGTTCCCGCTGGGGGTAAAGCGGGCCAGTTATCCCCATAGCCGGAGGCCTCCCTGAGCTCCCCGACTTCGTTTCCCTCTGTGCACGCCATTCAGCGCGACCCTAAAGTGACATCATACCATGCGCGAGTCACTTCCAGGGTTTGCTTTCCACAGTGGAGCTCATGTGCTTCCGGGTCCGGCTTTCTGCAGCCTCCTGGCCCCCGAACGCCTGCTCAGGACCTGGAGGGGGAGGAGGGAAAATCTTTTGGGCATGACGGTAGGGCTTATTTCTATATAAACCTGCCGGAAAAAAACCCCCAAGGTAAGGTGAGTCCCTGCAGTATGGATGGTGTGTCTGCTTCCTGCCCTGCACCTGCAGAGCCCAGCACTGCCTCAATAAGTCTGTGGAGAGTGGTGGGTTCTAGCCTAGAGTCCTGGGTGCAGTACTGTAGTGGAATTCCTTTAGTTATACTTCTCCCCTTTTTTTTCCAGGGAGACAAGTCTGCCCACAAAAACCCTACTAAAAAGGTTCCTATATGTGCCATTTACAATAAGGAGCTTCCCTCTCTTTGGGAGAAGAAGCTAGGTCAGGAGTGTACGGATAAGGTGGTCTGGGCTGAGCATCCCTCACAACTGGATGAATTGCATACCCTTGTTCAAGTCCTCCTTGGCTGCTTTTGCGCCTCCTCCTCCTTCTCCGGGACCATCTCCCCCTAAGAAGAGAGAGTTCCAAATTGAGGACTCTGACTCTGATTTTTTAAGGCTCTTATGACTCTGCTTCAGAAAAATGGGAGGAATCTTCATCTCATTGGAAATCGGAGGCTAAGAAATATCTTTTCTTTGCAGAATATATAGAGGAGGAGTTAGTTGGTGCAGTCCGTAGCACTATGGGTTTGGAGGAGGAACATGTTCCCCAAACAATTCGGGAAGAAATGTTTGGAGGATTAAAGCAGGAAAACAGATTGGTTTCCCGGTCGATGAAAACATCCTGAATATGATCTCTCAGGTGTGGGAGTCCCCAGAGAAACGGTTGAGCACCCCCTCGGCGCTTAAACATAGGTTCCCTCTGGAGGGTGAATCAGTTAGTTGGGATATTCCTAAAGTGGATGTGCAGGTGGCAAGAGTAGCCAAGAGAACTCTTCTTCCCTTTTGAGGATTCATCTCAGCTTAAGGATCCAATGGATAGGTGGGTTTACAGCCTGCTGAAAAAATCCTGGGAGACTTCCACCTCTTCACTTAAGACCAATATAGCTAATAACCTGTGTTGCCAGATGCCTTTTCCGGAGAATTTCATCTCTCAGGGAACCTCAATAGGAGAGTTGTTAGATTCTCTTCCGTTGCTCAAAAGAGCGACCGGGTTCCTGGCTGACGCCTCTGCAGAATCCGTCTGTATCGCTGCTACATCCCTGGTTCAGTCCAACTTCGCTAGAAGGGCTCTCTGGCTTAAAATGTGGAGATGTCAGTTCCAAGATCAAATTGTGCTCCATCCTCTTTTTAAGGTGAATATGTCTTCGAGCCAACTCTTGATGATATACTGGAGAAGACCACAAACAAAAAGAAATCTCTTCTTGAGCAGAAGACCGCCAAGAAAGACTTTTTCCTTGCCTCTGCCTCAGACCCCTCAAACCTAAGAGGAAGGGCAAAAACATCCTTGTTCCCCAGCAGCAACACCAACAGACAAGCAGTGACTCTGACTCTGTGGGAGGGAGGCACTCAAATTTTTTCCATCAATGGCAGGTAATTTCCTATTGCCAGTGGGTCCTCAATGTTGTCAAAGAGGTCCTCCTAATAGAATTCGAATCCTCCCCTCCTCAGGGTCAAAGAGTCACCTCCCTAGCATCTCCGGGAGCCCAAGACCTACTGTTCTCACGTCTTCAGGATCTGTTAAAATCTAATGCAATCTTCCCAGTACCAGTGGACGGGTGGGGAAGAGGTCACTACTTCCGCCTCTTTCTAGTGAGAAAACCTTCAGGAGACGCATTTATCATAATAAATTTGAAAGGTCTCAACAGTCACATCACGTATCGGCAATTCCCCTGATAGGACCTCATTACTTTATGGCAACCATCGACCTGTAGGATGCTTACTTTCACGTGCCAATCCTTCCTCGCCACAGAAAGTACCTGAGATTTGCAGTCTTACAAAACCAACAGGTGAATCACTATCAATACAATGTGCTCCCCTTTGGCATTTGCTCAGCACCAAGGGTGTTCTCCAGGATAATGTCAGAGGCAGTGACCTACATCTGGGGGCAGGGTATCTGCATTGTTCCTTATCTGGACCATCTCCTAATCATAGCCCCATCTGCTCAGACTCTCAGGAGTCATGTAGCGAGGTCTCTAGACATTTTACAATCACTAGGGTGGCTCCTAAATCCGAAAATATCAGAACTCCAACCCTCCACAACAAGAAGGTACCTGGGAGTTCTACTGGATTCGGGAAAACGGATGTCCTTCCTACCAGAGGATCATTGCCTGACTGTGACAATCAAGGTCTCTGGAATCAGAAAGCAGAGGTCCCTACTCTTCGGGCAGCCATGTCTGTCCTAGGCTCCATGACTTCTTGCATTCAGTCAGTGCCTTGGACTCGGGCCCACTCCAGGGTCCTACGGACTCATATTCTCAGGAGCTGGAACAGGAATCCCAGTTCGCAAAACAGGAGAGTTCAGACCCCAGGCCGAGTAAAGGCTTCCCTGGCTTGGTGGTTGAGCCCCGAAAATCTATGGAGGGGTGTAGCCTGGTCTCAAAATCCTCTAGTCATGGTAACAACTGACACTAGCAAGAGAGGCTGGGGTGCTGTAGTTTCCCATACTCCTTTCCAGGGACTCTGGAGTCCAGAGACAAGTGGCAGGTCCTCCAACTTCAGAGAGCTGAGGGCAGTGGAGAAGGCCCTTCTTGCAGCAGACAACCTAGTCACTGGATGTCACGTCAGAGTATATTCAGACAACATCACCACCGTAGCCCACCTCAGACTTAAGTGGAGCATGAAGTTCAACAGCTTCAAAAATGTATCATGCCGAATATTTTGTTGGGCTGAAAAACATCTCTCCCTGAAGGCAGTCCACTTAAAAGGGTCTTCCAACCTCCAGGCAGATTTCTTAAGTCACATACAGCCTGGAGAATGGAGCCTGAACCAGGGACTCAAATGCGGGTAGCAAGATGGGGTCTGCTAGAGATCAACTTATTCGCCTCAGCCCAAAATGCACAGGTCGAAACCTATTTCTCCCTGAACCCCAGGGTTAAGTCCAAGGGATTGGATGCCTTCGCTCAGCAGTGGAGCTTCCAGTTAGCCTATGCGTTTCCTCTGATTCCGATGCTGGCAAGGACTCTTCAGAAGATCAGGTACCAACCATCCTAGTGGCTCTAGTGTGGCCATGAAGGAGCTGGATCAACCTTATTGATCTCCAGGTAGATGGTCCAGTTCAGTTACCACAGGGAACCGACCTCTCACAGGGACATCTGCATCATCCGGATCCTCAAAAACTGAAATTAGCTGCTTGGTTTCTGAAGCCCAGGTATTGCGTGCACAAGGACTTTTTGACAAGTTTATTTCCACCTTTACGAAAGTCCAGGAAACCAGTCGCCAATGCCATTTATAACAGTGTGGAAAAAGTTTTCATCCTGGTGCATTCCTAACGTACCAGATCCATTCCACCCTAACATTTCGCAAATATTGGACTTCTTACAGAAAGGGTTAGAGTTAGGCCTCAAGCCTAGTACCTTGAAGGTTCAAGTCTCTGAATACAGAGCTCAGGGCAATCGGGACTTAGCCAACCATCGTTTGATTAAAAGGTTCATGGTGTCAGCCCTTACACAACGTCCCAGGATTCAGACTGTTATCCCCTCCTGGGATCTAAATTTAGTCCTCAAAGACCTCACAACCGCCATTTGAACCTCTATATTCCTGTACCCCTCACCTTCTTTCGTTCAAAGCAGCCTTCCTAGTCGCTATAACTACGGAAAGACGAATAGGGAAATTACAGACATTGTCTATAAGGCCTCTTTCACACTTCAGTTTTTTACGATCAGTCACAATCCGCCAGGTTTTGAAAAAAACAGATCCTCAATTTTCTTTTGAGGATCCGTTTTTTTTCCCCATTGACTTCCATTAATGGCGGATTGTGACGGATTGCCATCCTTTCTTTTTGAGGATCCGCCAAAAGTTGCTGTCCGTCACCATCCTCACCGATTTGAAAACGGAGCTTGCAACGTTTTTTTCTATGGCGGATCCTCCAGTCTCTCTCTTTCTCTCTCTCTCTCTCTCTCTCTCTCTCTCTCTCTCTCTCTCTCTCTCTCTCTCTCTCTCTCTCTCTCTCTCTCTCTCTCTCTCTCTCTCTCTCTCTCTCTCTCTCTCTCTCTCTCCCCAGAGGTTCCTTTACATTTTCAGGATCCGTCTAAAAACGGATCCTGTGGCATCCATTCACATCAGTTGAGAACGGATCCGCTTGTCTGACTTTTTGGCGGATTTGAACTGATGCAAAAAACTGAAGTGTGAAAGAGGCCTTAGAGAACCTTACTTAATAATCAAAATCGTTGTGTAGTTCTTCATCTTGATCCATCCTTTCTGCCCAAGGTGGTGTCCGATTTCCTCCGTTCACAAGACATCATTCTCGCCTCCTTTTACCAGAATCCACAAATGCAAGGGAGGAGGAATTCCATAAGTTCGACGTACGATTTTGCACTACTTACAGGAAACCAAATCATTGAGGGTTGACCAGAATTTTTGTTCATCCATTGAGTCGAAATAAAGGAAAGAAGGTGGCGAAGAGTACCATCATGAATTGGATCAAGAGGGCCATCTGAAGCATAAGGGAACTGGAGGTAAAGTAATCAAATTTGCAGATGATTCACAGCTAGGAGGGATATCTAACTCTAGAGAAGACAGAGAGAGGATTCACAAGGCTCTAGATAAGCTTGAACAATGGGCAGAGACTAATAGAATGGTATGTAACAGGGAGATATGCAAGCTTCTACAAGAAAAATGAAAATTACAGAAAGGGAGGAATAGAACTAAGCAACAGCACGTGTGAAAAAGACTTGGGTATACTAATAGATCACAGACAAAAAGGCAAACATGGTTCTAGGATGTATAAAGAGAAGCATAGAGTCTAGATTATGTGAAGTTATTATTGCCCTCTACTCCTCCTTGGTCAGGCCTCATCTGGAATACTGTGTCCAGTTCTGGGCACCACATTTAAAAAAGACATTGAAAAACTGGAGCAAGTTCAGAGAAGCGCTACCAGGATGGTGAGTGGACTGTAAAGTATGTCCTACGAGGAACGGTTAAAGGATTTGGGAATGTTTAGCTTGCAAAAGAGAAGACTGAGAGGAAACTTAATAGCTGTCTACAAATATCTGAAGGGCTGTCACAGTGTAGAGGGATCATCATTATTCTCATTTGCACATGGAAACTCGAGGAGCAATGGAATGAAACTGAAAGGGAGAAGATACAGATTACATATTAGAAAAATCTTTTTGACGGTGATCAATGAGTGGAACAGGCGTCCACGAGAGGTGGTGAGTTCTCCTTCAATGGAGGTCTTGAAACAGAGGTTGGACAGACATCTGTCTGAGATGGTTTGGTGAATCCTGACCTGCATTGAGCAGCGAGTTGGACACAATGACCATTGAGGTTCCTTGCAACTTTAACATTCTAAGAAAAAGTAATGTATGTAGGAGAGTTTGTTACACGCTGACTGTGCGTTCCAAAGGGCACAACTAAAAGAGGCAGAAGGCATGCAAGGAATATTAGATTAGCAGGGTTTCTGACTGTCGCAGGCAAGAAGTTAGTCTTATTACAAGAAGGGCCTGGATTAGGCGAGATATGTCCTGAGACTAGGAGAAGGAAAATGGAGAGTGAGCAGATGGTTGAGTAATTTGTGAAAGCGTGTCTTATGTGGGCATTGATGGCTCTGAGTGAGTGGTTTTAACATTGTGGCGAGAACATGAGAGACGTACATAGGAGAAGAGAGGAGAAAGGGCTGATACGGATGGATTGTGTAGAGTGTGTGAAAGGACGGTAGATGTGAATGATTGCAGCAGCCAGAACATAAATGGCACAAATACATATGGTGAATGCTCTGCAAATCCGATAACGTAGCAGGAAGTTTATGTGAATGTCTTGCTGGTCTCCGGCCAGGTGTAACTACCCAGCACTTTGGGCAGATTTTGCCCAAGTGCGATATTTTTCAAAGTGTCTTCCCCTTGGCTATGTCTAAATATATAGGGAAGTATGTACTTAGATCTAACACAAATGTATCTAGTTAGCAATTGGTCAACTAACTCAAGACAGCAGGAGACAAACTACAGAGACCACAGACTTGTTAGAGTGGTGACCTTCCAACAGCGAGAATTAGACGGGTAGTGTTGGCGAGCACTCGTGCTGGTGAAGTTGGATGGCAATCCCTGTGGTAGAGTAATGTTCAATCACCGCACACTCTTGACAGATGCTTGTGAGGACTTAATTGTATAGCTATATTGCAGCCTACAATCCAAGGCGCAGGTGCGCCGTACCTACCCTGGAGCCAGGTGTCCTTTGCAAGCAGAATATCTTTTATACCGTTCAGGGAACCTTGCCAACAGCGACTATATGACTAAGACCCTATGAGGGTCGAAACCTTATGTTCTTGGTGCCTCATCATTTTCTCTCCCTGCACCAATTCCTTATTCATCAATTGTGTTATTGCTGCATCTATCAAGTGTGTGCAGCGATTGAACATTACCGCATCAAGGATTAAACATGGTAGATGAATAGCAGAGCCTTACAGACATGAGTGGGATGGAGGGTTTCCAAGGGTTAACACACAGTAGATTAGATTAATATACTGTATATACCTATGAAGTTTGTTGGAGGAGGGTGTCCCGGCTGATGCTGCGGGGGTCTTTTCTGTCTTCCCTCTCTGGAGTCTGTTGTAGAGGGTCTTCTGTCCGATCATGGTGGTGATCTCGTGGTTGTTGGTCCTCACACCTGTAATAACAGATTGTATCTCCTCCTCCCCAGAATTGTGGACCCCACAGTTTCCCCTTTCCCAGTGATGGACCCTGGTGTTGGAAGATTTCTGGTGTTGTCTTGCTGGATATTAACCCACCTCCTTAGTTCTTCTGTTCCTTCTGCAGGATTTTCTGAATCTTGGGTCTGATCCTGAGCTGGTCACCTCCCGGCCCCTGTAACGTTGTGCTTCTCTCCCTGCAGGCTCTGGTGCAGTGACACCTCTGCCTCCCTTGTGCCTCGGCATGCATTGGGGGCATGCCTCACTGGACGGTGCACTTAGAGGGGGGTCCACGACGGGTGAATCATGCAGCAGTGGCAGTGGGACATCGAATCTTCTCCTTTGGTGGTTACTGCTCTGGAGAGGACTACGAAACTCTCCGGCAGATCGATGTGCATGTCTTCAATGCTGGTAAGAGGGGGTGTACGCAGCTCGGGAGGTGGAGGTTACAGGTGCTGTGGGTGTGTCATTGAGTAGGCTCCTCTGGGGGCACCCGACGGTAGTGGGTAAGGGAGGCTCCTCTGGGGGCACCCGACGGGAGTGGGTGGGGGAGGCTCCTCTGGGGGCACCCCATGTGGGGCGGTCCGCCTTCCAATGCTCTAGAGGCAACAGACAGACATCTGGTCTCTTCTTGCAGTGTCTCTCCGCTGGTGGAAGCTCCCGCTGGCCCGATGTTTCCCGTCCAAGGTTCCTTACATGAGATATGGACACACGGCTGTTCTCGTCGATGATCTAATCTACATCTGGGGTGGCCGTAACGACACTGAGGGGGCCTGTAATGTCCTCTACACCTTCCACACAGGTGACTTACCCTCCTCCCAGAACATCCCTGACCCCCACTGCCTATTCCTGACCCTCAGTCTTGTTACAGGCTCAGAGCAGTGGACGACACCCTCTGTGAGTGGTCACATCCCCGGGGCCCGTGACGGTCACTCCGCCTGTGTGCTGGACAGGACCATGTATATCTTTGGGGGATTTGAGCAGCTGGTGAGACATCTTTTGTATATTGAGGGGGTTCTAGCTTCTAGAGACGGACTCGTTGGGTTGCCCATCCCTTGTCTCGCCCACATTATTGATTGTCACTGTGGTCAGGCAGCAGCTCTGAGAATTACATGTCCTATGATGCATTACACTGACATAACACAGCCAGTTTTGGGCTGTCTCCAGGTGATAGGCACCTTCTCATTACAGGAAAGCTATAATTCTAGAAGTTTACATCCATGAATGGAGGCAAGTGTGGTGTAGCCATGAGACTCAGGGACCGCCGCTTGTCTCCTGCGCAAGACATGTTGGTCAGGACTGATCTCTGAAGTCTTCCGATTTTCTTCACAGGCTGACTGCTTCTCTGATGAGATTCACAAACTGGACACCAAATCCATGATCTGGTCTCTGGTGAGAGCCAAGGTGAGAACCTGACACCTGTGTCCTCCCTGCCACTGTTGACTGTTCCCAAGCAGGCGTTAGGGTGGAGGGGGAGGAGGGACTTGGGCGGCTGGGCCTGGAGGAGGGGGAGGAAGCGGCAGCACAAGGCTGGCGGGAGAGACGGCGTTGGCACTAGGATGGCAGGTCCTCGGGGAGGTGGCGGCGCTATAGTGATGGGGCCCGGAGGAAGGGGAGGCGGTGGCACATGAATGGCGGGGCCCGGAGAAGGCGAAGGCAGCATCATAAGAACGGCGGGACCCGGAGAAGGGGGAGGCGGCGTCAATAGGATAGCAGGGCCCAGGAAAGGCTTTGGCGTCACTAGGACCTTTGGGCTTGGAGGAGGGGGAGGCGGTGACACAAGCTGGGCAGGGCCCGGTGGAGGTAGCTGTGGCACTAGGACGGGGTGCCTGGAGGAGGGGGAGGCTGTGGCACAACACGGCAGGACCTGGAGTAGGGGGAGGTGGCAGCGACACTAGGACGGTGGGGCCCGGAGGAGGAGGCACTAGGATGGGAGGGGCCTGGAGGAGGGGGAGGTGGTGGCACTAGGACAGCGGTGCCTAGAGAGGGGGGAGGTGGTGTGACTAGAACTGCCCCCTTCTAGTGCCTATGTATGTGGCGACGAGGCCGACCACAGTCCGATGTGCTTGGTTGTCAAGGCTCCTTCATGCTTTTTGTTGTACAAATCTGTAGTGATGCCTTCATCTTATTCGCCCGCAGGGTGTGCCAGCTCGCTGGAGAGATTTCCACTCCGCCACAGTCATCGGGAGTAAAATGTTTGTGTTTGGTGGCCGCGCAGATCGGTCCGGTCAGCACCACTCAAACAATGAAATCTATTGTAACCGAATACGAGCATTTGACTTACTAACAGAGACCTGGCTGGATGCCCCACAATGCTCGCCCCCACCTGAGGGGAGGCGCAGCCACTCTGCATGTGAGATTTTGGTATATGGAGGGGGGTCAGTGAGGGTGTGGTGTATGGTGGTCTGGGGGGTATGTTATGATTATGGTGGACTGGGTGTACGGTGTATTTTATGGACTGGGAGTTGAGAGGGTACATGTATATAGTGGGGGCTCGCGAGGGTACGGTGTATATGGAGGGGGAAGCGAGGGCGCAGTGTATAGTGGAGGGGGGCATGTGAGGGCGCGGTGCATAGTGGAGGGGAGGCATGTAATGTTTGGTGGGGGTTGTGAAGCTATGGAGGGCTGGGGCTATGGTGTATATTATGGGCTGGGAGGTATGAGAGGGTACTGTGTACACTGTTCCAAATTATTATGCAAATTATATTTTTCTCTGATTTTCCTAAATAGTCAGTGCAAATGACAGTCAGTCTAATAAAAGTCATTACCCGTTAGAGTATACATCAAATTTTGTTGAAGAAACCTCCCAATGATAACAGTATAATCTCCAAAATGAATAAAAGCTCAAATTGCACTGTTCCAAATTATTAGGCACAGTAGAATTTCTAAACATTTGATCTGTTTTAAAGAACTGAAAATGTTCATTTGTGGAATTTGCAGCATTAGGAGGTCACATTCACTGAACAAAAAGGATATTTAACTCCAAAACATCCTAACAGGCCAAGTTACATGGTAACATAGGAACCCTTCTGTGATGTCACCTTCACAATTCTTGCATCCATTGAACTTGTGAGTTTTTGGAGAGTTTCTGCTTGGATTTCTTTGCATGAAGTCAGAATAGCCCCCAGAGCTGCTGTTTTGATGTGACCGGCCTCCCACCCTCATAGATCTTTTGCTTGATGGTACTCCAAAGGCTCTCTATAGGGTTGAGGTCAGGGGAAGATGGTGGCCACACCATGAGTTTATCTCCTTTTATGCCCATAGCAGCCAATGATCAGAGGTATTCTTTGCAGCATGAGATGGGGCATTGTCATGCATGAAGATGATTTTGCTCCTGAAGGCACGTTTCTGCTTTTTATACCATGGAAGACAGCTGTCAGTCAGAAACTCTATATACTTTGCAGAGGTCATTTTCACACCTTCAGGAACCTTAAAGAGCCCTACCAGCTGTTTCCCCATGATTCCGGCCCAAAACATGACTCCACCTCCTTGCTGACGTCGCAGCCTTGTTGGGACATAGTGGCCATCCACCAACCATCCACTACTCCATCCATCTGGACCATCCAGGGTTGCTCGACACTCATCAGTAAACAAGACTGTATGAAAATCAGTCTTCATGTATGTCTGGGCCACTGCAACCATTTCTGCTTGTGAACACTGTTTAGGGGTGGCCGAATAGTAGGTTTATGCACCACAGCAAGCCTTTGAAGGATCCTACACCTTGAGGTTCAAGGGACTCCAGAGGCACCAGCAGCTTTAAATATCTGTTTGCTGGTTTGTAATGGCTTTTTAGCAGCCGCTCTCTTAATCCGATGAACTTGCCTGGCAGAAACCTTCCTCATTCTGCCTTTATCAGCACAAACATGCCTGTGCTCAGAATCAACCACAAATCTCTTAACAGTACAATGATCACGTTTAAATTTTTGGGAAATATCTAATGTTTTCATCTCTTGACCAAGGCATTGCACTATTTGATGCTTTTCAGCAGCAGAGAGATCCTTTTTCTTTCCTAAATTCCTTGAAACCTGTGCCCTGCTTAATAATGTGGAACATCATTCTTAAGTAGTTTTCCTTTAATTGGGCTCACCTGGTAAACTAATTATCACAGGAATTTGAGATTGATTTCAGTGATCCAAAGAGCCCTGATACACAATACCATCTATGAGCTTATTTGAAAAACAAAAAATTACATCTTTATGACACTTCAATCCAATTTGCATAATAATTTGGAACACAGTGTATATGGTGGACTGCGGGAGGTATGTGAGAGTACGGGCGGCCGCTTATTGCTGGGGTCAACTGACATGCATATAACCTGTATTGCTGCCTCCGTATTCTGTTGTCACATCTAAAGCTGCCGTCACCTCCTGATTGAGCAACTGCTGCAGATTGTAAGCTGTGGATAGGCTACAATCGGCCAAGAACGCACTGTGCAGGACATGTGGAGCGCGACTCTGGGGTTTGCTGGGGTGTCACTGGAGTGTGTCTCTGGGGGTTGCTGGGGTGTCAGTGGAGCGTGTCTCTGTGGGATGCTGGAGTGTCAGTGGAGCGTGACTCTGGGGGTTGCTGGGGTCTCGGTGGAGCGCGACTCTGGGGGTTGCTGGGGAGTCAGTGGAGCGCAGCTCTGTGGGTTGCTGAGGTCTCGGTGAGGTGCAGCTCTGGGGGTCGCTGGGGTATCAGTGGTTGCAGCCAGTAACGCGGCTATCTTGCAGTCACGTACCGGGGGGAGCTGTATGTGTTTGGTGGCTACAACGCACGGCTGAACCGTCACTTTCAGGACCTGTGGAGGTACACGCCAGGTAGGTGCTGAGTGCTGACTGTCCTGCTGTCGGGATCCTGTGTCTCCATCGTAATGGTCTCTCTCTTCTTAGAGGCCGGCCGTTGGCAGCGTGTGGAGGTGCAAGGAAAAGGCCCCTGCGCTCGGCGGCGGCAGTGCTGCTGCATCGTGGGAGACAAAATTCTGCTGTTTGGAGGCACCAGGTAAAGGAGACTGAAGTTGAGGAGTCTCTTAGGTGCTAAGATATTCGTACACAAGGAGGGGATTGTCAGAGGGGCTTTGGGGGGCATCAGTGGTGAGAATTAGGGGGACTCGAGGGGACGTAATGAACATTTTATTATATTCCTACTGCAGTCCGAGAGAGAGACCAGGATGGATGAACCCAGAACTTTATCACTTGTTTAAAAGGAAAAAAGAAATGTATATCAAATGGAAAGAGGGGATACAACAGGAGTATAACTGGGAAGAAAAAAGCGCAGTAGGGTCTTATCCAATGACAATAGGGATGATGGAGAGACCCTGACCTTGCTTAATGGCAACACATGGACGGCATGTAACAGCTGTTACACAGATACCGGACGAGAGGACGACCACAGGTAGAAGGAAAAGGACGGGAGGCATCACTCATGCGCTGCTGAGATAGAATCCTTAAAATCATTTATTAGAACAGGTTTACAAGTCAACGCGTTTCAAGGTCACGCCGGACCCCTTCATCAGGACAAACCTGGGAGACTGTATGGAATAGCCATCTCTCATACCGTGCTTCTTGAAAAGACCGCCAAACTGGGCACAGATGTCGGCCCCGTTACCAATTACAAAGACGAATTGCAAACAACACATCGGCGTATATTTGACATGTCCTTACAGAGATTAGATGATAAAAAGTACATTAATAATCAAAAAAATGGCAATTCATAAAGATCAAAAAAGAACGTATACAAGATTCAAAGTAATCAATGAACAATACATTGTAGTCACTGACAGGGGGCCATGCTGCAAGCCGCCGACGGGCAACCATGCTGCGAGCCGCCGACTGGCGACCATGCAGCGTGCCGCCGACGGGCGACCATGCTGCGAGCCGCCGACGGGCGACCATGCAGCGTGCCGCCGACGGGCGACCATGCAGCGTGCCGCCGACGGGCGACCATGCTGCAAGCCACTGACAATGATCAGTAGATGAACGGGAATACAACTGAATGTCCTAATGAACCTTATCCAATAAAAATCAGTTACATTTCTGGGACTCCTAACAATTATCAATCATATATGCTGGCTGGGAGTATTAAAATAATAACCGATATATAAAACAGTAATTATGAAAAAGTATAGAAAGTTGACTTAGAAATTGTGGTTGCATGGATATGAGAAATTGATGGCTGAGGAAGATGCGGGAGGTAAAATATGAATATATGAAAACCAGGACCAGTTTATCATTTAGGTCCAGAAAGCTCGGAAGTCAAATGGTAATAAATAAGTACAATGCCTAAGCGTATCAGCAGCAGAATAAAAGACAATAGTCACCCGACTGTCACAAATAGTATCGAATAAACCTGAATATAACGTTCGCTCTAAACGTCTTATTTATAGAAGATTAGTGAGAATCCGCCATAAACCAGACCTAGAAGGATCAGGCCCTGATGTTAGTCCAACTCCGGAAGAGCATGGAGCCCCCGCGTCAAGTATCCAAGTCAAAGACTGAATAGTTGGTGAGACTTCTTGCTCATTAAAGTGCTGGATTGGGTTAAATATGCGATCATCCAAATTGCAGTAGCGTATGAACACTAATGAGTCACATAGGATGGTTCACCAGAGAACAAGACCTCTCAAGGTGATGTAGAAAGAAGTTCTTTCCGTGGAATAGATCAGTGCTTGCGTTGCTGTGGTTCACAGTGTTCTTCAGTGAGACTCCTGTCCCACACACAAGGCCGATGGTTAGGAGCGCTGTCCCGGCCGGTGACAGCTGCTTCTGTAGAAAGCCTTCTGGCTGTCCGCAAGAGGTGATCCGCGGTATGCCCATCCCGATGAACGCACACGCTCCTGTCTCCCGGTGCAGAACCTGCGTGACGTCAGACAACACGTGACACCGCCAGGCTGTCGTAGCTACGGCGTGCAGTAAGGACCATAAACCTTCCGACACTTTTCAGAAAACGTCTGTTTCCTTCCTCAGGGATCGGGTATTAGGGATAGGGTCATACTGAATGAACTGATTGTATTAATAAATTGGCAAAATAGTCAATAGAAGCCAAATGGTTGCGTTTCGCTGTTGAGTCCTTTTGGACACCTTAATTCAAGTTGCATCAGCTGGATCCCATTCTGTCTCTTCGTGTTGATCCGTCTGTCTGCACTTTACATCTACCAGCTGGATTGAGCATTTCTGTAATATATATATATATATATATATATATATATATTTATTAATCTTACAGGATGGCTTTAGACTATTTCAGGGTTTTCTATGGGTTTAACTATTTTCACACAGGCACGTGTCGATTTATCCCCTTTTTTTCCTTTTATAGTTCATTTCTACATAGAGTTGACTGTTGTACTAATCTTGGGCTGTATGGCTATACCCTGTGCTTGCAGCTTTTCTGTTTTGTATCTCCACCATTTTTAAATGTATTGTCTTTGAGATTTAATAAAGTGTATTATGTTGTGAGTTCATTTTCCCCTTCGTCACTGAGATCTGGTGAACTCCCTATTCTGGTAAAGGAAGGTAATGAGCCTGATTATCAGGCACCTGAGCCTAATGATGATGACTGGCTGAGTGGAGTCACAGACTGGATATAAGGCTGCCGACGCCCTTCTGCCCTGCGGGTGATTTCTCTGTGGACTTCTAGGAGACCAGTCTGATTCCTGCTCCTCTAAAGCTAAGTTTTCTGCTTTGCCTGTTAGCATGTGTGTTTTGTTTTTGTTTGCCTTGCTTTTCTGGATTCTGCCATTCCCTGCTGGGGTGAGCTGAATTTCCTTTTGCCGGTTGCTCTGTCTTCAGAATTTCCTGACTACTGACATAGCCTTTTTGAAGCCTAGCGTCTTCAGGGCCTTTTTACTGTCAGTCTGTTGGCTCTTATTTTCATAGGGTTTTTCACGGATTGCAGACAGCAGCCTTCCTGTCCTTTCCTATCTAGTTAGCTTGGGCCCCGTCTTTGCTCAGTCTAGCTTTCTGTCTGTGTTAGTGTTCTTTCTTCTTGCTTCACAGTCATTATATGTTGGGGGCTGCCTATTGCTTTGGGGTCTGCTCTGGGGCAGTTTAGATTTCCCCTTTCTGTCTTTAGGCTATTTAGTCCTCCGGCTGTGATCGAGGGGTCTAGGGCATCGTAGGAGCCCCCCCCACGGCTACTGCTAGTTGTGTTGATAGGTTCAGGGGTCTGCAATCCGATAGCTGCCAACTTCTCTGGTTTTCTGGACTTAGCTAGCATTTCTGTTTTTGCCTCCTACGGTGACTCATTCATAGCAGTATTCTGTTTTTTTGTGTAATTATCTGCCATATGCTTCCTTTGTTGTGTGGATTTTATTCGCTCTTTGACTTGGATACTTGACGCGGGGGCGGCATGCTCTTCCTCTGAGTTGGACTAAGATCAGGCACTGATCCTTCTAGGTCTGGTTTATGGCTGATTTTCACTAATCATGCTATTAGCACTCATTCCATTATATAAATAAGTTTTGAGGTGAAATTATATTCATATTTATGTGAAATCAAATAGTTATTTATATTTTATGAAAAATTCTGAAAAGATTACTAAAAAGTTAATTATATGTGTATGGATATATAAGAAATCCAAAATCCATCCCTGTGGGAAATGTTATGCAGGCGACCTAGTAAGCACGAGCAGAGTGAATGAAAGTCTTCAGGTCTGTTAGTGGCTGAAGATAGAGCGTAAGAAGTGGTCAAGAGACAATTGAGGACACATGGGACTCCTCCGTGTTGGAGCTCTTCCTTAATGAACTCCACTCAATGATTGTCCACCTTGGAAGTAAAAGAATCAATAGATTTCCTGGATCTGCCCATCTTCATTTTGGACAATCAGATATGCACAAACATTTTTTTTTTAACAGTTGACACAAACCACTCCATCCATTTAGAGTGAACATTATTCCAAATGGCTGTCTAATATTCCTTATAACCAATTCAGAAGGATTAGGAAGAATTGCACACTAGACTCTGATTTCTTATATCAAGCCGATATACCGTAATTAAAAAAAGATTTGTTGAACAAGAATATCCCCACAAGCTAATTAGACGACTGTGCCAGGAATACCAGACAGGAGTGCTTGTTAAAAAACACCCGAAAATAATAAACATGATTTTAATTTCATATCCACTTTTAGTAATCAACATAAAAATATACATAAAATGATCCAAGACCACTGGTACATCCTGTTTGGACCAAGTTATGATCTGATGACCCCTGCCTCACTTTTAGAAGATCTCGTGCACTGAAGAATGCACTTGTGCCTAGTAGAATTGGAGAAGGCCGTGGTGCCGTTGGGCCATACTCAGCAGAAGTAGAGAATTGGAGAAGGCCAAGGTGCCGTTGGGCCATACTCGGCAGAATTGAAGAAGGCCGTGGTGCCGTTGGTCCATACTCTGCAGAATTAGACCATTAGAATGGGAGAAGGCCGTGGTGCAATTGGGCCATACTCAGCCAGCAGAATTAGAATTTGAGAAGGCCGTGGTGCTGTTGGGCCATACTCGGCAGAATTGGAGAAGGCCATGGTGCCATTGGGCCATACTCGGCAGAACTAGAGAATTGAAGAAGGCCATGGTGCCGTTGGGCCATACTCAGCAGATTTAGGGAAGGCCATGGTGCCGTTGGGCCATACTCGGCAGAATTAGAGAAGGCCGTGGTTCCATTGGGCCATACTCGGCAGAATTAGAGAAGGCTGTGGTGCCATTGGGCCATACTCGGCAGAATTAGAGAAGGCCGTGGTGCCATTGGGCCATACTCAACAGAATTACACAAGGCCGTGGTGCCATTGGGCCATACTCGGCAGAATTAGAGAAGGCTGTGGTGCCGTTGGGCCATACTCAGCAGAATTAGACCATTATAATTAGAGAAGGCTGTGGTGCCGCTGGGCCATATTCAGCCAGCAGACTTAGAGAAGGCCATGGTGCCGTTGGGCAATACTCGGCAGAATTAGGCCATTAGAATTAGAGAAGGCTGTGGTGCCGTTGGACCATACTCTGCAGAATTAGGCCATTAGAATTAGAGAAGGCCATGGTGCCGTTGGGCCATACTCGGCAGAATTAGGCCATTAGAATTAGAGAAGGCTGTGGTGCCGTTGGGCCATACTCAGCAGAATTAGACCAATAGAATTAGAGAAGGTTGTGGTGCCGTTGGGCCATATTCAGCCAGCAGACTTGGAGAAGGCCATGGTGCCGTTGGTCCATACTCGGCAGAATTAGAGAAGACTGTGGTGCCGTTGGGCCATACTCGGCAGAATTAGAGAAGGCCGTGGTGCCGTTGGGTCATACTCGGCAGAATTAGAGAAGGCTGTGGTGCCGTTGGGCCATACTCGGCAGAAATAGACCATTAGAATTAGAGAAGGCTGTGGTGCCGTTGGGCCATACTCAGCCAGCAGACTTGGAGAAGGATGTGGTGGCGTTGGGCCATACTCAGCAGTTACTTGGTGTAAGTGTCTCTAAAAATAGTTTGTGTTGCTTTGCCATATGTGATGGCTTAGCACATTTTTTTACATCAACAGTCTGGGGAGACTTTTTATATTAAGTCACATGACATGTGGATCCAGTGTTCTGATATCATATGTCCTTGTCATAAGCTATATGTAGGAAGAACCTCCCAACCGCTACACAAGAGGTTAAATTCACACCGCTCAAATATCCAGAAGGGACTCCTCAAACGTGGGCTTTCACCACATTGCACTCTTGTCCATAATCAAGAATATAAAGAACCAAGAAGTTTTCCCATAGAAGAGATTCCTGCACGTACCCATAATCGCGCCACGTGTACCCATAATCGCGCCACGTGTACCCATAATCGCGCCGCACAGCTGAATCGTCATTTTTTGGATCTATAAATTGGCCACTCGCCCCTAATGGGTTAAATGAAATTACAGACGCCTTCCTATAGATGACTTCCTCAGATTATTTGCTAATGGAGCATATAAAGTGTTATGTTATTCTTCTTTGTATCATTCTCAGTCGGACTTGCTTCCCTTCTCTTGGTACGGGCATGTTTTCCTACTTCTAGCATTTTCTTGCTGTGTCTGCTCCGTGGGGTCAGTCCTCTCTGCTGTCTCTTTCCTTAGTATGCGGACATGCCGGCCATGCAGTCTGCGATCGCCGTCAGTAATGGCTGTGGCCTCCTTTGGTCCTCCTGAGGAGTCCCGTGTGTCCTCACTTGTCTCTCTACCACTAGTACGCGCATGTTTTCCTACTTCTAGCGTTTTCTTGCTGTGTCTTCTCCGTGGGGTCAGTCCTCTCTGCTGTCTCTTTCCTTAGTATGCGGACATGTCGGCCATGCAGTTTGCGATCCCCGTCAGTAATGGCTGTGGCCTCCTTTGCTCTTCCTGAGGAGTCTCGTGTGTCCTCACTTGTCTCTTCCACTTGTACGGGCATTTTTTCCTACTTCTAGCGTTTTCTTGCTGTGTCTTCTCTGTGGGGTCAGTCCTCTCTGCTGTCTCTTTCCTTAGTGTGCGGACATGCCGGCCATGCAGTCTGCGATCCCCGTCAGTAATCGCTGTGGCTTCCTTTGCTCTTCCTGAGGAGTCTCGTGTGTCCTCACTTGTTTCTCGACCACTTCTTACTCTTCAGCCACTAACAGACCTGAAGACTTCATTCACTCCGCTCGTGCTTACTAGTTCGCGTTCAAAGCATTTCCCACAGGGATGGATTTTGGACTACCTATATATCCATACATGTATAATTAACTTTATAGTAATCTTTTCAGAATTTTTCATAAAATATAAATATTTGACTTCCGAGCTTTCTGGACCTGAATGATAAACCGGTCCTGGTTTGCAAATATTCAGATTTTACCTCCTGCATCTTCCTCGGCCATCTATTTCTCATATATCCATGCAACCGGAATTTCTAAGTAAACTTTCTATACTTTTTTATAAATAATTACTATTTTATATATAGTTTATTTTATTATTTTAATACTCCCAGCCAGCATATATATGATTGATAGTTAAATTTGTGAGACTCCTAACAATTATCTATTATTTTTATTGAATAAGGTTCGTTGGCATATTCCAATGTATTACATTTTTACCTATTTAAAACTGCTAAACCGGATCCACATAACAGTTCATTTACTGATCATTGTCAGTGGCACGCAGCATGGTCGTCTGCTAGTCAGTGGCTCGCAGCATGGTCGTCTGCTAGTCAGTGGCTCGCAGCATGGTCGTCTGCTAGTCAGTGGCATGCAGCTTGGTCGCCCGTCAGTGGCTCGCAGCATGGTCATCTGCTAGTCAGGGGCTCGCAGCATGGTCGCCCGTCAGTGGCTCGCAGCATGGTCGCTCGTCAGTGGCTCGCAGCATGGTCGTCTGCTAGTGAGTGGCTCGCAGCGTGCTCGCCCGTCAGTGGCTCGCAGCGTGCTCGCCCGTCAGTGGCTCGCAGGGTGCTCGCCCGTCAGTGGCTCGCAGGGTGCTCGCCCGTCAGTGGCTCGCAGGGTGCTCGCCCGTCAGTGGCTCGTAGGGTGGTCGCCCGTCAGTGGCTCGCAGCGTGGTCGCCCGTCAGTGGCTCGCAGCGTGGTCGCCCGTCAGTGGCACGCAGCGTGGTCGTCTGCTAGTCAGTGAGTACAATGTATTTTTCATTCATTAGTTCGAATCTTGTATTAATGTTTTTTTTATCTTTATGAATTGCCATTTTTCTTGATTTATTAATGTACTTTTTATCATCTGATCTCTGTAAGGACATGTCAAATATACGCTGATGTGTTTGCAGTTCGTCTTTGTAATTGGTAACGGGGCCGACATCTGCCTTCATCCTCGTGACATATTTGAACTTTGACACGACATGTGCCCAGTCCTGTTATAATCGAATTGATGTAAGGATTCGATCTCAGCAGCGCATGAGTGATGCCTCCCGTCGTTTTCCTTCTAAATGGAAAGAGGGGGCATAGCTAAAGAAGAATATAATGCTGTCTGCAGGGAATGCAGGGCGAGAGTTACAAGAGCTAAAGCCAGTAATGAAGTGAGGCTGGCAAGGGAGACCAAACACATATCCCCAAAGATGCTATAGGATTTTTACAGGATGAAAAGGTTGAAGTGGTCAAAAATGATGTCGAGAAGTCGAACTTTTAAATTCCTATTTTGCTTGTGTTCGCTAAGAAAGCAAATGTAACATCAACTGATCTTTTCCGGGCCATCGAAGGATTAAAAGCACCCACACTATCCATAAAAAGAGATGGTGAGGGAACACTGAGCTAATTTACATGGGTTTACATCTACAGGTTCAGATGAATTGCATCCTAGGATAGTGAAAGAGTTAGCAGGGAAAATTGCAGAACCACCAGCCAGAATATTTGAAAAATTCTTGAAAACAGGAGAAGACCCAGAAGATTGGAGAAGGGAAAATATTGTCCCTATCTTCAAAAAAGGAAAGAAGATGAAGCCAGGAAACTACAGGCCAGTGAGCCTTACTTCTATACCAGAAATGATCTTTGAACAAATTATTAAACAGCATGTAGTTGGGTAAGAATACATTAATTAACCAGCGCCAGCATGGGTTTGTAGCATCTCATACTATCCTTATTGAAAAAATGACCAAGTATGGGATTGACAAGACTACGGTTAGGTGGATTCATAACTGGCTCAGTGATCGTACTCAAAGAGTGGTAATAAATGGCTGCACATACAATTGGAAAAGTGTTTCAAGTGGGGTGCCACAAGGCTCTGTCCTGGCCCCAGTGTTGTTCACCATTTTTATTAATGATCTAGATAAGTGAACTGGAGGTAAACTAATTAAATTTGCAGACGATGCAAAGCTAGGAGGGATAGCTAACACTAGAGAAGACAGGATTCAGAAGGATCTAGATAAGCTTGAACAATGGGCAGCGACTAATAGAATGGTATTTAACAGGGAGAAATACAAGATTCTACATCTGGGCAAGAAAAATGAAAATTACATCTGTAGAATGGGAGGAATAGAACTAAGCAACAGCACGTGTGAAAAAGACTTGGGTATACTAATAGATCACAGACTGCACAGGAGTCAACAGTGTGATGCAGCAGCAAAAAAGGCATATTTCTAGGATGTATTATGAGAACCATAGAGTCTAGCTCACGTGAAGTAATTATCCCCCTCTACTCCACCTTGGTTAGGCCTCAGTTGGAATACTGTCCAGTTCTGGGCACCACATTTTAACCCCTTCACCCTGAAGCCTGTTTTCAACTTCCTGACCAGGCCATTTTTTTTTTTTCAATTCTGACCACAGTCACTTTGCGGCTGTAACTCTGGAACGATTCAACGGATCCTGGTGATTCTGAGATTCTGATTTCTCGTGACATATTGTACTTTATGATACTGGTAAAATTTCTTTGATATGACTTTCATTTATTTGTGAAAAAAAAAACGGAAATTTGGTGAAAATTTTTAAAATTTAGCAATATTTGAACTTTGAATTTTTATGCGCTTAAATCAAAACGATATGTCACAAATTAGTTGATGAATAACCTTTCCCACACGTCTACTTTACATCAGCACAATTTTGGAACCAAAATTTTATTTTTGTGAGGAAGTTATAAGGGTTAAAAATTGACCAGCGATTTCTCATTTTTTCAGTAACATTTACAAAACCATTTTTTTAGGGACCAGTTCACATTTGAAGTCCGTTTGAGGGGTCTATATGGCAGAAAATACCCAAAAGTGACACCATTCTAAAAACTGCACCCCTCAAGGTGATTAAACCCACATTCAAGAAGTTTATTAACCCTTCAGGTGCTTCACAGGAGCAGAAGCAACGTAGAAGGAAAAAATGAACATTTAACTTTTTAGTCACAAAAATGATCTTTCAGCAACAATTTGTTTATTTTCACAAGGTTAAAAGGTGAAAATGGTTCCCTAAAGTTGTTGAGCAATTTCTCCTGAGTACACGGATACCCAATATGTTGGGGAAAACCACTGTTTGGGCACACGGCAGGGCTTGGAAAGGATGGAGCGCCTTTTAACTTTTTGAACGCAAAATTGACGAATCGAGAGCAGGCACCATGTCGCAATTGAAGAACCCCTGATGTGCCTAAACATTAGAAACCCCCCACAAGTGACCCCATTTTGGAAACTAGACCCTTTAAGGAACTAATGTAGCTATGTGGTGAGCACATTGAACCCCCAGGTGCTTTACAAAAGTTTATAATGTAGAGTTGTGAAAATAAAAAATCACATTTTTTCCACAAAAGTGATCTTTTAGCAACGATTTTTTTATTTTCACAAATGTAAAAGGAGAAAATGGTCCAATAATTTCTCCTGAGTACGCTGATACCCCATATGTGGGGGAAAACCACTGTTTGGGTGCACGGCAGGGCTCGGAAGGGAAGGAGTGACGTTTTGGATTGCAGACTTTGATGGAATAGTCTGGGGGCGTCATGTTGCGTTTACAGAGCCCTGATGTGCCTAAAGAGTGGCAATCCTCCACAAGTGACCCCATTTTGGAATCTACACCCCTGAAGGAACTTATCTAGAAGCATAGTTTTATAGTAATATAATGCTTTTGGTTTTACTGGTGTATGAATTTATAATGTGGTGTTATGTGTAAGATGTGCGGGGTACATCAGATTATAAAAGTGTGTTGTGTCAACAGGGTATAAACTAATTTTAGTAATTTTGTGGACATGTGGTACATTTTGGAACAATCCTTAATGCAAAGGCCAGGTTTCTCAGGGCAGGTTTATCAATGGTAAGTTGTGTCCTTTCAGATTGCCCTCTTGGAGCATACTGTGCATCGTTTTTGTTTTTGTTTTTTTTTATTCTGTCCTCACTGTTTGGGGAACGTGTCCTGGGAA
This sequence comes from Dendrobates tinctorius, assembly GCF_039654945.1. Classification (NCBI taxonomy): domain Eukaryota; kingdom Metazoa; phylum Chordata; class Amphibia; order Anura; family Dendrobatidae; genus Dendrobates; species Dendrobates tinctorius. The sequence goes on along the minus strand of NW_027361931.1, from coordinate 621,886 downwards.
ATGTTGACCTGGACAATACGGACACTGTCAGATTCAGAAGTACTGGGGCCCTCACCTCCCTGAGTGTCAAACATTAGGGCCTTGATGACTTCCTCCTGAAACTGAAGGAAGGTCCCCGTATTGTCTGCAGATCGGAACAGCACAAAAAAATTGTACAGCGCCATCTGTACAGTCATGGCCAAAAGTTTAGAGAATGACACAAATATTAAGTCTACTGCTTCATTTTTTCTAATGGCAATTTGCATAGACTCCAGAATGTTATAAAGAGTGATCAGCTTAACAGTATTTACTTGCAAAGTCAATATTTGCCTAGAAAATGAACTTTATCCCCAAAACACATTTCAACATCAGTGCAGCCCTGCCTTAAACAGACCAGCTAACATCGTTTCAGTGATTGCTCCATTAACACAGGTGTGGGTGTTGATGAGGACAGGGCTGGAGATCAATCTGTCATGACTAAGTAAGAATGAAAACCACTGGACACTTTAAAAGGAGGCTGGTGCTTGGCATCATTGTTTCTCTTCTGTTAACCATGGTTATCTCTAAAGAAACATGTGCAGTCATCATTGCACTGCACAAAAATGGCTTAACAGGGAAGAGTATCGCAGCTAGAAAGATTGCACCTCAGTCAACAATCTATCGCATCATCAAGAACTTCAAGGAGAGAGGTTCCCTTGTTGCCAAAAAGGCTCCAGGGCGCCCAAGAAAGACCAGCAAGCGCCAGGACCGTCTCTTAAAAGTGTTTCAGCTGCGGGATCGGGCTACCAGCAGTGCAGAGCTTGCTCAGGAATGGCAGCAGGCAGGTGTGAGTGCATCTGCACGCACTGTGTGGCGGAGACTCTTGGAGCAAGGCCTGGTCTCAAGGAGGTCAGCAAAGAAGCCACTTCTCTCCAGAACAAACATCATGGACAGACTGATATTCTGCAAGAAGTACAGGGAGTGGACTGCTGAGGACTGGGGTAAAGTCATTTTCTATGATGAATCCCCTTTTCGATTATTTGGGACATCTGGAAAACGGCTTATTCGGAGAAGACCAGGTGAGCGCTACCACCAGTCTTGTCTCATGCCAACTGGCAAGCATCCTGAAACCATTCATGTGTGGGGTTGCTTCTCAGCCAAGGGAATGGGCTCTCTCTCAGTCTTGCCTAAAAACACAGCCATGAATAAAGAATGTGTCATGGTCCAGTCCGGAGTTTATCTTCTGCTGTCTTCACTCCGGACTGGTCATGTGGGGGTTAATCTCCTCAGCCTCGTTCTGGAGCTAGCTGGGCTATTTCAATCCCTCACAACCTGCTGACCAGTGTTAGTGATAGCTCAAGCTTGCAGTTTAGAGCCGCTGACCCTTGTACCCTGGTGATCCTCCTGCCTCTGACTGATATTCACGTGTATGACCCGGACTGATTTCTGACCCCGTCTCTTGGTATTCGTCTCTGCTGTTACGTTCCCTCTCTGGCATCTGACTCCCCGGCTTGGACCCCCGACCACGTATTTCGTCTCACGTTTTGGACCCCGTGCTCATGTTCTGGCTTTCTGACTCTCGGCTTTGGTATTTTGACTACGTGTATTGCTGCTCCTTCTGGTACGTCTGCTCCTGCTAGTTTCTGACTCGGTTCGTCTGACTATTCTCTCTCGTTACCTGTGGCACCTGTGCTGTTGCTCAGGGTTGCTGCTCTTTGTGTGTAACCTCTCTTCCCTCACCAGCTCCCCCTGGTGGAGGTTTCACTACATTATCACTAACCTCACATTTAAACGGGATTTTGCTTTTTTTTTTTCCTCTGGTCATGGATCTGCTGCATAACTTGGCAGATCAAGTGTCCAGTTTGACGCAGATGGCACAGGACTTTTCTGTGAATCATCAGTCCCTTGTCATGTCTCAGACCCTCTTACAGAAAGAACTGACTGAGACTATTAAGATCATGCAGGGAAACACCTCTCATATTGTTTGTCCGCCAGGTGACTCTGTAGATGTTATTTTGCACTCTCCTGAACCCTCAGTTAAACTTCCTGACACATTTTCTGGCGAAAAAGATAAATTTCATATATTCAAGGAGAGTTGTAAATTATGGTTTTCTCTTAGACCCCGATCGTCTGGGGATGAGACTCAGCGGGTGGGGATTGTTATCTCCTTACTTAGGGAGGGTCCCCAATCCTGGGCTTTTTCGTTGCCCCCTACTGCCCCTGAACGGATGTCGGTAGATAGGTTCTTTGAGGCCCTAGGACTTATCTATGACGAACCGGACCGTGTTAGGGTGGCAGAGGACACTAATTTGGGTCTGGGGCAAGGGAAGCACTCAGCCGAATGGTACAGCTCCGAATTCCGTCGATGGTCCACTGAGGTGTCCTGGGACGACTCTGCACTGAGATGTCTGTTCAGGAAGGGACTGTCGGATTGCTTGAAGGACGCTCTGGCTCTCCATCCACCTCCCAGTTCATTGGAGGAGGCTATGACTCAGGCTATCCGTATGGATCGGAGACTGTGGGAAAGAGGTGTTACTCAGGGTTTCCGTTTTTCCCTGCTAACCCTGATGTTTTGCTTCCATCTGAACCTATGGAGGTGGGAGCCATCAACCCCCAGGAGAAAGAGAGGCGACGTGATGGAAAATTGTGTTTTTACTGCGGAGATCCCGGACATTGGAAAAAAGACTGCCCCTCCTGTCCTCCGACTAACAAGCGGCTGAGTCTGGGTGATAATCGTGGAGGTCACCCAGACTCTCAGGTACCTTTTTCTTCCTTTTCAAGAGTACTGCTAAAGGTGGAACTTGGTGTTGAGAACGGCTTTTTCCATACTTCGGCTCTTGTAGACTGTGGGTCATCCCTGAACCTGATTGACTCTAGGCTGGTGGCTCGCTGTAGATTAGGGACAGTTAGGTTGGGGACTCCCTTAAAAATTGTGGCTATTGATTCTACACCTCTCACTAAGGATGGTCTCCATTTCAGTTCTAAAGAATTTACCCTCAGGGTGGGGGCCCTACACCAGGAGCGCATGTCATGCTTTGTTTTGGATAACCTCCCTGCTGACCTGGTGTTAGGGTTTCCCTGGTTGCAACAGCATAACCCAGTTATTGACTGGGGGTCCCGGGATATTGTTAAATGGGGACCTGGGTGTTCTGAAAATTGTCTTGCTACTGTGTCTATGTCATCCGTCAACCTGGAGGGTATTCCGGAGTACCTAAAGGGTTTTAAGGATGTGTTCTCCGAAAAGGAGGCTGAGGTTCTACCACTACACCGCCCATTCAATTGTGCCGTGGATCTTGTTCCCGGTGCCAAATTGCCCAAAGCCCGGCTGTACAATCTCTCCGGCCCTGAGCGGGCTGCTATGAAGGAGTATATCTCTGAGAGCCTCCGTAAAGGGCATATACGGCCATCTGTCTCTCCCGTGGCAGCGGGGTTCTTTTTTGTAAAAAAGGATGGTGGTTTACGCCCATGCCTTGATTTTCGAGAACTGAATAAAATAACCATAAGAAACGCTTACCCTCTCCCACTGATACCTGATTTGTACAATCAATTGTCGGGGGCCAGGTGGTTCTCTAAGTTGGACCTCAGGGGAGCATACAATCTCATCCGTATGCGGGAGGGGGATGAATGGAAAACAGCGTTTCTCACCTCTGAGGGTCTGTTTGAAAATTTGGTTATGCCCTTCGGTTTGACTACCGCACCAGCGGTATTCCAGAATTTCATTAACCATGTTTTTTCTGATCTTATTGGACGTTTTGTAGTTGTTTATCTTGACGATATACTTATATATTCTTCTGATAGACAAAGTCATATGGGTCATCTTCATGTGGTTCTCCAGAGGCTCAGGGAGAACTCACTCTTTGCCAAATTGGAGAAGTGTTCATTTTTTACTCAAGAAGTGTCCTTTCTAGGGGTCATCCGGTCCGCTGAGGGGTTTCGTATGGACCCTAGGAAGGTACAGGCCATTGTGGATTGGGTGCAACCCAGAGATCTCAAGGGTCTTCAGCGATTTCTGGGTTTCGCCAATTATTACAGAAAATTCATCAAGGGGTTCTTTCAAGTGGTCAAACCCCTCACTGATCTCACCCAAAAGGGAGCGGATCTTAAAAACTGGTCAGCTCCAGCTGTGGCGGCGTTTTCTTTGTTAAAAGAACGTTTCATGACTGCTCCGGTACTGGTGCAACCTGACTTGTCTAAACCATTCATCGTAGAAGTGGATGCCTCTGAGGTGGGAGTGGGGGCTGTGTTGTCCCAGGAGCCCACCACTTAACAAACTTAAGACCCTGTGCCTTCTTTTCTAAAAAAAAATTTTCCTCTGCTGAAAAGAATTATGTTGTGGGTAACCGAGAGTTGTTGGCCATTAAATTGGCTTTTGAAGAATGGAGGCATTTTTTGGAGGGGGCTGTCCATCGTATCACTGTCATTACAGATCACAAGAATCTGTCTTACATCGAATCCGCCAAGCGTCTGACTCCGAGACAGGCAAGGTGGTCACTTTTTTTTTTCCCGATTTCAGTTTTCCATCACTTTCAGACCAGGTTCCAAGAATGTGAAGGCGGATGCCTTGTCTCGCAGCCTAGATCCGGTATCGCCTCCGGAGCCTCCTTCCTCCATTCTTCAGCGCGGCGTGGTGGTGGCTTTGGTGTCCCAGAGATTGGAGCAGGAGATTCGTGAGGCCCAATCTCTTGCTCCCCCGTCCATACCTGAAAATAAGCTCTTTGTGCCTGTCCAGTATCGGTTAAGGGTGCTTCGGGAGTTCCACGACTCAGCTCTGAGTGGGCATCCAGGAATCTCGGCCACTCGTAAAGCCATCACTAGGCTGTTCTGGTGGCCCTCGTTGACTTCTGACGTCACTGGTTTTGTGTCCTCCTGTGAAACTTGTGCCCGCGCTAAAGCCTCCCACAACCGGCCGGCCGGGGAATTGGTGCCACTGCCAATTCCGGATAGACCGTGGACTCACCTGTCCATGGATTTTATCACCGATCTCCCACTCTCTAATGGCAAAACCGTGATCTGGGTAGTTGTGGATAGGTTCAGTAAACAAGCACATTTTGTACCCTTAACGGGCCTTCCTAATGCTGAGACTCTATCTAAGCTATTCATTGAGCATGTGATTCGGTTGCATGGTGTGCCTGTCGGTGTGGTGTCTGATAGAGGGGTGCAATTCGTGTCAAAATTCTGGAGAGCTTTTTGTAAAAGGCTGGGCATCAGTCTGACCTTTTCATCGGCCTACCATCCCGAGACCAATGGTCAGACTGAAAGGACCAATCAGTCTTTAGAACAGATCCTGCGGTGTCTTGTCACATCCAGACAGGATGATTGGTGCTCTGTGATACCGATGGTGGAATTCGCCTTCAATAATCGTGTCAATCAGTCTACTGGTACTTCTCCTTTCTTCTGCAACTATGGGTTTCACCCTCATTTTGGCGAATTCTCCAGACTAGATTCGGAGTGTCCAGGGGCTGATTCGGCCTTTTTGCGGTTGGAGGAGGTTTGGAGGGAGGTTCAGAGAAACATTGGGGAGGCTCAGGGCAAATATAAGTTTTTTGCGGATAAACGACGCTCGGTGGGGCCGACTTATCAGGTGGGGGATAAGGTATGGTTATCCACCAAAAACATAAGGCTGAGAATTCCCTCTGCTAAGTTGGGTCCCAAGTTTATTGGTCCGTATGAGATCCTAGAGGTGATTAATCCTGTGGTTTTTCGCTTGCGGTTGCCTCCGTCATTACGGATTCCTAATGTGTTCCATAAAGCGCTTCTGAAGCCGTCGGTGCCTTCCTCTGACGAGTCTCCCTCGCACCCGCCGCCTGTTATGGTAGATGGGCAGACCGAGTACGAGGTGGAACAGGTGGTGGATTCTCGTATGCTCCGTCGTTCACTTCAGTACTTGGTCCATTGGAAAGGATACGGTCCGGAGGATCGGTCATGGGTGCCGGCGCGTTCGGTCCATGCGGATCGGTTGGTCCGGGCCTTTCACGCTCGTCATCCAGGGAAGCCTGGGGGTCCGGTGGCCCCCCATTGAGAGGGGGGTACTGTCATGGTCCAGTCCGGAGTTTATCTTCTGCTGTCTTCACTCCGGACTGGTCATGTGGGGGTTAATCTCCTCAGCCTCGTTCTGGAGCTTGCTGGGCTATTTCAATCCCTCACAGCCTGCTGACCAGTGTTAGTGATAGCTCAAGCTTGCAGTTTAGAGCCGCTGACCCTTGTACCCTGGTGATCCTCCTGCCTCTGACTGATATTCACGTGTATGACCCGGACTGATCTCTGACCCCGTCTCTTGGTATTCGTCTCTGCTGTTAAGTTCCCTCTCTGGCATCTGACTCCCCGGCTTGGACCCCGACCACGTATTTCGTCTCACGTTTTGGACCCCGTGCTCATGTTCTGGTTTCCTGACTCTCGGCTTTGGTATTTTGACTACGTGTATTGCTGCTCCTTCTGGTACGTCTGCTCCTGCTAGTTTCTGACTCGGTTCGTCTGACTATTCTCTCTCGTTACCTGTGGCACATGTGCTGTTGCTCAGGGTTGCTGCTCTTTGTGTGTAACCTCTCTTCCCTCACCAGCTCCCCCTGGTGGAGGTTTCACTACAGAATGGTACCAGAATGTCCTCCGAGAGCAACTTCTCCCAACCGTCCAAGAGCAGTTTGGCGATCAACAATGCCTTTTTCAACATGATGGAGCACCTTGCCATAAAGCAAAGGTGATAACTAAATGGCTCAGGGAACAAAACATAGAGATTTTGGGACCATGGCCTGGAAAGACCCCAGATCTTAATCCCATTGAGAACTTGTGGTCAATCATCAAGAGACGGGTGGACAAACAAAAACCTTCAAATTCAGACAAAATAAAAGCATTGATTTTGCAAGAATGGACTGCTATCAGTCAGGATTTGATCCAGAAGTTGATTGAGAGCATGCCAGGGAGAATTGCTGAGGTCCTGAAGAAGAAGGGTCAACACTGCGAATATTGACTTGCTGCATTAACTCATTCTGTCAATATAACCTTTTGCTACTCATAATATGATTGCAATTATATTTCTGTATGTGATAAAAACATCTGACAAACACATAAAAACCAGAGGCAGCAGATCATGTGATAATATAATATTTGTGTCATTCTCAAAACTTTTGGCCATGACTGTACAATGTGCACCGCCAATTTTTTGTACCATGCTTTGGCTTTCCGCATGGCACTGTATGATTGGAAGACCTGATCTGAAACATCCACACCCCCCCATGTACCGATTGTAATCCAAGATACAATCTGGCTTTGGGACTTGTGATGTGGTCCCACGGGCAGTGACAAGGGTGCTGTTGTCACGGTGTATGGTGGTCGGGATAAGGACATCCCTTTTTCCCTTATACTTGACCACCAGCATGTTGTCGCTGCATTGGGCTCTGCTTTCCCCTTTTCTCGGCGATTGCCCAATTAGCGGCTTAGGGAGGCATCGCTGATTTTTTTTTTTTTTTTGCACGGTGCCACATGCAACTGTACCTCTAACAGAGAGGGCCTTGAAGAGCGGGATGCTGGTGTAAAAGTTGTCCATGTTGAGGTGATAACCCTTATCCAGCAGTGGGTGCAGCAATTCCCACACAGTTTTCCCACTCACCCCTAGGACGCGGGGGCATTCAGGGGTGTTAATCTGGGTGTCCTTCCCCTCATAGACCCTAAATCTGTGGGTGTACCCTGATGTACTCTCACGCAGTTTGTACAGTGTTTTATTCCGTACCTGGACCTCTTACTGGGCAGGTATTGTCAGAATTTTAGCCTCCCTTTTGAAGTGAATGAGTAACATAGTAACATCTTATAGTAACATAGTTAGTAAGGCCGAAAAAAGCCCTGTGTCCCTCCAGTTCAGCCTATATTCCGTCAGAATAAATCCCCAGATCTACGTCCTTCTAAAGATCCTAATCACTGTAAGATACAATATTGTTACGCTCCAGGAAGACATCCAGGCCTCTCCTGATCCCCTCGGCTGAGTTCGCCATCACCACCTCCTCAGGCAGGGAATTCCAGATTCTCACTGCCCTAACAGTAAAGAATCCTCTTCTATGTTGGTGGAGAAACCACCTCTCCTCCAGACGCAGAGGATGCCCCCTTGTGGCCGTCACCTTCCTTGGTATAAACAGATCCTCGGAGAGATATTTGTATTGTCCCCTTATACACTTATACAGGGTTGTTAGATCGCCCCTCAGTCGTCTTATGATGAGAGATACATCAATAGTGATGTCCCTCTGGGCTGTGTATGCAAATTTTCTGCTGAAGTGTTCAACCACTGGCCGAATTTTATATAGACAATCAAAGTTTGGATCGTCTCGGGAAGGACACTGCGCTAATGCGCACTATAATGCAAAAATTTTTGGATCCCTTCAAATTGTGTCCTTTTCATGGCCATGTGGAATACTGGTATGCTGTAGAGAATATCAGTACTCCAGTATTGCCAACGCTCTGGTTTTATATTATGCCCATATGCATCACAAGACTGTGGAGACCCGTGCGTCTTAAACAGTGCCTTCCCCCCTCCCACCGGGTCCTCCTAAGAAATGCCACCTCACACCATTACTGACCTACTGCCAAACCGGTCATGCTGAAGGATGTTGCAGGCAGCAGATCGCTCTCCACGGCGTCGCCAGACTGTCACGTCTGTCACATGTGCTCAGTGTGAATCTGCTTTCATCTGTGAAGAGCACAGGGCACCAGTGGCGAATTTGCCCATCCTGGTGTTCTGTGGCAAATGCCAAGTGTCCTGCATGGTGTTGGGCTGTGAGCACAACCCCATCTGTTGACATCAGGCACTCAGACCATCCTCATGGAGTCGGTTTCTAACGGTTTGTGCACACACATGCACATTTGTGGCCTGCTGGAGGTCATTTTACAGGGCTCTGGCAGTGTTCCTGTTCCTCCTTGCACAAAGGCTAGGGTAGCGGTCCTGCTGCTGGGTTGTTGCCTTCCTACGGCCCCCTCCACGTCTCCTGGTGTACTGGCCTGTCTCCTGGTAGTGCCTCCAGCCTCTGGACACTACGCTGATAGACACAGCAAACCTTCTTACCACAGCTCGCATTGATGTGCCATCCTGGATGAGCTGCACTACCTGAGCCACTCGAGAGGGTTGTAGAGTCCGTCTCATGCTACCACAAGTGTGAAAGCACAACCAACATTCAAAAGTGACCAAAACATCAGCCAGAAAACATTGGTACTGAGATGTGGTCTGTGGTCCCCACCTGCAGAACCACTCCTTTATTGAGGGTGTCTTGATAATTGCCAATAATTTCCATCTGTTATCTATTCCATTTGCACAACAGCATGTGAAACTGATTGTCAGTCGGTGTTGATTCCTAAGGGGACAGTTTGATTTCACAGAAGTTTCTTTTACTTGGAGTTATATTCTGTTTAAGTGTTCCCGTTATTTTTTTTGAGCAGTGTATACATAATTTTTTTTTTAATATACTGTGAGGTAGCGCTGTCATGTAAGTAAGGGGTTCTCGCTTGCAGCGATCGAAAAACACATCCGGCACAGGATTTTCCAACAAATCATAGTCTATGAGGTTTATTCATCCTTCATAAACCTCCAGCAGCAATATACACAGCATTACAGGAGAGCGTCCATTATACAGGCTATTTAGCCCCAGGGTTATCTCACCCACGTCAGGGTTCCCATATGGCTGTTTCTCCAGGCCGCAGAAGTCCACTCACTCCTCAGGGACTCTCAGATACTGGCCGCCATTACACACACAGCCGCTCCACAGGCTGCTGTTAGTGAGGAGATCCTTCTCCTCACGGGACCTTCCAAAAACTGGACCAATCAGGTCCCAGCATTCACTCTATGTGACCTAACCTGGCCACATTATATGGTCCATAGCCACGCCCACCGGGTCACATGACTATGACCTCACCACAGGTCCTTCACACAGACATATATACTTTACAATAGCATTCATAAACATACATATGTCTCTATCTCAAGGTCACCCACCTTGAGATACATAATGGCTCTTCAACCACTCACACTCTTGGGACATCCACACAGCGCCCCCTCGTGGACACAGTGGTCATTACACCACATACCTCCCCCCTATGTTCAAACTTGTGGGGTTGAACACACAACATCACACCAGGGTCTCGAGACCGGGCACGTATTGCACCTTGCCCCACAGGTCGAGAGAACTGTCTCCATTTGTCATACGGCCTCATCTCTACATTAGGCCTCCCCCGCCCCCAGCGGTCATAATACCGGTCATTGTCTTTGACCCTCCAGTCACGGTCTGTCTGCATCATCAGACACTGTTTAGTCACCACACTGTTACAGTGCCCCTTGTCACCTGATCTTTCTCTCATTGATCGTCTCTCTCGGTTGGTGTGGTCATAAGTCTTAGTCGATCCTGCTGTCTGGCACGAGTCTGACTCAGTCAACGTCTCACAGGAACTACAGCCCTTCAACCTCGTACGGTTTGTCGAATTGCCACTCGCTGACATTCTTCGGCCATCTGCCATGTCACTTCTTGGCGGTACCCCTGGGGTCCTTACATCTTGGTATGAAGGCGGCCGCCACCTGGTATTCCGCACTTCTTTATTAATCCGCTGGCGGTCCAGCTTCAACTGTTCAATCTCTTGCAGGTACCCCACTCTATACTTCAAGAGCAATTGAAAGTTCCTCAGGCTTTCCATGGAGCCAACCACCATCATGGGAATCCTTCCCACTTCACCAGACACCTGGTCTTCGTCATCAGGAGGGATCCTCACCCTCACCACACCGGAGACATTCACAAGGTCCTGCATCACCTTCCCGGACCTTCCAATGATTCTCCCAATCAGAGCTTTGGGTACCAGAACCACATCTTTCCTCAAACCCAACCGATCCATAGCCTCTCTTGCTATCTCTAGGCGTCGAGCAGCCTTCATATTACTCCGCCTAACCAATTGTTTGACACGAAGACACTGCAAATGCATCTCTTTCAGGACAGCTACTCGGTTTGATGTGTTTTCCCTAGCTGATACTATCACCAACTGCCGAGTCTCAGGTGCCCAGTGCACCTTACACGCTTTGACCGCCTCTTTGAAAGCCTCATGCACACCTTCCTCAGCACAGGCTTCTTGCATGTCTTCTGGTACATCAATTACAACCTTGAAGGTCGTGGACTTGCTCTCATCCTGGACAGATGGCTCTGGGTTCCCCACGGACACTTCCCTCAAGATATCTGTCATGACCGGATGACTGTCTTGTGCAGCTCTTGGCTCACCATCTTCCTGAGATTTACAGTCTTCAGGACCCTTTTCCAAGATGGGCTTTGGCAGTTCTGCCTTGCTATCAGTCGGGCAAGGCCGCTGTACGTCTTCGCCCCTCCACTTCTCCTGCAGAAGACCTTTTACTACTCCACTGAGTTCTTGCAGAACTTTATCTTTCGCCTCTGCCAGGTAGCGACGCTCATCCTCTCTCCTGAGAAACTCCTGTTGATGCTTCTCTTGGGCCTCTCTGAGCACCTCCATATCTTCCAACAGGGTCTTGTTCATGGTTTTACACGCTGACAGGTGACCTCTGAGCTCAGAGACTTCCTTCTCCAGCTCATCCACTCTGTGCTCAGCTGCTTGCCTTAGGACTCTTTCCCGTTCGACATGTTCTGTTACAGTCTCCTTTATCAGCTGTATCTTACGATCTTGTTCTCTTTTGTCCATCACGTGTCGCACCACTACCTCTTTAATTATATCGTTAAAGGGTACCACTGGGTCAGTCACCCCAGTCGAGTGAACCCTCCAGTTACCGTCCAGCACCAATGTGTCTAGTCCAGTAGTCTCATCTCCCAGCCCACCATCTGTCTTATCACGAGACGTCAGGTCCGTCAGTTGGGCAGATGTACTTCTTCCTCTGGTCAGTTCTACCTCTGACCTGTCCATGTCAGGAGCCGTCACTGTCTCAGTGTCAGCTGGCCCCACAGTCGAAGCATCTCCATCATCCGACCAAATGTCATCAAACAAAAGAAAGTCCCGGCCCCTCTCCCAGGCATAGACTAAGTCCCGTGGTATCCCTCTACCTTGGCACTCACCACCTTTGGTCCCCTCAAACACTACTGTGTCTACTGCGTAGTTCACCGTGACCCCGTGTTTACAGTGAACCCTGACGTTTTTCTCGGTCAGAGAGAAAACGAGAGGCGTTCCTGTCAGAGTCACCTGACTCTGAGTCCAGCCGACCAAAGGCTCCTTCCCGGTGCAGCATCACTGTACACATCTGTGGCCCATCATTACTACCTGGAAAGGATATTCCACATTCTGAAAAAGACCTGCACATACACTGCGGTACTCCAGACATACCTACTGAGTCACCCAGTGCTGTCACTTCTTCACACTTGGCCCCTTTCTGGACCACCACCCCGCTTTGGGTTGCCACCCCAATTTTGGTCACCGCCCCCTTTTGGAACTCCACCCCTTTTTGGGTTACCACTCCAATTTGGGTCACCGCCCCCTTTTGGGACTCCACCCCTTTTTGGGTTACCACTCCAATTTGGGTCACCGCCCCCTTTTGGGTTTCCACCCCTTTTTGGGTCACCACTCCAATTTGGGTCACCGCCCCCTTTTGGGTCACCGCCCCCTTTTGGGTCACCACTCCAATTTGGGTCACCGCCCCCTTTTGGGTCACCGCCCCCTTTTGGGTCACCGCCCCCTTTTGGGATTTCCCCATGTCCGTCCTGCAGAACCTCTTAGGCCACAGTTCACACAGTACAGTTTGTCTTTTAACGATACCACACAAGTCTTTGCTGGCACCACCACAGCTCCTGCTGTCACTGATCACCGGCACCTCCGGCTGCTGTTCACACACACACACAGCGGCTGGTGTCACTGCAGCTCCTGCTGCGCCATCTTCGTGGACCCGCCGATCCACCGGAAGCCGCTTGTCACCTTCGTAACCCCGCCGGGTTACTGGAAGCCGCTTGTCACCCTCAAAGATAAAAGAAACCACAAAAGTGCGCCCATAGGGCCTTACCAGTGCAGGTATAATGGGTTACGCAGCAATAATACAGGGTACTCACCCTTAATAGTTGTGTAAAGCCACAACTACTGTATCCGCTTAGGCCTGTTTCACACTTCCGTTTTTGTGTCCGCCAAACGGATCCGTTTCCGTTTTTTTGACGGAAACTGATGCAAACGGATCCGTTTTTTTAAAAACGGATCCGTTTTTTTGACGGATCCGCGGTAACCGTAATGGAAGTCTATGGGACAAAAAAACGGATCCTGCAAAAAATGGCGGATCCGTTTTTTTACGGAAAACAACGGATTTTGACGGATTTGAAAAAACGGAAGTGTGAAACAGGCCTTAGTCATATGCAATAAAGCTGCAGCAGGATGGTGTAGACAGACAGCGTCTGCTACCAATGCTCCCAGGGCAGATCCCTTAAAGAAAACACCAGGTCCTTGTGCTGCGAGACCTTCGTGACCCCACTGAGCCACAGCAAGCACCTTCAGGTTTTGCAGAGGAAAAGAAAAAAAAAAGAAAAAAAAACACATGCACGAAAAACTCCAAAAAACTCACGTATCCTGTCTGTGCGCTATTCAGGACGTACCGTCTCCGGCTGAGACCGTCCAACACACAGGGCACACCGGGTGCTATTCAGGGAGCAGACCCTCCTCCCAGGGTCTCCCAACACTCCGGCTTCACCAGGTCCAAGGTCATATCACGTGTTCCAGGGATCTGATTCCTCTCCCAGAACCTCCCAACACTGACCCTCCAGGACCTTGCTCACTGACCCAGGTCAGTACAACAACGAACACCTGTCGTTACCTGTGTCGGCCACACAGGTCCTCGGGTCCCTCTTATCCGCAGAGGCACCCTAGCAATCACCAGTCTCTTTCACTGAGCTGCTGTCAGTATGCGGCTTCCACAACCGTCAGCCCTCCTGGCTCAGCGTTGCCAGAACTGCAACATGTGCTGTTGGAACCGCAGCCCTTAGCAACAAAGTTTTTTTTTTTTTTCTTTTTTTTTTTTTTGGCAGTCCTTTTCCGTTGCCCCCAGCAACAAGGCTACTATATTACCCGCATTCTCCACCATATGTGAGGTAGCGCTGTCATGTAAGTAAGGGGTTCTCGCTTGCAGCGATCGAAAAACACATCCGGCACAGGATTTTCCAACAAATCATAGTCTATGAGGTTTATTCATCCTTCATAAACCTCCAGCAGCAATATACACAGCATTACAGGAGAGCGTCCATTATACAGGCTATTTAGCCCCAGGGTTATCTCCCCCACGTCAGGGTTCCCATATGGCTGTTTCTCCAGGCCGCAGAAGTCCACTCACTCCTCAGGGACTCTCAGATACTGGCCGCCATTACACACACAGCCGCTCCACAGGCTGCTGTTAGTGAGGAGATCCTTCTCCTCACGGGACCTTCCAAAAACTGGACCAATCAGGTCCCAGCATTCACTCCATGTGACCTAACCTGGCCACATTATATGGTCCATAGCCACGCCCACCGGGTCACATGACTATGACCTCACCACAGGTCCTTCACACAGACATATATACTTTACAATAGCATTCATAAACATACATATGTCTCTATCTCAAGGTCACCCACCTTGAGATACATAATGGCTCTTCAACCACTCACACTGTTGGGACATCCACACAGCGCCCCCTCGTGGACACAGTGGTCATTACACCACAATACACACATACATATATCCGCAAATTAGTATGGCAATTTACCCACCATTGACATCTATAAGGGAGGAAGCATGAAACAAAAGCTTCCACGGGTCAGTCGGAGGAAAAAGGAAGTTACTGACCCAGGCGCCTGGATTTAATCCCTGTAGGTGTGGCTGTAGGACCCTTCCCCTTTCCTGCAATGGACGTAATATTCCGTCCATGTGACCATGGACCTAATTCCCAGGGACGGGATAGTACGTCACAGCGATCAGCGGCGCCCACGTGGTGAGCGCCGCTGATTGCGGCCGGGTGTCAGCTGATTATCACAGCTGACACCTGGCACAATGTGTCAGGGGTGGTCACGGACCGCCCCCGACACGTTAACCCCTTGCACACCGCGATCAAACACGATCGCGCTGTACTGGGGATTAAAGGGAAGCATCGGCAGGGAGGGGGCTCCCTCCCTGCTTCCCTGAGCCCCCCACGGCAGCGCAATGTGCAGCGCTGCTGCGGGGGGCTCTTTCCCTACAGGCCTCCGGATCCAAGATGGCGACGGGGGCCTGCAGGGAGCTGGCTTCCTCAGTGCCTGCAAAGCGCAGGCATGAGGAAGTCTGCAGCAGTGCCTGTGTCAGATCGCTGATCTATCACAGTGATCTGTGATGTGACAGATCAGCGATCTGTCACAGGACAGTGATGTCCCCACTGGGACAATGTAATAAAGTTAAAAAAAAGTGTAAAAATAATTTTAAAAAAATCGCTAAATAAATTGGTAAAAAAAAAAAAATATTCCCAAATAAATTCATTTTTTGGAATTAAACAAAACAAAAAAACAATAAAAGTACACATATTTGGTATCGCCGCGTCCGTAACGACCCGCCCTATAAAACTGTCCCATTAGTTAACCCCTTTAGCGAACCCCTTAAAAAATAAAAATAAATCATTTTTTGCTTCGTTTTTTATCATACCACCGAACAAAAAGTGCAATAACGCGCAATCAAAACGACGCATAGAAATATCCATGGTACCGCTGAAAACGTCAGCTTGTCCCGCAAAAAACGAGCTGCCATACAGCATCATCAGCGAAAAAATAAAAAAGTTATAGCTCGCAGAATAAAGCGAAGCAAAAATAATTATTTTTTATATAAAATAGTTTTCATTGCAAAAAACCGACAAAACATAAAAAAACGACCTAAATGAGGTATCGCTGTAACCGTACTGACCTGAAGAATAAAACCGCTTTATCAATTTTACCGCACGCGGAACGGTGTAAACGCACCCCCCCCAAAAGATATTCATGAAACGCTGGTTTTTGTTCATTCTGCGTCCCAAAAATCGGAATAAAAAGCGATCAAAAAATGTCACATGCCCGAAAATGGTACCAATGAAAACGTCAACTAGTCCCGCAAAAAATAAGACCTCACATGACTCGGTGGGTCAAAATACGGAAAAATTATAGCTCTCAATATGTGGTGATGCAAAAACTATTTTTACAATAAAAAGCGTCTTTTAGCGTGTGACAGCCGCCAAACATAAAAACCGCCATAAATAGTAAATCAAACCCCCCGTTATCACCCCCTTAGTTAGGGAAAAATAATAAAATAAAAAAAATTATTTATTTCCATTTTCCCGTTAGGGTTAGGGGTGTGTTGGGGTTCGGGTTGGAGTTAGAATTGGGGGTTTCCACTGTTTGGGCACATCAGGGGCTCTCCAAATGCAACATGGAATCTGATCTCAATTCCAGCCAATTCTGCGTTGAAAAAGTCCTATGGTGCTCCTTCCCTTCCAAGCTCTGCCATGCGCCCAAACAGTGTTTTACCCCCACATATGGGGTATCAGTGTACTCGGGTCAAATTGCAAAACAATTTTTGGGGTCCAATTTCTCCTGTTACCCTTAGGAAAATAAAAAATTGGGGGCAAAAATATCATTTTTGTGGAAAAAAATGATTTTTTTATTTTCACACCCGGGCGGTCTAAACTTCTGTGAAGCACTTGGGGGTTCAAAGTGCTCACCACACATCTAGATAAGTTCCGTGGGGGTCTAGTTTCCAAAATGGGGTCACTTGTCAGGAGTTTCAATAGTTTAGGTACATCAGGGGCTCTCCAAAAGCAACATGACACCCGCAGACCAATCCATCAAAGTCTGCATTCCACAACGTCACTACTTCCCTTCCGAGCCCCGACGTGTGTCCATACAGTAGTTTTCTCCCACATATGGGGTATCAGTGTACTCAGGACAAATTGGACAACAACTTTTGGGGTCCAATTTCTCCTGTTACCCTTGGGAAAAAAAAAAAAAATGGGGACTAAAAGATCATGTTTGTTGAAAAAATACGATTTTTTTATTTTCACACCCGGTTGTTATAAGCTTCTATGAAGCACTAGGGGGTTCAAAGTGCTCACCACACATCTAGATAAGTTCCTTGGGGTGTCTAGTTTCCAAAATGGTGTCATTGTGGGGGGTTTCTACTGTTTTGATACATCAGGGGCTCTCTAAACGTAACATGGCGTCCGATCTCAATTCAAGCCAAAAACGTCAAATGGCGCTGCTTCCCTTCCGAGCTCTGCCATGCGCCCAAATAGTGGTTTACCCCCACATGTGGGGTATCAGCGCACTCGGGACAAATTGTACAATAACTTTTAGGGTCCTGTTACCCTTGGAAAAATAAGAATTCAGGGTGAAAAGATCATTTTTGTGGAAAAAAATGATTTTTTTAATTCTGCAGCTGTACGTTATAAACTTCTGTGAAGCCCTTGGAGGTTCAAAGTTCTCACCACACATCTAGATAAGTTCCTTGGGGGGTCTAGTTTCCAAAATGGGGTCACTTGTGGGGGGAATTCCACTGTTTAGGTACATCAGGGGCTCTCCAAACTCGACATGGCGTCCGATCTGAATTCCAGCGAATTTTCCATTGAAAAAGTCAAACGGCGCTCCTTCCCTTCTGAGCTCTGCCATGTGCCGAAACAGTCGTTCCTCCCCACATATCAGGTATCAGCGTACTCAGGACAAATTGTACAATAACTTTTGAAGTCCAATTTCTCCTGTTACCCTTGGTAAAATAAAAAAAAAAATTGAACCTGAAGTAATTTTTTTGTGAAAAGTTAAAATGTTCATTTTTTAAAAAATATTCCAAACAATTCCTGTGACGCACCTGAAGGGTTAATAAACTTCTTGAATGTGGTTTTGAGCACCTTAAGGGGTGCAGTTTTTAGAATGGTGTCACTTTTGGGTATTTTCGATCATATAGACCCCTCAAAGTGGCTTCAAATGTGATGTGATCCCTAAAAATAAAATGGTGTATAAATGAGAAATCGCTGGTCAACTTTTAACCCTTATAACTTCCTAACAAAAAAAAAATTTTGGTTCCAAAATTGTGCTGATGTAAAGTAAACATGTGGGAAATGTTACTTATCAAGTTTTTTGTGTGCCGTAACTCTGTGATTTAAGGGCATAAAAATTCAAAGTTGGAAAATTGTGAAATTTTCAAAATTTTCGCCAAATTTCTGTTTTTTTCACAAATAATCACAAGTTATATGAATGAAATTTTGCCACTAACATGAAGTACAATATGTCACAAGAAAACAATATCAGAATCACCGGGATCCATGGAAGCGTTCCAGTTATTACCTCATAAAGGTACAGTGGTCAGAATTGTAAAAATTGGCCCGGGAGTTAACGTGCAAACCACCCTTGGGAGTGAAGGGGTTAAACCCATTGGACAGCTGGGTACCCCCAATTAGTGCATCACCTGGGGAGTGGTGAGAGGGGGGAATTGGGCACTGAGCTGTATTTTTCTAGCTTTAGTCATATGGGCTTCACAGTCAGAGGCACGTTCCTTAATTAGTACCGTGCCTACCAAACTGTGGGGACCTGTGTGTCTTATGCTAGTTTCACACTAGCGTTTATTCCATGCAGCGCACGGCGCCGCTAAACCCCGCCCCCTGCCGGCTCCCTGCCCACCCCATCCGATCATCGCCGCCTACTATCGCACATGGACGCATGCGTTCTGCGCACCCTATCTTTAGCATAGGGTGCGCAGATCGTGCGCTGGCCATGCGCTAGTAGGATTTTAGTGTGCGCTGCACACTTTTGAAGGTGCGCCGAGTGCGCCAAAATGCAACATGCTGCGTTCGGCGCACACGGGCGCAGCGCACGCTAAAATCCTACTAGCGCACGGCCTGCGCACGATCTGCGCACCCTATGCTAAGGATAGGGTGCATAAACCACTAATGTGCGACTATAGATCCAGTATAAAATGGAATATCTTTATTAAGACAAGTATACAGTACAGGACAAAGACAGTGTGGAATGGTGCATAAAAGACAACCCACGCAGTGTGAACTGCAAAACAGACCCACCTCAGGAACTCATAATATTATTTTCCAAATCAGAACAAATATATGTATAGGAAATACATCTGTAAACGCCTAGATACCTTCATACATCATAAGACTCATAATAAGTTATATCTATCCAAGGTCAAACCAACCTCAACAGCATGTCACAGCATCAGTATGAGCCCATAAATCACTATAACACGAATACCAAATAAGTGCTATACAAGAGAAGGTTTGAGTATGTATGGGGTATAAGTTCCTGCACAATCCCACCATACCGAGATACATATATATAGTATATTATAACTCTGGCCATGGTCCCAATCAAACTCTTACTTAGCTCAATTCCCGCTCATTCAAAAAACCATAGCAGTTTGAATCTCACCAAAATAAGCCGGTGTGTGGGAGAGTCCTGGGGGATCCGTGCGTCTGCCCCGACGCGCGTTTCGGATGCTCGTCCTTCGTCAGGGGGCGTCCTTCGTGTTATAGTGATTTATGGGCTCATACTGATGCTGTGACATGCTGTTGAGGTTGGTTTGACCTTGGATAGATATAACTTATTATGAGTCTTATGATGTATGAAGGTATCTAGGCGTTTACAGATGTATTTCCTATACATATATTTGTTCTGATTTGGAACATAATATTATGAGTTCCTGAGGTGGGTCTGTTTTGCAGTTCACACTGCGTGGGTTGTCTTTTATGCACCATTCCACACTGTCTTTGTCCTGTACTGTATACTTGTCTTAATAAAGATATTCCATTTTATACTGGATCTATAGTCGCACATTAGTGGTTTTTTCCACCCCTTCTTATATTGCTTTGGCGATGGATCTGTATTTAGGTCCTATTTAACAAACGGAGACATCCAGGTGTGATATATATTATGCCAGGAGTATGTTCTCTTAGTTTGTTTATGAGTATTTCTCTTGATTAAGGATAGGGTGCGCAGATCGCATGCGTCCATGTGCGATAGTAGGAGGCGATGACCGGATGTGGCTGGCAGGGGGCGGGGCTTAGTGGCGCCATGCGCTGCATGGAATAAATGCCAGTGTGAAACTAGCCTTAAACAGTGCCTTCCCCCTCCCACCAGTCCCATAATGAAACACACATGCCTAGATAGGATGAAACAGGTCAGTCACAGTTTATTAATTGCATAAGCAGATAAAGGCAATTAGATTTTATAACGGGCTCATTGCCGAGGTCCTGTCTGCGATCGACAGGCGAGCTGGCCAATGAGCGGTTACGAACTTTTGCCCTCCTCCACACCTTCTGACATGGAGAATCATGTGTATGACATACACAGGACTCCGACCCACACCCATCAACATTAGGGCCTGTTCGACTCCGTCCTGCAAGACAAACAAAAATATATCGAGACCAATGTACATAAGGTGAACTCTGTCCGGTCTCAATAGTGCCAAAATAGTGTAACAAGCTGCCACGAGAAGTGGTGAGTTCTCCTTCAATGGAAGTCTTCAAACAGAGGCTGGACAGACATCTGACTGGGATGATTTAGCGAATCCTGTTTTGAGCAGGGGGTTGGACCAGATGGCCCAGGAGGTCCCTTCCAACTCTACGATTCTATGATTCTAAGTTACCATCTAACAGCTGGTGGTGACGAACCACAATACCCCTCACGAATTTCGCCATCCATGTGTTGAACTTTCTCTTTGCACGCTCTATGGCTTTTTCTTCTCTTGCGCCAGACAGCTTGTGGTATTATCTCTGACCACACCAATATCATATCCGTGAATAAACCGGTAAAATGTTCACTGTCGTCATAACTGTATGAAGTTTGGCGATTTTGCATTTGCCACCAGCGTGTATCACTGTTATTACCGGGTGTTTAGCCCTCCTGGAGATGTCAACTAGAACACCTGCTGCCATTGGAGCCCTCTGATACCTCTCCAGTTGACTTCTAGATCCGGGAAGCCTAGATTTTTTTTTTTTTCCTCTGGGCTGAAGCTCAGCCCCTTGTGCCGCCCAGTAGACATAAGAATGTCCTAAAATCCAAACTTCTACGCGTGTAAGAGACAAAATGTGTTACTTGCGTAAATCAGGTGTTATATATCTGGTGAAGCATGCGGATTTCCAACGACCCAATCTCTGCACTTTGGCCTCTGAAACTCCTGCCCTACCTACCTTGGGCGCTGCCCCGATTTGGAAAGAATGCGTCCCGTACTCCTTTGGATTAGTGTCGTTTCTTTCTAAGCATAGCTTGAAAATGGCCTAAAATTTATACTTGGTAAGAGGGGGACCCGTCTGTATGTGAGAGGAAAAAAATCTGCTTTTGTGTCGTATTACCGCATATCGTTTGACTATTTTTAGTGGGCATACTGGGCCTTCTGCCGAGTTAACCAGGACCCACGTGCCCCTACCGGTGGAGTCGCACTTGGATTTTCACACTCGAATGCGCAGGGCATTGCTGCATATGACTATGTCCTCGTTAATTAAACCGCCTTCTGATGCATTGTTTGACCGCGGCAACAACTCGCTAATGCGCAGTCCACCGAAGAAAGCGAACGCTGCAGATATGAGGGCTGCCTCGGATTGCGACTTGCATACCGATTGGGATATTGAAATAATGTCATGCAATAATCTCAATGAAATGGGGCGATGACATTCCTGACTCAGTTGAAGCTTTTTCCAGCCTTTAATGGCTTGTTTGATGAAAAAGAACTTTGTTGCATCAGCCCACCCCATTAGTTGAAAGAAGGCTATTCCCGATCATTTCCATTGCGCCGACGCCCCTCTTTCCTTGAGCCGAACCAAAAATTCTGTTGTTACTACGCCTCTTGCTCGGTTGCACTTATCGACTGGCCTACTCTGAATAAAAGAGCAAAAGAGCACCGCTCCTCCCAAGCCTTACCATAGACCTCCCAGGTAGCCGGTGTAACGGAGGCACGGACTAAGGGCATCAGTGATTGGCCACTGTGCCCCATAGGGATGGCGGACACTGAATACCCGATGGTTGCGCATTGGGACGCTGGATTCTGAAGGCCTGCCAATCAGAAGATAATAGTTAATGAGATTGTCTTCCTCCGCCACTAATGTGGCTTGACACCAGATACTGTTTTTCAAACAGCAGCGCTAGCTGGCGTAAAAGAACGAGTATGGGCAAGGATGTAGATGACATATGGTTCAAGCTCTTTGTGGTTCTCATATTTTTAGTTTGAAATGAAATGTTTGCGTTTCTCAACTGAGTCCCCCATAGCTCTACTGATGCTACTATTGCAAAAATTTCCTACAGGGCTGGATCGCACCCCCAGCTTGATGCGGTACGTAGCTCTGGCCAGCTGCCTTTGCACCATTGCTTTTTTTTAGATTGCTGCAAAACCCTCTTTGTTACGCCGCCCTACTGCTAGCCCTATGTCCTTGCTTGACGTTTCTTTTGCCATGACACATGTATGGCCGTTGTATGATTGCACTAACGTTTTTCCAGACTAACAAGTCTGTTTTAACGAACAAGTAAGCCTAATTCTCTGGCCAGGCTGGGAAGTGCCCTTGGTTGCCAACGATAATCGTCGAGAGAAAGCTCTGCCGACCGGCATTATACAGCTGTCAAACATCAGTAGACCCAATAAGGGCCTGCAACTGTTGTAGGGTGACTTTTTAAACTTTGCAGAAAAATTCCATCTGCAGTGTTTTCTGCATTTTTTTCAGCGGGTAAGCGAAAAACCATTGAATTGGTGTCTATTTTGATGCCCAGGAAAGGCAATACGTTACATTTTCCGACTGTTCTGGTGATAGCAGTACACCGAAATGCCGTGATATAGATTTAAATTTTTCGAGACGGAAAGAGCAAAGTTTAGAATTTTCGGGGTCGACGAACAAAAAATCATTGAGGTAATGAATCGGAGTTACTGCATGTTTCGTAACGAACTACCCAGTCCAGGAAAGTATTGAACAGCTCGAAATAGTGACACTAAATGGAACATCCCATCGTCAGGCAGATATCAAAATAATAGTGCTGGTTCACCCTGCATCCTAAGAGGTGGAAGCAGTCGGGGTGCACGGGTGACAGGCGGAATGCCGACTCTGTCTGATTTAGCTAGCAGGGCACCAGGCCCGGCTGCACGGACTAATGCTACCGCCTTGTCGAAAGACACATATGTCACGAATGCTTCCTCCGGGGGTCTAGCGTCGACGTCGTTAACCAATTCGCCTTTTGGGTGTGACAGAAGATGGATAAGACGACATTTACCGGGTTCCTTTTTCGGAATAATGGCTAACTGCGATTATTTTGATATTTTTGAAGGGCAGCAAATGAAAGGGCCCGCCATTCTACCTAGTTCAACCTCCTTTTCGATTTATTTATTTATTTTTTTTTGTTCAAAATTTCGGGGAATTCACGAGCGGATTTTAGGTCATCGGCCAGGGTTGGTGTTTTACTGAATTTGTAGGGGATAAAAAAGTCATCTGTAAAGCCGGAGTGTCGTTGCCGTGCCACTTCTTTATTGGGGTAGAGGTCTAGCCTTGGGCCTATCGCGGTTACACTCACTGGGGTTTTGCCTTGTAGGCGCTCTGTTTGCCTGATGTGTACACCTTGATGCTGGGTGCCCCCCCCCGCAAGCTGAGCAGTCGTGTCTATATCTGCATGACGCCTGAAGACGGCAGTTTCCCTCATTAAACAGCCAGCAGACCCCAGGTTTTCGTACGACCACTGAGTGCTGACCTGCGGCTACGGAGTAATTAGTGGTCTCAGATGAAAGGGGGTAGCTGCTTCAGTGATGGCGTCAGTCATAACGACACATCTGTCGCTTTTACCCCCCCACCCTAGATCGGGCTGCAGGGCCAGCCGCCTGCGGAACTCCTCTTCATACCGTCTCCAGGCGGAACCGCCATGGGATTTATGCGAATTATATATCAGATCTTGGTGTATATATAATTCGGAGCAGCGTTCCGGATGCTTCTGGCCCATAATACAGCCCAGAGCTGCAGACGCCTGTAGCCAGTTATTCATTGTTGGTGCTATTCCCGGTCTGTTTCCATCATGCGCTCGTTCACTTGTCCTCCTTTCCTTATCTACGGTCTGTTGGGCGTCAGACAATAACGACCTTATGTCGACATAATTGTTGTTCCATATTTTTCGTCTAGTCTCTTGATCTTTTTGTGCACCTAGCGGGCTGATCCCGCAGATAAACGCATCTTTGTGTAAGCTCGCTGACTGAAGTGTCGTATTGTTGTCAGCTGTACCGCATGGTTGCTTTAAGTGTTGCATTAGCTCCTTAATCGCTGAGGCTAGCTCACTCTCCCTTGTGTTAACCCCATTGCGCATTGAGTCGTCATTGGCTTTGGAACACTCACTGCTGTGTGACGCAGGAGGAGTGACAGCCAAGAAAGGAGGAACTCCGACTCCCGCTAGGGCGATGGTCTGGTTATTGCCTTGACCGGAAGCCCAGGGAGCTTGAGAAGCGTCTCCCCGGCTGGTAGCCAAAGTTGGAGTGCGTGGCTGCAGTCAATTGTCGTGCGCTCGAACCTGAGTGAAACCAAGTGATGGCGGAACCCGGCGCCGTGTTGGGCGATGGCCTGGTGGTTGATTTGGCTGGAGGCCCTGGGAGATGTGGATGTGTCTCCCTGGCTGTAGGCCCCTGATGGAGCATGTGACTGCTGGCATCTGTCGTGTGCCCGAGCCTGCCTATCGGGACTCTGCAATGCGTCTGACCACTCTGACGTGGATGGGGAATGCCATCCAGAGGACCGAGATCTGTTGCGGCTCCTATGTGAGCTGTGTTTGCCGTGGTAAAGGGAGGAGCGTCTTTTAGAGGGACAGTGGGAATGATGGCGGGAATCGTCAGAGGAGGATTGGGAGGACCTGCGGCATCTATGTCTGCGTCCGCAGTGGCTATGGGGTGTGTTGGGGGCATTTGAATCGGCAGCCAGGGGTGGGTTACGGGCCATTACTGGTAACGTTGTACTGTTTAGCACGGGGGGTGTTGTAATGTTACCGTTTTCAATATTATTGGTGGAATATGAGAGGGCGGGGGTTAATATACATTATTAGCTATTTGGGTAGTTATAGGGGGTGATGTGGGTGTATCAATAGTAATTGGTGCGATTACAGTAGTATTATGACTGCATTCATTGTACAGCTGTGGAGCGCTCTACAGCTGCGTTGAGGGCTCTCAGAACAATCTCCAAGTGCTCCTGTGCAGGCAGTGTGGCTGCACCTGCAGGAGATACGATGGAAACTGGGCCTGGGCTGACCCTGCATTGTCTGTGCGGGGACCGGAAATGACGTGGAGTGGGCGGAGCTTGGCCGTGACGCGCCGAGCAGAGACAGCAGGCACCCTGGCCCGGTGTGTCCCGGCCTGTTGCCGGGGGGCGCACGGTTTTGGATCTCTGAACGCTGCCACATCACCGACTTGGAGCCGCTCTGGATGGTGGGGGCGCACCGCACTGACCGCCTATTACCTGGAGCCGCGGTTGATGACAGAGGGGGCGGCGTGTGACCCGTGCTTGGAGCCAGGCACCCCGATGCCGGGAAAAGAACCAAGTGGGCCAGCACGTGGAGTCACGGCGGGGGGGAGGAGGCGCGAGGAGCCGAAGGGGGCGGACATCTGTATAGTTGGGCCTTGGGTGAGCGCAGGGTGGATGGCAGCTGATGGTGCCTGAGGGAGGCAGGCAACAACAAAGGCACGGACGCAGGCACGCGTGGGGGTCAGGAGAGGGCACAGGGAGTTGAGCGCTGAGGCCGCGAATAATGGCTTGAATCCAGTGCTCACCTTCCTGTGCTGCTCTCTGCCGCAGGGCCTCAATCAAAGCGTCCGACATGGCTAGATGCAGGGGGGGATTCCGGGGGTCCTCAGGAGACAAAAACTTCCAGGGGTCAGCCGAAGGACGTTACTGACCCGGGCGGCTGGATTTAACCCCTGTAGGTGTGGCTGTAGGCTCTTCCCCTTTAAATCCATTGGACAGCTGGGCATCCCAATTAGTGGATCACCTGGGGAGAGGTGAGAGGGGGAATTGGGCACTGAGCTGTATTTTTCTAGCTTTAGTCCTATGTGCTCCACAGTCCGAGGCACGTTCCTTAATTAGTACCGTGCCTACTATTCCCCAAAATGTCATCCTCTCTGTTGCATTTATGGGCGTCCATCTGGCGTATGAGGACGTGGGATTTTGGGTGAACAGTTGTTGGGCCTACAGGTTTTTCTGGGCAACCATAAGATCTATTATTTCATCCCTGAAGACGTCCATTTCAGTGAGGCCATTGGTGTCAAACGGGATTCCTGAGCTGCTGACGGAATGACGGGCTGATAATTTTCGAGGGGTGCGATCCATGTGGGACTGATTGCTGCAGGATTTGCCTGGGTCCTAGGACGCCTTGTTGGGGGGCCCTTCCTCACTAGGTAAGGAGGAGGAATGTGGTGGGATCTTCCTCACTGCCTGACCCCGTGTCGTGCACCAGGACGGTGGAAGCCTCCTCTGGTGATGAAGGGGCCATATTTTTCCAATCCCCGGGGATGTGTGTACAGTAGGTGGTTTTCTTTCACACGTGTACTATAACTACCACTGAAACTACGCTGCACATTGTCTTTCCTCTACAACAAGATCGGCTGTCACTAACTAGGTGACGCCGGCTACGCTACCTTGCTACGTCTAAAACTACGCTGTGCTATTATTTTTTTCTTAAAAAATCGGACGTCGCTTAGACTGCGATGTCCGCTACGCTAACTAGCTAATAAGAGTCCCGTGGCGCAGTCTGTGATCAGCAGCAGCAGCGATCCTGAGCACGGCGGGCACAGGAGGAGCACGAATGCTCTGCGCAGGACGCCGCACACAGGAAAAAAGGGCAAAAAAAGTAAAGGGGAAGGTGCTGCAGTGATCGCGGGAGTCACACAGGAGATGGCCGGGGAGATCACAATGGCCACCCATGGATTCTTCACTCGGGTACACAGAGGGGCTAGAGAACCGCTCTGCACACCAAGTCTGAGGTGAGGATGGTGCGCAGGGCGGTGATCCCGATTTTAGATTAACCACTTTGGTGCTGATTGGCTAGAAGCTATTGTTCAGCCAATTGGCGCCATAGGGGTTAATCAGGTGAGGTGACGTGGCGATCACCCCACCCACTGTGCCGGCTGAGATTGGTGCTGCGTCACACAGCACAGATCACAGCCTGTCAAGTGCTTTTTTTCTTATTCTCAAAAGCTTTATTGATAACATTGCTGTGATTGGCTGGTGAGCCCCCCCCGTGGTGACGTGCCAGGATGGTTTGCTGTCAGGAACTGCAGCCATCCTGACCGGATCACCGCACGATGCAGCCCGGTGACCGGAAATGGCAGCACCGTACTAGTACGGCGCATGTCGGGAAGGGGTTAAAAAAGACATTGAAAAACTGGAGCAAGTTCAGAGAAGAGCTACCAGGATGGTGAGCGGACTGCAAACTATGTCCTACCAGGAACGGTTACAGAAACTGGGAATGTTTAGCTGCAAAACAGAAGACTGAGAAGAGACTTAATAGCGCTGTACAGACATCTGAGGGGCCGTCACAGTGTAGAGGGATCATCCTCCTTCTCGTTGGCACAGGGACACACCTCTGTCTGTGATGGTTTAGTGACTCCTGCATTGAGCAGGGGGTTGGACACCATGGCCCTGGAGGTCCCTTGCAACTCGTAACTAAAAAAATATTCCTACACAAGAAGGCGATTGTGCCAGGGTCTTTGGGGGAGGAGGATGAGTGGTGAGAACTGTGGAGTGACGGGACGTACTGAACATTCTATTCTATTCCTACTGCAGTCCGTCCCAGGACCAGAACCTCCATGACGAGTTCTACCTGATGGATCACTCCGACCTCTACATCCTAGACTTCAGTAAGTTGGGGGGGTCTGGGGCATTGTAGGTGGGAGGCGGTGGTATTGTGGGGGGCTGTAGTATTGTAGGTGGGGGGTTGGGATAACCAGGTGGCTGCTGTCGGAATGTTACTGGGCCTCGTTTCCTGTTGGTACCGCTTTGTCCTCGGTCGCATTGGTGGGGGGGGGCGATGTTCTTTGGCAGGGTTGGTAGCGCCGGGGCATCGGGGGAGGGTTCAGCCCTTTTATTAACCCTAACGGGAGGTGACGAGTTTGTGGTCTGGGAATGTGCCACTGCCGCTCTGGAGGCCGCCCGCCCACGTCTTCTGTCTATTCCAGGTCCCAGTCTGAAGACCCTGTGTAAGCTGGCCGTGCTGCAGTACAGTCTAGACCAGTCCTGGCTGCCACACGACATCAGGTGCCGGAGCTGGGGGGCTCTTGGGACATGCGCACCCTCGTATCTTCAGACTTATTAACCACTTTATCCTCTGCTTTGCAGGTGGGAGCTGTCAGCCATGACCACAAACAGCAACATCAGCCGCCCCCTGCTCTCCTCCCACGGATAAGACTGCGCTGCACGGAGCGGCTCTGCTGTCCTCTCTGTGGTGTTTGCGGCGCACAAGAATCTTATTTCATAAAAAATAAAAATTTAATTATCGACACCCCGCGCCATTCTGCCATCTGTGAAAGTTGCTGCAATCCACAATTCAGAACTCACTGGAAATCGCTACTCAAATACAGCAGAATAGTGAGTGCAGCTCTGGGGTATAATACAGGGTGTAACTCAGGATCAGTAATATTATGTATGTACACAGTGACTGCACCAGCAGAATAGTGAGTGCAGCTCTGGAGGATAATACAGGATGTAACTCAGGATCAGTAATGTATGTACACAGTGACTGCACCAGCAGAATAGCGAGTACAGCTCGGGGATATAATACAGGATGTAACTCAGGATCAGTAATATTATGTATGTACACAGTGACTGCACCAGCAGAATAGTGAGTGCAGCTCTGGAGTATAATACAGGATGTAACTCAGGATCAGTAATGTAATGTGTGTACACAGTGACTGCACCAGCAGAATAGTGAGTGCAGCTCTGGGGTATAATACAGGATGTAACTCAGGATCAGTAATGTAATGTATGTACACAGTGACTGCACCAGCAGAATAGTGAGTGCAGCTCTGGGGTATAATACAGGAGGTAACTCAGGATCAGTAATGTAATGTATGTATACAGTGACTGCTCCAGCAGAATAGTGAGTGCAGCTCTGGGATATAATACAGGATGTAACTCAGGATCAGTAATATTATGTATGTACACAGTGACTGCACCAGCAGAATAGTGAGTGCAGCTCTGGAGTATAATACAGGATGTAACTCAGGATCAGTAATGTAGTGTATGTACACAGTGACTGCACCAGCAGAATAGTGAGTGCAGCTCTGGGGTATAATACAGGAGGTAACTCAAGATCAGTAATGTAATGTATGTACACAGTGACTGCACCAGCAGAATAGTGAGTGCAGCTCTGGGGTATAATACAGGAGGTAACTCAGGATCAGTAATGTAATGTGTGTACACAGTGACTGCACCAGTAGAATAGTGAGTGCAGCTCTGGAGTATAATACAGGAGGTAACTCGGGATCAGTAATGTATGTACACAGTGACTGCACCAGCAGAATAGTGAGTGCAGCTCTGGACTATAATACAGGAGGTAACTCAGGATCAGTAATGTAATGTATGCACACAGTGACTGCACCAGTAGAATAGTGAGTGCAGCTCTGGGGTATAATACAGGAGGTAACTCAGGATCAGTAATGTAATGTATGTACACAGTGACTGCACCAGCAGAATAGTGAGTGCAGCTCTGGAGTATAATACAGGATGTAACTCAGGATCAGTAATGTAATGTATGTACACAGTGACTGCACCAGCAGAATAGTGAGTGCAGCTCTGGGGTATAATACAGGATGTAACTCGGGATCAGTAATGTAATGTATGTACACAGTGACTGCACCAGCAGAATAGTGAGTGCAGCTCTGGGGTATAATACAGGATGTAACTCAGGATCAGTAATGTAATGTATGTGCACAGTGACTGCACCAGCAGAATAGTGAGTGCAGCTCTGGAGTATAATACAGGAGGTAACTCAGGATCAGTAATGTATGTACACAGTGACTGTACCAGCAGAATAGGGAGTGCACCTCTGGAGTATAATACAGGATGTAACTCAAGATCAGTAATGTAATGTATGTACACAGTGACTGCACCAGCAGAATAGTGAGTGCAGCTCTGGGGTATAATACAGGATGTAACTCAGGATCAGTAATATACTGTATGTACACAGTGACTGCACCAGTAGAATAGTGAGTGCAGCTCTGGACTAAAATACAGGAGGTAACTCAGGATCAGGAATGTAATGTATGTATACAGTGACTGCACCAGCAGAATAGTGAGTGCAGCTCTGGAGTATAATACAGGATGTAACTCAGGATCAGTAATGTAATGTATGTACACAGTGACTGCACCAGCAGAATAGTGAGTGCAGCTCTGGGGTATAATACAGGATGTAACTCAGGATCAGTAATGTAATGTATGTACATAGTGACTGCTCCAGTAGAATAGTGAGTGCAGCTCTGGACTAAAATACAGGAGGTAACTCAGGATCAGGAATGTAATGTATGTATACAGTGACTGCACCAGCAGAATAGTGAGTGCAGCTCTGGAGTATAATACAGGATGTAACTCAGGATCAGTAATGTAATGTATGTACACAGTGACTGCACCAGCAGAATAGTGAGTGCAGCTCTGGAGTATAATACAGGATGTAACTCAGGATCAGTAATGTAATGTATGCACACAGTGACTGCACCAGTAGAATAGTGAGTGCAGCTCTGGACTATAATACAGGATGTAACTCAGGATCAGTAATATACTGTATGTACACAGTGACTGCACCAGTAGAATAGTGAGTGCAGCTCTGGACTATAATACAGGAGGTAACTCAGGATCAGGAATGTAATGTATGTATACAGTGACTGCACCAGCAGAATAGTGAGTGCAGCTCTGGAGTATAATACAGGATGTAACTCAGGATCAGTAATGTATGTACACAGTGACTGCACCAGCAGAATAGTGAGTGCAGCTCTGGAGTATAATACAGGATGTAACTCAGGATCAGTAATGTAATGTATGCACACAGTGACTGCACCAGTAGAATAGTGAGTGCAGCTCTGGGGTATAATACAGGAGGTAACTCAGGATCAGTAATGTAATGTATGTACACAGTGACTGCACCAGCAGAATAGTGAGTGCAGCTCTGGGGTATAATACAGGATGTAACTCAGGATCAGTAATGTAATGTATGTACACAGTGACTGCACCAGCAGAATAGTGAGTGCAGCTCGGGTATAATACAGGAGGTAACTCAAGATCAGTAATGTATGTACACAGTGACTGCACCAGCAGAATAGTGAGTGCAGCTCTGGAGAATAATACAGGACGTAACTCCGGATCAGTAATGTATGTTACACAGTGACTGCACCAGCAGAATAGTGAGTGCAGCTCTGGAGTATAATACAGGATGTAACTCAAGATCAGTAATGTAATGTATGTACATAGTGACTGCACCAGCAGAATAGTGAGCACAGCTCTGGGGTATAATACAGGATGTAACTCAGGATCAGTAATGTAATGTATGTACGCAGTGACTGCACCAGCAGAATAGTGAGTGCAGCTCTGGAGTATAATACAGGATGTAACTCAGGATCAGTAATGTATGTACATAGTGACTGCACCAGCAGAATTGTGAGTGCAGCTCTGGACTATAATACAGGAGGTAACTCAGGATCAGTAATGTATGTACACAGTGACTGCACCAGCAGTATAGTGAGTGCAGCTCTGGAGTATAATACAGGATGTAACTCGGGATCAGTAATGTAATGCATGTACACAGTGACTGCACCAGCAGAATTGTGAGTGCAGCTCTGGAGTATAATACAGGAGGTAACTCAGGATCAGTAATGTAATGTATCTACACAGTGACTGCACCAGCAGAATAGGGAGTGCAGCTCTGGAGTATAATACAGGATGTAACTTAGGATCAGTAATGTATGTACACAGTGACTGCACCAGCAGAATAGGGAGTGCAGCTCTGGGGTATAATACAGGAGGTAACTCAGGATCAGTAATGTAATGTATGTGCACAGTGACTGTACCAGCAGAATAGTGAGTGCAGCTCTGGGGTATAATACAGGAGGTAACTGAGGATCAGTAATGTATGTGCACAGTGACTGCACCAGCAGAATAGTGAGTGCAGCTCTGGGGTATAATACAGGATGTAACTCAGGATCAGTAATGTAATGTATGTACACAGTGACTGCACCAGCAGAATAGTGAGTGCAGCTCTGGGGTATAATACAGGAGGTAACTCAGGATCAGTAATGTAATGTATGTGCACAGTGACTCCACCAGCAGAATAGTGAGTGCAGCTCTGGAGTATAATACAGGAGGTAACTCAGGATCAGTAATGTATGTACACAGTGACTGTACCAGCAGAATAGTGAGTGCAGCTCTGGAGTATAATACATGAGGTAACTCAGGATCAGTAATGTAATGTATGTACACAGTGACTGCTCCAGCAGAATAGTGAGTGCAGCTCTGGAGTATAATACAGGATGTAACTCAGGATCAGTAATGTATGTACATAGTGACTGCACCAGCAGAATTGTGAGTGCACCTCTGGAGTATAATACAGGAGGTAACTCAGGATCAGTAATGTAATGCATGTACACAGTGACTGCACCAGCAGAATTGTGAGTGCAGCTCTGGAGTATAATACAGGATGTAACTCAGGATCAGTAATGTATGTACATAGTGACTGCACCAGCAGAATTGTGAGTGCAGCTCTGGGGTATAATACAGGATGTAACTCAGGATCAGTAATGTATGTACACAGTGACTGCACCAGCAGAATAGTGAGTGCAGCTCTGGGGTATAATACAGGATGTAACTCAGGATCAGTAATGTATGTACACAGTGACTGTACCAGCAGAATAGTGAGTGCAGCTCTGGGGTATAATACAGGATGTAACTCAAGATCAGTAATGTAATGTATGTACACAGTGACTCCATCTGCAGAATAGTGAGTGCAGCTCTGGGGTATAATACAGGATGTAACTCAGGATCAGTAATGTAATGTATCTACACAGTGACTGCACCAGCAGAATAGGGAGTGCAGCTCTGGAGTATAATACAGGATGTATCTTAGGATCAGTAATGTATGTACACAGTGACTGCACCAGCAGAATAGGGAGTGCAGCTCTGGAGTATAATACAGGATGTAACTCAGGATCAGTAATGTAATGTATGTACACAGTGACTGCACCAGCGGAATAGTGAGTGCAGCTCTGGAGTAAAATACAGGATGTAACTCAGGATCAGTAATGTAATGTATGTACACAGTGACTCCACCAGCAGAATAGTGATTGCAGCTCTGGAGTATAATACAGGATGTAACTCAGGATCAGTAATGTAATGTATGTACACAGTGACTCCACCAGCAGAATAGTGAGTGCAGCTCTGGGTTATAATACAGGAGGTAACTCAGGATCAGTAATGTAATGTATGTGCACAGTGACTGTACCAGCAGAATAGTGAGTGCAGCTCTGGGGTATAATACAGGAGGTAACTGAGGATCAGTAATGTACTGTATGTACTCAGTGACTCCACCAGCAGAATAGTGAGTGCAGCTCTGGAGTATAATACAGGAGGTAACTCAGGATCAGTAATGTAATGTATGTACACAGTGACTGCACCAGCAGAATAGTGAGTGCAGCTCTGGAGTATAATACAGGAGGTAACTCAGGATCAGTAATATTATGTATGTACACAGTGACTGTACCAGCAGAATAGTGAGTGCAGCTCTGGAGTATAATACAGGATGTAACTCAGGATCAGTAATGTAATGTATGTACACAGTGACTGCTCCAGCAGAATAGTGAGTGCAGCTCTGGAGTATAATACAGGATGTAACTTAGGATCAGTAATGTAAAGTATGTACACAGTGACTGCACCAGCAGAATAGTGAGTGCAGCTCTGGGGTATAATACAGGATGTAACTCAGGATCAGTAATGTAATGTATGTACACAGTGACTCCACCAGCAGAATAGTGAGTGCAGCGCTGGGGTATAATACAGGATGTAACTTAGGATCAGTAATGTATGTACACAGTGACTGCACCAGCAGAATAGTGAGTGCAGCTCTGGAGTATAATACAGGATGTAACTCAGGATCAGTAATGTAATGTATGTACACAGTGACTGCTCCAGCAGAATAGTGAGTGCAGCTCTGGAGTATAATACAGGATGTAACTTAGGATCAGTAATGTAAAGTATGTACACAGTGACTGCACCAGCAGAATAGTGAGTGCAGCTCTGGGGTATAATACAGGATGTAACTCAGGATCAGTAATGTAATGTATGTACACAGTGACTCCACCAGCAGAATAGTGAGTGCAGCGCTGGGGTATAATACAGGATGTAACTTAGGATCAGTAATGTATGTACACAGTGACTGCACCAGCAGAATAGTGAGCAAAGCTCTGGAGTATAATACAGGATGTAACTCAGGATCAGTAATGTAATGTATGTACACAGTGACTGCACCAGCAGAGTAGTGAGCAAAGCTCTGGAGTATAATACAGGATGTAACTTAGGATCAGTAATGTAATGTATGTACACAGTGACTGCTCCAGCAGAATAGTGAGTGCAGCTCTAGGGTATAATACAGGAGGTAACTCAGGATCAGTAATGTAATGTATGCACACAGTGACTCCACCAGCAGAATAGTGAGTGCAGCTCTGGGGTATAATACAGGGTGTAACTCAGGATCAGTAATGTAATGTATGTACACAGTGACTGCTCCAGCAGAATAGTGAGTGCAGCTCTGGAGTATAATACAGGATGTAACTTAGGATCAGTAATGTATGTACACAGTGACTGCACCAGCAGAATAGTGAGTGCAGCTCTGGGGTATAATACAGGATGTAACTTAGGATCAGTAATGTAATGTATGTACACAGTGACTGCACCAGCAGAATAGTGAGTGCAGCTCTGGGGTATAATACAGGGTGTAACTCAGGATCAGTAATGTAATGTATGTACACAGTGACTGCTCCAGCAGAATAGTGAGTGCAGCTCTGGAGTATAATACAGGATGTAACTTAGGATCAGTAATGTAATGTATGTACACAGTGACTGCACCAGCAGAATAGGGAGTGCAGCTCTGGGGTATAATACAGGATGTAACTTAGGATCAGTAATGTATGTACACAGTGACTGCACCAGCAGAATAGGGAGTGCAGCTCTGTTCGCTGCTGATCCTGCTTTGTGCTCTTGAGGAACACCATCTCTCCACCCAGGGACCTGCTCTCTCTCCTACCCAGGGAGGAAGTGGGTTTCCTGGGATGAGTGAAGGAGCCAAGTCTTTGGCTTCTGTTTCCTGGTCCAGGCCGGCGGGGAACAGAAGAAACCAGCCACCGGCCTGCGCATCAAAGGACTCGGGGGTGAGACCCTCCACCAGGAGTCGCAGCAATGTGGCTTCTACTCCCCCCAGGTCTGCAGAGACCCAGAGAAGCCAAAAGGCTTCCAACATGGAGGAGAAGCTTGCGAGCAGCGTGCAAGATGGCGGTGCTTCCAGAGGAAAGCTGAGTCTCACGTAGGTGAGGCTGACCTCGCTGAAGAATGATGGGGGTTGCTGAGACCCTGGGAGTCTGTGTCCACCTATGCCTCCCGGGTCATGAGCCACCTCCGTGAGTATGAAGAGGCAAATAAGACCATCAGGAGGCTCCGGGAGGAGCTGCGCTGCACAAGCGCTAAAGGTGCAGGTTCCTCAATGCTGAGGAAGAATCCGCTCCAGGCGGAGGTAAGGAAAGGAGCTGGAGGTGAGGAAAGCCATCATAAGAGAGAAGAGTGATCCCTTCAAGGAAAAACTAATAAATGAGGACAGATTTAGATAAATGGCTGATAACAGAGAGCAAAGGCAGATGGGGCTGCAGCATGAGAGCCAGGTGGATGATGACCAGCAAAAAACCCCACCTGGCAGCCTGCAAAGTCACCCGCAGGCCACGTGCAGCGAGCTCTCTGCAGGACAGGCGGCATTGTCATCTGGTCGCAGTTCTGCTGGCTCTGGGGAGGACCGTGACAACAGCGGCCAGGGAGGGGCGCTAATAGCAGAGATCAAGCTCCTGGAGCTCAACTTAAGCGTTCAGGTGGTACGGTTGCCCACATTCCATCATCTGCTTTCCTGGGTAGAGATCATATCCAGGTCTTCTACCAGAGGCAACCGAAGCCCTGTCACAGGTGCGGCGACCCCACACACTTCAGTGCAAACGGCACTGTGCAGAAATGTGCATTGTGTGGGGATATCGGCCATCTTGCTGCATCTTGTGTGGAGATTAGGTGCCACCTGGGTGGAGACTTAGGTCACCCACTCAGCTGTTGTCCTCGCTCCTTCACTAATGCAGTCGTGACCCCGGTGGGAGAAAGCCATGAGGCTGATTCTGCTGGGGAAGGGACTAGCAGGGGTGAGGGAGCTGAGGGGCCAAGGAGGAAAAGCAATAAAAAGACGCCTGCCCAGCTGAGGCGACGGGAGAGGGAGCTGGGCGAGCCCCGGGCTACTGCGGTGACCCCTGTCCTGGATGCCAGTCTTACTGCTGAGGCCCCGAGGGATGATGAGGAGGTCAGGAGGATCCACAGGGAGGAAACTGCCTCTGAATCCTCCCATTGTGAAAGTATGGATGAGGATAATAGGCAGTGGCTAGAGGGCAAGCGTCAGCTCGGCACCAGAAAGAAGGGAGATAAAACATCTCCCGCTCTGACCAAGGTACCTAAGGAAGGAAAAACTGACTCCCCTCTGGTTGGTCTTTCTGACCGGTTCCAAGCCCTTGAGAACATCTCTTCCTCTGAGGAGGAAGCTGAGGGTGAGGTTCCGGCTTCGGCGGAGCTTACAGGGGGTGCCGAGTCTCATTCTGGGAATGTAAGGTCCCTGGAGGGAGGGACTGGCCCAGAGTCCGGAGACGAGGACGACAAAAAGAAAAATCATGGGAATGGACACCTCTGTGTCATTAAAGAGGGGGAAGGATTCCTCCTCTGAGGCAGAGGATAAGGGGAGTGGGAAGAAGAAAGCCATCTGTGGAGGACAAAGTACAGTTCTCCCCACCCCTGAAATGTGACCCCCCCGACCCTGGCATCCCCCTAGGCAATAAAAAGCCCCTGCAAGCTACAGGCAAACTCAAGTCTTGTGTCCAACTTGAAACACATGGGTATGCCTCGTCGTGCAACAAATCACAGCAAGGCTAAGAGGTATTGAATCTGGAACATGACAGGCAACA
Source organism: Dendrobates tinctorius (assembly GCF_039654945.1). NCBI lineage: Eukaryota > Metazoa > Chordata > Amphibia > Anura > Dendrobatidae > Dendrobates > Dendrobates tinctorius. Next base: position 584,782 of record NW_027361931.1, on the reverse strand, counting down.
TACGGGCAGCACGGTGGCTCAGTGGTCAGCGCTGGGTCCTGGGTTCGAATCCCACCAAGGACAACATCTGCAAGGAGTTTGTATGTTCTCCCCGTGTTTGCGTGGGTTTCCTCCGGGCACTCCGGTTTCCTCCCACACTCCAAAGACATACTGATAGGGAATATAGATTGTGAGCCCCATTGGGGACAGTGATGATGATGTGTGCAAACTGTAAAGCGCTGCGGAATATGTTAGCGCTATATAAAGACTATTATTACTATGACCTATAATAACAGAATGCAATATCTCTGAGCCTAGCCGAGCACATCGTCCGAATCGGCGTTCCTTCCCCCATACGCCCGTGCCCGGCAGCCAACGGTAGCACTCTGCACTAGGGAGTTATAAAGATTAGCCACCCGGTATTACAGGAGGCATATTTGGAGTTTATGTGCAGATAAAATCCAGCCAAAGCCAGTGGCACTGCTGCCATTCCATTCAGAGCTTTGGGTGGAAAGTTGTGGGCCATTCACAGTTCTGGACTGGAAATCATACTCTCAGAGATGGGAGGAGAGAGGCTGCACAAGCCCAGGGATGGGCGCAGCAGCCAAGGAGATAAGGGTCATCTCCTCACTTGGAGCTCAGTTTTCTTCTGGCTGGAGGACCCGTTATCAGACAGAGCCAGGAAAGCCTGTAACTAAGATTTGGACCTGTGATCCATCAGCGCCTCCCTGTGGTCACATGCTACATTACACGGTAATTGCAACCTATCTATACCTTATCCTTTGTACTACACCCCTGACTGCGTACTTGTATATTGTTCTGTAAATATATGTTTGTATACTTCTAGTTTGCCTTTTAGGTGATTAAATGTAAAATTAATCTTGGGCTGCTCTTTTATCTCGATCCAGGAATCCCCACGTCCGCACGCTCGGCTGGATTCGCTACCGGGTTGGTTCCTGACCCGATAGAAGCCTGCTGTGAGACATGGCTTATTTCAAATGAGGAACTGGTGGCAGAATACCGTATCGTTTTAGTGAGGAACTCTGGCGGTGACGGCCGGAACGTGTATGTATGTATGTGTATATACTGTGTGTGTATGTATGTATATATATATATATATATTATACACACACAGTACAGACCAAAAGTTTGGACACACCTTCTCAATCAAAGCGTTGTCTTTATTTTCATGACTAAGAAAATTGTAGATTCCTTCTGAAGACATCAAAACTATGAATTACCACATGTGGAATTATATAATTAACAAAAAAGTGTGAAACAACTGAAAATATGTCTTATATTCTAGGTTCTTCAGAGTAGCCACTTTTTGCTTGATTACTGCTTTGCACACTCTTGGCATTCATAGAATCATAGAATCATAGAATCATAGAATCGTAGAGTTGGAAGGGACCTCCTGGGCCATCTGGTCCAACCCCCTGCTCAAAGCAGGATTCGCTAAATCATCCCAGTCAGATGTCTGTCCAGCCTCTGTTTGAAGACTTCCATTGAAGGAGAACTCACCACTTCTCGTGGCAGCCTGTTCCACTCATTGATCACTCTAACTGTCAAAAAGTTTTTTCTAATATCTAATCTGTGTCTCCTCCCATTCAGTTTCATCCCATTGCTTCTAGTCTTTCCTTGTGCAAATGAGAATAAAGTTGAGCCTTCTACAATGTGACAGCCCTTTAGATATTTGTAGACAGCAATTAAGTCTCCTCTCAGTCTTCTCTTTTGCAAACTAAACATTCCCAAATCCTGCAACCTTTCCTCATAAGACAGGGTTTGCAGACCGGTCACCATTCTGGTCGCTCTTTTCTGAACTTGCTCCAGTTTGTTGATGTCTTTTTTAAAATGTGGTGCCCAAAACTGGACACAATATTCCAGATGAGGTCTGACCAAAGAGGAGTAGAGGGAAATAATGACTTCACGTGATCTAGACTGTATGCTTCTGTTAATACATCCTAGAACTGCATTTGCCTTTTTTGCTGCTGCATCACACTGTTGACTCATATTCAGTCTGTGATCTATTAGTATACCCAAGTCTTTTTCACATGTGCTGTCACTTAGCCCTATTCCTCCCATTCTATATATGCTTTTTTCATTTTTATTGCCCAGATGTAGTACTTTGCATTTCTCCCTGTTAAAAACCATTCTGTTAGTTGCTGCCCACTTCTCCAGTTTATTTAAATCTTTTTGAATCCTCTCTCTCTCTTCTCTAGTATTACCTATCCCTCCTAGCTTTGTGTCATCAGCAAATTTAATCAGTTTACCCTCAATTCCTTCATCTAAATCGTTGATAAAGATGTTGAACAATACAGGGCCCAGGACAGAGCCCTGTGGTACCCCACTTGAGACATTCTTCCAACTGGATGTGCAGCCATTTACGACCACTCTTTGGGTCCGATCACTAAGCCAGCTATGAATCCACCTAACAGTTGCCTTGTCCATTCCATACTTAGTCATTTTTTCAATAAGGATTGTATGAGAGACTTTGTCAAATGCTTTGCTGAAGTCAAGATATACTATATCTACAGCATTTCCTTGATCCACCCAATCAGTGATACCGTCATAGAAGGAAATTAAGTTAGTCTGACATGACTTATTAGTTACAAACCCATGCTGACTCTGTTTGATCACTTCATTCTTATCCAGGTATTGACTTACATGTTGTTTAATAATTTGTTCAAAGATCTTTCCTGGTATAGAAGTCAGACTCACCGGCCTATAGTTGCCTGGGTCCACCTTCTTCCCCTTTTTGAAGATAGGAACAACATTTGCTCTTCTCCAGTCTTCTGGCACTTCTCCTGTTCTCCAAGAATTTTCAAAGATTATGGAGAGTGGTTCAGAAATTTCTTCTGCTATCTCCTTCAGTACTCTGGGGTGTAATTCATCTGGACCTGGAGACTTGAATTCATTTAGGTTAGCTAAGTGTTTCCTCACTATCTTTCTGTTTATAGATATCCTGGATTCTTCTATTCCCTTAATAGGACAGTGAATAACAGTTGGTGTTACATTTCCTTTCTGAGAGAAAACAGATGCAAAATAGGAATTTAAAAGTTCAGCCTTCTCAACATCCTGTCTTACCATTTCATCATTTTCATCCTGTAAAAATCCTATAGCATCTTTGACTTTTCTTTTACTTTTGACATATCCCCAAAATCCTTTATTATTGCTTTTGACATCTCTTGCAAGCCTCAATTCATTTTCAGCTTTAGCTAATCTGATTTGTGCCCTGCAGATTCTGCAGACAGCATTATATTCTTCTTTAGATATGCCTCCCTCTTTCCATTTTATAAACATTTTTTTCTTCCTTTTTAGCATGTGCTTAAGTTCTGTGTTCACCCATCCTGGTTTCCTTAAATGCTTCCTATTCTTCCCTCTTTTCGGAATTGTTAACAACTGTGCTTTGAGAATTTCATTTTTCAAGATTTCCCATCCTTCCTGGACATTTTTGTCTTTAAGGATATCCAGCCATTGGATTCCTCCAATTATCTTTCTGAATCCCTTAAAATCTGCCTTTCTGAAATCTAACCTTGACGTCTGAGTCTTCACAGGTCTTCCGCCTCTAGTTATCCAAAATTCTAAAATAGCATGGTCGCTACCTCCTAGGGTTCCAGCCACTTTTACCTCCTCAACCATTTCCTCCCTGTTTATAAGGATTAGATCCATGGTAGCAGTTCCCCTTGTTTTCTCCCCTACCTTTTGGAAGATAAAGTTGTCAGCAAGAGAGGATAAGAATTTCCTTGACCTGTTAGTTTTGCCTGAGAGAGATTCCCAACAAATGTCTGATTCTTTTGATGAGCTTCAAGAGGTAGTCACCGGAAATGGTTTTCACTTCTCAGGTGTGCCCTGTCAGGTTTAATAAGTGGAATTTCTTGCCTTATAAATGAGGTTGGGACCTTCAGTTGTGTTGCGCAGAAGTCTGGTGGATACACAGCTGATAGTCCTACTGAATAGACTGTTAGAATTTGTATTATGGCAAGAAAAAAGCAGCTGAGTAAAGAAAAACGAGTGGCCATTATTACTTTAAGAAATGAAGGTTAGTCAGTCTGAAAAATTGGGAAAACTTTGAAAGTGTCCCCAAGTGTAGTGGCAAAAAACATCAAGCGCTACAAAGAAACTGGCTCACATGAGACCGCCCCAGGAAAGGAAGACCAAGAGTCACCTCTGCTGCGGAGGATAAGTTCATCCGAGTCACCAGCCTCAGAAATCGCAGGTTAACAGCAGCTCAGATTAGAGACCAGGTCAATGCCACACAGAGTTCTAGCAGCAGACACATCTCTACAACAACTGTTAAGAGGAGACTTTGTGCAGCAGGCCTTCATGGTAAAATAGCTGCTAGGAAACCACTGCTAAGGACAGGCAACAAGCAGAAGAGACTTGTTTGGGCTAAAGAACATAAGGAATGGACATTAGACCAGTGGAAAAATGTGCTTTGGTCTGATGAGTCTAAATTTGAGATCTTTGGTTCCAACCACCATGTCTTTGTGCGACGCAGAAAAGGTGAACGGATGGACTCTACATGCCTGGTTCCCACCGTGAAGCATGGAGGAGGAGGTGTGATGGTGTGGGGGTGCCACTGTTGGGGATTTATTCAGAATTGAAGGCATACTGAACCAGCATGGCTACCACAGCATCTTGCAGCGGCATGCTATTCCATCCGGTTTGCGTTTAGTTGGACCATCATTTATTTTTCAATAGGACAATGACCTCAAACACACCTCCAGGCTGTGTAAGGGCTATCTGACCAAGAAGGAGAGGGATGGGGTGCTACGCCAGATGACCTGGCCTCCACAGTCACCAGACCTGAACCCAATCGAGATGGTTTGGGGTGAGCTGGACCGCAGAGTGAAGGCAAAAGGGCCAACAAGTGCTAAGCATCTCTGGGAACTCCTTCAAGACTGTTGGAAGACCATTTCCGGTGACTACCTCTTGAAGCTCATCAAGAGAATGCCAAGAGTGTGCAAAGCAGTAATCAAAGCAAAAGGTGGCTACTTTGAAGAACCTAGAATATAAGACATATTTTCAGTTGTTTCACACTTTCTTGTTAATTATATAATTCCACATGTGTTAATTCATAATTTTGATGCCTTCAGAGTGAATCTACAATTTTCATAGTCATGAAAATAAAGAAAACTCTTTGAATGAGAAGGTGTGTCCAAACTTTTGGTCTGTACTGTATATATACATCATATACAGGAGGAGGAGGTGTGTGTGTGTGTGTGTGTGTGTGTGTGTGTGTGTGTGTGTATAATATATATATTATGTACTGTATGGCATGATTTTGTTGGAGGATTCTGGAAGGTTCCATTCTATGAGAAATCTCCCATTTCACTCTACTGAGGACATTGTAGACTGTCAGCTTGCAGCATCCCCCCTTCCCCCCTCCTTAACAGCTCAGTGTGTGCTGGTCTGCCTGCATCTGAAACAGGACACCGTCCATTTCCTGGGGAGCTAGGAATGTTAATTAAGCTGAGTGGAGAGGATGTCGTTTGTTCTCAAACATGTGGCTTGAATTCAGCTATGAGAAGTATTAAAACAAATCTTATTGCAAAAACCATGCACCGCAAAGATATAATAATCACATCTCTGCGTAGGCAATGAAACCAGCTTTCTAACCTCTAATTTTCACGGCTCTATCCCCTCCAGAAACTGAGATATGGATTGCTCCCAAATGGAGTGTCTTAATTATGGCATGTTTGATGTTGTCTTATTGGGTTCGATAAGCTACAACCAATGATACCATATGTGTATTTATACGAGCTTCCCTCGTTAAGATATGGTTATTATAAGTTTTTAGATAAATTGCAACTTGGAGAGTAGGGGGGTTGAACCCCACCAGACCGCCCCTTTTCGTGAGGTCACAAACCCAAAGGGATAAGGTATTCCCTCCCAAAATTCATTCAGTTGAAGCTGCAGATGACATGCTAGGAAGACCTGCAGATGTCCGGGGATGTGTGGTTGGTTGCCCCTCCCCCGAGCCACATGGGATTGCCTAAAGAACCATAAGCAACTGTAAGTGTAATTTCTGTCTTTTCATCCATGTTATTTTTATATTCGCAATGTACATATTTAATGTATCAACTTTGTAACAACTTTTATCTGTGTAATCACTGCCCACCTTTTTGGTAATAAATGATAAAATTATCAGTCTGCCTTCATGCTCTAAGAAACTAACTATGGGCCTTTTTTAGATAATCGCTACTAATTTGGGGGTTTGCCACGGACCCTCTTAATGAAATGTTTGATTAAGTGAATTGTGGCTGGTGGCAGCGTGGTGTGTTCGGTCGGTTTGGCTAGTTGGCAGTACAGAAGGGTTCCATGAGTCTGGAGCCAGAAAAGGTGGACGCAATCGTGTCCTGGCCCACCCCCAGGACCAAGAAACATGTGAAGTCCTTTTTGGGCACTGCAGGGTACTATAGGCGGTTCGTACAAGACTATAGCGCCCTTTCAAAACCCTTGACCGACCTCACCAAGCAGAGACTACCACAAACAGTCAGCTGGACAGATGATTGTGAGGCGGCCTTCCAAGCTTTGAAAACAGCCCTGTGCAACTCACCAGTGTTGAAAGCAGTCGCCCGTTCCTGGTACAGACCGACGCCAGCGAGTTTGGCCTCGGTGCTGTGCTCAGCCAGGTCGACTCGGGGAATCAGGAGCACCCCGTGTTGTACCTGAGCTGGAAACTTTTGCCAAGGGAAGTGGCATAATCCACCATCGAGAAGGAGTGCCTGGCCATGGTGTGGGCACTGAAACGTTTGCAGCCCTACCTGTACGGGCGCACCTTCATGGTGGTAACCGACCACAACCCTCTGAGCTGGTTGCACACAGTGTACGGAACCAATGGAAGGTTGCTCCGCTGGAGCCTTGCCCTTCAACAGTATGACTTAGAATCATAGAATCGTAGAGTTGGAAGGAACCTCCGGGGCCATCTGGTCCAACCCCCTGCTCAAAGCAGGATTCGCTAAATCATCCCAGTCAGATGTCTGTCCAGCCTCTGATTGAAGACTTCCATTGAAGGAGAACTCACCACTTCTCGTGGCAGCCTGTTCCACTCATTGATCACTCTAACTGTCAAAAAGTTTTTTCTAGTATCTAATCTGTGTCTCCTCCCATTCTGTTTCATCCCATTGCTCCTAGTCTTTCCTTGTGCAAATGAGAATAAAGTTGATCCTTCTACAATGTGACAGCCCTTTAGATATTTGTAGACAGCTATTAAGTCTCTCAGTCTTCTCTTTTGCAAACTAAACTTTCCCAAATCCTGCAACCTTTCCTCATAAGACAGGGTTTGCAGACCGGTCACCATTCTGGTCGCTCTTTTCTGAACTTGCTCCAGTTTGTTGATGTCTTTTTTAAAATGTGGTGCCCAAAACTGGACACAATATTCCAGATGAGGTCTGACCAAAGAGGAGTAGAGGGCAATAATGACTTCATGTGATCTAGACTGTATGCTTCTGTTAATACATCCTAGAATTGCATTTGCCATTTTTGCTGCTGCATCACACTGTTGACTCATATTCAGTCTGTGATCTATTAGTATACCCAAGTCTTTTTCACATGTGCTGTACTTTACTGTACAACACAAAAAGGGCAGTGAACATGGTAATGCCGATGGGTTGTCCCGCCGGGGCGAACCCGCTGAGGTGCGCATGGCTGATTACTGTCAGGTAATGCCTCCATAGCGCCCTCTAAAAGGGGGAGGTGTAATGTACTGTAAGACATGATTTTGTTGGAACCTTCCAGAATCCTCCATTCTAGGAGAAAATCTCCTTGTCACACAGCTGCAGCCCCCCTCCTTTTGTTTCTCCCTCCTTATTCACTTACAGCTCTCTGAATGCATTTGGTAACCACACACCGTCCATTTCCTGTTGTAGAAAAGAATGTTGATTAGTTAAGGGACAGCATTTCTGTGTCTGAGACATGCGGCTGAAATAAAACAATGAGAGATATTAAAGAAGCTCTAGGGTGCACCTCCCTCGCGGCAGAGACATAATAATTACATTTCTGCGAAGGGCACGAAACCAGCTTTCTAACCTCTAATTTTCACGGCTCAGTGGCCCGACATGGGGACTAAGTCCCTGGAGAATCTCGCTGTTGAGCAGCATGTATTGCCATAGCTGTGCCAGAGGTGGCAGCAGCAAGCAAACACACGGAGCTGGTCTGGGCAGAGCGCCTGGACCGACGAGTTTGCTGAGCAACCTCCTCTGTGGCTGGAGAGGAATGGGAGACCGCTGGAAGTAAGGCTCGGGATTCTCACTGTGCAGCGACAGAAATCCGACACCTAACATTACCCCCCCCGAGCCTCACTCCGCTCAAATTCCGCAATGAGAAGAGGAGCGTGGATGTTCTCCACTGGCTCCCAGGTTCGTGCCTCTGGACCATGACCCTTCCAATCCACCAAGTAAAACTTTTTGCCCTGCATCACCTTGCATCCCACGATGGCATTGACCTCAAACTCATCAGACGACAGGTCTGATGTCACGGCAGATGGCTCAGAAAACAGGGACATGTGAACCGGCTTAAGGAGAGACACATGAAACGTGTCCGAGATAGCCAAGTGTGGTGGAAGGGCCAGACGGTAGACCACAGGGTTAATCTGCTCGAGGACCTTGAAAGGGCCAATATAGCGCAGTGCGAACTTAACGGATTCCGCCCGCAGCCTGATGTTTCGAGCAGACAGCCACACTAAGTTGCCAGGGGCGAAGGTCAGAGCAGGGCGCCGGCGAGTATCAGCGGAGGACCTCATTCTCTCCTTCGAGGCCCGGATAGCATCCTGCGTGCGATCCCAAATGTCACGTGCCTCCACCGCCCAGTCTGCCACCCTAGAGTCGGTGGACGACACGGGCATGGGCACGGGGACGCACGGATGCTGACCGTAATTTAGGAGGAATGGGGTCTGACCGGTGGAGTCGGCCACAGCGTTCAAGGCAAACTCCGCCCACGGCAGCAAAGATGCCCAATCATCCTGCCTGGCCGAGACAAAATGTCGCAGGTATATCACCAGGGTCTGGTTGACTCTCTCAACCAACCCATTCGTCTCGGGATGATAGACCGAGGAGAGTTTTAGCTCAATGCTGAGCAGAGAACAGAGCTCTCTCCAGAACCGAGACGCAAACTGAGGACTCCGGTCACTGACAATCTTATCCGGCATACCGTGTAGGCGGAAAACATATTTAATTAACAACGCTGCCGAAGGTAGCCGAGAGAGTGGTACCAGATGTACCATCTTGGAGAAATGATCGGTAACCACCCAAATGATGGTGCTGCCACTGGACTTGGGCAGACCCACCACAAAGTCCATACCGATCATCTCCCAGGGCCTGTCTGCAACTGGCAGGGGATAGAGTAACCCAGCAGGCCGCTGCCAAGAGGACCGATTCTGGGTGCAAGAGACGCATGTCTGAATATAGTCCTTGACGTCATGAGCCATATGCGGCCACCAGTATGTCCTCGCCAGGAGATCAGAAGTTTGTTTGGTCCCAAAATGTCCCCCCACCCTGGATGAATGAGCCCAAGAGAGGACCTCCGATCACAGATGGGCAGGGACAAAAGTCTTGCCCGGAGGTACCGACTCGAGAGCAACCAGAGCCACGGTCCTCAGGCTCTCTGATGGAACTATCAGCTGAGGCTCCTCCTCCTCTGATGACACGACAGAGCGAGAAAGAGTGTCGGCCCAGACGTTCTCCCCAGAGAGAAATTGCAGGGTGAAATGGAATCGGGAGAAGAACAAGGACCATCTGACCTGGCGAGAATTTAGCCGCTGGGCAGTCTGTAGATAGACCAAATTTTTGTGGTCAGTGAACACCTGGAAAGGATGGCGAGCCCCCTCCAGGAGGTGTCTCCACTCTGAGAAGGCCAGCTTCATTGCTAGCAACTCCCTGTCCCTGATGGAATAATTCCTCTCCGCCGGTGTGAAGGTCTTGGAGAAGAAGCATGGGTGCTTCCGACCTTGCGAGTCCTTCTGGAACAGGACCGCTCCAGCACCGACGGAGAGGCATCCACCTCCAGAATGAAGGGCTTATCTACATCGGGGCGATGTAGAATGGGAGCGCTAGCGAAGTGGGATTTAATAGCGGCGAAAGCCTTGGAGACAGTTTCTGACCACAGTTTGGGGTTTGCACCCTTCTTGGTGAGGGCTACCAAGGGTGCTACCAAAGTTAAGAAATGGGGGTTGAATTGGCGATAGTAATTTATGAACCCCATAAAGCGCTGCACCGCTTTGAGAGAATGGGGCTCCTGCCAATCCATCACCGCCTGTAGTTTGGCAGGATCCATGGCCAACCCCTGGGTCGAGATGATATAGCCCAGGAAAGGCAAGGACTCCTGCTCAAAAACACACATTTCTCCAACTTGGCGAAAAGGGAGTTTGCCCGCAGGAGATCAAAAACTTTGCGAACATCTCTCCGGTGGGAGTCAATATCTGGAGAGTAAATGAGAATATCGTCCACATAGATTACTACCAAGGTGGTAAGCATATCCCGGAAGATGTCGTTCACAAAGTCTTAGAAGACAGCTGGCGCATTACATAGCCCGTTTGGCATCACCAGGTATTCATAGTGCCCATCTCTGGTGTTAAATGCCGTCCTCCATTCGTCCCCCTCACGGATGCGAATCAGGTTATAGGCTCCTCGCAGATCAAACTTAGCAAACACTCTCGCTCCCCGTAGCCTATCGAACAGTTCCGATATCAGGGGTAGAGGATACTTGTTCTTAACGGTTATGGTGTAAAGACCCCTTTAATCGATGCACGGACGTAATTCTCCATTCTTCTTTTGGACAAAGAAGAATCCCGCTCCCGCCGGAGACACCGACTTCCTAATGAATCCTCTTGCCAGATTCTCCCTGATATACTGAGACATGGCTTCTGTCTCTGGGAGAGATAGGGGATAGACTCAACCCCGGGGAGGCTCAGCACCGGGCAAGATGTCAATATGACAGAGGTAAGGGCGGTGCGGCGGAAGGGTCTCCGCCGCCTTCTTGGAGAAAACGTTAAGGTTTGGGAAGCGAGGAGAGATCTGCGGGAACCTCAGAGATAGCGACCTGTACGCAGTCCCTCAAACACCTACCCTCGCAGGACTTGCTGAAACCAAGGATTTTTCCCAAGGACCACTCTATGTGAGGAGAGTGAGCTCGTAACCAGGGAGCTCCTAGGAGTACCTGGTCGATACCTTCAGGCATGACAAGAAGAGGCAGCATCTCCTGATGGGAAGGAGACAGTGAGAGTCTCAGTGGAGGCGTCTGGTGGGTGATTTGGGACGGGAGTGTCGCACCATTCACCACTCTGATATTCACTGGCTGAGGTAGCAGGACCAGGGGGATTGCGTGTTGTAGGGCAAAGGCAGATGACATGAAATTGCCCTCTGTTCCAGAGTCCACACAAACCTCCACCACCAGAGTGGAAGAATTAAATTCTAACGCCCCTTTAACAGGAGCTTGGAGGAGAAAGTCGCTGTGTCTAGTAGGCCCCCTCTGATAACCACTAGACTGGAGCGTTTCCCGGGCGCTGTGGGCACTGGTTAGCTAGGTGCCCAGTCTGCCGACAACGGAAGCAAACTGAAGGTACCCGCGCGGATCGGGCCCTGTACCCCGTGTGAGACACCTCCATGGCCTCTGGAGGCTCAGGAGGCTGACTGAGGGGTTCCAGCGGCCTAACAAAGTTTGGAGCCAATCTATATTGTTGGCGGGACTTGGAGCGCTCCAGCCCTCGCTCAGTGAAGCGAATGATAATTCGGGTGGATACCATAATGAGCTCCTCCAAGGTGGTCGGCACCTCCCTGGTGGCCAGGGTGTCTTTGACATGATCATCCAGGCCTCTCCCGAAAATAGGTATGAGAACCTTATTTGGCCACTCATGCTCTGAGGCCAGAGTTCTGAAGAGGATGGCATACTGACTGACCAGAGACGAACCCTGGGTTAGGGCCAGCAACTGCAGTGCGGTGTCGTGCGTGACCCGAGGCCCCAGGAACACCTGCTTCAAAGTGACCAGAAAATGGGTGGCACTCTGTACCAGCGGATCCCCACGCTCCCACAGTGGGGTGGCCCACTCCAAGGCCCTGCCCGACAGAAGGGAGATGATAAATCCCACCTTGGCCCGCTCAGAGGGAAATTGTGTGGCCAGCAACTCCAGGTGAATGGAGCACTGACTCACGAAACCCCTGCATGAAGCACTATCACCCGAGAACTCTTCGGGCAGCGGGAGGCGAGACAAGGTCGGGGCAGGGCTATCCATGGAGACACGTGTGACAGCCTCTGTAGCTGCTTGAATAGCGACCAAAGTAACATCCGCAGCTGAGGTGGAACGCTCTAGCGCTGCCAACCTACCCTCCAGCTGCTGGATGTATCTATGCAGTCATTTTTCGTCCGCTATTATTAGCCAGACCCTGGCGCTAGGATAATGTTAGGGCTGGCGGAACGCACCAAATTATAACATAATAGTAGGTGCGTTCGCAGCCCGGGGTCCACCATGCAGAGGTTGTACACTGCTGCTAAGTAATGGCGGAAGAATTAAGCGGTGTGAAACCAGTCACACGTGGGTTATGTCACCCAATGTGAACAGGGGCGCACTCTGTTATTGCACAGAGCCGCACAACCAATGAACGTAAATGCCGGAGCCTATTTAGCTCACAGAGCCCGGCCAAAAGAACGCACAGTGTACGGCCACAGAACTCTACCCCAAGGACACGGGGTTAGAGTCCTTCTAGGCCCACTGAACGCGCAGCATCGCTGCCGCGAACGCCGCTATAGACGCTGGCTATGGAGCACGTGCACTGAGGCGTGCTGAGTCCCTGGTGAGGATTAATGACTGACTCAACTTCTGACCTACCTACGCCTAAACCTGGGCGCTAGCAGGCTAGGCTGCACCACACATGCGTACCAAGGGTAGGTGTTCCATAATGTAATGAGTCATTCACCAGAGACATTCATACGTGCATACACCACTCACTCCTCATAGTCTGAAAATAGAGGCTATTCTAGCGCATGGCCGAGCGGCCATGCAAACCTTTTATAACCGCGAGCGTCCGGGACCTTCCTAGCTTCTCGGATGGGCCAATCCGAACACGAGCAGGACCTGAGCACATGACCTTCGATCTCCCATGGGAGATCACTCCACGGGCATGCTCAGTGGCCTGACATGGGGACTTAGTCCCTGGAGAATCTCGCTGCTGAGCAGCATGTATTGCCATAGATGTGCCAGAGGTGGCAGCAGCAAGCAGACCCACGGAGCTGGTCTGGGCAGAGCGCCTGTGGGTCGCCCTCCCAGGGCTGTGGGGTACTCGGTACCGGGACGGTTTCTCAGAGGGGATTGTCACAGCAGCGGTGACCCGGTCTGTGGCCCTGGGCGCCCATGTAAAAGGGGTTGAGTTGGAAATAAAGTTTATAAGTGATTCGTGACGCCACCTGTGGTGTTCGGCAAGGGAGGTGTTAAGCCGACGCTGCAGACAGATCCTCTGGGACAGATGGTGTAGTGCAGCAATGATGTTGTAGCCCTCCACAGGTAGGGCTGTTGGTCCCAGGGCAGTGTAGCGGAATGTTTAGGAAGAGGGTGCAGTGTTTGACACAGAGAGGTAGCAGTGCTGAGGATGTTGCAGGAAGGAGGCAAGGACACAACAGGGTGCAGTTTCTTTACCTTTACTTGGCAAGTGCAGTCCAGGGTCCTGGTTACAGATGGCACAGGAGCAGGCTAGCCTGAAAGCAACTCAGGGATCTCTCAGATGGGTTGTTTAGTCTCCTTCCTAGCGCTGGCTCGAGGTACATCGAGTACTGTGTTACACTGAAGTTCCTCCTTCTTATCTTCTCTTAGAACTACCTCGTATGGCAGACAGCTGTAGCCCTCTATCTCTCTTGGCTCACCCGTCGCTGTTGTTCCTCCGAGTCTTAGTTGGGAATAGAGCATTTACAGCTTCCTATTCCTCTGGTTTCTGTTGCAGGACCTTCAGTATCCATACAACAGTGGAGACCAGGCTCCAGATCATGCGCTATCACCGGGAGGGAGCTCTCTATCCTCAGTTCAACCTCCAGCTTCTCTCCACATGCCTACACACGTTGCCCTCCTCACACTAACTCCTCATTTCCCTTCCTGGCCCTCAGAGAGCACTCCTCCCCCAATTCTGGTTCAGAGCTCCCTCTGCTGGCCTGGAGTGGGAACTGTGTTGAATGACATGGTTAACTGTTAGAGAGACCCTTCTTTGCCTCCAAGCCTGACATCACCCTCCCTGGAGGAAGGCAATGCCACTGTGGTGACCATACTCCTGGGGGCGCCACATTCCCGCCTAGTACAAGTCAGTACTCCTGGACTGTTAAAAGAAAAACAAGAAAAACATTTAAACATGTAAACAATGAGAGTTACAAAAACCACATGCTCCAAAAATAGTCCTATGATGATAAGTCCAAGCATCAATGTCCATGATCCATTCCTGGGCAAATGGTGAACTATGTACAAGGGTAGTGACCACACAAGTCCTGTGGTCCTGTGTCCATCAAAACATGAAACAAGAACTTCAAAAAGGCTTCCTACAGGTTATCTGTAGGCACAAAGCTTGAGAACAGTTACATATATACACAATTTCAATATTCACATAAACTTATCTGTACACGATATCTGATGGGCGGTATACCTTGTGTAGTACGGGTAGACCTGCGTAACTCTGGTGTAGGTAAACTAGGTAGTATTCTCCTACCGACTCTTAGTCTCACCATGGGTATGACAGATTCACCACTGGCAGGGCGAGGGTTCTCTGGCTCCACTGCTGGTATGGCATCTGCTACCTGAACTTCCTGATTTTCAGAGTTCTCTGGACTCCCTTCTTCTTGTACTACCAGTTGGAGAAATGTCAACACTGGCACCACTATGGCATCATTTACTTTAGTCCAATTGGCAGGGAATTCTCCAAGTATAGTGTTGACCTTTTCTTCTTCGATGGGTTGGATGTTATTTTGTTCTTCCAATTTTTCTTTTAACTGGTCAGGGCATAATTTAAAATGATCTCTTGATATTGCTGCTGAGGTTTCTCCTCCATCTTTACTAATAAGGCACACCTTGGTATTGTCAAAATTTGAGGGTAGAATGGTGTAAGGTTCAGCTTCCCATTGGTCATCTAATTTATGCAGTCTTCTTTTCCTCTTGAGGACTTGTTCTCCTGGTGACAAGGGGACTGCAGGTGCATGCTGTTTATAGTTCCTCTCTTGTTTTTGTCTTGCCTGAGCTAGACTCTTTTCCACACACTCTTGTACTCTTCTGTACTGTTGCTGCCTCTCTGTATCCCAGTCAGCATCTGGTGATGTCACTTCAGGGGTAAGGACTCTCATATCCAAATCAATAGGCAGTTTACCAGGCCTCGCTCTCATTAGGTAGGCTGGAGTGCAGTTGGTGGAATTCACAGGAATGTGGTTGTAGAGGTCTACCAGATCTGGAAACTTTTCTGGCCACAGATTCCTCTCCTCCAAAGGCAAGGTCTTCAGTAGGTCAATCACTACCTGGTTCATCTTCTCACACATGCCATTGGTCTGTGGATGGTACGGTGTTGTCCTGATCTTCTTGCAACCGTACAAGTTGCAGAATTCCTGGAACACTTCTGCCTCGAAAGCTGGATCTGTAAGCACTCTCTCAGGGTAACCGTGTGGCCTACAGAAGTGTTGTTGAAAGGCTCTGGCTGCTGGCCTGGGTGTTTGATCTTTGACAGGCACAACTACCAGGAATCTTGAGTAGTGGTCCACCATGGTAAGAGCATAGATGTAGCCTGAATGGCTTGGGACCAGCTTCACATGGTCTAGGGCAGGGGTCCCCAACCGCCGGTCCGCGGCCCAGCACCGGGCCGCTGCAGTGCCCTTGCCGGTCCGCGGACACAAGGGGAGCCAAGGGCGGTCAGTGGCATAGCGGTGGCCAGGGAGCGATCCAAGCAGCTCCGCTGCCTGCAAGAGGGAATAGCAGGAGCGGAGCTGCAAGGACCCGTCCAGCTTCCTGCCCGCGCTTCCTGTCTCTGACTGACACAGAGGAGCGCGGCCGCTGCTGTGTCAGAGCGAGGAAGCGCGGGCGATGCTGCGGACAGGTGAGAGGAGAGAGGTGGTGTCTGTGTGTATGTATAATGTGTGTGTGTGTGTGTGTGTGTGTGTGTGCATGTACTGTATGTCTGTGTGTGTACATGTATGTGTGTGTTTGTGTAGGTGGAGCCTGGCCCTGGAGGAGATGGGGACATGAGGAGAAGACCGTGATGGGGAGAGAAGGCCATGAGGGGGTAATGGGAGAAGGGCATGATGGGAGTGATGGAGAGACGGCAGTGATGGAGTGAAGGCAATGATGGAGAGACAGCAGTGATGGGGTGAAGGCAATGATGGAGAGACAGCAGTGATGGGGTGAAGGCAATGATGGAGAGACAGCAGTGATGGGGTGAAGGCAATGATGGATAGACAGCAGTGATGGGGTGAAGGCAATGATGGAGAGATGGCAGTGATGGGGTGAAGGCAATGATGGGAAGAAGGGAGTGATGGGGTGAAGGCAATGATGGAGAGACAGCAGTGATGGGGTGAAGGCAATGATGGAGAGACGGCAGTGATGGGGTGAACGCAGTGATGGGGTGAAGGCAATGATGGAGAGACGGCAGTGATGGGGTGAAGGCAATGATGGGGAGAAGGGAGTGATGGGGTGAAGGTAATGATGGAGAGACGGCAGTGATGGGGTGAAGGCAATGATGGAGAGACAGCAGTGATGGGGTGAAGGCAATGTTGGAGAGACGGCAGTGATGGGGTGAAGGCAATGATGGGGAGAAGGTAGTGATGGGGTGAAGGCAATGATGGGGAGAAGGTTGTGATGGGGTGAAGGCAATGATGGAGAGACGGCAGTGATGGGGTGAAGGCAATGATGGAGAGACGGCAGTGATGGGGTGAAGGCAATGATGGGGAGAAGGGAGTGATGGGGTGAAGGTAATGATGGAGAGACGGCAGTGATGGGGTGAAGGCAATGATGGAGAGACAGCAGTGATGGGGTGAAGGCAATGTTGGAGAGACGGCAGTGATGGGGTGAAGGCAATGATGGGGAGAAGGTAGTGATGGGGTGAAGGCAATGATGGGGAGAAGGTAGTGATGGGGTGAAGGCAATGATGGGGAGAAGGTAGTGATGGGGTGAAGGCAATGATGGAGAGACGGCAGTGATGGGGTGAAGGCAATGATGGAGAGACAGCAGTGATGGGGTGAAGGCAATGATGGGGAGAAGGGAGTGATGGGGTGAAGGTAATGATGGAGAGACGGCAGTGATGGGGTGAAGGCAATGATGGAGAGACAGCAGTGATGGGGTGAAGGCAATGATGGCGAGAAGGGGGTGAAGGCAATGATGGAGAGATGGCAGTGATGGGGTGAAGGCAATGATGGGGAGAAGGGAGTTATGGGGTGAAGGCAATGATGGGGAGAAGGGGGTGATGGAGCACTCATTCAAAACCAAGCACTGCTACACTACAACCGCGTCCATAGCCCCGCCCCTGCCACACCTCCATCCCCGCCCTGCCGGGCCATGGAAGAATGGTCTTGCTTGAAACCGGTCCCTGGTGCAAAAAAGGTTGGGGACCACTGGTCTAGGGCGACCAACTCAAGTGGCTGTTTGGTTAAAATTGGCTGTAGGGGCGCTCTCTGGCTGTTTCAATCCTTTCTACGCAGGTTACATTGTCCACACTCTCGGCACCACTTTCAATGGCTTTCCTCATACCAGCCCAGTAGAATCTCTCCCGGAGCAAGGCTTCCAACTTCTTCCATCCGAAGTGTCCAGCTCCATTGTGGTATGCTTCCAGGACCATTGATGCCTCTCTCTTTGGGACTACCACCTGCCAGACCAACTCATGAGTGCGGGCATTGATACTCCTCCAACACAGCTTTCCTTCATAGATGAACAGCCGGCCTCTCTCCTTCCACAACTGCTGAGTTTCTTCAGGAGCATCCGACTCTGGGTGTGAGTCAGCTTGTGACAGAAGTTCCTTCACCAGGCGGACTGCGGGGTCGCTATCCTGCGTTTCTGCCCAATCGTGATGGGGCAATGGATTTAGGGTGACCTCTTTCAAGCCAGACCGCCTGTTTCTCACTCCTTGAGCACGTTGGGCCGCAATTGGCTGGTGGAAGGGAGGTAACTCTATTTCTTCAAGAGCCTCAGGGTCTTCTCCAGCATCTGGCAGATTAGGCATTCTGGACAGCGCATCAGCATTGCCATTCTTGTGCCCTGCTCGGTACTTGATGGTAAACTCATAGTTAGACAGCCGAGCCATCCATCGCTGCTCCAGTGCACCTAGTTTTGCAGTTTCCAAGTGAGTCAACGGGTTGTTGTCCGTGAAGATGGTAAACTTGGCTGAAGCTAGGTAATGCTTGAATCTTTCAGTCACAGCCCAGACTATGGCGAGGAACTCCAGCTTGAAGGAACTGTAGTTGTCAGAGTTCCTTTCAGTGGGACGAAGCTTCCTGCTGGCGTAGGAGATCACTCTTTCTTTGCCATTGTGTACCTGTGACAGTACTGCTCCAAGTCCCACGTTGCTGGCATCAGTATACAACACAAAGGGTTGGTCATAATCTGGGTAGGCCAGAACTTCATCTCCTGTGAGAGCCATCTTTAGTCGAGTGAAGGACCTCTCCAACTCGTCAGTCCATTCAAATGTGGAACTTTTCTGTTTGGCCTTCTTGGACTGCCCCACCAGAAGATTTTGCATAGGAGTGGCTATTTCAGTGAAACCCTTGATGAACCTTCGGTAGTAGCCTACCAACCCAAGAAATTGGCGTACTTCATGGAGGTTGCTGGGCTTCCGTGAATCCCAGATGACTGTGACTTTGTCAGTATCTGGTGCCACACCTTCTGCACTCACTACATGAACAAGGTACTATACCTTGGGCTTCAGGAGGTGGCACTTGGAGGGCTTCACCTTCAGGCCAAAGTTGGACAAGGCTTCAAACACCTCAGCCAGGTGCTTCAGATAGTCTTCATAAGTCTTGGAGAAAACAATGACATCATCAAGGTACAACAGGACCGTCTCAAATTTCTTGTGTCCCAGGCAGCACTCCATCAGCCGTTGAAATGTTCCTGGGGCGGTGCAGAGCCCGAATGGCATATAGTTGAACTCACAGAGACCCATTGGGGTGGTAAATGCTGTTTTCTCCATGTCTGCCTCTGCCACAGGAACCTGCCAATGCCCACTAGTGAGATCCAAGGTGGAAAAATAGCAGTTTTAAGTGCAGTTAATAACTCCTCAATTCTGGGTAATGGGTAGGCATCTTTATGTGTAATACTGTTAATTTTTCTGTAATCAGCACACATTCTCATGGTACCATCCTTTTTCCTTACAAAAACTATTGGAGCTGCCCAGGGGCTACAACTGTCTCTGATAACCCCAGCTTCCTTCATCTCTCTCAACATACCTTTGGCACATTGGTATTGTGTTGGGGGTATAGGCCGGTACCTTTCTTTTATGGGTGGATGGTCTCCAGTGGGAACATGATGTTGAACCCCTTTTGCCTTCCCAAAATCTAGTGGGTGTTTGCTGAATACCCGCTCATACTCTTGTGTCACTCTGTAAACCCCATTTTTCTGGTATGAAGGTGTAGAGTCAGTCCCCACCTGCAGTTGCTGGCACCACTCCCCCAGCTTCTGGACAGAGCCATTGTCCTCTACCTGGTCGGATGAGACCAAGGGCTCTGCTGCCTGCATTGCATTGTTACTGACAGTGAGCAGCTTAGCAACTGTCGTAGCTGCTTTTTGTGCTGACCAAGCGTCAGCTATGCCAGATCACCAGTGAGTCCGGATTGTGAGGTTTTTCGCCCTTCTGATGACAAGCGCTTGGAGACAAAGAGACTAAACACACACACGAGCCGTGGTCAAATCACTTTATCTGACGTAATGAAATACAAGGAAACTTTTATACCATTTACAACAATATGTATCTCTATGGAGCTCAGGTAGCCCTCACCATCACCCACAATCACCTTCAGGGTTATACCATGTTTACAATGTACCCAGAACATGTTGTTGAGAACAAATATGATAACAAGTATAGTTTCCTTGAACACCGAGACTAATAGTCTACATAAGAATAACACATAGCAATATTAGGCAAAAGGCAATCGAAGTCTTAAAGGCAATTAAAGGAATATAAAGGCAAACCATTAACCCTTCTATATCAATTTCCCCCTTTTGTAAATGGTATAACCTTTGCCACAGGGTCAGCTGATGTCCACAAAGGAGCTACTGTCTCATGGGTCATAAGGGGGCTTCCTACCTGCTTCGCCTATCCACCCTCAGTGTGGACACTCACTTTCCCCATCAGCAGTGGCCACCTGGGGTCTATGATACACTACAGAAGGTTCAGCCTTAGATTCTTTTTTCACACATACATTATTCAGCAGCTTAAGTAATAAATATATTAGCGCTTTTACGGCTACATAAAACAATAAGCAAAACAACAATTTGCATACAAGTCTGTACAATGCCAGAAATCCATCCTGCAAGGCCATTAAACCAACTTGCTGGATTTAGGAAAGAGAATGTGTTACCCCACCAGGAGCCTCTGCTTGCACTGTGTTGCTTTAACCATTGGTCTCTGAGTTCACCTATTTTGTCCATACTGGCCCTGATCTGGAGATTGCCAGCAGGGCCGATATAATTACAACAGGTGGGACCAATTATCTGACACATTCCTCCTTCTTTTGCTGTCAGGTAATCTAGTACTATAGTATGTTGGTTAGTAACTAGGATTAATTGTCTCTGTATTGTATTAGTTTCATTAACCCCTTCACCCCCAAGGGTGGTTTGCACGTTCATGACCGGACCAATTTTTACAATTCTGACCACTGTCCCTTTATGAGGTCATAACTCTGGAACGCTTCCATGGATCCCGGTGATTCTGACATTGTTTTCCCGTGACATATTGTTCTTCATGATAGTGGTAAAATTTCATTCAAATAACTTGCGTTTATTTGCGAGAAAAACAGAAATTTGGCGAAAATTTTGAAAATTTCGCAATTTTCCAACTTTGAATTTTTATGCCCTTAAATCACAGAGATACGGCACACAAAAAACTTGATAACTAACATTTCCCACATGTTTACTTTACATCACCACAATTTTGGATCAAAAATTTTTTTTTGTTAGGAAGTTATAAGGGTTAAAAATTGACCAGCGATTTCTCATTTTTGCAACACCATTATATTTTTACGGACCACATCACATTTGAAGTCACTTTGAGGGGTCTATATGATAGAAAATACCCAAAAGTGACACCATTCTAAAAACTGCACCCCTTAAGGTGCTCAAAACCACATTCAAGAAGTTTATTAACCCTTTAGGTGTGTCACAGGAATTTTTTTGAATATCTAAAAAAACATCTAACTTTTTTTCACAAAAAAAATACTTCAGGTTCAATTTTTTTTATTTTACCAAGGGTAACAGGAGAAATTGGACTGCAAAAGTTATTGTGCAATTTGTCCTGAGTACGCTGATACCTGATATGTGGGGGGGAATGACTGTTTCGGCACATGGCAGAGCTCAGAATGGAAGGAGCGCTGTTTGACTTTTTCAATGCAAAATTGGCTGGAATTCAGATCGGACAGCATGTCGCGTTTGGAGAGCCCCTGATGTACCTAAACAGTGGAATCCCCCCACAAGTGACCCCATTTTGGAAACTAGACCCCCCAAGGAACTTATCTAGATATGTGGTGAGAACTTTGAACCCACAAGGGCTTCACAGAAGTTTATAATGTACAGCGGTACAATTAAAAAATCATATTTCTTCCACAAAAATGATCTTTTCACCCCAATTTTTATTTTCCCAAGGGTAACAGGACCATAAAAGTTATTGTGCAATTTGTCCTGAGTGCGCTGATACCCCACATGTGGGGGTAAACCACTATTTGGGCACATGGCAGAGCTCGGAAGGGAAGCAGCGCCATTTGACGTTTTTGGCTGGAATTGAAATCGGACACCATGTCGCGATTGGAAAACCCCTGATATACCAAAACAGTGGAAACCCCCCACAAATGACACCATTTTGGAAACTAGACCCCCCAAGGAACTTATCTAGATGTGTGGTGAGCACTTTGAACCCCCCAGTGCTTCACAGAAGTTTATAACGCCCGGGTGTGAAAATAAAAAATTCGTATTTTTTCCACAAACAAGATCTTTTAGTCACCATTTTTTTTATTTTCCCAAGGGTACCAGGAGAAATTGGACCCCAAAAGTTGTTGTCCAATTTGTCCTGAGTACGCTGACACCCCATATGTGGGAGAAAACTACTGTATGGACACACGTCGGGGCTCGGAAGGGAAGTAGTGACGTTTTGGAATGCAGACTTTGATGGAGTGGTCTGCGGGTGTCATGTGCGTTTGGAGAGCCCCTGATGTACCTAAACTATTGAAACTCCCCACAAGTGACCCCATTTTGGAAACTAGACCCCCCACAGAACTTATCTAGATGTGTGGTGAGCACTTTGAACCCCCAAGTGCTTCACAGAAGTTTATAACGCCCGGGCGTGAAAATAAAAAATCATTTTTTTCCACAAAAATGATATTTTTGCCCCCAATTTTTTATTTTCCTAAGGGAAACAGGAGAAATTGGACCCCAAAAGTTGTTTTGCAATTTGTCCTGAGTAGGCTGATACCCTACATGTGGGGGTAAAACACTGTTTGGGGACATGGCAGAGCTTGGAAGGGAAGGAGCACCATTTGACTTTTTCAACGCAGAATTGGCTGGAATTGAGATCAGACGCCATGTTGCATTTGGAGAGCCCCTGATGTGCCCAAACAGTGGAAACCCCCAATTATAACTCCAACCCTAACCCCAACACACCCCTAACCCTAATCTGAGCCCTAACCCTAGCCCTAACCCTAACCATAACCCTATCCGTAACTCCAAACCTAGCCCAGACCCTAATCTCAGCCCTAGCCCTAACCCTAATGGGAAAATGGAAATAAATACATTTTCTTTTAGTTTTATTATTTTTCCCTAACTAAGGGGGTGATAACGGGGGGTTTGATTTACTATTTATGGCGGTTTTTATGTTTGGCGGCTGTCACACGCTAAAAGACGCTTTTTATTGTAAAAATAGTTTTTGCATCACCACATATTGAGAGCTATAATTTTTCCGTATTTTGACCCACCGAGTCAGGTGAGGTCTTATTTTTTGCGGGACGAGTTGATGTTTTTATTGGTACCATTTTCGGGCACGTGACTTTTTTTATCGCTTTTTATTCCCATTTTTGGGACGCAGAATGAACAAAAACCAGCGTTTCATGAATTTCTTTTGGGGGGTGCGTTTACACCGTTCCGCGTGCGGTAAAATTGATAAAGCCCTTTTATTCTTCGGGTCGGTACGGTTACAGCGATACCTCATTTATGTCTTTTATGTTTTGTCGGTTTTATGCAATGAAAACTATTTTATATAAAAAATAATTATTTTTGCATCGCTTTATTCTGCGAGCTATAACTTTTTTTATTTTTTCTCTGATGATGCTGTATGGCAGCTCGTTTTTTGCGGGACAAGATGACGTTTTCAGCGGTACCATGGATATTTATATGCGTCTTTTTGATCGCGCGTTATTACACTTTTTATTTGGCAGTATGATACTAAATCATTATTTTTTGCTTCGTTTTTTATTTTTATTTTTCAAGGGGTTCGCTAAAGGGGTTAACTAATGGGCCAGTTTTATAGGGCGGGTCGTTACAGACGCGGCAATGCCTAATATGTGTACTTTTTTTGTTTTGTTTTATTTCCAAAAAATGGATTTATTGGGGAATATTTTTTTTCATGTGAGGATACTACTGCATATCCAGTGTAGAATCGTCCATCCTGGTGGTATCTGGGGCCATCTACAAAAAAGAAACTCAAAGTCTGCATTAGGAACAGGTTTTTCATGAACGTGTGCAAACCCAACTGTCTCCTGCTCTGTGCAAAACAAGAAAAATGGCTGGTCATAGTTGGGAATGCCTAAGGCCAGGGCTGACCGAATGAGCAGTTTGAGAGAATGGAAGGAATCAATTGCTTCTTGAGTGAGGTCATAGGGGTCTGATGACAAGCAGTCGTAAAGTGGTTGCATCATTTGTGAAGCGGACCTTATCCAAGGCCTGCAGTAGGTCACTAAACCTAGGAAGTGTAGATGCTGATGTGACTTGGGTAGAGGGAGATCTTGAATTGCCTGTTTCCTGTCAGGTGTCTGGTACCTTCGGCAATATAATGTCCCAACAAATGTCACCTTTTGTTTGTAATACTGTAATTTGTCACGTGAGACCTTGCAGCCCTTAGGGTCATCCACGTACTGTAATAGTACAATCAGCGGATGAGGTGATGGCCACTACTCAAGGATCCCTGCCATCGCTGCTGAATAGATGGCAGGGGAGTTCTTTCCCCCTTTGTGGGAGGACTGTCCAACAATATTGTTCACCTTTATGAGTAAAGGAGAAAGACACTGACAGTCAGGGTGGAGGGGTACAGAGAAGAATGCACCTGCTAAATCACTGACTGTGAAACATCACTGGGATCTGTGACAGTATTGTGTGTCAGGGACGATTGCGGTCACACTCACTGTATCATCATTAATAGTCATGAACCTTTCTGTAAGTGTCAGCAAACCCTTGGGTCCTTTTTTCTTAACCCTCCGTCAGGAACAATATTCGCACTTACTCGTAATGGAACAATGTGCCTGTCAAGCGCAGGCTAGAAAAATGCCTAGAATATCTAATTTTCTCAATTTCAGTGATCTAAAAGTGATCAGAGACCTTCATAGGGATGTAATAAAAGAGACTACACATTATCAGGTGCAAAACAAACCCATTTACTCAACATAAAAGTAATAACTTTGATATACACAAATTTCAAAACTCCCAAATAGACCCCAATGATATCAAGTAACGGTTATTAAAAAGAGAAAATTTTGGCACAAAAACATTTTCTAGGCACCTAGAATAATATTACACAGAATTAATCTGAATTAGATCCTGAAGGTTCCCCAGAAAAAACACTTGGAAAGCAAAGAGCAAGAATTGCAATACATGTTTGCATGTGTCAGGCAGATTGCATGATGACATTTGAGACATTCATAATTAGAAAGCCTTCTGTTCCCGCTTTCCATGGTGCAGGGGGTGCATCGCCTTCTTTTGGGAGGTGGTACAGGTGTTGGATTTTCAGTATCAATATCTGGGCGGAATCTTTTGAGCCTAACTTGAAGGCCAGAGGGGATACCGATGGTTTTCATACTTCTCCTGCGTAGCTCTCCAAGCATTAGTTCAGAATGTCATCTGTGAAAAAGTATTCCAGCATTCAGCTGCATTTTTTGCATTTCGTGCTGTTCCCATAACTGCAGGAAGGTGAGTGATAATGTTATAAGGTTCCATACGTTTTTTTATGGGTGGATTCTTGTTCCATTTGTTTTTTTTATCGTTTCCCATATAATAAGATTCTATATCTTCTTCCTCCTCCTCACTGTCACCATCTTGCTCTGTTTCAGAATTTAGTTCACAGACTTCCACCTCATCATGAGAATCAATCTCACTTTCTTCAAAATCCTCATTCATTGTGGGGTCTGCATCATCATCATCATCATCATCATGTTTCCCGCTTCCTCAACATGATGGGGTTTTGAAAGATCATACATTTTCTTCTCCATTTCAGAAGATAATCTGAAGCAAGAGAGAGAATATGCATTAGGGAACAATGTGCCTGAGAAGCACACTTTCATTTGTAAGAAAATCTGCCTTATTTATATGAAATATCCACAAACCTTTCTCTATCCATTCATAAAACAAGCTAAATAAACAATAGTAATGACTGAAAACATTACATACCAACCTTATAAAGTGTGATGTGTTCGGGACCAATGAGCCTGAGAAGCCAGCACAGCTATATCTTCCTTCCTGAAGCTCTGCAGACCAACTGTGGTATCAGGTTTCACACAGCAGCTAGAGCCAGGAGACTATCTAGAGGGAGGGGGTTTCCTGAAAATCTGGTGAGAAGGAAGAAATGAAAGTAGAAGAGCTGCGCCTGTCAGATGCATTGTTCCTGATGGAGGGTTAATGGGATACACAGGGGTGTTGCAGGGGGAAGATCTTTGCACCAGAACCCCTGCCTTAACATACTCTCTAATATCTCTGCTCGGGGCAATTGATTTGGCTAGGCCCAAGGGGTATTGCTTTAAACAAGGAGGAGTGGTTCCTTTTTTTTTTTTCATTTTAATCATGACAGGGGGAATGGGCAGCCGACCCACATCAGTTTTCCCCCCTTGCCCAAACAGTGTCTGGCACCTGTCCCATTTCCTCATCCTCAGGCATTTTGGTGTCAGGTGTTAGTTTCACCGCTTTTGTCATATACACCATTGCCGCAATCTTACACAAATGTTTATCTGAGAGGGGACTTGTGACTGTAATACCCTCAGGAGAGTGCTGTATGGTGGCCGGGATCGCACTCAGCACATCTGCTCCCAGTAAATTCATAGGGGTATTGTCACTAACAATAAGTTTTGTAAGTACCACAATTCCAGCACCTCACTGTTTCTATGTCCTTAGGTCCCTTATTACGTCTCCACTTTTTTCTTTGTGCTCCAGCATACATGACAGGTCGTCTTATTGTCCTTGTTTGCTCAATTGCTCAATTTCTTTAGCTACCATAAGGAGGTCTTTCGGATCTACATGTCTCCATTCAGGTCTGGCTGTCTGTACTGCGTCTCGTAAGTCTTTGTTCATACCGTCAATGAATGCATTCACCAGTATTCTAACATCAAGTGGGTTTATGTGACTGTACCCCGTCTGCCCATTTCAGCTGTAACCGTCCAAAGTACATCTCTACCCTCTCTCCTCTTTGCTGTGTCACGTCATTCAGGAGTACGGACTGCTCTGATTGTTCCACTGTAGCCCACTGTCTTAGTGACTCACAGTATGTCTCCCCAGATCGTGCAGATTTATCATCCATGCCCCAAGCCTGATTCTTTGTCACATCTGTGTGTGTCTTAATTATATGTCCTAATGCGTCACCTGCCTTTACACTCACCAACCTCTCTAGGTCTGCCCAGGTACACTTATATGTCTGCTGTACTTCCTTTATGTGTCTGTAAAACGGGACTGGTTGGTCTTCAGGGTCAGGCAACTGCTTCAGCAAAGCTAGCTGGTCAGAGGGGCTCCAGGGTGATCGTCTGATGTCTACTGTCAGCTTACTCCTCAAAGGTCAATGTCCCCACTATCCACACTATTATGTCAGCTTCTTATGATCTTGTCTGGACAGGATTTAGTGCAATTTGCTTAGGTCAGTAGCACAGGTCACACAAGAAGCTATTCAGTCTGGGTTTGTCTGAGTCTGATCACAGTGTTTACAAGTCCATCTGTTTTGTCCGGGTCTCTGGTTAAATTTTGTCAATCAAAACATTCATAATACACCTTCCATACTGCTGCACATTCTCAAGCATCATTTATTCACTTGCTATTTTCTTCCCTTGTCTGTGCCTTTTTGTACATCCAAACATTCACACTCTGGTATTTTTGCCTTTTTCAATATTGGTCTCAAATCTTTCACTGCTTCCTTTCTTCTCTGTCTTTTTCAATTTGCATAGCTGTCTTGCATCCCATTGGGGGCACCGACTGTACACAGAAAAAGTTGCCCATGGCTTCAACCTTTTTCTCCCGACAGCTCACCTTTATTCTGAAATGCCCCTCTAGTGTGCCTAACCTTATCTACGGGCGGCCACACGTAGCAAGTCAGAGCGAGCCTGCCAAGGTGTAGCGGGAAGGCTCCTTGCCTCTCACCCGGTAGACCTACACGATGTAACGAGAAGGCTCTCTGCCTCTCACTCGTTAGATCAGCTGGCTAGAATAGGAATAGGTCTTTTTCCTTCCAGCCCAGCTCCATGGATTGTGGGAAGGCTACTTCAACTTAGACAGCTCATCTTTCTTCTGAAATGCCCTTCTGTGTGTCTGGACCTGTCTTACAGCCCACATATAGCAAGTCAGAGTGAGCCTGCCAAGGTATATCCAGAGGGCTCCTTGCCCTCGCCTCTCACCCACAATAAAAAAACCCGCTGACTAAAGTAAGAAGGCCCAGGTGTGATAGGCCTCTGACCTACTTCATCAGCCATACAGTCGGCTACCTCCTTTGTTGATCCACAATTTGCTATACAAATCAATCACACAACTAGAAGCAGGTTCAAAACACATTAATGACCAAGCGATCACTTACAATTTCCTTCTAAATTAGGCACCATATTTTACTTTCAACTTCAACTTACAAAATTTCATTCCACTTCAATTAAGTACTGTTGCTTTAAAATGCACAAATCTTATAGTGAGCATTTCAGAACCACAGAGAATCTGAGCGCAGCTCTGTGAGACTGCAGAGACCTGTGTGTCGTAAGCAGTGCCTTCCCACCTCCCACCAATCCCATAATAACAAAACACCGACAAGCATGAATGGGTTGAACAGGTCGGTCACAGTATATTAATAAGCAGAGAGAGGCAAGTACAATTCGCAACGGACTCAAAGCTGTAGGCCCGCGATTGCTGGGCACGTCGGCTGATGAGAGGTTACGAACCTTGCCCCCCTCTACACTACCGCCACGGAGGATCATGTGTATGACCTACACAGGACTCTGACCCCCACACAACATCATTAAGGCCTGTTCAACCCCATCCTGCAAGTTAGTTAAAAACATATCTAGCCCGATATCTGTTAGATGAACGCTGTCCGGTCTCAGGAGGGATGAGATGTCTTCTTCCAGATTGTGGTGGTGAACCACGATGCCGTA
The DNA here is from genome assembly GCF_039654945.1 of Dendrobates tinctorius. Taxonomy (NCBI): domain Eukaryota; kingdom Metazoa; phylum Chordata; class Amphibia; order Anura; family Dendrobatidae; genus Dendrobates; species Dendrobates tinctorius. The sequence goes on along the minus strand of NW_027361931.1, from coordinate 556,072 downwards.
GTTCTCTTTGACAAACGTTGCCATCTTTGCGTTTATCCTTCTCCTTGACTTGTCGATGGCCTTAAGGTCTTTAGCTTCGTGCCAGACCGTTCGTGTTATTATATCGGACCACACCACCACCATATCTGGTATCAAGCAAACAGCCCGCTTGATGTCAGTTTTCATTGTCGAAGAGCTCCGCACCTGTTGTTTTGCACAAATCATTACCATCAGCATGTAACACCAATATCAGTGGCCCTTTTGCCATTTTAGAAATTTTAACCAACTCCGGGAAGATCTGATCCCACTGTAGCCCTCTGATGCCTCTCCAGTTGACCTCAAGTTGTGGGAAGTAAAAATTCTTTCCACCAGGGCGTATCTCAGCTCTTTTGCACACCCAACAAATAAAAGAATGTCCCAATACCCAAACTGCGGGCTTATGACCTCCTGTAAGAAACAAGATGTGTTATAGCAGGTCTGGTCTTATGTATCTTGCAAAGCATGTGGATTTCCAACGACCCAATCTCTGCACTTCAGCTTCTGCTACACCGGCCCTAGCTGCTTCAGTGGCCGCTCCGATTCTAAAAGAATGCGTTCCGTATTCTTTGGGGTCTACACCGACAGCTTGTATACATTTTCTTAAAGATTGTGTGAAATTGATATTTATTAAGTGGGGACCCATCGGTGTGTGAGGAAAAATCTACTTTCGTGCCTAATAGCTGCGTAGTGTCTGACTATTTTGACCGGGCATATGGGGCCGTCAAGAGCCTTGACCAGGACCCACGACCCTCTACCGGTGGGGTCACATTTTGATTTCCGCACTCTAATGCGCAGAGCGTCGCTGCATATTGCGAGATCCTCATTAATTAACCCGCCAATTGATGCTATTTTAGAATGCGGCACTAGTTCACTAATTCGCAGCGCCCCGAAGAATGCGATTGTAAACGCTGCAGATATTAGGGCTGACTCGTATTGAGACCTGCATACCGTTTTAGATATTGTTATCATATCATGCAACAGACTTAAAGAAACAGGGCGACGACATTCCTGACTGGGTTGGAGCCTTTTCCAGCCTTTAACGGCTTGTTTTATGAAAAAATATTTAGTTACATCGGCCCATCCCACTAGCTGAAAGAAAAAGGCTACTCCCGATAAATGACGCTGCGCTAATGTGCCCGACGCGGCTCTACTCTTGAACTGGTTCAGGTGTTCTACCACCACGTCGCATCTCGCCCGATCACACGTATCGACTGGCCTCCCTTTAATTAGCGAGCACCACTCTTCCCATGCCTTACCATAAACCTGCCAGGTAGCCGGTGTCACTGAGGCGCGGATCAAGGGCATCAGTGATTGGCCACTGTGTCCCAGAGGGAGGGAGGACACAGTCGGCCTGTTGGTTCTGCGCTTGGAAGGAAGACTTTGAAGGCCTGCCAATCGGAAGACAACAGAGAGTTAACCATCTTATCATCCATAGTAGATGTCACTCTGGCTCGGCACCAGATGTGTCTAAGGCATTATAGTGCAAGGCGGCGCAACAGCGCAAGAATCGGTGGTGATAAGGAAGACATGCTGTTTAAACATTTTGCACTTCCTGGGTTTTTGATTAGAAATCTGATATTAGCATTTTTTAGTTTGTCACCCCATAGTTCGACTGATGTAACTATGGCAAATATCTCCCACAAAACGGGGTTGCGGCCCCAGTTGGCAGAGGTCCATATGTCCGGCCATCTGCTTTTGCACCATTGGTTGCAGTAGATTGCGACAAAACCATTTGTGAGATCCGCACCCACCAGTAGACCTAGGGCGCTGTTTAGCGTTTCCTGAGACATGACACATGTATGCCCATTGTAGGATTCCAAGAATGATTTCCAGACGGACAAATCCGCTTTCATTGAGCGATTAATTCTGATTCGGTGGCCCGGCTGGGCGATGCCCTTTGTAGCTAAAGATAACCTGCGTGAGAAAGCCCTGCCGACTGGCATAACGCGACAGGCAAAGTTGAGTAAACCTAGTAAGGACTGAATCTGCTGGAGGGTGACTTTCTTTTCAACGAGGAAACTTTTAACCATTTGGAGTGTTTTTTCCAATTTATCCGCCGGTAAACGAAAAATCATCTCATTGGTGTCTATTTCAATACCGAGGAAAGGGAGAACATTACACGGACCGAGCGTTTTCTCCGGTTATAGTGGGACACCGAAACGCCTAGCAATAAATTTAAACTTTTGAAGAAGAAAAGAACAGAGTTTGGATTCCCTGGGTCCGACAAACAAAAAGTCATCGAGGTAGTGGATTGTTGAATTGCTGCCGGTTTCGTGACGCACTACCCAGTCTAAGAAGGTGCTGAAAAGCTTGTAATAGTGACAGGAAATGGAGCAGCCCATAGGCAGGCACATGTCGAAATAAAAAAGCTGGCCCACCTTACAACCCAATAAATGAAAGCATTCAGGGTGCACGCGTAAAAGACGGAAAGCAGACTCGATGTCGGTTTTTGCCAGTAGGGCGCCGGGCCCCGCCACGCGCACAAGCTCAACTGCTCCGTCAAACGTAGCGTAGGTTACCGACGAGTCCTCCGGGGGTATTGCGTCATTGACCGAATCGCCTTTTGGGTAGGAAAGGTGATGAATTAGCCGATATTTACCGGGTTCTTTTTTGGGCACAATATCTAAAGGCGAGATTCTAAAATTTTTAAATGGTAATGATTGAAATGGGCCCGCCATCCTGCCGAGTTCAACCTCTTTTATGATTTTTTGCTGTAAAATCTCCGGGAACTCCCGAGCTGATTTTAGATTTTTTGCCGATGATGGTGTTTGGTTAGATTTAAAGGGGATGAAGAAACCGTCGTATAATTGCTGAGCAGCTTCTTTATTGGGATAAAGGCTTAGCCAGGGGCCCATGGTGGCTACGCTCACCGGTGTTTTGCCTCGTAGCGTTCCACTTGCGAGGCGTGTACACCTTGATGCAGGGTGTCCGCCACCGCAGGCTGCGCAATCGTGTCTATATCTGCATGCCGTATGGAAGCGACACTTTCCATCATTGTATAACAAGCAGGCCCCAGGTCTCCGTAGGACCACTGAGTTCTGGCCTGCGGCTGCCGAGAAACTAGTGGCCGTTGATGAAAAGGGTTTTTTTTTTTTTTGTGTAAGCATTAGTCGTAGCCAAACATCTGTGGCTTTTACACCCCATCCTAGATCTGGTTGCAGGGCTAGCCTCCTGCGGAACTCCTCGTCATAGCGCCTCCAAGCAACACCGCCATGAGACTTATAGGAGTTATATATTAAATCCTGGTATATGAATAACTCAGAGCAGCGTTCAGGATGTTTTTGGCCCATTATACAGCCGAGGACTGCGAAGGCCTGCAGCCAGTTGTTCATTGTATGCGCTATTTTACCTCTATTTCTATCGTATGACCACTCACCAGTCGTCCTCTCCTTATCCACTGACTGTTGGTCCGCTGATAAAAGTGACCATATGTCTACATAGTCATTATTCCAGATTTTTTCTTTTGTCTCTAGGTCTATGTGTGTACCTAGCGGACTAATGCCGCAGAAAAAGGCGTCTTTGTGTAGACTAGCTGATTGAGGTATGCTCCCGGTGACGGGTTGACTTCCGGGCTGATTCAAGTGGTTGACTAGCGCCCTGATGGCAGATGCCAGGTCGCTCTCTTCTGTGTTGTGTATTTTGGTATGCGTGTTGTTTATACATAACTCGCCACTGTCTGTCGCCGATCGAGTGTCTCCAGTTGAAGGAGGTACCCTGGCGATATCCTGCTCCCGGCCCGATATGGCCTGCAAATTTGCTGCTGAAAACCTGCTTCGGTGATAGAACTTTGGTGATGTTGGGCCATGATGGATACAGATGGATCAAAAGCTCCTAGATATCAGCCAGAGCGGAAATAGAAAGATCCCCACCCCAGCACCTGAATTTAACCCGAGGGTGTGGCCGGACGCCCCTTCCTCTCTTTCCGTTGGTCAGTGGGGCGTCCTCATTATGGCATCACCTGTAACATAGTAACATAGTTTTGAAGGCTGAAGGAAGACCTTATGTCCATCTAGTTCAGCCTATTTTTAGTACAGCTGTTCTGCATTGTTGATCCTGGGGAAGGCAAAAAACCCACAGAGTAGAAGCCAATTTTCTCCATAGGGAAAAAAATTCCTTCCCCTAAGCTGGGTCATCCATCTACCTATAATATTCTGTTATTTGTAACCTTCTCTAGTCTTACAAGAAAAGCCTCCATTCCTTTCTTACATTCATTCAGTGAGTTGGCCATCACCACTTCCTCAGGAAGAGAATTCCAGAGCCTCACTGCTCTAACCGTGAAGAACCCTCTTCTATGCTGGTGCAGAAATTGTCTTTCCTCCAAACGAAGAGAATGCCCCCTTGTTCTTGTCACCGTCCTTGGTACAATCAGTTCATTGGAGAGATCTCTGTATTGCCCTCTGATATACTTGTAGATATATATTAATTCTCCCCTAAGTCTTCTTTTTTCTAGAGTAAATAGACCTAATTTTGATAACCTTTCTGGGTATTGTAGTGAACCAACTCCATTTATCATTTTAGTAGCCCGCCTTTGAACCCTTTCAAGTTCAGTAATGTCTTTCTTGAGCACCGGCGTCCAAAATTGCCCACAATCCTCCAAGTGTGGTCTGACGAGTGATTTGTACAGAGGGAGAATTATGTTTTCATCTCGTGTCCCCAGACCTCTTCTAATGCATCCCATGACCCTATTTGCTTTGGTGGCAGCTGCCTGACACTGGGCACTCCAATTTAGCTTCTTATTGACTAAGATGCCTAAGTCTTTTTCCATGTCTGATTTCCCCAGCAGTTTCCCATTTAGTCAGTAATTGTAGAATCTGTTTCTCCTTCCCATGTGCAGAACCTTACACTTATCTGGGTTAAACCTCATTTGCCATTTTTCAGCCCAATTCTCCAATTTACTCAAATCTGTCTGTAGTTGCAAACTGTCCTCCTTTGTGTTAACTACCTTACATAGTTTTGTATCACCTGCAAATACTGATATTTTACTGTGTAAGCCATACACTAGATCATTAATAAATATATTAAACAGTAGGGGGCCCAATACAGACCCCTGTGGTCCCCACTAGTAACCCTGGCCCAATCTGAGGATGCCCCATTAATAACCACTCTTTGGTTTCTATCACTAAGCCAGCTCCCTACCCATCTACACAGATTGTCCCCTAGCCCAAGCTTTCTCATCTTACTGACCAATCTTTTATGTGGACAGTGTCAAATACTTTAGAGAAGTCGAGATAAATGACATCCAATGATTCTCCTGGGTCCATTTGAGAGCTTACATCCTCATAGAAGCTGATCAGGTTAGTCTGACAGGAGCGATCCTTCATAAATCCATGTTGATATGGAGGTAAACATTTATTAACATTGAGATATTCCATAATGGTGTCCCTTAGAAACCCTTCAAACATTTTACCCACCACAGATGTTAAGCTTACCGGCCTATAGTTTCCAGGTTCCCTTTTACACCCCTTTTTGAATATTGGTACCACATTTGCTTGCCGCCAATCAAAAGGAACAGACCCTGTTTCTATAGAGTGTTTAAATATAAGGAATAGAGGCCAGTCTATCACATTACTTAACTCCCTCAATACCCGAGGGTGAATGCCATCAGGGCCTGGTGATTTCTCCATTTTCATAGAATCATAGAATCATAAAGTTGGAAGGGACCTCCTGGGCCATCTGGTCTAACCCACCGCTCAAAGCAGGATTCGCTAAATCATCCCAGTCAGATGTTTGTCCAGCCTCTTTTTGAAGACTTCCATTGAAGGAGAACTCACAACTTCTCTTGGCAGCCTGTTCCACTCATTGATCACTCTAACTGTCAAAAAGTTTTTTTCTAACATCTAATCTGTCTCTCCTCCCATTCAGTTTCATCCCATTGCTTCTAGTCTTTCCTTGTGCAAATGAGAATAACGATGATCCTTCTACAATGTGACAGCCCTTTAGATATTTGTAGACCGCTATTAAGTCTCCTCTCAGTCTTCTCTTTTGCAAACTAAACATTCCCAAATCCTGCAACCTTTCCTCATAAGACAGGGTTTGCAGACCGGTCACCATTCTGGTCGCTCTTTTCTGAACTTGCTCCAGTTTGTTGATGTCTTTTTTAAAATGTGGTGCCCAAAACTGGACACAATATTCCAGATGAGGTCTGACCAAAGAGGAGTAGAGGGAAATAATGACTTCACGTGATCTAGACTGTATGCTTCTGTTAATACATCCTAGAATTGCATTTGCCTTTTTTGCTGCTGCATCACACTGTTGACTCATATTCAGTCTGTGATCTATTAGTATACCCAAGTCTTTTTCACATGTGCTGTCACTTAGCCCTATTCCTCCCATTCTGTATATGCTTTTTTCTTTTTTATTGCCCAGATGTAGTACTTTGCATTTTTCCCTGTTAAAAACCATTCTGTTAGTTGCTGCCCACTTCCCCAGTTTATTTATATCTTTTTGAATCCTCTCTCTCTTCTCTAGTATTAGCTATCCCTCCTAGCTTTGTGTCATCAGCAAATTTAATCCGTTTACCCTCAATTCCTTCATCTAAATCGTTGATAAAGATGTTGAACAATACAGGGCCCAGGACAGAGCCCTGTGGTACCCCACTTGAGACAATCTTCCAACTGGATGTGCAGCCATTTACGACCACTCTTTGGGTCCGATCACTAAGCCAGTTATGAATCCACCTAACAGTTGCCTTGTCCATTCCATACTTAGTCATTTTTTCAATAAGGATTGTATGAGATACTTTGTCAAATGCTTTGCTGAAGTCAAGATATACTATATCTACAGCATTTCCTTGATCCACCCAATCAGTGATTCCGTCATAGAAGGAAATTAAGTTAGTCTGACATGACTTATTAGTTTCAAACCCATGCTGACTCTGTTTAATCACTTCATTCTTATCTAGGTATTGACATACATGTTGTTTAATAATTTGTTCAAAGATCTTTCCTGGTATAGAAGTCAGGCTCACCGGCCTATAGTTGCCTGGGTCCACCTTCTTCCCCTTTTTGAAGATAGGAACAACATTTGCTCTTCTCCAGTCTTCTGGGACTTCTCCTGTTCTCCAAGAATTTTCAAAGATTATGGAGAGGGGTTCAAAAATTTCTTCTTCTTCTTCCTTCAGTACTCTGGGGTGTAATTCATCTGGACCTGGAGACTTGAATTCATTTAGGTTAGCTAAGTGTTTCCTCACTATCTTTCTGTTTATAGATATCCTGGATTCTTCTATTCCCTTAATAGGACAGTGAAGAACAGTTGAGGTTACATTTCCTTTCTGAGAGAAAACAGATGCAAAATAGGAATTTAAAAGTTCGGCCTTCTCAACATCCTGTCTTACCATTTCATCATTTTCATCTTGCTAAGGCGGTTCTGCACTTCTTCCTGGGTTAGGCAGGTAATACTTAATGGGGAGTTTACATTATCACTCTGCATTTCCCCTGGCAAATCCTTTTCCTGTGTGAACACTGTTGAGAAAAAAGTATTTAAAACATTTGCATTTCCCACATCGCTCTCTATGATTTCACCCTCATTGTTCTTTAAAGGGCCGACACCATCAATTTTAATCATTTTACTGTTTATATAATTGAAGAATAGTTTGGGGTTTGTTTTACTTTCCTTAGCAATGAGTCTCTCAGTTTCCACTTTTGCTAAATGTATTTGTTTTTTACACATTTTATTTTTTTCTCTAACTTTTTAATGCTTCTTCATTGCCTTCTTGTTTTAGCTTCCTAAATGCCTTGTTCTTGTTATTTATTGCCCTTTTTACATCCTTATTTAGCCACATTGGTGTTCTCCTGCTCCTAGCCCTTTTATTTCTGTACGGTATGGCTAGCTCGCAGTGGGGGTGTAAAACTGATTTAAATATTTCCCGTTTATTTTCTGTGCTCCTATTTTTGAGGACATTGTCCCAATCAATTCGGGGAAGGTCCTCTCTAAGCTGATCAGACTTTGCTTTCCTGAAATTCAGCATTTTTGTGACCCCCTTCCAGGACACCTTACTGAAGAACAAATGAAATGGTGTTATATTGTGGTCACTGTTCCCTCGGTGCCATCGACTCGGACTTCTGTTATTCTATCTGGCCTGTGGCTTAACATCAAGTCCAGAAGGGCCGTCCGTCTAGTTGGGCCCTGCACAAGTGGTGACAGAGAAATATCCTTGGTCACTGACAGACATTGGTTTCCTTTCTGAGATCCGCAGGTTTCAGTTCCCAGTCTATGTCGGGGTAGTTGAAGTCCCCATAATAATCACCTCATTGGGATTTGCTGCTTTGTCTCTTTGTCTCAATAATACATTCTCAGTGGTTTCTGTTATATTTGGTGGCTTATAACAAACCCCTATGAGGATTTTATTACTTTTCCCTCCTTGTATCTCCACCCATAGAGACTCCACCTCTTCGTTTCCCTCTTGTATATCTTCTCTTAGTGTGGGCTTTATATATAGACAGACTCCGCCCCCTTTCCTTTTTTTACGATCCCTCCTAAACAAATCATGTCCTTGCATGTTAGTCGCCCAGTCATAGCTGTCGTCTAACCATGTCTCAGTTATTCCTACTATGTCGTATTTTTCCTCATCCATTACCAACTCCAGATCTTCAATCTTATTGGTCAGGCTCCTTGCGTTGGTCAGCATGCAGGAAAGAGGTTTTGCTTCCTTTTTCTTAGCTTCCTTCTGAGTGCCCTGTCTTGGGTCCTCTTTACCACATCTAGTATCCTTGATTAGTTTGTCCTTCTGCTGCATGTTCTTGTCTGCTGTTTTTCCTCCCATCCCCTCTTCTTCTAGTTTAAAGCCCTCCTGATGAGTGTGGCAAGTCTTCTGGCGAATGTGTGTTTCCCAGGTTTTGTGAAGTGTATCCCATCTCTTGCGAGAAGTCCATCGTAGAGGTAATTCACGCCATGGTCCAAGAATCCAAATCCTTGCTGCCTGCACCACCGTCGTAGCCAGTTGTTCACCTCTAGTATCCTATTCCATCTTTTGATGCCATGGCCATCGACTGGGAGGATTGATGAGAAAACAACCTGTACGTTCCGTTCCTTTATTTTCTTCCCCAGAATTTAAAAGTCTTCGCAGATAGTTGGTAGGTCATTTCTTGCCGTGTCGTTTGTGCCTACATGTATCAGTAGGAAAGGGTAGTCGTCCTTGGATTTGAGGATAGTTGGTATCCTGTTGGCCACATCCTTGATTTTTGCTCCTGGGAGGCAGCATACTTCTCGTACGGTTATGTCCGGCCTGCAGATAGTTGCCTCCATGCCTCTTAGTAGTGAGTCGCCCATCACTACCACGCTTCTTTTCTTTCCGGACGCACTGCTAGTTGCTCGTGAGTGTTTTTGAGTGTCATTTGTTTCCGCTTTTGTTGACAGAGTAACTTTTGTTGATAGTGTGTCTTCTCTTGTAGATACGGTATCATCCTGAGCTGGGCCATTTTCGTTCTCCAGCATGAGGGCTTCATATTGGTTGCTAAGCTGTGTGGATGGTGATGACCACTTGATCTATTTGCTTCTTTTCGTCACATGGCTCCACTTTTCAGCCTCTGTATCTGCTCTGAAGCTTTTCTCACTTTCCGTATCCTGAATGGTTGCTTCTGCTTCATCCAAGAAGTCCTCATGTTCTTTAATTACCTTCAATGTTGCTATTCTTTCTTCCAGTTCCTGCACCTTTTCCTCTAAGAGGGCAACAAGTTTGCACTTCTGACAGGTAAAGTTGAGTTTTTGGGCCGGAAGATCCGTAAACATGTAGCATGTGTTGCAGGTAGGTGACCATGTGGATTTTCTTCTCTTCCATATTGCTATTGCTGATGCAGCCTATGATGGGTGGAAACTCGCTCGCCGTTCGGTGTGCGGTTTTGCGGTGTCCTCAAACAGCGAGACTCGGCAAGTCCCAGCGATCGATCAACTTAAGGCGACTCTTCTCCTCTTCCCAGAATGCACCGGAAATATGCAGATGAGCTTCCTGCTTCTCCAATCCCTGGTGGGGGAGTAGTGGGAGGGGGAGGCACTGCACGGAGTTCGCTTATCATCAAATCCATGGGGGCTCTACAGTCAGAGGCACGATCCTTATTCAGTACAGTGCCTGCCAATCCTCTTATTAGACACTCAGCAGAGATAAGACGAGGGGAGCGAGAGAAGGGGAGAGAAGAAACCGCGCAGCGCCATCCTTCCCCCCTCCCATCAGAATGTAGTGTCCTTCACAGAATTCCGTAGCTCTTTAGACTTAATCAAAATCAATTTCTACAAAGAAAATTCAAAATCACCGGATTTCACTGTAAGCAGTGGCGTATCCAGGGGGGGGCAGCCGGGGCAGTTGCCCCGGGCGCAGCCAGCAGGGGGGCGCAGTCGGGCCGCCTAATGCAGTGGTCCGCAGTGTCTCCCCCCCGGCGGCTGCGCTCTGCCGCCCCCCATCCTGTGAGCCGGCTGTTCTCTGTGACGGCTGTCAAGCTGACAGCCGACGCAGAGAAGGAGGCCGCACCGGCTCCCAGGCAGCAATTGTACTGGCGTCTATACAGACGCCAGTACAATTAGCTCTGACCGCCGGGTCAGAGCGACGTCAGCAGCGTGATCATGTCATGTGATCACGCTGCTGACGTCACTCCCCGGCGCCCAGAGCAAACGCTGGTGGTAAGTGTGCTCCTCTGTGGAGCTGAAGAACCACCGAAGATGGGAGATGAGGGGGAGTTAATGAGTGGGGGGGTTATTGAGTGGGGATGGGGGTTAATGAGTCGGGGGGTTAATGAGTGGGGGTTAAAGTGTGGGGGTTAATGAGTGGGGGTTAATGAGTGGAGATGGGGTTTAATGTGGGGATGGGGGTTAATGAGTGGGGGGTTATTGAGTGGAGATGGGGGTTAATGTGGGGATGGGGGTTAAAGTGAGGGGGTTAATGTGGGGATGGGGGTTAATGAGTGGGGGGGTTAATGAGTGAAGATGGGGGTTAATGAGTGGGGGGTTAATGAGTGGGGATGGGGTTAATGAGATGGGGTTTAATGTGGGGATGGGGGTTAAAGTGAGGGGGATAATGTGGGGATGGGGGTTAATGAGTGGGGGTTAATGAGTGGAGATGGGGTTTAATGTGGGGATGGGGGTTAATGAGTGGGGGGTTATTGAGTGGAGATGGGGGTTAATGTGGGGATGGGGGTTAAAGTGAGGGGGTTAATGTGGGGATGGGGGTTAATGAGTGGGGGGTTAATGAGTGAAGATGGGGGTTAATGAGTGGGGGGTTAATGAGTGGGGATGGGGGTTAATGAGTCGGGGGGTTAATGAGTGGAGATGGGGTTTAATGTGGGGATGGGGGTTAAAGTGAGGGGGATAATGTGGGGATGGGGGTTAATGAGTGGGGGGTTATTGAGTGGAGATGGGGGTTAATGTGGGGATGGGGGTTAAAGTGAGGGGGTTAATGTGGGGATGGGGGTTAATGAGTGGGGGGGTTAATGAGTGAAGATGGGGGTTAATGAGTGGGGGGTTAATGAGTGGAGATGGGGGGTTAATGTAGAGATGGGGGTTAAAGTGTGGGGGTTAATGTGGGGATGGGGTTAATGAGTGGGGGGGGTTAATGTATGGGGGTTAATGAGTGGGGCGTTAATGAGTGTGGGGGTTAATGAGTGGCTATGGGGGTTAATGTGGGGATGGGAGTTAATAAGTGGGGGGGTTAATGTGAAGGGGGGTTAATGTATGGGGTTTAATGAGTGGAGATGGGGTTAATTAGTGGGGGTGGGGGTACATAATGTGTGGGGGGATTTGGGAGTGGGGATGGGGGATACTTAATGTGTGGGGGGATTTGGGAGTAGGGACAAGGGATTATTGAGTGGGGATGGGGGATACTTAATGTGTGGGGGGATTTGGAGTGGGGATGGGGGGTACTTAATGTGTGTGGTGGATTTGGAGCGGGGATGGTATTTAACGTGTGTGGGGAGATTTGAGGACACAAAATGAAGAGTATGTATGAGGGCATATATCAGGAAGCAGTATGGGGGATGGGTGCAGACAGTAAGGGGTGCGAACGGATGAATTTATGTGGGCACAGTATGGGGAGTGAGGGTGATGGGATGTGTGCAGACACAGTATGGGGAGTCGAGGATATGTGTGAGCAGACAGTATAGAGAGTGAGGGGGTAAATATATGAGGAGACAGTATGGTGAACAGGAGGATGATAGAGGGGACAGTATGAGGAGGGAGGGGAATAGTGTGAGGCGACAGTATATTGCAGACATTTTTATTTAGGAGCATTATAATGACACTTCTATCTTTAAGGGCGTCGTGTGAAGATTTGCTGCGGAACACCGGAGAAGATGGAAGTCTGCAGAGACGAGATGTGGATGAGAAAACTCATCATGGGGTCTGGACAAGAAGAAAAGGTGACTGACTGCAGAGACGACGTCATCTATAAGGTACCTGGATGTAAATGTTATTTGTGATACTGACTAATTCTCATGTTTTTATTTGTTAGGAACATTAAAGGGGTTGTCCAGGTTTGTGCTGAGTCTACAGTCATTCTATGTGACTGCAGACGTCTGAATTCTCACAGTGCTCACTGAACGCTGTTAGGATTCTCTCGTGCCGGTAATTTACATACATGCGGTCACATGCTGACTAGACATGTGTGGCCTCACTCAATGAAAATGAACAGAGCGAGGCCGGGCACGTCTAGTCGGAATGTGGCCAGAAGTATATAAATCACATACTTGTGCTGACATGACTGTACATCGGCAAGGGAGAATCCTAAAAGTGTGCAGTGCATTCGTTGTGAGAATTCAGAAGCTGCAATGTCAGGATTCAGCTCTGCAGCTTCCAGTGTCATCACACGGACACGTCACTCATGTGCGATTTTCATAGATGTGGTCTTGTGACAACGAGCTTCTCTTCCTGCTTTCAGTTTTTTACTGAACATTGAGAGCATTAGGGAGAGCAGCTCGTGGGTACATGGCTAAGTGTGTAAGTCACATATGTACTTTTTATTTGGGGGGGGGGGGCGCCGAACCAAATTCTTGCCCCGGGTGCCAGAAAGCCTAGATACGCCTCTGACTGTAAGAGCAGATAACTGTATAATGAGATTAACCATACCTTGCCCTTTTTCTGGCCAAATGCATTCAGGAACCTTTACAATGTAATGCCACATATAACACGAGCTATATCATTACTCAATTCATTCAGTCTCAGATGTAGATTTGAAATATCTATAACGCATCTGTCCGGGATTCCACCACAACTAGAAAGGTAACAAATCTCTTGACACAAAAATGATGTGTGATGATTCATTCATACGTGCTCATTCAGGGATTTGTTTTCTTTCACTTTTCTGCGGTCATTTGATTTTACAAAGAGAAGATAACATACAGTGGGGCAAAAAAAGTATTTAGTCAGTCAGCAATAGTGCAAGTTCCACCACTTAAAAAGATGAGAGGCGTCTGTAATTTACATCATAGGTAGACCTCAACTATGGGAGACAAACTGAGAAAAAAAAATCCAGAAAATCACATTGTCTGTTTTTTTTTTCATTTTATTTGCATATTATGGTGGAAAATAAGTATTTGGTCAGAAACAAGCAATCAAGATTTCTGGCTCTCACAGACCTGTAACTTCTTCTTTAAGAGTCTCCTCTTTCCTCCACTCATTACCTGTAGTAATGGCACCTGTTTAAACTTGTTATCAGTATAAAAAGACACCTGTGCACACCCTCAAACAGTCTGACTCCAAACTCCACTATGGTGAAGACCAAAGAGCTGTCAAAGGACACCAGAAACAAAATTGTAGCCCTGCACCAGGCTGGGAAGACTGAATCTGCAATAGCCAACCAGCTTGGAGTGAAGAAATCAACTGTGGGAGCAATAATTAGAAAATGGAAGACATACAAGACCACTGATAATCTCCCACGATCTGGTGCTCCACGCAAAATCCCACCCCGTGGGGTCAGAATGATCACAAGAACGGTGAGCAAAAATCCCAGAACCACGCGGGGGGACCTAGTGAATGAACTGCAGAGAGCTGGGACCAATGTAACAAGGCCTACCATAAGTAACACACCACGCCACCATGGACTCAGATCCTGCAGTGCCAGACGTGCCCCACTGCTTAAGCCTGTACATGTCCGGGCCCGTCTGAAGTTTGCTAGAGAGCATTTGGATGATCCAGAGGAGTTTTGGGAGAATGTCCTATGGTCTGATGAAACCAAACTGGAACTGTTTGGTAGAAACACAACTTGTCGTGTTTGGAGGAAAAAGAATACTGAGTTGCATCCCATCAAACACCATACCTACTGTAAAGCATGGTGGTGGAAACATCATGCTTTGGGGCTGTTTCTCTGCAAAGGGGCCAGGACGACTGATCCGGGTACATAAAAGAATGAATGGGGCCATGTATCGTGAGATTTTGAGTGCAAACCTCCTTCCATCAGCAAGGGCATTGATGATGAAACGTGGCTGGGTCTTTCAACATGACAATGATCCAAAGCACACCGCCAGGGCAACGAAGAAGTGGCTTCGTAAGAAGCATTTCAAGGTCCTGGAGTGACCTAGCCAGTCTCCAGATCTCAACCCTATAGAAAACCTTTGGAGGGAGTTGAAAGTCCGTGTTGCCAAGCGAAAAGCCAAAAACATCACTGCTCTAGAGGAGATCTGCATGGAGGAATGGGCCAACATACCAACAACAGTGTGTGGCAACCTTGTGAAGACTTACAGAAAACGTTTGACCTCTGTCATTGCCAACAAAGGATATACAGTCATATGTAAAAGTTTGGGCACCCCTATTAATGTTAACCTTTTTTCTTTATAACAATTTTGGTTTTTGCAACAGCTATTTCAGTTTCATATATCTAATAACTGATGAACTCAGTTATATTTCTGGATTCAAATGAGGTTTATTGTACTAACAGAAAATGTGCAATCTGCATTTAAACAAAATTTGACCGGTGCAAAAGTATGGGCACCCTTATCATTTTCTTGATTTGAACACTCCTAACTACTTTTTACTGACTTCTTGAAGCACTAAATTGGTTTTGTAACCTCATTAAGCTTTGAACTTCATAGCCAGGTGTATCAAATCATGAGAAAAGGTATTTAAGGTGGCCACTTGCAAGTAGTTCTCCTATTTGATTCTCCTATGAAGAGTGGCATCATGGGCTCCTCAAAACAACTCTCAAATGATCTGAAAACAAAGATTATTCAACATAGCTTTTCAGGGGAAGGATACAAAAAGTTGTCTCAGAGATTTAACCTGTCAGTTTCCACTGTGAGGAACATAGTAAGGAAATGGAAGAACACAGGTACAGTTCTTGTTAAGCCCAGAAGTGGCAGGCCAAGAAAACTATCAGAAAGGCAGAGAAGAAGAATGGTGAGAACAGTCAAGGACAATCCACAGACCAGCTCCAAAGACCGGCAGCATCATCTTGCTGCAGATGGTGTCACTGTGCATCGGTCAACAATACAGCGCACTTTGCACAAGGAGAAGCTGTATGGGAGAGTGATGCGAAAGAAGCCGTTTCTGCAAGCACGCCACAAACAGAGTCGCCTGAGGTTTGCAAAAGCACATTGGGACAAGCCAGTTACATTTTGGAAGAAGGTCCTGTGGACTGATGAAACAAAAATTGAGTTGTTTGGTCATACAAAAAGGCGTTATGCATGCGCTGTATTGTTGACCGATGCACAGTGACACCATCTGCAGCAAGATGATGCTGCCGGTCTTTGGAGGTGGTCTGTGGATTGTCCTTGACTGTTCTCACCATTCTTCTTCTCTGCCTTTCTGATATTTTTCTTGGCCTGTCACTTCTGGGCTTAACAAGAACTGTACCTGTGTTCTTCCATTTCCTTACTATGTTCCTCACAGTGGAAACTGACAGGTTAAATCTCTGAGACAACTTTTTGTATCCTTCCCCTGAAAAGCTATGTTGAATAATCTTTGTTTTCAGATCATTTGGGAGTTGTTTTGAGGAGCCCATGATGCCACTCTTCATAGGAGAATCAAATAGGAGAACTACTTGCAAGTGGCCACTTTAAATACCTTTTCTCATGATTTGATACACCTGGCTATGAAGTTCAAAGCTCAATGAGGTTACAAAACCAATTTAGTGCTTCAGGAAGTCAGTAAAAAGTAGTTAGGAGTGTTCAAATCAAGAAAATGATAAGGGTGCCCATACTTTTGCACCGGTCAAATTTTGTTTAAATGCAGATTGCACATTTTCTGTTAGTACAATAAACCTCATTTGAATCCAGAAATATAACTGAGTCCATCAGTTATTAGATATATAAAACTGAAATAGCTGTTGCAAAAACCAAAATTGTTATAAAGAAAAAAGGTTAACATTAATAGGGGTGCCCAAACTTTAACATATGACTGTATCACAAAGTATTGCGATGAAATTTTGTTTCTGACCAAATACTTATTTTCCACCATAATATGCAAATAAAATGAAAAAAAAACAGACAATGTGATTTTCTGGATTTTTTTTTCTCAGTTTGTCTCCCATAGTTGAGGTCTACCTATGATGTAAATTACAGACGCCTCTCATCTTTTTAAGTGGTGGAACTTGCACTATTGCTGACTGACTAAATACTTTTTTGCCCCACTGTATATCATAAACAGGAGGAGGAGGTGTGTATATATATATCATACATCTCCTTATCTCTATCACCTACCCGTCCTCTCCACAGTTCTGCACCGCCTTACATCTCCTTATCTCTATCACCTACCCGTCCTCTCCACAGATCTGCACCGCCTTACATCTCCTTATCTCTATCACCTACCCGTCCTCTCCACAGATCTGCACCGCCTTACATCTCCTTATCTCTATCACCTACCCGTCCTCTCCACAGTTCTGCACCGCCTTACATCTCCTTATCTCTAATACCTACCCGTCCTCTCCACAGTTCTGCACCGCCTTACATCTCCTTATCTCTATCACCTACCCGTCCTCTCCACAGATCTGCACCACCTTACATCTCCTTATCTCTATTACCTACCCGTCCTCTCCACAGATCTGCATCGCCTTACATCTCCTTATCTCTATCACCTACCCGTCCTCTCCACAGATCTGCACCGCCTTACATCTCCTTATCTCTATCACCTACCCGTCCTCTCCACAGTTCTGCACCGCCTTACATCTCCTTATCTCTATTACCTACCCGTCCTCTCCACAGATCTGCACCGCCTTACATCTCCTTATCTCTATTACCTACCCGTCCTCTCCACAGATCTGCACCTCCTTACATCTCCTTATCTCTATCACCTACCCGTCCTCTCCACAGATCTGCACCGCCTTACATCTCCTTATCTCTATTACCTACCCGTCCTCTCCACAGATCTGCACCTCCTTACATCTCCTTATCTCTATCACCTACCCGTCCTCTCCACAGATCTGCACCGCCTTACATCTCCTTATCTCTATCACCTACCCGTCCTCTCCACAGATCTGCACCTCCTTACATCTCCTTATCTCTATCACCTACCCGTCCTCTCCACAGATCTGCACCGCCTTACATCTCCTTATCTCTATCACCTACCCGTCCTCTCCACAGTTCTGCACCGCCTTACATCTCCTTATCTCTATTACCTACCCGTCCTCTCCACAGATCTGCACCGCCTTACATCTCCTTATCTCTATTACCTACCCGTCCTCTCCACAGATCTGCACCTCCTTACATCTCCTTATCTCTATCACCTACCCGTCCTCTCCACAGATCTGCACCGCCTTACATCTCCTTATCTCTATCACCTACCCGTCCTCTCCACAGTTCTGCACCGCCTTACATCTCCTTATCTCTATTACCTACCCGTCCTCTCCACAGATCTGCACCGCCTTACATCTCCTTATCTCTATTACCTACCCGTCCTCTCCACAGATCTGCACCTCCTTACATCTCCTTATCTCTATCACCTACCCGTCCTCTCCACAGATCTGCACCTCCTTACATCTCCTTATCTCTATTACCTACCCGTCCTCTCCACAGATCTGCACCTCCTTACATCTCCTTATCTCTATCACCTACCCGTCCTCTCCACAGATCTGCACCGCCTTACATCTCCTTATCTCTATTACCTACCCGTCCTCTCCACAGATCTGCACCGCCTTACATCTCCTTATCTCTATTACCTACCCGTCCTCTCCACAGATCTGCACCACCTTACATCTCCTTATCTCTATCACCTACCCGTCCTCTCCACAGATCTGCACCGCCTTACATCTCCTTATCTCTAATACCTACCCGTCCTCTCCACAGATCTGCACCTCCTTACATCTCCTTATCTCTATCACCTACCCGTCCTCTCCACAGTTCTGCACCGCCTTACATCTCCTTATCTCTATCACCTACCCGTCCTCTCCACAGATCTGCACCGCCTTACATCTCCTTATCTCTATCACCTACCCGTCCTCTCCACAGATCTGCACCGCCTTACATCTCCTTATCTCTAATACCTACCCGTCCTCTCCACAGATCTGCACCTCCTTACATCTCCTTATCTCTATCACCTACCCGTCCTCTCCACAGTTCTGCACCGCCTTACATCTCCTTATCTCTATCACCTACCCGTCCTCTCCACAGATCTGCACCGCCTTACATCTCCTTATCTCTAATACCTACCCGTCCTCTCCACAGATCTGCACCTCCTTACATCTCCTTATCTCTATCACCTACCCGTCCTCTCCACAGTTCTGCACCGCCTTACATCTCCTTATCTCTATCACCTACCCGTCCTCTCCACAGATCTGCACCGCCTTACATCTCCTTATCTCTAATACCTACCCGTCCTCTCCACAGATCTGCACCTCCTTACATCTCCTTATCTCTATCACCTACCCGTCCTCTCCACAGATCTGCACCTCCTTACATCTCCTTATCTCTATCACCTACCCGTCCTCTCCACAGATCTGCACCGCCTTACATCTCCTTATCTCTATCACCTACCCGTCCTCTCCACAGATCTGCACCTCCTTACATCTCCTTATCTCTATCACCTACCCGTCCTCTCCACAGATCTGCACCTCCTTACATCTCCTTATCTCTATTACCTACCCGTCCTCTCCACAGATCTGCACCACCTTACATCTCCTTATCTCTATTACCTACCCGTCCTCTCCACAGTTCTGCACCGCCTTACATCTCCTTATCTCTATCACCTACCCGTCCTCTCCACAGTTCTGCACCGCCTTACATCTCCTTATCTCTATTACCTACCCGTCCTCTCCACAGATCTGCACCTCCTTACATCTCCTTATCTCTATCACCTACCCGTCCTCTCCACAGATCTGCACCTCCTTACATCTCCTTATCTCTATTACCTACCCGTCCTCTCCACAGATCTGCACCGCCTTACATCTCCTTATCTCTAATACCTACCCGTCCTCTCCACAGATCTGCACCACCTTACATCTCCTTATCTCTATCACCTACCCGTCCTCTCCACAGATCTGCACCGCCTTACATCTCCTTATCTATATCACCTACCCGTCCTCTCCACAGATCTGCACCGCCTTACATCTCCTTATCTCTATTACCTACCCGTCCTCTCCACAGTTCTGCACCGCCTTACATCTCCTTATCTCTATTACCTACCCGTCCTCTCCACAGATCTGCACCGCCTTACATCTCCTTATCTCTAATACCTACCCGTCCTCTCCACAGATCTGCACCGCCTTACATCTCCTTATCTCTATCACCTACCCGTCCTCTCCACAGATCTGCACCGCCTTACATCTCCTTATCTCTATCACCTACCCGTCCTCTCCACAGATCTGCACCGCCTTACATCTCCTTATCTCTATCACCTACCCGTCCTCTCCACAGATCTGCACCGCCTTACATCTCCTTATCTATATCACCTACCCGTCCTCTCCACAGATCTGCACCGCCTTACATCTCCTTATCTCTATTACCTACCCGTCCTCTCCACAGATCTGCACCGCCTTACATCTCCTTATCTCTATCACCTACCCGTCCTCTCCACAGATCTGCATCGCCTTACATCTCCTTATCTCTATCACCTACCCGTCCTCTCCACAGTTCTGCACCACCTTACATCTCCTTATCTCTAATACCTACCCGTCCTCTCCACAGATCTGCACCACCTTACATCTCCTTATCTCTAATACCTACCCGTCCTCTCCACAGTTCTGCACCACCTTACATCTCCTTATCTCTAATACCTACCCGTCCTCTCCACAGATCTGCACCGCCTTACATCTCCTTATCTCTATCACCTACCCGTCCTCTCCACAGATCTGCACCGCCTTACATCTCCTTATCTCTATTACCTACCCGTCCTCTCCACAGATCTGCACCACCTTACATCTCCTTATCTCTAATACCTACCCGTCCTCTCCACAGATCTGCACCACCTTACATCTCCTTATCTCTAATACCTACCCGTCCTCTCCACAGATCTGCACCACCTTACATCTCCTTATCTATATCACCTACCCGTCCTCTCCACAGATCTGCACCGCCTTACATCTCCTTATCTCTATCACCTACCCGTCCTCTCCACAGATCTGCACCACCTTACATCTCCTTATCTCTAATACCTACCCGTCCTCTCCACAGATCTGCACCGCCTTACATCTCCTTATCTATATCACCTACCCGTCCTCTCCACAGATCTGCACCGCCTTACATCTCCTTATCTCTATTACCTACCCGTCCTCTCCACAGATCTGCACCGCCTTACATCTCCTTATCTCTATTACCTACCCGTCCTCTCCACAGATCTGCACCGCCTTACATCTCCTTATCTCTATCACCTACCCGTCCTCTCCACAGATCTGCATCGCCTTACATCTCCTTATCTCTATCACCTACCCGTCCTCTCCACAGTTCTGCACCACCTTACATCTCCTTATCTCTAATACCTACCCGTCCTCTCCACAGTTCTGCACCACCTTACATCTCCTTATCTCTAATACCTACCCGTCCTCTCCACAGATCTGCACCACCTTACATCTCCTTATCTCTATTACCTACCCGTCCTCTCCACAGTTCTGCACCGCCTTACATCTCCTTATCTCTATTACCTACCCGTCCTCTCCACAGATCTGCACCGCCTTACATCTCCTTATCTCTATTACCTACCCGTCCTCTCCACAGATCTGCACCGCCTTACATCTCCTTATCTCTATCACCTACCCGTCCTCTCCACAGATCTGCACCGCCTTACATCTCCTTATCTATATCACCTACCCGTCCTCTCCACAGATCTGCACCACCTTACATCTCCTTATCTCTAATACCTACCCGTCCTCTCCACAGTTCTGCACCACCTTACATCTCCTTATCTCTAATACCTACCCGTCCTCTCCACAGATCTGCACCGCCTTACATCTCCTTATCTCTATCACCTACCCGTCCTCTCCACAGATCTGCACCACCTTACATCTCCTTATCTCTAATACCTACCCGTCCTCTCCACAGTTCTGCACCACCTTACATCTCCTTATCTCTAATACCTACCCGTCCTCTCCACAGATCTGCACCGCCTTACATCTCCTTATCTCTATTACCTACCCGTCCTCTCCACAGATCTGCACCACCTTACATCTCCTTATCTCTAATACCTACCCGTCCTCTCCACAGATCTGCACCACCTTACATCTCCTTATCTCTACCACCTACCCGTCCTCTCCACAGATCTGCACCACCTTACATCTCCTTATCTCTATCACCTACCCGTCCTCTCCACAGATCTGCACCACCTTACATCTCCTTATCTCTACCACCTACCCGTCCTCTCCACAGATCTGCACCGCCTTACATCTCCTTATCTCTATCACCTACCCTTCCTCTCCACAGATCTGCACCACCTTACATCTCCTTATCTCTAATACCTACCCGTCCTCTCCACAGATCTGCACCGCCTTACATCTCCTTATCTCTATCACCTACCCGTCCTCTCCACAGATCTGCACCACCTTACATCTCCTTATCTCTAATACCTACCCGTCCTCTCCACAGATCTGCACCACCTTACATCTCCTTATCTCTAATACCTACCCGTCCTCTCCACAGTTCTGCACCACCTTACATCTCCTTATCTCTAATACCTACCCGTCCTCTCCACAGTTCTGCACCACCTTACATCTCCTTATCTCTAATACCTACCCGTCCTCTCCACAGATCTGCACCGCCTTACATCTCCTTATCTCTATCACCTACCCGTCCTCTCCACAGATCTGCACCACCTTACATCTCCTTATCTCTAATACCTACCCGTCCTCTCCACAGATCTGCACCACCTTACATCTCCTTATCTCTAATACCTACCCGTCCTCTCCACAGATCTGCACCACCTTACATCTCCTTATCTCTAATACCTACCCGTCCTCTCCACAGTTCTGCACCGCCTTACATCTCCTTATCTCTATTACCTACTCGTCCTCTCCACAGATCTGCACCGCCTTACATCTCCTTATCTCTAATACCTACCCGTCCTCTCCACAGATCTGCACCACCTTACATCTCCTTATCTCTATCACCTACCCGTCCTCTCCACAGATCTGCACCGCCTTACATCTCCTTATCTATATCACCTACCCGTCCTCTCCACAGATCTGCACCGCCTTACATCTCCTTATCTCTATTACCTACCCGTCCTCTCCACAGTTCTGCACCGCCTTACATCTCCTTATCTCTATTACCTACCCGTCCTCTCCACAGATCTGCACCGCCTTACATCTCCTTATCTCTATTACCTACCCGTCCTCTCCACAGATCTGCACCGCCTTACATCTCCTTATCTCTATTACCTACTCGTCCTCTCCACAGATCTGCACCGCCTTACATCTCCTTATCTCTATTACCTACCCGTCCTCTCCACAGTTCTGCACCGCCTTACATCTCCTTATCTCTATTACCTACCCGTCCTCTCCACAGATCTGCACCGCCTTACATCTCCTTATCTCTATTACCTACTCGTCCTCTCCACAGATCTGCACCGCCTTACATCTCCTTATCTCTATTACCTACCCGTCCTCTCCACAGTTCTGCACCGCCTTACATCTCCTTATCTCTATTACCTACCCGTCCTCTCCACAGATCTGCACCGCCTTACATCTCCTTATCTCTATTACCTACCCGTCCTCTCCACAGATCTGCACCGCCTTACATCTCCTTATCTCTATTACCTACTCGTCCTCTCCACAGATCTGCACCGCCTTACATCTCCTTATCTCTATTACCTACTCGTCCTCTCCACAGATCTGCACCGCCTTACATCTCCTTATCTCTATTACCTACCCATCCTCTCCACAGATCTGCACCGCCTTACATCTCCTTATCTCTATCACCTACCCGTCCTCTCCACAGATCTGCACCGCCTTACATCTCCTTATCTCTATTACCTACCCGTCCTCTCTACAGTTCTGCACCGCCTTACATCTCCTTATCTCTATCACCTACCCGTCCTCTCCACAGATCTGCACCGCCTTACATCTCCTTATCTCTATTACCTACCCATCCTCTCCACAGATCTGCACCGCCTTACATCTCCTTATCTCTATTACCTACCCGTCCTCTCCACAGATCTGCACCGCCTTACATCTCCTTATCTCTATTACCTACTCGTCCTCTCCACAGATCTGCACCGCCTTACATCTCCTTATCTCTATTACCTACCCGTCCTCTCCACAGATCTGCACCGCCTTACATCTCCTTATCTCTATTACCTACCCGTCCTCTCCACAGATCTGCACCGCCTTACATCTCCTTATCTCTAATACCTACTCGTCCTCTCCACAGATCTGCACCGCCTTACATCTCCTTATCTCTATTACCTACTCGTCCTCTCCACAGATCTGCACCGCCTTACATCTCCTTATCTCTATCACCTACCCGTCCTCTCCACAGATCTGCACCGCCTTACATCTCCTTATCTCTAATACCTACCCGTCCTCTCCACAGTTCTGCACCGCCTTACATCTCCTTATCTCTATTACCTACCCGTCCTCTCCACAGATCTGCACCGCCTTACATCTCCTTATCTCTATCACCTACCCGTCCTCTCCACAGATCTGCACCGCCTTACATCTCCTTATCTCTATTACCTACCCGTCCTCTCCACAGATCTGCACCGCCTTACATCTCCTTATCTCTATCACCTACCCGTCCTCTCCACAGATCTGCACCGCCTTACATCTCCTTATCTCTATCACCTACCCGTCCTCTCCACAGATCTGCACCGCCTTACATCTCCTTATCTCTATTACCTACCCGTCCTCTCCACAGATCTGCACCACCTTACATCTCCTTATCTCTATTACCTACTCGTCCTCTCCACAGATCTGCACCACCTTACATCTCCTTATCTCTATCACCTACCCGTCCTCTCCACAGATCTGCACCGCCTTACATCTCCTTATCTCTATCACCTACCCGTCCTCTCCACAGATCTGCACCGCCTTACATCTCCTTATCTCTATTACCTACTCGTCCTCTCCACAGATCTGCACCACCTTACATCTCCTTATCTCTATTACCTACCCGTCCTCTCCACAGATCTGCACCGCCTTACATCTCCTTATCTCTAATACCTACCCGTCCTCTCCACAGATCTGCACCGCCTTACATCTCCTTATCTCTATTACCTACTCGTCCTCTCCACAGATCTGCACCGCCTTACATCTCCTTATCTCTATTACCTACTCGTCCTCTCCACAGATCTGCACCGCCTTACATCTCCTTATCTCTATCACCTACCCGTCCTCTCCACAGATCTGCACCGCCTTACATCTCCTTATCTCTATTACCTACCCGTCCTCTCCACAGATCTGCACCGCCTTACATCTCCTTATCTCTATTACCTACCCGTCCGCTCCACAGATCTGCACCGCCTTACATCTCCTTATCTCTAATACCTACCCGTCCTCTCCACAGATCTGCACCGCCTTACATCTCCTTATCTCTATTACCTACCCGTCCGCTCCACAGATCTGCACCGCCTTACATCTCCTTATCTCTATCCCCTACCCGTCCTCTCCACAGATCTGCACCGCCTTACATCTCCTTATCTCTATCACCTACCCGTCATCTCCACAGTTCTGCACCTCCTTACATCTCCTTATCTCTATCACCTACCCGTCCTCTCCACAGATCTGCACCGCCTTACATCTCCTTATCTCTATCACCTACCCGTCCGCTCCACAGATCTGCACCGCCTTACATCTCCTTATCTCTATCACCTACCCGTCCTCTCCACAGATCTGCACCGCCTTACATCTCCTTATCTCTAATACCTACCCGTCCGCTCCACAGATCTGCACCGCCTTACATCTCCTTATCTCTATCACCTACCCGTCCTCTCCACAGATCTGCACCGCCTTACATCTCCTTATCTCTATTACCTACCCGTCCTCTCCACAGATCTGCACCGCCTTACATCTCCTTATCTCTATTACCTACCCTTCCTCTCCACAGATCTGCACCGCCTTACATCTCCTTATCTCTAATACCTACCCGTCCGCTCCACAGATCTGCACCGCCTTACATCTCCTTATCTCTATCACCTACCCGTCCTCTCCACAGATCTGCACCGCCTTACATCTCCTTATCTCTATTACCTACCCGTCCTCTCCACAGATCTGCACCGCCTTACATCTCCTTATCTCTATTACCTACCCGTCCTCTCCACAGATCTGCACCGCCTTACATCTCCTTATCTCTAATACCTACCCGTCCGCTCCACAGATCTGCACCGCCTTACATCTCCTTATCTCTATCACCTACCCGTCCTCTCCACAGTTCTGCACCGCCTTACATCTCCTTATCTCTATCACCTACCCGTCCTCTCCACAGATCTGCACCGCCTTACATCTCCTTATCTCTATTACCTACCCGTCCTCTCCACAGATCTGCACCGCCTTACATCTCCTTATCTCTATTACCTACCCGTCCTCTCCACAGATCTGCACCGCCTTACATCTACTTATCTCTAATACCTACCCGTCCGCTCCACAGATCTGCACCGCCTTACATCTCCTTATCTCTATCACCTACCCGTCCTCTCCACAGTTCTGCACCGCCTTACATCTCCTTATCTCTATCACCTACCCGTCCTCTCCACAGATCTGCACCGCCTTACATCTCCTTATCTCTATTACCTACCCGTCCTCTCCACAGATCTGCACCGCCTTACATCTCCTTATCTCTATTACCTACCCGTCCTCTCCACAGATCTGCACCGCCTTACATCTCCTTATCTCTAATACCTACCCGTCCGCTCCACAGATCTGCACCGCCTTACATCTCCTTATCTCTATCACCTACCCGTCCTCTCCACAGTTCTGCACCGCCTTACATCTCCTTATCTCTATCACCTACCCGTCCTCTCCACAGATCTGCACCGCCTTACATCTCCTTATCTCTAATACCTACCCGTCCGCTCCACAGATCTGCACCGCCTTACATCTCCTTATCTCTATCACCTACCCGTCCTCTCCACAGATCTGCACCGCCTTACATCTCCTTATCTCTAATACCTACCCGTCCGCTCCACAGATCTGCACCGCCTTACATCTCCTTATCTCTATTACCTACCCTTCCTCTCCACAGATCTGCACCGCCTTACATCTCCTTATCTCTAATACCTACCCGTCCGCTCCACAGATCTGCACCGCCTTACATCTCCTTATCTCTATTACCTACCCGTCCTCTCCACAGATCTGCACCGCCTTACATCTCCTTATCTCTATTACCTACCCGTCCTCTCCACAGATCTGCACCGCCTTACATCTCCTTATCTCTATTACCTACCCGTCCTCTCCACAGATCTGCACCGCCTTACATCTCCTTATCTCTATCACCTACCCGTCCTCTCCACAGTTCTGCACCGCCTTACATCTCCTTATCTCTATCACCTACCCGTCCTCTCCACAGATCTGCACCGCCTTACATCTCCTTATCTCTATTACCTACCCGTCCTCTCCACAGATCTGCACCGCCTTACATCTCCTTATCTCTATCACCTACCCGTCCTCTCCACAGATCTGCACCGCCTTACATCTCCTTATCTCTATTACCTACCCGTCCTCTCCACAGATCTGCACCGCCTTACATCTCCTTATCTCTATCACCTACTCGTCCTCTCCACAGATCTGCACCGCCTTACATCTCCTTATCTCTAATACCTACCCGTCCTCTCCACAGATCTGCACCGCCTTACATCTCCTTATCTCTATCACCTACCCGTCCTCTCCACAGATCTGCACCGCCTTACATCTCCTTATCTCTATCACCTACCCGTCCTCTCCACAGATCTGCACCGCCTTACATCTCCTTATCTCTATCACCTACCCGTCCTCTCCACAGATCTGCACCGCCTTACATCTCCTTATCTCTATCACCTACCCGTCCTCTCCACAGATCTGCACCGCCTTACATCTCCTTATCTCTATCACCTACCCGTCCTCTCCACAGTTCTGCACCGCCTTACATCTCCTTATCTCTATCACCTACCCGTCCTCTCCACAGATCTGCACCGCCTTACATCTCCTTATCTCTATCACCTACCCGTCCTCTCCACAGATCTGCACCGCCTTACATCTCCTTATCTCTATCACCTACCCGTCCTCTCCACAGATCTGCACCGCCTTACATCTCCTTATCTCTATCACCTACCCGTCCTCTCCACAGATCTGCACCGCCTTACATCTCCTTATCTCTATCACCTACCCTTCCTCTCCACAGATCTGCACCGCCTTACATCTCCTTATCTCTATCACCTACCCGTCCTCTCCACAGTTCTGCACCGCCTTACATCTCCTTATCTCTATCACCTACCCGTCCTCTCCACAGATCTGCACCGCCTTACATCTCCTTATCTCTATCACCTACCCGTCCTCTCCACAGTTCTGCACCGCCTTACATCTCCTTATCTCTATCACCTACCCGTCCTCTCCACAGTTCTGCACCGCCTTACATCTCCTTATCTCTATCACCTACCCGTCCTCTCCACAGATCTGCACCGCCTTACATCTCCTTATCTCTATCACCTACCCGTCCTCTCCACAGATCTGCACCGCCTTACATCTCCTTATCTCTATCACCTACCCGTCCTCTCCACAGTTCTGCACCG
The DNA here is from genome assembly GCF_039654945.1 of Dendrobates tinctorius. Classification (NCBI taxonomy): domain Eukaryota; kingdom Metazoa; phylum Chordata; class Amphibia; order Anura; family Dendrobatidae; genus Dendrobates; species Dendrobates tinctorius. The sequence goes on along the minus strand of NW_027361931.1, from coordinate 528,025 downwards.
CCTTACATCTCCTTATCTCTATCACCTACCCGTCCTCTCCACAGTTCTGCACCTCCTTACATCTCCTTATCTCTATCACCTACCCGTCCTCTCCACAGATCTGCACCGCCTTACATCTCCTTATCTCTATCACCTACCCGTCCTCTCCACAGATCTGCACCGCCTTACATCTCCTTATCTCTATCACCTACCCGTCCTCTCCACAGATCTGCACCGCCTTACATCTCCTTATCTCTATCACCTACCCGTCCTCTCCACAGATCTGCACCGCCTTACATCTCCTTATCTCTATCACCTACCCGTCCTCTCCACAGATCTGCACCGCCTTACATCTCCTTATCTCTATCACCTACCCGTCCTCTCCACAGATCTGCACCGCCTTACATCTCCTTATCTCTATCACCTACCCGTCCTCTCCACAGATCTGCACCGCCTTACATCTCCTTATCTCTATCACCTACCCGTCCTCTCCACAGTTCTGCACCGCCTTACATCTCCTTATCTCTATCACCTACCCGTCCTCTCCACAGATCTGCACCGCCTTACATCTCCTTATCTTAGTTCGGCATAATAAACTATAAGGAAAGATGGCAGTGATGAGGATTACCTCCAACATGGTTGTTCCCAACTTCTGACTGAAGAAACAGCTACTCCACCAAATGTCAGTGAGAATCCACTCCCAAATCCCGATCTGGTGTTATACACGGATGGTTCAAGATATGCTGATGAGTTTGGTAGATTCCACACGGGATACGCTGTTACCAGAGGACACTGTAGTGCACGCAGCTGTGCTCCCGCCCTCACAGTCAGCAGAACTCCAGGCTCTGTCTACTGCATGTACTTTGGCCAAGAACAGACGGGCTAATATATACACGGACTCACGGTATGCATTTGGTTTTGCTCATGATTTTGGGGCTCTATGGGCCAATCGAGGGTTTATTACTACTGCCGGAACCCCAGTGAAAAATGCTGAAGCTGTTAAAACCCTCATGGACTCGATCGAATTACCTACTCAGGTGGCCATTATCAAAGTTAAGGCGCACGGTCCTAGGACCAGTCCACAGACTGTTGGCAACGCATTTGCGGATATGCAAGCAAAAGCCGCCGCTCTCTTACCCGTTGAACCAACCATACCAACTATGGTGACCACACGCTCTCAGCGTAAACAGTTACAAGAAGCACTGACCCTACAAGAACCTGATGATCTACAACAGACTGAAGTTTTCTGTCGGACCCCGCGAGACCGCTTAATGACGATGCAGAGAATGTCTCCAAAGGAAGAGGTGAAGCAATGGAAGACTGATGGGGCACGTATGGATAATGGTCTCTGGAAAAAGGACCAACTTGTGTGTCTCCCTAAGCGGATGTACCCGGCTATTGTCACATGGGCACATGGACCTACACATCGAGGAAAGAATCAGGCCCTCACACTGGTGCAAAAATTCTACTGGGCCCCGGTTCTCCAGTTGGCCGGAAGCATTCCCTGTTACCAACATGACTGTAAAGACCACATCGAAGAAACTGGTGATGGAAGTTATATGCAGATATGGGGTTCCAGAAGTTGTTGAAAGTGACCAAGGCCCGGCCTTTTCTTCTCATGTGTACCAAAAAGTTCTGACAATGCTTGGATCCACTGTAGCCTTCCATACTCCGTACCACGCACAATCCAGTGGGAAAGTTGAGAGGCTGAACGGCATACTGAAGGGACAATTGACCAAAATGATGCAGGAGACTACGGCTCCATGGCCGGAGCTCCTACCCATTGTATTATATCACCTCTGTACTATCCCTATTACAAAACATGGCCTGTCCCCATATGAGATATTGTTTGGTGCTAGGCCCCCAGTTGCAAATTTCCAGCCTCAGCAGTTATCAGAAGAAACTGACCGTGCTGTTCAATGTGTTATTCAGCTTAGTAAAAATCTTGCTAACACCCATGTTCTAGTTTCTTCTTTTCTTCCAGATTCAGCAGAAACCGACACCTGCTATAACCTGAAGCCTGGTGATTTGGTAGTCGTGAAGAGGCATGTCAGGAAGCACGGACTAGAACCCTTGTATGACGGTCCCTATGAAGTCCTCCTCATCACCCAACAAGCCAATAGCAAATGAAGGGGACATAATGTTTTGGTTTTTCGCATTTTCCATATTATTATTATTGGTAGAAGTTAAAGTTAAAGTTAGAAGATATTCAAAGACTCAGAGATCAATACGATAAAGACAATGATCGTAATAAGGACAGTTGGTGGTCAGACACCTTCTCCTTTCTCAATCCAGCCAATTGGTTTAAGGGAATTGGGGGCTGGGTAGCTGTGATCTTACAGAGCTTGTTACACATTGCTGCCTGTATCCTTGTTGTATATGTGATACTAAAACTTGTTCTTTGGTGTATTCCTGTATGTATTAGGAAATTCTGCACTAAACCAGCTAATGATGATACCAAAGGTGTCGTTGCCCCTGCTCTTCTCTGCTCCAATCTCAAAAGGCTACATGATGAACATGTTGAAGCCAAGCACATGGCTACCATCAAAAGATCTCAACCACCGTCATCAAAAATTTTTATTCGTGAATTGCAGTATACAGGGGGGACGGGTGCGCCGCGGCAGCCATGACTGGTAACACGGCATCAGTCATGTGAAGACCAGTACCCCTCAAGCTGTTAGCTTGGGATAGCACCTCTGATGCTGCATGTTTAAAAAAATTTATCTAGGGGGATTGTGAAGGGTTAAAACTAAAGTCAGAGCTGAAGTTTCATTTTCTCCATTCTCTGAAGGTTTCGTTTCTCCATTTTTGTTGCTGTAAGATAAATTTTTGTAATTAGGATGAAAAAGTTCAGGCTGTCATGAAACCAGACTGTTCCCATCAGGTGCAAGATAAGGGACCCGGGGGTGTAGAACTCTGAAGAATACGCCACTATACTACTTTCTATGCTATTTGGATATGGACATATATGCAGTTTCCGGTTTTCTTGCAATATTATTGGCTTGTAAAGTGAAATGATGCTATTGGTAGTTGAGAACTTTGCATAATTAAACAAAATATTATAAAAGAAGTGACTAAAATAAAGGGGCTTAGTGATCTGCCTCGATCCTCCCGTACAGAGACCCCAGTCTCCGTGTGGTCATTCCCAGTTGCTAGCAACGCCTTGTGGATTAATTTAGAAATCACTGGATCAACCGTGAAGGGTTAATTTAGCCCTCCCTAAATAGCTACCTCGACACTGCGAGGGGGAGGATCACTTGTGAGCTCGTGTGAAGCTCAGTGATAGGGCTCATTCCCACTTGCGATGAAATCGGATTGAATTTCGGACCAATGTTATTCAATGATTGTGTCTCCCTCTTTCCTCATAGACTGTGAGCTTGCGAGCAGGGCCCTCCTTCCTCTTGTTATCTGTTATGATCTATGTGATTATTGTTATGCTGTAATGTCTCTCGTCTGTACAAATCCCCTCTGAAATGTAAAGTGCTGCGGAATATGTCGGCGCTATAGAAATAACATTATTATTATTATTATTATTGTGTCTTCATCTGCATTTTTTTCCAGCTCGGATCGGATCATGATCGGACTGGAGAAAAATCGCAGCATGCTGCAATTGTCATCGGTATTCGGAACGCATCTCGCAATACAAGTCAGTGGGTACGAGAAAAAAGTCGCATAGCACTCGGACCATGCGAGTGATGTCCAATTTTTATGCACCTGTGTCCTTTGAAAAGCCGGCAAGTCATATGCGGCTACAGTAAAATCACACTGGTAGCTTATAATGGAATAGATATACACACATAGAATACATATATACATGTCAGCGACACACACACATATACTGTATGTATTTATAATACATAGATAGAAGAAAAGGGGTAATAAAGCAGCCACGGTAAGGTAAAATCACAGCAGGAGCGGCCAGGAAAGAAGAGATGGTTTACATACAGTAAATACATACAGAATAGGTAGATCTATAAATGTGTGTGACAAATACAGTGTGTGCACAAATTACTGGACATGTATTTAATAAAGCATTATTTTGGGGGAAAAATGGCGTGGGCTCCCGCACAATTTTCGTAACCAGCAGAGGGAAAGCCGACGATTGGGGGCTGATGTTTATAGCCTATGAAGGGGTCATGCATATTTGCCCCCACAGCTAAGAACATCAGCTCTCAGCCACCCCAGAAAAGGCGCATCTCTAAGATGCATCAATTCTGGCCCTTAGCCTTGCTCATCCCACTTGCCCTGTAGCCGTGGCAAGTGTCGTAATAGTTATGGTGTTGATGTCACCTTTGTATTGTCATCGATCTACTGGCGCATGCTGAGAGCACAACCCCATCTGTGGACGTCGGGCCCTCAGTCCAGCCTCATGGAGTCAGTTTCTAACCGTTTGTGCAAACACATGCACATTTGTGGCCTGCTAGAGGTCATTTTGCAGGGCTCTGGCAGTGCTCCTGTTCCTCCTTGCACAAAGGCTGAGGTAGCGGTCCTGTTGTTGGATTGTTGCCCTCCTACGGCCCCCTCCACATCTCCTGGTGTACTGGACTGTCTTCTGGCAGCGCCTCCTGCCTCTGGACACTATGCTGACAAACAGCAAACCTTCTTGCCACAGCTCGCATTGATGTGCCATCCTGGATGAGCTGCACTACCTGAGTCACTCGAGAGGGTTGTAGAGTCTGTCTTATGCTACCACGAGTGTGAAAGCAGAACCAACATTCAAAAGTGACCAAAATGTCAGCCAGAAAGCATTGGCACTGAGATGTGGTCTGTGGTCCCCACCTGCAGAGCCACTCCTTTATTGAGGGTGTCTTGATGATTGCCAATAATTTCCATCTGTTGTCTGTTCCATTTGCACAACAGCATGTGACATTGATTATTAGTCAGTGTTGCTTCCTAAGTGGACCGTTTGATTTCACAGAAGTTTGATTTACTTGGAGTTATATTCTGTTGTTTAAGTGTTCCCTTTATTTTTTTGAGCAGTGTGTATATATATATATATATATATATATATATATATATATATATATATATATACACACATACATATAAATCAATAAAATCCTGGTGCTTAGGTGAGGAAAAAAGTGAGGACCACTCAACATGTGGGGACTAACTGAAAAAGAGGAGGAATGAGTCCTCTTAAAGTGCATATACAGTGCCTTGCGAAAGTATTCGGCCCCCTGGAACTTTTCAACAAGTGTGCAGCGACAACTAGACGAGGTGTGCAGCCACCACACACCGACACTACATGAGATGTGCAGCCACAACTAGACGAGGTGTGCAGCCACCACACACCAATACAGTTGTGGCCAAAAGTATTGACACCCCTGCAATTCTGTCAGATAATACTCCGTTTCTTCCAGAAAATGATTGCAAACACAAATTCTTTGTTATTATTATCTTCATTTAATTTGTCTTAAATGAAAAAACACAAAAAGAATTGTCCTAAAGCCAAATTGGATATAATTCCACACCAAACATAAAAAAGAGGGTGGACAAAAGTATTGGCGCTGTTGGAAACATCCTGTGATGCTTCTCTAATTTGTGTAATTAACAGAACCTGTAACTTACCTGTGGCACCTAACAGGTGTTGGTAATAACTAAATCACACTTGCAGCCAGTTGACATGGATTAAAGTTGGCTCAACCTCTGTCCTGTGTCCTTGTGTGTACCACATTGAGCATGGAGAAAAGAAAGAAGACCAAAGAACTGTCTGAGGACTTGAGAACCCAAATTGTGAGGAAGCATGAGCAATCTCAAAGCTACAAGTCCATCTCCAAAGACCTGAATGTTCCTGTGTCTACCGTGCGCAGTGTCATCAAGAAGTGTAAAGCCCATGGCACTGTGGCTAACCTCCCTAGATGTGGACGGAAAAGAAAAATTGACAAGAGATTTCAACGCAAGATTGTGCGGATGTTGGATAAAGAACCTCGACTAACATCCAAACAAGTTCAAGCTGCCCTGCAGTCCGAGGGTACAACAGTGTCAACCCGTACTATCCGTTGGCGTCTGAATGAAAAGGGACTGTATGGCAGGAGACCCAGGAAGACCCCACTTCTTACCCCGAGACATAAAAAAGCCAGGCTGGAGTTTGCCAAAACTTACCTGAAAAAGCCTAAAACATTTTGGAAGAATGTTCTCTGGTCAGATGAGACAAAAGTAGAGCTTTTAGGGCAAAAGCATCAACATAGAGTTTACAGGAGAAAAAAAGAGGCATTCAAAGAAAAGAACAAGGTCCCTACAGTCAAACATGGCGGAGGTTCCCTGATGTTTTGGGGTTGCTTTGCTGCCTCTGGCACTGGACTGCTTGAGCGTGTGCATGGCATTATGAAGTCTGAAGACTACCAACAAATTTTGCAGCATAATGTAGGGCCCAGTGTGAGAAAGCTGGGTCTCCCTCAGAGGTCATGGGTCTTCCAGCAGGACAATGACCCAAAACACACTTCAAAAAGCACTAGAAAATGGTTTGAGAGAAAGCACTGGAGACTTCTAAGGTGGCCAGCAATGAGACCAGACCTGAATCCCATAGAACACCTGTGGAGAGATCTAAAAATGGCAGTTTGGAGAAGGCACCCTTCAAATATCAGGGACCTGGAGCAGTTTGCCAAAGAAGAATGGTCTAAAATTCCAGCAGAGCATTGTAAGAAACTCATTGATGGTTACCGGAAGCGGTTGGTCGCAGTTATTTTGGCTAAAGGTTGTGCAACCAAGTATTAGGATGAGGGTGCCAATACTTTTGTCTGGCCCATTTTGGGAGTTTTGTGTGAAATGATCAATGTTTTGCTTTTTGCTTCATTCTCTTTTGTGTTTTTTCATTTAAGACAAATTAAATGAAGATAATACCAAAGAATTTGTGATTGCAATCATTTTCAGGAAGAAACTGAGAATTATCTGACAGAATTGCAGGGGTGTCAATACTTTTGGCCACAACTGTATGTCTATGTAGGAATAATGCAATGTCTTGCTGTGGACTCTCACCTGCCACGCTCTCCTCATCAGACGACAGGTGCAGCCCTTCCAGGAGAAGCGGAGTGTCCATGACCTGGAGGTCAGCCTTTCCATCCTCTGCAGGAGTCTGGGAGCCAGCTGGGAATGACGGGCTGCTCCTCACTTCCATGACACCAGGATGGGCTCCGGCTCTGCCACATTTTGGAGATGCTGCAGTTGTACAGAATCGGGTGTAGAGGTGCGAGTTCTGCAGGTCGCTGAGGAGCCAGCTGGGACTGTAATCACACAGGAGCCTGACTATCTCCCGCACTGTACCTGTAGTCACGGTCATCTGAAGGAGAGCGAGAAGATCCTGCAGCAGAAGCAGAAGCATGGGGTCATGACAGGAGGTGGAGGGGGCTCTGCTAATCCAACCCAGGCTGTCTAAATGCTGTCGGTGCTTTTATTCCTTCTTATACAGCTCTAGCAAAAATGAAGAGACCGCGGCACAATGTTCAGTTTCTCTGATTTTTCTCTGTATATTTTTGGGTAAAATGTAAATTGTTCTTTTATTCTATAAACTTCTGACATGTCTCCGAATTTCCAAGCAGTAAATTTTTTTTTTTTTCTGAAAAGGAGAAATGGTTGAAATAAAGAAAAAAAAAACAAAAAAACACAGTGCTTTCAGACCTCAAATAATGCTAAGAAAACAAGGTCATAATCATTTAGAAACCACAATACTAATGTTTTACCTCAGGAAGAGTTCAGAGATCAGTATTTTGTGGGATCCCCATGATTGTTAATCACAGCTTTCCTGCGTCTTGGCTGCTTCCCACGTCTCTCACACGGCTTTTGGGTGACCTTATGCCGCTCCTGGTACACATGTCAGCAGTTCTTCTTTGTCTGATGGCTTGTGACTCTCCATCTTCCTCCTGATGACATTCCAGAGGTTTTCAGTGGGGTTCAGGTCTGGAGATTGGGCGGCCATGGCAGGGATTTGATGTGAAGGTCTCTTAATTTTTGCCAGAGCTGTATTTTAGTAATTAATTCATTGATCCACAAAAAGACTAATAGCTAAAATGTATAGAAATAATTAGTGCCTACATGATGTGCACAGTGTCAGAGTAGTTCTCTAGTAAATGAATCATAGAATCGTAGAGTTGGAAGGGACCTCCTGGGCCATCTGGTCCAACCCCCTGCTCAAAGCAGGATTCGCTAAATCATCCCAGTCAGATGTCTGTCCGGCCTCTGAAGACTTCCATTGAAGGAGAACTCACCACTTCTCGTGGCAGCCTGTTCCACTCATTGATCACTCTAACTGTGAAAAAGTTTTTTCTAATATCTAATCTGTGTCTCCTCCCAAATGCTGCATTAATGTCCTGATGATTAGTATCCTGGGTAAAAACAGAGCCGACCTTCATTTATCCGGTTGCTGACGGAATCACTGATGTGCTGATATAGAAGCCTCAGGAGCCCGATCACACATATGCAGCCACTGAGCCAAAGTGTCATGCTGTGACTGTCTTCAGAAAGAAAGAAGGGCCTCAAGCTGTCCTTATCTCCCCTAACTATCCCTGTCCCAGGGGTACTCTTGAAGGTAGAGAGGCCCGAGTCTCCAACCTTACTCTGCTCCTGTAAAACCCTGATCTGTCCCCTCCCCCAACCCCATGAGGCCTAGGACAGAAATGTAAGGTACACAAGACGCAAAGACAAAACAGGGATAACAGAAAACCTCTATCATACAAAAGCACCAATCAACAATAGGGAGGAGGCTAAGGAGTGGACAGGGAAGAACAAATGGGAACAGGGATGTTAGGAACGGCGGAACGCACTAAATAAAATGAAAGTAAAGTGCGTTCGCTGCTCGGGGTCCACCATGCAGTAGGTGGTATAACTGATGCTAAGTGGTGGCAGACGAGCAATATGGCGGTATAATGCACACGGGTTAAACTTCACCCGGAGTGCACAGAGCGGCCTCTGTTCACACACAGAGGAGCCGCAACAAAAAACATACAAAAGACTGAACCTGTTAGTGACACAGGCCTCAGGTAGATGCACACACGGAATCGGGTCACAGGAGCAGGACCCAAGACAGAGGAGCTGCGTCCCTCTAGACCTACCGTGTGTGCGGCGTTGCTCCTGGGGACGCCAAGGAGGGCTGCAACTGCGGCGCAGGACACTGCCGCTCGACGACAAAGCAGAAAGCAAGCACGATGTCAGACGCTAGCGTAGCGGTACGGTGAGCACAGTGGCTTAAGGCTTGCCACTGACTGGCGCTGACTGCTGCACTAATTCCCTATCACCATGCGTAATATCAGAGGGAAGGGGTTTCAAATGAGTCAGTCATCAGAGTCACCATTCACACATAGCAGTATAGTCTATACCAGCGCATGGCGGAACGGCCATGCGCGCTTTTTATAGCCGTGCAGGAACTTCCAGATCTCCGAGATGGACCAATGAGATCTGGAACAGGACCTGAGCATATGGCTCCCGATCTCCAATGGGAGATCACCTCGTGAGCATGCCCAGTAGGAGCACAGAGGGACTTAGTCTCTGGAGCGGTCTGCTGCAAAGCAATCTCCTCTGCAGTAGAAAGACAGCAGGAGACTGCAGAATGTGAGGCTCTGGATTCCTGCAGAGCAGACGCAGAAACCTGACGCCTAACAAGGGACCAGTAGATAATCACACAAATGCTACAGAAAACCACAGAACACTACTACAACTCTACTCCAACCACTTAGCTTTAGCACACAGCACAGGAAGCTAAATCTTTCACTAGAAGGGACAAGAAGGTCTTAAATAGGAGGAGGTAATGACTGGATCAGAAGCAGCTGAAATGGAGCTGCATGATTCTGGCCAGCATACAACGGGTTGTTAACCTCTTTAGCACCAGAAGAAACTAAATCCATTTAATAAGGGACACAAATAACACCATCTCTAAAGAAGACCTACGATTCATTATCCGACGTGACCGCAAACTCCAGGTCTTCCAGGGGGACCTGACACCCTCGCGACCGTACTTCCCCCTTCTACGAGGGGGCCACTGTACCCTCAGGGCCGTATTTATCTGAATGGGCCGCAAGAAACAACCAAATTAGTTTACTGGCATAACCTTAGATGCCGGTACCCACATCCTCAGGACCATACCCCTTCCAGTGCACCAAGTATTATAATAAAGAACGGCGAACCATATGAGAATCCACAATTCTTTCCACCTGAAACTCCAAATTACCATCAACAATAATCAATGGCGGCGGCGATAAGGGGGATGGCTCCACAGGCGCTGCATATTTTTTGAGTAATGACCTGTGGAAAATCTTGTGGATTTTAAGTGGTGGAGGAAGCCCAAGACAATATTATATATAGTGTATGTATTATATATGGTATCTGGTGAATAATATTATAGCTGGTGTATTATATTATATACAGTATCTGGTGTATAATATATATGGTGTATTGTATTATATACGGTATCTGGTGTATAATATTATATATGGTGTATTGTATTATATATGGTATCTGGTGAATAATATTATATATGGTGTAATGTATTATATACAGTATCTGCTGTATAATATATATGGTGTATTGTATTATATACGGTATCTGGTGAATAATATTATAGCTGGTGTATTATATTATATACAGTATCTGCTGTATAATATATATGGTGTATTGTATTATATACGGTATCTGGTGTACAATATTATATATGGTGTATTGTATTATATACAGTATCTGGTGTATAATATATATGGTGTATTGTATTATATACGGTATCTGGTGTACAATATTATATATGGTGTATTGTATTATATACAGTATCTGCTGTATAATATATATGGTGTATTGTATTATATACGGTATCTGGTGTACAATATTATATATGGTGTATTGTATTATATACAGTATCTGCTGTATAATATATATGGTGTATTGTATTATATACGGTATCTGGTGTACAATATTATATATGGTGTATTGTATTATATACAGTATCTGGTATATAATATATATGGTGTATTGTATTATATACAGTATCTGGTGTATAATATTATATATGGTGTATTGTATTATATACGGTATCTGGTGTATAATATATATGGTGTAATGTATTATATACGGTATCTGGTGTATAATATTATATATGGTGTATTGTATTATATACGGTATCTGGTGTACAATATTATATATGGTGTATTGTATTATACACGGTATCTGGTGTATAATATTATATATGGTGTATTGTATTATATACGGTATCTGGTGTATAATAATATATATGGTGTATTGTATTATATACGGTATCTGGTGTATAATATTATATATGGTGTATTGTATTATATACGGTATCTGGTGTATAATAATATATATGGTGTATTGTATTATATACAGTATCTGGTGTATAATATTATATATGGTATATTGTATTATATACGGTATCTGGTGAACAATATTATATATGGTGTATTGTATTATATACAGTATCTGGTGTATAATATATATGGTGTAATGTATTATATACGGTATCTGGTGTATAATATATATGGTGTATTGTATTATATACGGTATCTGGTGTACAATATTATATATGGTGTATTGTATTATAACCAGTATCTGGTGTATAATATATATGGTGTATTGTATTATATACGGTATCTGGTGTACAATATTATATATGGTGTATTGTATTATATACAGTATCTGGTGTATAATATATATGGTGTAATGTATTATATACGGTATCTGGTGTATAATATATATGGTGTATTGTATTATATACCGTATCTGGTGTACAATATTATATATGGTGTATTGTATTATATACAGTATCTGGTGTATAATATATATGGTGTAATGTATTATATACAGTATCTGGTGTATAATATATATGGTGTATTGTATTATATACAGTATCTGGTGTATAATATTATATATGGTGTATTGTATTATATACAGTATCTGGTGTATAATATATATGGTGTATTGTATTATATACAGTATCTGGTGTATAATATATATGGTGTATTGTATTATATACGGTATCTGGTGTACAATATTATATATGGTGTATTGTATTATATACAGTATCTGCTGTATAATATATATGGTGTATTGTATTATATACGGTATCTGGTGTACAATATTATATATGGTGTATTGTATTATATACAGTATCTGGTATATAATATATATGGTGTATTGTATTATATACAGTATCTGGTGTATAATATTATATATGGTGTATTGTATTATATACGGTATCTGGTGTATAATATATATGGTGTAATGTATTATATACGGTATCTGGTGTATAATATTATATATGGTGTATTGTATTATATACGGTATCTGGTGTACAATATTATATATGGTGTATTGTATTATACACGGTATCTGGTGTATAATATTATATATGGTGTATTGTATTATATACGGTATCTGGTGTATAATAATATATATGGTGTATTGTATTATATACGGTATCTGGTGTATAATATTATATATGGTGTATTGTATTATATACGGTATCTGGTGTATAATAATATATATGGTGTATTGTATTATATACAGTATCTGGTGTATAATATTATATATGGTATATTGTATTATATACGGTATCTGGTGAACAATATTATATATGGTGTATTGTATTATATACAGTATCTGGTGTATAATATATATGGTGTAATGTATTATATACGGTATCTGGTGTATAATATATATGGTGTATTGTATTATATACGGTATCTGGTGTACAATATTATATATGGTGTATTGTATTATAACCAGTATCTGGTGTATAATATATATGGTGTATTGTATTATATACGGTATCTGGTGTACAATATTATATATGGTGTATTGTATTATATACAGTATCTGGTGTATAATATATATGGTGTAATGTATTATATACGGTATCTGGTGTATAATATATATGGTGTATTGTATTATATACCGTATCTGGTGTACAATATTATATATGGTGTATTGTATTATATACAGTATCTGGTGTATAATATATATGGTGTAATGTATTATATACAGTATCTGGTGTATAATATATATGGTGTATTGTATTATATACAGTATCTGGTGTATAATATTATATATGGTGTATTGTATTATATACAGTATCTGGTGTATAATATATATGGTGTATTGTATTATATACAGTATCTGGTGTATAATATATATGGTGTATTGTATTATATACGGTATCTGGTGTACAATATTATATATGGTGTATTGTATTATATACAGTATCTGGTGTATAATATATATGGTGTAATATATTATATACGGTATCTGGTGTATAATATATATGGTGTATTGTATTATATACGGTATCTGGTGTACAATATTATATATGGTGTATTGTATTATATACAGTATCTGGTGTATAATATATATGGTGTATTGTATTATATACAGTATCTGGTGTATAATATATATGGTGTATTGTATTATATACGGTATCTGGTGTACAATATTATATATGGTGTATTGTATTATATACAGTATCTGGTGTATAATATATATGGTGTAATGTATTATATACGGTATATGGTGTATAATATATATGGTGTATTGTATTATATACGGTATCTGGTGTACAATATTATATATGGTGTATTGTATTATATATGGTATATGGTGTATAATATTATATACGGTATCTGGTGTATAATATTATATATGGTGTATTGTATTATATATGGTATCTGGCGTATAATATTATATATGGTGTATTGTATTATATACGGTATCTGGTGTATAATATTATATATGGTGTATTGTATTATATACGGTATCTGGTGTACAATATTATGTATGGTGTATTGTATTATATATGGTATCTGGTGTATAATATTATATATGGTGTATTGTATTATATACGGTATATGGTGTATAATATTATATATGGTGTATTGTATTATATACGGTATCTGGTGTATAATATATATGGTGTATTGTATTATATTCGGTATCTGGTGTATAATATTATATATGGTGTATTGTATTATATATGGTATCTGGCGTATAATATTATATATGGTGTATTGTATTATATACGGTATCTGGTGTATAATATATATGGTGTATTGTATTATATACGGTATCTGGTGTATAATATATATGGTGTATTGTATTATATACGGTATCTGGTGTATAATATATATGGTGTATTGTATTATATACGGTATCTGGTGTATAATATATATGGTGTATTGTATTATATACGGTATCTGGTGTATAATATTATATATGGTGTATTGTATTATATACAGTATCTGGTGTATAATATATATGGTGTATTGTATTATATATGGTATCTGGTGTATAATATTATATATGGTGTATTGTATTATATATGGTATCTGGCGTATAATATTATATATGGTGTATTGTATTATATACGGTATCTGGTGTATAATATATATGGTCTATTGTATTATATACGGTATCTGGTGTATAATATATATGGTGTATTCTATTATATACGGTATCTGGTGTATAATATTATATATGGTGTATTGTATTATATACAGTATCTGGTGTATAATATATATGGTGTAATGTATTATATACGGTATCTGGTGTATAATATATATGGTGTATTGTATTATATACGGTATCTGGTGTATAATATTATATATGGTGCAATGTATTATATACGGTATCTGGTGTATAATATTATATATGGTGTATTGTATTATATACGGTATCTGGTGTATAATATATATGGTGTATTGTATTATATACGGTATCTGGTGTATAATCTTATATATGGTGTAATGTATTATATACAGTATCTGGCGTATAATATTATATATGGTGTATTGTATTATATACGGTATCTGGTGTATAATCTTATATATGGTGTAATGTATTATATATGGTATCTGGCGTATAATATTATATATGGTGCAATGTATTATATACGGTATCTGGCGTATAATATTATATATGGTGTATTGTATTATATACGGTATCTGGTGTACAATATTATATATGGTGTATTGTATTATATACGGTATCTGGCGTATAATCTTATATATGGTGTAATGTATTATATACAGTATCTGGCGTATAATATTATATATGGTGTATTGTATTATATACGGTATCTGGTGTATAATCTTATATATGGTGTAATGTATTATATATGGTATCTGGTGTATAATATTATATATGGTGTATTGTATTATATACGGTATCTGGTGTATAATATTATATATGGTGTATTGTATTATATACGGTATCTGGTGTATAATATCATATATGGTGTATTGTATTATATACGGTATCTGGTGTATAATATTATATATGGTGTATTGTATTATATACGGTATCTGGTGTATAATATTATATATGGTGTATTGTATTATATACGGTATCTGGTGTACAATATTATATATGGTGTATTGTATTATATATGGTATCTGGTGTATAATATTATATATGGTGCAATGTATTATATACGGTATCTGGTGTATAATCTTATATATGGTGTAATGTATTATATATGGTATCTGGTGTATAATATTATATATGGTGCAATGTATTATATACGGTATCTGGCGTATAATATTATATATGGTGTATTGTATTATATACGGTATCTGGTGTACAATATTATATATGGTGTATTGTATTATATACGGTATCTGGTGTATAATCTTATATATGGTGTAATGTATTATATATGGTATCTGGCGTATAATATTATATATGGTGCAATGTATTATATACGGTATCTGGCGTATAATATTATATATGGTGTATTGTATTATATACGGTATCTGGTGTACAATATTATATATGGTGTATTGTATTATATACGGTATCTGGTGTATAATCTTATATATGGTGTAATGTATTATATATGGTATCTGGTGTATAATATTATATATGGTGTATTGTATTATATACGGTATCTGGTGTATAATATATATGGTGTATTGTATTATATACGGTATCTGGCGTATAATATAATATATGGTGTAATGTATTATATACAGTATCTGGCGTATAATATTATATATGGTGTATTGTATTATATATCGGTATCTGGCGTATAATATTATATATTGTGTATTGTATTATATACGGTATCTGGCGTATAATATTATATATGGTGTATTGTATTATATACAGTATCTGGTGTATAATATTATATAAGGTGGAATGTATTATATACGGTATCTGGCGTATAATATTATATATGGTGTAATGTATTATATACAGTATCTGGTGTATAATATTATATATGGTGTATTGTATTATATATCGGTATCTGGCGTATAATATTATATATGGTGTATTGTATTATATATCGGTATCTGGCGTATATTATATATGGTGTATTGTATTATATACGGTATCTGGTGTATAATATATATGGTGTATTGTATTATATACAGTGTCTGGTGTATAATATTATACATGGTGTATTGTATTATATACGGTATCTGGTGTATAATATTATATATGGTGTATTGTATTATATACAGTATCTGGTGTATAATATATATGGTGTATTGTATTATATACGGTATCTGGTGTATAATATTATATATGGTGTAATGTATTATATACGGTATCTGTCGTATATTATATAAGGTGGAATGTATTATATACGGTATCTGGCGTATAATATTATATATGGTGTATTGTATTATATACGGTATCTGGTGTATATTATATATGATGTATTGTATTATATACGGTATCTGGTGTATAATATTATATATGGTGTATTATATACGGTATCTGGTGTATAATATTATATATGGTGTATTGTATTATATACGGTATCTGGTGTATAATATATATGGTGTATTGTATTATATACGGTATCTGGTGTATAATATTATATATGGTGTATTGTATTATATACGGTATCTGGCGTATAATATTATATATGGTGTATTGTATTATATACGGTATCTGGTGTATAATATTATATATGGTGCAATGTATTATATACGGTATCTGGCGTATAATATTATATATGGTGTATTGTATTATATACGGTATCTGGTGTACAATGTTATATACGGTGTATTGTATTATATACAGTATCTGGTGTATAATATATGGTATAATGTATTATATACGGTATCTGGTGTATAATATATATGGTGTATTGTTTTATATACGGTATCTGGTGTATAATATATATGGTGTAATGTATTATATACGGTATCTGGCGTATAATATTATATATGGTGTATTATAGACGGTATCTGGTGTATAATATTATATATGGTGTATTGTATTATATACGGTATCTGGAGTATAATATTATATATGGTGTATTGTATTATATACGGTATCTGGTGTATAATATTATATATGGTGTATTGTATTATATACGGTATCTGGTGTATAATATTATATATGGTGTATTGTATTATATACGGTATCTGTGTACAATGTTATATATGGTGTATTGTATTATATACGGTATCTGGTGTATAATATTATATATGGTGTATTGTATTATATACGGTATCTGGTGTATAATATTATATATGATGTATTGTATTATATACGGTATCTGGCGTATAATATTATATATGGTGTATTGTATTATATACGGTATCTGGTGTACAATGTTATATATGGTGTAATGTATTATATACGGTATCTGGCGTATAATATATATGGTGTATTGTATTATATACAGTATCTGGTGTATAATATTATATATGGTGTATTGTATTATATACGGTATCTGGTGTATAATATTATATATGGTGTATTGTATTATATACGGTATCTGGTGTATAATATTATATATGGTGTATTGTATTATATACGGTATCTGGTGTATAATATCATATATGGTGTATTGTATTATATACGGTATCTGGTGTATAATATTATATATGGTGTATTGTATTATATACAGTATCTGGTGTATAATATTATATATGGTGTATTGTATTATATACGGTATCTGGTTTATAATATTATATATGGTGTATTGTATTATATATGGTATCTGGTGTATAATATTATATATGGTGTATTGTATTATATACGGTATCTGGTGTATAATATTATATATGGTGTATTGTATTATATACGGTATCTGGTGTATAATATTATATATGGTGTATTGTATTATATACGGTATCTGGAGTATAATATTATATATGGTGTATTGTATTATATACGGTATCTGGTGTATAATATATATGGTGTAATGTATTATATACGGTATCTGGTGTATAATATATATGGTGTAATGTATTATATACGGTATCTGGCGTATAATATTATATATGGTGCAATGTATTATATACGGTATCTGGCGTATAATATTATATATGGTGCAATGTATTATATACGGTATCTGGCGTATAATATTATATATGGTGTATTGTATTATATACGGTATCTGGTGTATAATATATATGGTGTATTGTATTATATACGGTATCTGGTGTATAATATTATATATGGTGTATTGTATTATATACGGTATCTGGCGTATAATATTATATATGGTGTATTGTATTATATACGGTATCTGGTGTATAATATTATATATGGTGCAATGTATTATATACGGTATCTGGCGTATAATATTATATATGGTGTATTGTATTATATACGGTATCTGGTGTACAATGTTATATACGGTGTATTGTATTATATACAGTATCTGGTGTATAATATATGGTATAATGTATTATATACGGTATCTGGTGTATAATATATATGGTGTATTGTTTTATATACGGTATCTGGTGTATAATATTATATATGGTGCAATGTATTATATACGGTATCTGGCGAATATTATATATGATGTATTGTATTATATACGGTATCTGGTGTACAATGTTATATAAGGTGTATTGTATTATATACGGTATCTGGTGTATAATATATATGGTGTAATGTATTATATACGGTATCTGGCGTATAATATTATATATGGTGTATTATAGACGGTATCTGGTGTATAATATTATATATGGTGTATTGTATTATATACGGTATCTGGAGTATAATATTATATATGGTGTATTGTATTATATACGGTATCTGGTGTATAATATTATATATGGTGTATTGTATTATATACGGTATCTGGTGTATAATATTATATATGGTGTATTGTATTATATACGGTATCTGGCGTATAATATTATATATGATGTATTGTATTATATATGGTATCTGGCGTATAATATTATATATGGTGTATTGTATTATATACGGTATCTGTGTACAATGTTATATATGGTGTATTGTATTATATACGGTATCTGGTGTATAATATTATATATGGTGTATTGTATTATATACGGTATCTGGTGTATAATATTATATATGATGTATTGTATTATATACGGTATCTGGCGTATAATATTATATATGGTGTATTGTATTATATACGGTATCTGGTGTACAATGTTATATATGGTGTAATGTATTATATACGGTATCTGGCGTATAATATATATGGTGTATTGTATTATATACAGTATCTGGTGTATAATATTATATATGGTGTATTGTATTATATACGGTATCTGGTGTATAATATTATATATGGTGTATTGTATTATATACGGTATCTGGTGTATAATATTATATATGGTGTATTGTATTATATACGGTATCTGGTGTATAATATCATATATGGTGTATTGTATTATATACGGTATCTGGTGTATAATATTATATATGGTGTATTGTATTATATACAGTATCTGGTGTATAATATTATATATGGTGTATTGTATTATATACGGTATCTGGTTTATAATATTATATATGGTGTATTGTATTATATATGGTATCTGGTGTATAATATTATATATGGTGTATTGTATTATATACGGTATCTGGTGTATAATATTATATATGGTGTATTGTATTATATACGGTATCTGGTGTATAATATTATATATGGTGTATTGTATTATATACGGTATCTGGAGTATAATATTATATATGGTGTATTGTATTATATACGGTATCTGGTGTATAATATATATGGTGTAATGTATTATATACGGTATCTGGTGTATAATATATATGGTGTAATGTATTATATACGGTATCTGGCGTATAATATTATATATGGTGCAATGTATTATATACGGTATCTGGCGTATAATATTATATATGGTGCAATGTATTATATACGGTATCTGGCGTATAATATTATATATGGTGTATTGTATTATATACGGTATCTGGTGTATAATATTATATATGGTGTATTGTATTATATACGGTATCTGGTGTATAATATTATATATGGTGTAATGTATTATATACAGTACCTGGGGTATAATATTATATAAGGTGTATTTTATTATATACGGTATCTGGTGTATAATATTATATATGGTGTATTGTATTATATACGGTATCTGGCGAATATTATATATGGTGTATTGTATTATATACTGTATCTGGTGTATAATATATATGGTGTATTGTATTATATACGGTATCTGGTGTATAATATTATATATGGTTTAGTGTATTATATACGGTATCTGGTGTATAATATATATGGTGTATTGTATTATATACAGTACCTGGGGTATAATATTATATAAGGTGTTGTGACGAACAGCCCACGGCTGTTCGTCCACTTACGGGCGACGACTAACGGGGGTCCCGCTGCCACCAAAACGCGACGGACAGCGGACCCTGTGTCACCACTATGTCACAATCCCACCACTGACACCGGTGTATCAGCGGACGGAGGGACGTGACACAATGCCGGCACACGGCTATCACAGGCGCAGTGGGGCTTATCTTAGTTATCCCACCACTGGCACCATGTGACAAAAATATCCAGCAAGCTAATCTCGCTCTACAATTTGCCGCAGGGGGAGTTTAATTTGGATGCCCCACCACTGCTATCAATCTTCCAAGTACTGCGGGGATTTGTGTATATCCCACTTTCTCAGTTCCACCTTGGAACTCGCAGCTCTCCGGCGCCCCCCTTACCCTCAGGTCAGTCAGGGAACTGCACCTAGGATAATTGGTCGCCGGACGGGCTGCCTGTTGTGAACCGGCAATTAGGCTTCTGCAGTAAGGGAAGTATCAATGCTGTGGCTGCAGACCCTTATTCAGCAATATAAGACCCTTCTAGACTGCCAGCAAGCCGCAATAGCCGTGCACAACGCGCTGCCACCAGTCACGGTTACTTAATTCACAGTGTTAAATTAAGAGGGTCCGTGGCAAACCCTTTGAATTAGTAGCGATTATCTAACAAAGGCGTATAGTTCGATTCTTAGAGCATGGAGACAGATCTAAATAATTTCATTTATTTTCCGAAAGAGGACAGTGATTACAGATAAAAGTTGCTATAAAATTGAGACATAAAATATGTACAGTACAGATATAAAATAAAAGTGGAGAAAACAAAGAGATTACACTCACAGTTCCATATTGTTCCTTAGGCAGACCATGTGGCTTTAACCCCTTCATGACCAAGCCTATTTTGACCTTAATGACCAGGCCATTTTTTGCAATTCTGACCAGTGTCCCTTTATGAGGTAATAACTCAGGAACGCTTCAACGGATCCTAGCGATTCTGAGATTGTTTTTTCGTGACATATTGGGCTTCATGTTAGTGGTAAATTTAGGTTGATAATTTTTGCGTTTATTTGTCAAAAAATCAGAAATTTGGTGAAAATTTAGAAAATTTTGCGATTTTCAAATTATGAATTTTTATTCTGTTAAACCAGAGAGTTATGTGACACAAAATAGTTAATAAATAACATTTCCCATATGTCTACTTTACATCAGCACAATTTTGGAAACAAAATATTTTTTTGTTAGGAAGTTATAAGGGTTAAAAGTTGACCAGCGATTTCTCATTTTTACAATAAAATTTACAAAACCATTTTTTTAGGGACCACCTCACATTTGAAGTCACTTTGAGGGGTCTATATGGCAGAAAATACCCAAAAGTTACACCATTCTAAAAACTGCACCCCTCAAGCTACTCAAAACTACATTCAAGAAGATTATTAACCCTTCAGGTGTTTCACAGGAACTAAAGCAATGTGGAAAGAAAAAAATGGACATTTTAATTTTTCCAACAAAAATTTTCTTTTAGCATCAATTTTTTCATTTTCACATGGGAAACAGGATAAAATGGATGCTAAAATTTGTTGGGCAATTTCTCCGGAGTACAACGATACCTCATATGTGGTCATAAACCACTGTTTGGGCTCACGGCACGGCTCAGAAGGGAAGGAGCGCCATTTGACTTTTTGAATGGAAAATATGCTGGAATATTTAGCGGTTGCCATGTCGTGTTTGGAGAGCCCCTGTGTGCATAAACATTGGAGCTCCTCCACAAGTGACCCCATTTTGGAAACTAGACCCCCCAAGGAACTTATCTAGATGCATAGTGATCACTTTGAACCCCCAGGTACTTCACAAATTGATCTGTAAAAAAAAAAAAATACTTTTTTTTCACAAAAATTTTCTTTTAGCCTCAGTTTTTTCATTTTCACATGGGCAACAGGATAAAATGGATCCTAAAATTTGTTGAGCAATTTCTCCTGAGTGCACAGATACCTCATATGTGGTCATAAACCACTGTTTGGGTGCACGGCATGGCCCGGAAGGCAAGGAGCACCATTTGACTTTTTGAATGGAAAGTTGGCTCCAATCGTTATCGGACACCATGTCGCATTTGGAGAGCCCCTGTGCACCTAAACATTGGAGCTCCCCCACAAGTGACCCCATTTTGGAAACTAGACCCCCTAAGGAACTTATCTAGACGTGTAGGGAGCACTTTGAACCCCCAAGTGCTTCACAAAAGTTTATAACACAGAGCAGTGAAAATAAAAAATAATATTTTTTCCTCAAAAATGATTTTTAGCACACTATTTTTAATTTTCACAAGGCTAACAGGAGAAATTGGACCACAAGTCTTGTTGTCCAGTTTGTCCTGAGTACGCTGGTACCCCATATGTGGGGGGGAACCACTGTTTGGGCACACGGCAGGGCTCAGAAGGGAAGGAGCGCCATTTGACTTTTTGAAATGCAAATTACTTCCAATCGTTAGCGGACACCATGTTGTGTTTGGAGAGCCCCTGTGTGCCTAAACATTGGAGCTCCCCCACAAATGACCCCATTTTGGAAACTAGACCCCCTAAGGAACTTATCTAGATGTGTAGTGAGCACCTTGAACCCTCAAGTGCTTCACAAAAGTTTATGACGCAGAGCCGTGAAAATAAAAAAAAAATTTTTTCCCTCAAAAAATTATTTTTTAGTGCGCAATTTTTTATTTTCACAAGGGTACCAGGATAAATTAGACCCCAAAATTTGTTGTCCAGTTTGTCCTGAGTACGCTGGTACCCCACATGTGGGGGGGAACCACTGTTTGGGCACACGTCGGGGCTCGGAAGGGAAGTAGTGACATTTTGAAATGCTGACTTTGATGGAATGGTCTGCGGGTGTCATGTTACATTTGCAGAGCCCCTGATGTACCTAAACTGTGGAACCCCCCCACAAGTGACCCCATTTTGGAGACTAGACCCCCCAAGGAACTTATCTAGATGTGTGGTGAGCACCTTGAACCCCCAAGTGCTTCACAGAAGTTTATAACGCAGAGCCGTGAAAATAAAAAATATTTTTTTTTCCACAAAAAAAAAATGATTTTTAGCCAGCAATTTTTTTTTCACAGGGGTAGCAGGATAAATTGGCCCCAAAAGTTGTTGTCCAGTTTGTCCTGAGTACGCTGACACCCCATATGTGGGTGGGGACCACTGTTTGGGTACACGTCGGGGCTCGGAAGGGAAGTAGTGACATTATGAAATGCTGACTTTGATGGAATGGTCTGCGGGCATCATGTTACATTTGCAGAACCCCTGATGTACCTAAACTGTGGAACCCCCCACAAGTGACCCCATTTTGGAAACTAGACCCCCTAAGGAACTTATCTAGATGTGTGGTGAGCACCTTGAACCCCCAAGTGCTTCACAGAAGTTTATAACGCAGAGCAGTGAAAATAAAAAAATATTTTTTTTTCCTAAAAAAAAATGATTTTTAGCTAGCAATTTTTTTTTTCACAAGGGTAGCAGGATAAATTGGACCCCAAAAGTTGTTGTCCAGTTTGTCCTGAGTACGCTGATACCCCATATGTGGGGGATGACCACTGTTTGGGTACACGTCGGGGCTCGGAAGGGAAGTAGTGACCTTATGAAATGCTGACTTTGATGGAATGGTCTGCGGGCATCATGTTACATTTGCAGAACCCCTGATGTACCTAAACTGTGGAACCCCCCCACAAGTGACCCCATTTTGGAAACTAGACCCCCTAAGGAACTTATCTAGATGTGTGGTGAGCACCTTGAACCCCCAAGTGCTTCACAGAAGTTTATAACGCAGAGACGTGAAAATAAAAAATATTTTTTTTTCCCCCAAAAAAATGATTTTTAGCCAGCAATTTTTTTTTTCACAAGGGTAGCAGGATAAATTGGACCCCAAAAGTTGTTGTACAGTTTGTCCTGAGTACGCTGGTGCCCCATATATGGGGGGGAACTATTGTTTGGGCACACGTAAGGGCTCGGAATGGAAGTAGTGGCGTTTTGAAATGCAGACTTTGATGGAATGGTCTGCGGTCGTCATTACGTTTGCAGAGCCCCTGATGTGCCTAAACAATAGAAACCCCCCACAAGTGACCCCATTTTGGAAACTAGACCTCCCAAGTAACTTATCTAGATGCCTGGTGAGCACTTTGGACCCCCAAGTGCTTCACAGAAGTTTATAACGCAGAGACGTGAAAATTAAAAAAAAAATTTTTTACACAAAAATATTTTTTTAGCCCCCAATTTTTTATTTTCCCAAGGGTACCAGGAGAAATTAGACCTCCAAAGTTGTTGTGCAATTTTTCCTGAGTACGCTGATACCCCATATGTTGGGGTAAACCACTGTTTGGGCACACGTCGGGGCTTGGAAGGCAGGAAGCACCGTTTAACTTTTTGAACGCAAAATTGGCTGGAATCAATGGTTGCACCATGTCGCGTTTGGTGACCCCCTGATGTGCCTAAACAGTGGAAACCCCTCAATTCTAACTCCAGCCCTAACCCCAACACACCCCTAACCACAGCCCTAACCCCAACACATCCCTAACCCAAATTCCAACCCTAACCATAACCCTAACCCCAACAGACCCCGAACCCTAATCCCAACCCTAACCATAACCCTAACCACAAGCCTAACCCTAATTCCAACCCTAACCCTAATTCCAACCCTAAGCCTAATTCCAACCCTAACCCTTTCCAACCCTAACCCTCTTTCCAACCCTAACCCTCTTTCCAACCCTAACCCTCTTTCCAACCCTAACCCTAACCCTCTTTTCAACCCTAACCCTCTTTTCAACCCTAACCCTAACCCTCTTTTCAACCCTAACCCTAACCCTAACCCTCTTTTCAACCCTAACCCTAACCCTCTTTTCAACCCTAACCCTAACCCTCTTTTCATAACCCTAACCCTAACCCTAATGGAAAAAAAAAAATAAAAATATTATCTTTATTTTATTAGTTCTGCCTACCTATGGGGGTGATAATCGGGGGGTTTATTTACTTTTTCTTTCATTTTGATCACTGTGAGAGTGATCAAAATGAAAGAATGGAATCTGCAGTCGGCAGATTCGGGCGGGCGCCCATCATCCGGACCCGAGGGACACCGGGAGGGACGGGGGGACACCGGAGGTACCGGGGGGGGGTGAGGGGGGGATCGGAGGCTGGCGGGGAGCAGAGGGAATGGGAGGGGGGCAGATGATGACAGCGGCGGCAGATCGCCGCTGTCATTCAGTTGCGGGGGGGCGATTGCCGGTGGGGGGGGGTGGAATTGGTGTCTCCAGCCATGTCCGATGCTACAGCAGCGTCAGACATGGCTGGATTGTAATATTTCATCAATTTTCATTGATGAAATATTACTATCGCTCTGATTGGCTGTTTCACTTTTAACAGCCAATCAGAGCGATCGTAGCCACGTGGGGGCGAAGCCACGCCCCCTGTGGTGAATTACAAAGCCCCCTGTATCTGCGGGTCGGGTGACCTTTCAGTGACCCCGGTCACCCGACCCGCAGGGGGGCTTTGAAGTCATGACGCCACATAGGCGTCACTGGTCAGATTTGAACCAGGTTTCATGACGCCTACGTGGCGTCATTGGTCGTGAAGGGGTTAAGGTGGGTGGAGGCGGAGCTGCACTTCTCCGCTCATCTGAGTTCTTGTCAGCACGGACTCTGCAGCTGTTCTGTGCTGGTTTGCCCAGGGAAGGCCTTATAGGCTTTGCTTTGTGACATCACGGAGAGATGCATTCTGGGTTGATCCCTCCTCTCTCATCCGAGTTATGTTTTGGCTACAAAACTTAGATTAGCTATAACTTTATGGGAGAAGCTGGTATGGACTCATCAGTGGTATCATGTTACCCAGCGTAATGAGCCTATCAAGAAAACATCAAACATCTATGCGATATGACCGTCCATTTGGGCGCAAATCATATCTCAGGTTCTGGACAGGGTAGAACTTCGAAACATACGCGGTCTCGAAGCTGGGACCGCTCAGGTTACAAAAATATGATTTTCATATCTCTAGGGTATTTGGTTCTTATGGTATAGTCTCTCATAGTTTTATTCGTTTCAAACAAAGAAGTTTTTCCCGCTCTGAAGAGGAGAGAAGGCAAATGGTGTGAGGAAGATGGTCTAGCTAATTAACATTCCTGCTCTTCCAGAGGAAGTGGCAGGGTTGATAAAACCTGGGGGGAAGGAATTCCTACTACTGACAGTTTACAATGTCCTAGGATGGAGGATTTGTAGCACATTCCAACAGAAAACATATCTTGCAGACATTGTACATCACAGGTGTATTTTATTATATACGGTATCTGGTGTATAATATTATATATGGTGTATTGTATTATATACGGTATCTGGCGAATATTATATATGGTGTATTGTATTATATACTGTATCTGGTGTATAATATATATGGTGTATTGTATTATATACGGTATCTGGAGAATAATATCATATATGGTGTACTGCATTATATACGGTATCTGGTGTATAATATTATATATGGTGTATTATATTATATCCGGTATCTGGTGTATAATATTATATATGGTTTAGTGTATTATATACGGTATCTGGCGAATATTATATATGGTGTATTGTATTATATACGGTATCTGGAGAATAATATCATATATGGTGTATTGTATTATATACGGTATTTGGACTATATTATATATGGTGTATTGTATTATATACGGTATCTGGTGTATAATATATATGGTGTAATGTATTATATACAGTATCTGGTGTATAATATATATGGTGTATTGTATTATATACGGTATCTGGCGTATAATATTATATATGGTGTATTGTATTATATACGGTATCTGGTGTATAATATTATATATGGTGTAATGTATTATATACAGTATCTGGTGTATAATATATATGGTGTATTGTATTATATACGGTATCTGGTGTATAATATTATATATGGTGTATTGTATTATATACGGTATTTGGACTATATTATATATGGTGTATTGTATTATATACGGTATCTGGTGTATAATATATATGGTGTAATGTATTATATACAGTATCTGGTGTATAATATATATGGTGTATTGTATTATATACGGTATCTGGTGTATAATATTATATATGGTGTATTGTATTATATACGGTATCTGGTGTATAATATCATATATGGTGCATTGTATTATATACGGTACCTGGTTTATAATATTATATATGGTGTATTGTATTATATACGGTATCTGGTGTATAATATTATATATGGTTAATGTATTATATACGGTATCTGGTGTATAATATTATATATGGTGTATTGTATTATATATGGTATCTGGTTTATAATATTATATATGGTGTATTGTATTATATACGGTATCTGGTGTATAATATCATATATGGTGCATTGTATTATATACGGTACCTGGTTTATAATATTATATATGGTGTATTGTATTATATACGGTATCTGGTGTATAATATTATATATGGTTAATGTATTATATACGGTATCTGGTGTATAATATTATATATGGTGTATTGTATTATATATGGTATCTGGTTTATAATATTATATATGGTGTATTGTACTATATACAGTATCTGGTGTATAATACTATATATGGTTAATGTATTATATACGGTATCTGGTGTATAATATTAAATATGATGTAATGTATTATATACAGTATCTGGTGTATAATATTATATATGGTGTATTGTATTATATACGGTATCTGGTGTATAATATATATGGTGTATTGTATTATATACAGTATCTGGCGTATAATATTATATATCGTGTATTGTATTATATACGGTATCTGGCGTATAATATTATATATGATGTATTGTATTATATATGGTATCTGTTGTATAATATCATATATGGTGCATTGTATTATATACGGTACCTGGTTTATAATATTATATATGGTTAATGTATTATATACGGTATCTGGTGTATAATATTAAATATGATGTAATGTATTATATACAGTATCTGGTGTATAATATTATATATGGTGTAATGTATTATATACAGTATCTGGTGTATAATATTATATATGGTGTATTGTATTATATATGGTATCTGGTGTATAATATATGTGGTGTATTGTATTATCTACGGTATCTGGTGTATAATATTATATGTGGTGTATTTTATTATATACGGTATCTGGTGTATGTTATATATGGTGTAGTGTATTATATACAGTATCTGGCGTATACCATTATATATGGTGTATTATATACGGTATGTGGTGAATAATATTATATATGGTGTATTGTATTATATACGGTATCTGGCGTATAATATTATATATGGTTAATGTATTATATACGGTATCTGGTGTATAATATTATATATGGAGTAATGTATTATGTACGGTATGTGGCGTATAAAATTATATATGGTGTATTGTATTATATACGGTATCTGGTGTATAATATTATATATGGTGTATTGTATTATATACGGTATCTGGCGTATAATATTATATATGGTGTATTGTATTATATACGGTATCTGGTGTATAATAATATATATGGTGTATTGTATTATATACGGTATCTGGCGTATAATATTATATATGGTGTATTGTATTATGTACAGTATGTGTGTATAATATTACATATGGTGTATTGTATTATATACGGTATCTGGTGTATAATATTATATATGGTGTATTGTATTATATACGGTATCTGGTGTATAATATTATATATGGTGTATTGTATTATGTACGGTATGTGGTGTATAATATTATATATGGTGTATTGTACTATATACGGTATCTGGCGTATAATATTATATATGGTGTAATGTATTATATACGGTATCTGGTGTATAATATTATATATGGTGTATTGTATTATATACGGTATCTGGCGTATAATATATATGGTGTATTGTATTATATACGGTATCTGGTGTATAATATTATATATGGTGTATTGTATTATATACGGTATCTGGTGTATAATATTATATATGGTGTATTGTATTATATACGGTATCTGGTGTATAATATATATGATGTATTGTATTATATACGGTATCTGGTGTATAATATATATGGTGTATTGTATTATATACGGTATCTGGTGTATAATATTATATATGGTGTATTGTATTATATACAGTATCTGGTGTATAATATATATATGGTGTATTGTATTATATACGGTATCTGGCGTATAATATTATATATGGTGTATTGTATTATGTACAGTATTTAGTGTATAATATTATATATGGTGTATTGTATTATATACGGTATCTGGTGTATAATATTATATATGGTGTATTGTATTATATACGGTATCTGGTGTATAATATTATATAAGGTGGAATGTATTATATACAGTATCTGGTGTATAATCTTATATATGGTGTAATGTATTATATACGGTATCTGGCGTATAATATTATATATGGTGTATTGTATTATATACGGTATCTGGTGTATAATATTATATATGGTGTATTGTATTATATACGGTATCTGGTGTATATTATATATGGTGTAGTGTATTATATACGGTATCTGGTGTATAATATTATATATGATGTATTGTATTATATACGGTATCTGGTGTATAATATTATATATGGTGTATTATATACGGTATCTGGTGTATAATATTATATATGGTGTATAGTATTATATACGGTATCTGGCGTATAATATATATGGTGTATTGTATTATATACGGTATCTGGTGTATAATATTACATATGGTGTATTGTATTATATACGGTATCTGGTGTATAATATTATATAAGGTGGAATGTATTATATACAGTATCTGGTGTATAATCTTATATATGGTGTAATGTATTATATACGGTATCTGGTGTATAATATTATATATGGTGTATTGTATTATATACGGTATCTGGCGTATAATATTATATATGGTGTATTGTATTATGTACAGTATTTAGTGTATAATATTATATATGGTGTATTGTATTATATACGGTATCTGGTGTATAATATTATATATGGTGTATTGTATTATATACGGTATCTGGTGTATAATATTATATAAGGTGGAATGTATTATATACAGTATCTGGTGTATAATCTTATATATGGTGTAATGTATTATATACGGTATCTGGTGTATAATATTATATATGGTGTATTGTATTATATACGGTATCTGGTGTATAATATTATATATGGTGTATTGTATTATATACGGTATCTGGTGTATATTATATATGGTGTAGTGTATTATATACGGTATCTGGTGTATAATATTATATATGATGTATTGTATTATATACGGTATCTGGTGTATAATATTATATATGGTGTATTATATACGGTATCTGGTGTATAATATTATATATGGTGTATAGTATTATATACGGTATCTGGCGTATAATATATATGGTGTATTGTATTATATACGGTATCTGGTGTATAATATTACATATGGTGTATTGTATTATATACGGTATCTGGTGAATATTATAGCTGGTGTATTATATTATATACGGTATCTGGTGTATAATATTATATATGGTGTATTGTATTATATACGGTATCTGGTGTACAATATTATATATGGTGTATTGTATTATATACGGTATCTGGTGAATATTATAGCTGGTGTATTATATTATATACGGTATCTGGTGTATAATATTATATATGGTGTAATGTATTATATATGGTATCTGGTGTATAATATTATATATGGTGTATTATATACGGTATCTGGTGTATAATATTATATATGGCGTATTGTATTATATACGGTATCTGGCGTATAATATATATGGTGTATTGTATTATATACGGTATCTGGTGTATAATATTACATATGGTGTATTGTATTATATACGGTATCTGGTGAATATTATAGCTGGTGTATTATATTATATACGGTATCTGGTGTATAATATTATATATGGTGTATTGTATTATATACGCTATCTGGTGAATATTATAGCTGGTGTATTATATTATATACGGTATCTGGTGTATAATATTATATATGGTGTATTGTATTATATACGGTATCTGGTGTATAATATTATATATGGTGTATTATATACGGTATCTGGTGTATAATATTATATATGGTGTATTGTATTATATACGGTATCTGGCGTATAATATATATGGTGTATTGTATTATATACGGTATCTGGTGTATAATATTACATATGGTGTATTGTATTATATACGGTATCTGGTGAATATTATAGCTGGTGTATTATATTATATACGGTATCTGGTGTATAATATTATATATGGTGTATTGTATTATATACGGTATCTGGTGTACAATATTATATGTGGTGTATTGTATTATATACGCTATCTGGTGAATATTATAGCTGGTGTATTATATTATATACGGTATCTGGTGTATAATATTATATATGGTGTATTGTATTATATACGCTATCTGGTGAATATTATAGCTGGTGTATTATATTATATACGGTATCTGGTGTATAATATTATATATGGTGTATTGTATTATATACGGTATCTGGTGTATAATATTATATATGATGTATTATATACGGTATCTGGTGTATAATATTATATATGGTGTATTGTATTATATACGGTATCTGGCGTATAATATATATGGTGTATTGTATTATATACGGTATCTGGTGTATAATATTACATATGGTGTATTGTATTATATACGGTATCTGGTGAATATTATAGCTGGTGTATTATATTATATACGGTATCTGGTGTATAATATTATATATGGTGTATTGTATTATATACGGTATCTGGTGTACAATATTATATATGGTGTATTGTATTATATACGCTATCTGGTGAATATTATAGCTGGTGTATTATATTATATACGGTATCTGGTGTATAATATTATATATGGTGTATTGTATTATATACGCTATCTGGTGAATATTATAGCTGGTGTATTATATTATATACGGTATCTGGTGTATAATATTATATATGGTGTAATGTATTATATATGGTATCTGGTGTATAATATTATATATGGTGTATTATAGACGGTATCTGGTGTATAATATTACATATGGTGTATTGTATTATATACGGTATCTGGTGCATAATATCATACATGGTGTAATGTATTATATACGGTATCTGGCGTATAATATTATATATGGTGTATTATAGACGGTATCTGGTGTATAATATTACATATGGTGTATTGTATTATACACGGTATCTGGCGTATAATATATATGGTGTATTGTATTATATACAGTATCTGGTTTATAAAATTATATATGGTGTATTGTATTATATACGGTATCTGGTGTATAATATTATATATGGTGTATTGTATTATATATGGTATCTGGTTTATAATATTATATATGGTGTAGTGTATTATATATGGTATCTGGTGTATAATATTATATATGGTGTATTGTATTATATATGGTATCTGGTGTATAATATTATATATGGTGTATTATATACGGCATCTGGTGTAAAATATTATATATGGTTAATGTAGTATATACGGTATCTGGCGTATAATATTATATATGGTGTATTGTATTATACACGGTATCTGGCGTATAATATATATGGTGTATTGTATTATATACGGTATCTGATGCATAATATCATATATGGTGTATTGTATTATATACGGTATCTGGTTTATAATATATATGTGTAATGTATTATATACGGTATCTGGTGTATAATCTTATATATGGTGTATTGTATTATATACAGTATCTGGTGTATAATATATATGGTGTAATGTATTATATACGGTATCTGGTGTATATTATATATGGTATAATGTATTATATACAGCATCTGGTTTATAATATTATATATGGTATATTATATACGGCATCTGGTGTAAAATATTATATATGGTCAATGTAATATATACGGTATCTGGCGTATATTATATATGGTTAATGTATTATATACGGTAACTGGTGTATAATATTATATATGGTGTAATGTATTATATACGTTATCTGGTGTATAATATATATGGTGTATTGTATTATATACGGTATCTGGTGTACAATGTTATATATGGTGTATTGTATTATATACGTTATCTGGTGTATAATATATATGGTGTATTTTATTATATATGGTATCTGGTTTATAATATTATATATGGTGTATTGTATTATATACGGTATCTGGTGTATAATATTTTATATGGTGTATTGTATTATATACCGTATCTGGCATATAATATTATATATGGTGTATTGTATTATATACGGTATCTGGTGTATAATATATATGGTGTATTGTATTTTATACGGTATCTGGTGTATAATATATATGGTGTATTGTATTATATACGGTATCTGGTGTATAATATTATATATGGTGTATTGTATTATATACAGTATCTGGTGTATAATATATATGGTGTATTGTATTATATACGGTATCTGGCGTATAATATTATATATGGTGTATTGTATTATGTACAGTATGTGGTGTATAATATATATGGTGTATTGTATTATATACAGTATCTGGTGTATAATATATATGGTGTATTGTATTATATACGGTATCTGGTTTATAATATTATATATGGTGTATTGTATTATATACAGTATCTGGTGTATAATATCATATATGGTGTATTGTATTATATACGGTATGTGGTGTATAATATTGTATATGGTGTATTGTATTATATACGGTATCTGGTGTATAATATTATATATGGTGTATTGTATTATGTACAGTATCTGGTGTATAATATTATATAGTGTATTGTATTATATACAGTATCTGGTGTATAATATATATGGTGTATTGTATTATATATGGTATCTGGCGTATAATATTATATATGGTGTATTGTATTATGTACAGTATCTGGTGTATAATATTATATATGGTGTATTGTATTATATACTGTATCTGGTGTATAATATATATGGTGTATTGTATTATATATGGTATCTGGCGTATAATATTATATATGGTGTATTGTATTATATACAGTATCTGGTGTATAATATTATATATGGTGTATTGTATTATATACGGTATCTGGTGTATAATATATATGGTGTATTGTATTATATATGGTATCTGGCGTATAATATTATATATGGTGTATTGTATTATATACAGTATCTGGTGTATAATATTATATATGGTGTATTGTATTATATACGGTATCTGGTGTATAATATATATGGTGTATTGTATTATATATGGTATCTGGCGTATAATATTATATATGGTGTATTGTATTATGTACAGTAACTGGTGTATAATAATATATACGGTGTATTTTATTATATACGGTTTCTGGTGTATAATATATATATGGTGTATTGTATTATATACAGTATCTGGTGTATAATATTATATATGGTGTATTGTATTATATACGGTATCTGGTGTATAATATTATATATGGTGTATTGTATTATATACGGTATCTGGCGTATAATATTATATATGGTGTATTGTATTATATACAGTATGTGGTGTATAATATTATATATGGTGTATTCTATTATATACAGTATCTGGTGTATAATATCATATATGGTGTATTGTATTATATACAGTATCTGGCGTATAATATTATATATGGTGTATTGTATTATATACAGTATGTGGTGTATAATATTGTATATGTTGTATTGTATTATATACGGTATCTGGTGTATAATATATATGGTGTATTGTATTATATATGGTATCTGGCGTATAATATTATATATGGTGTATTGTATTATATATGGTATCTGGTTTATAATATTATATATGGTGTATTGTATTATATACGGTATCTGGTATATAATATTATATATGGTGTATTGTATTATATATGGTATCTGGTGTATAATATTATATATGGTGTATTGTATTATGTACAGTATCTGGTGTATAATATTATATATGGTGTATTGTATTATATATGGTATCTGGTGTATAATATTATATATGGTGTAGTGTATTATATATGGTATCTGGTGTATAATATTATATATGGTGTATTGTATTATATACGGTATCTGCTGTATAATATTATATATGGTGTATTGTATTATATATGGTATCTGGCGTATAATATTATATATGGTGTATTGTATTATATACAGTATCTGGTGTATAATATTATATATGGTGTATTGTATTATATATGGTATCTGGTGTATAATATTATATATGGTGTATTGTATTATATATGGTATCTGGCGTATAATATTATATATGGTGTATTGTATTATATACGGTATCTGGTGTATAATATTATATATGGTGTATTGTATTATATATGGTATCTGGCGTATAATATTATATATGGTGTATTGTATTATGTACAGTATCTGGTGTATAATATTATATATGGTGTATTGTATTATATACAGTATCTGGTGTATAATATCATATATGGTGTATTGTATTATATACGGTATCTGGTGTATAATATTATATATGGTGTATTGTATTATATACGGTATCTGGTGTATAATATATATGGTGTATTGTATTATATATGGTATCTGGCGTATAATATTATATATGGTGTATTGTATTATATATGGTATCTGGTGTATAATATTATATATGGTGTATTGTATTATATACGGTATCTGGTGTATAATATTATATATGGTGTATTGTATTATATATGGTATCTGGTTTATAATATTATATATGGTGTATTGTATTATATACGGTATCTGGTGTATAATATCATATATGGTGTATTGTATTATATATGGTATCTGGTTTATAATATTATATATGGTGCATTGTATTATATACGGTATCTGGCGTATAATATTATATAAGGTGTATTGTATTATATATGGTATCTGGTGTATAATATTGTATATGGTGTATTGTATTATATACGGTATCTGGTGTATAATATATATGGTGTATTGTATTATATATGGTATCTGGCGTATAATATTATATATGGTGTATTGTATTATATATGGTATCTGGTGTATAATATTATATATGGTGTATTGTATTATATATGGTATCTGGCGTATAATATTATATATGGTGTATTGTATTATGTACAGTATCTGGTGTATAATATTATATATGGTGTATTGTATTATATACAGTATCTGGTGTATAATATTATATATGGTGTATTGTATTATATATGGTATCTGGTGTATAATATTATATATGGTGTAGTGTATTATATATGGTATCTGGTGTATAATATTATATATTGTGTATTGTATTATATACAGTATCTGGTGTATAATATTATATATGGTGTATTGTATTATATATGGTATATGGCGTATAATATTATATATGGTGTATTGTATTATATACAGTATCTGGTGTATAATATTATATATGGTGTATTGTATTATATATGGTATCTGGTGTATAATATTATATATGGTGTATTGTATTATATACGGTATCTGGTGTATAATATATATGGTGTATTGTATTATATATGGTATCTGGCGTATAATATTATATATGGTGTATTGTATTATATATGGTATCTGGTGTATAATATTATATATGGTGTATTGTATTATATACGGTATCTGGTGTATAATATTATATATGGTGTATTGTATTATATATGGTATCTGGTTTATAATATTATATATGGTGTATTGTATTATATACGGTATCTGGTGTATAATATCATATATGGTGTATTGTATTATATACGGTATCTGGTGTATAATATTACATATGGTGTAATGTATTATATACGGTATCTGGTGTATAATATATATGGTGTATTGTATTATATACAGTATCTGGTGTATAATATTATATATGGTGTATTGTATTATATATGGTATCTGGTTTATAATATTATATATGGTGTATTGTATTATATACGGTATCTGGTGTATAATATCATATATGGTGTATTGTATTATATACGGTATCTGGTGTATAATATCATATATGGTGTATTGTATTATATACGGTATCTGGTCTTTAATATATATGGTGTATTGTATTATATACGGTATCTGGTGTATAATATTATATATGGTGTATTGTATTATATATGGTATCTGGTTTATAATATTATATATGGTGTATTGTATTATATACGGTATCTGGTGTATAATATCATATATGGTGTATTGTATTATATATGGTATCTTGTGTATAATATTATATATGGTGTATTGTATTATATACGGTATCTGGTGTATAATATATATGGTGTATTGTATTATATATGGTATCTGGCGTATAATATTATATATGGTGTATTGTATTATATATGGTATCTGGTGTATAATATTATATATGGTGTATTGTATTACATACGGTATCTGGTGTATAATATTATATATGGTGTATTGTATTATATATGGTATCTGGTGTATAATATTATATATGGTGTATTGTATTATATACGGTATCTGGTGTATAATATATATGGTGTATTGTATTATATATGGTATCTGGCGTATAATATTATATATGGTGTATTGTATTATATACGGTATCTGGTGTATAATATTATATATGGTGTATTGTATTATATACGGTATCTGGTGTATAATATTATATATGGTGTATTGTATTATATATGGTATCTGGTTTATAATATTATATATGGTGTATTGTATTATATATGGTATCTGGTTTATAATATTATATATGGTGTATTGTATTATATACAGTATCTGGTGTATAATATCATATATGGTGTATTGTATTATATACAGTATCTGGCGTATAATATTATATATGGTGTATTGTATTATATACGGTATGTGGTGTATAATATTGTATATGGTGTATTGTATTATATACGGTATCTGGTGTATAATATATATGGTGTATTGTATTATATACGGTATCTGGCGTATAATATTATATATGGTGTATTGTATTATATACGGTATCTGGTGTATAATATCATATATGGTGTATTGTATTATATACGGTATCTGGTGTATAATATTACATATGGTGTAATGTATTATATACGGTATCTGGTGTATAATATATATGGTGTATTGTATTATATACAGTATCTGGTGTATAATATTATATATGGTGTATTGTATTATATACGGTATCTGGTGTATAATATTACATATGGTGTAATG
The DNA here is from genome assembly GCF_039654945.1 of Dendrobates tinctorius. Lineage (NCBI taxonomy): Eukaryota > Metazoa > Chordata > Amphibia > Anura > Dendrobatidae > Dendrobates > Dendrobates tinctorius. Next base: position 489,461 of record NW_027361931.1, on the reverse strand, counting down.
TATTATATACGGTATCTGGTGTATAATATATATGGTGTATTGTATTATATACAGTATCTGGTGTATAATATTATATATGGTGTATTGTATTATATATGGTATCTGGTTTATAATATTATATATGGTGTATTGTATTATATACGGTATCTGGTGTATAATATATATGGTGTATTGTATTATATATGGTATCTGGCGTATAATATTATATATGGTGTATTGTATTATATATGGTATCTGGTGTATAATATTATATATGGTGTATTGTATTACATACGGTATCTGGTGTATAATATTATATATGGTGTATTGTATTATATATGGTATCTGGTGTATAATATTATATATGGTGTATTGTATTATATACGGTATCTGGTGTATAATATATATGGTGTATTGTATTATATATGGTATCTGGCGTATAATATTATATATGGTGTATTGTATTATATACGGTATCTGGTGTATAATATTATATATGGTGTATTGTATTATATACGGTATCTGGTGTATAATATTATATATGGTGTATTGTATTATATATGGTATCTGGTTTATAATATTATATATGGTGTATTGTATTATATATGGTATCTGGTTTATAATATTATATATGGTGTATTGTATTATATACAGTATCTGGTGTATAATATCATATATGGTGTATTGTATTATATACAGTATCTGGCGTATAATATTATATATGGTGTATTGTATTATATACGGTATGTGGTGTATAATATTGTATATGGTGTATTGTATTATATACGGTATCTGGTGTATAATATATATGGTGTATTGTATTATATACGGTATCTGGCGTATAATATTATATATGGTGCATTGTATTATATATGGTATCTGGTGTATAATATTATATATGGTGTATTGTATTATATACGGTATCTGGTGTATAATATTATATATGGTGTATTGTATTATATATGGTATCTGGCGTATAATATTATATATGGTGTATTGTATTATATACGGTATCTGGCGTATAATATTATATATGGTGTATTGTATTATATACGGTATGTGGTGTATAATATTATATATGGTGTATTGTATTATATACAGTATCTGGTGTATAATATATATGGTGTATTGTATTATATACAGTATCTGGTGTATAATATATATGGTGTATTGTATTATATATGGTATCTGGTTTATAATATTATATATGGTGTATTGTATTATATACAGTATCTGGTGTATAATATCATATATGGTGTATTGTATTATATACAGTATCTGGCGTATAATATTATATATGGTGTATTGTATTATATACGGTATGTGGTGTATAATATTGTATATGGTGTATTGTATTATATACGGTATCTGGTGTATAATATTATATATGGTGTATTGTATTATATACGGTATGTGTTGTATAATATTATATATCGTGTATTGTATTATATACGGTATCTGGTGTATAATATATATGGTGTATTGTATTATATACGGTATCTGGTGTATAATATATATGGTGTATTGTATTATATATGGTATCTGGTTTATAATATTATATATGGTGTATTGTATTATATACGGTATCTGGTGTATAATATCATATATGGTGTATTGTATTATATACAGTATCTGGCGTATAATATTATATATGGTGTATTGTATTATATACGGTATCTGGCGTATAATATTATATATGGTGTATTGTATTATATACGGTATGTGGTGTATAATATTGTATATGGTGTATTGTATTATATACGGTATCTGGTGTATAATATTATATATGGTGTATTGTATTATATACGGTATGTGTTGTATAATATTATATATCGTGTATTGTATTATATACGGTATCTGGTGTATAATATATATGGTGTATTGTATTATATACGGTATCTGGTGTATAATATATATGGTGTATTGTATTATATATGGTATCTGGTTTATAATATTATATATGGTGTATTGTATTATATACGGTATCTGGTGTATAATATCATATATGGTGTATTGTATTATATACAGTATCTGGCGTATAATATTATATATGGTGTATTGTATTATATACGGTATGTGGTGTATAATATTGTATATGGTGTATTGAATTATATATGGTATCTGGTGTATAATATTATATATGGTGTATTGTATTATGTACAGTATCTGGTGTATAATATTATATATGGTGTATTGTATTATATACGGTATCTGGTGTATAATATATATGGTGTATTGTATTATATACGGTATCTGGTGTATAATATTATATATGGTGTATTGTATTATGTACATTATCTGGTGTATAATATTATATATGGTGTATTGTATTATATACGGTATCTGGTGTATAATATATATGGTGTATTGTATTATATATGGTATCTGGCGTATAATATTATATATGGTGTATTGTATTATATACGGTATCTGGCGTATAATATTATATATGGTGTATTGTATTATATACAGTATGTGGTGTATAATATTATATATGGTGTATTGTATTATATACAGTATCTGGTGTATAATATCATATATGGTGTATTGTATTATATACAGTATCTGGCGTATAATATTATATATGGTGTATTGTATTATATACAGTATGTGGTGTATAATATTGTATATGGTGTATTGTATTATATACGGTATCTGGTGTATAATATTATATATGGTGTATTGTATTATATATGGTATCTGGCGTATAATATTATATATGGTGTATTGTATTATATACAGTATCTGGTGTATAATATTATATATGGTGTATTGTATTATATATGGTATCTGGTGTATAATATTATATATGGTGTATTGTATTATATAAGGTATCTGGTGTATAATATTATATATGGTGTATTGTATTATATACAGTATCTGGTGTATAATATTATATATGGTGTATTGTATTATATATGGTATCTGGCGTATAATATTATATATGGTGTATTGTATTATATACAGTATCTGGTGTATAATATTATATATGGTGTATTGTATTATATATGGTATCTGGTGTATAATATTATATATGGTGTAGTGTATTATATATGGTATCTGGTGTATAATATTATATATGGTGTATTGTATCATATACGGTATCTGGTGTATAATATTATATATGGTGTATTGTATTATATATGGTATCTGGCGTATAATATTATATATGGTGTAGTGTATTATATATGGTATCTGGTGTATAATATTATATATGGTGTATTGTATTATATATGGTATCTGGTGTATAATATTATATGGTGTAGTGTATTATATATGGTATCTGGTGTATAATATTATATATGGTGTATTGTATTATATTCGGTATCTGGTGTATAATATTATATATGGTGTATTGTATTATATATGGTATCTGGTTTATAATATTATATATGGTGTAGTGTATTATATATGGTATCTGGTGTATAATATTATATATGGTGTATTGTATTATATATGGTATCTGGTGTATAATATTATATATGGTGTATTGTATTATATACAGTATCTGGTGTATAATATTATATATGGTGTATTGTATTATATACGGTATCTGGTGTATAATATTATATATGGTGTATTGTATTATATACAGTATCTGGTGTATAATATTATATATGGTGTATTGTATTATATACAGTATCTGGTGTATAATATTATATATGGTGTATTGTATTATATATGGTATCTGGTGTATAATAATATATATGGTGTATTGTATTATATATGGTATCTGGTTTATAATATTATATATGGTATATTGTATTATGTACAGTATCTGGTGTATAATATTATATATGGTGTATTGTATTATATATGGTATCTGGTGTATAATATTATATATGGTGTATTGTATTATATACGGTATCTGGTGTACAATAATATATATGGTGTATTGTATTATATACGGTATCTGGCGTATAATATTATATATGGTGCAATGTATTATATACAGTATCTGGTGTATAATATTATATATGGTGTATTGTATTATGTACAGTATCTGGTGTATAATATTATATATGGTGTATTGTATTATATACAGTATCTGGTGTATAATATTATATATGGTGTATTGTATTATATACGGTATCTGGTGTATAATATTATATATGGTGTATTGTATTATATACAGTATCTGGCGTATAATATTCTATATGGTGTATTGTATTATATATGGTATCTGGTTTATAATATTATATATGGTGTAGTGTATTATATACGGTATCTGGTGTATAATATATATGGTGTATTGTATTATATACGGTATCTGGTGTACAATATTATATATGGTGTATTGTATTATATATGGTATCTGGTTTATAATATTATATATGGTGTATTGTATTATTTATGGTATCTGGTTTATAATATTATATATGGTGTATTGTATTATATACAGTATCTGGTGTATAATATTATATATGGTGTATTGTATTATATATGGTATCTGGTTTATAATATTATATATGGTGTATTGTATTATATATGGTATCTGGTTTATAATATTATATATGGTGTATTGTATTATATACGGTATCTGGTGTATAATATATATGGTGTATTGTATTATATACGGTATCTGGTGTATAATATTATATATGGTGCAATGTATTATATATGGTATCTGGTGTATAATATTATATATGGTGTATTGTATTATATATGGTATCTGGTGTATAATATTATATATGGTGTATTGTATTATATATGGTATCTGGTGTATAATATATATGGTGTATTATATTATATACGGTATCTGGTGTATAATATTATATATGGTGTATTGTATTATATACAGTATCTGGTGTATAATATTATATATGGTGTATTGTATTATATATGGTATCTGGTGTATAATATATATGGTGTATTGTATTATATACGGTATCTGGTGTATAATATTATATATGGTGCAATGTATTATATATGGTATCTGGTGTATAATATTATATATGGTGTATTGTATTATATATGGTATCTGGTGTATAATATTATATATGGTGTATTGTATTATATACGGTATCTGGTGTATAATATTATATATGGTGTATTGTATTATATACAGTATCTGGCGTATAATATTCTATATGGTGTATTGTATTATATATGGTATCTGGGTTATAATATTATATATGGTGTAGTGTATTATATACGGTATCTGGTGTATAATATATATGGTGTATTGTATTATATACGGTATCTGGTGTACAATATTATATATGGTGTATTGTATTATATATGGTATCTGGTTTATAATATTATATATGGTGTATTGTATTATTTATGGTATCTGGTTTATAATATTATATATGGTGTATTGTATTATATACAGTATCTGGTGTATAATATTATATATGGTGTATTGTATTATATATGGTATCTGGTTTATAATATTATATATGGTGTATTGTATTATATATGGTATCTGGTTTATAATATTATATATGGTGTATTGTATTATATACGGTATCTGGTGTATAATATATATGGTGTATTGTATTATATACGGTATCTGGTGTATAATATTATATATGGTGCAATGTATTATATATGGTATCTGGTGTATAATATTATATATGGTGTATTGTATTATATATGGTATCTGGTGTATAATATTATATATGGTGTATTGTATTATATATGGTATCTGGTGTATAATATATATGGTGTATTATATTATATACGGTATCTGGTGTATAATATTATATATGGTGTATTGTATTATATACAGTATCTGGTGTATAATATTATATATGGTGTATTGTATTATATATGGTATCTGGTGTATAATATATATGGTGTATTGTATTATATACGGTATCTGGTGTATAATATTATATATGGTGCAATGTATTATATATGGTATCTGGTGTATAATATTATATATGGTGTATTGTATTATATATGGTATCTGGTGTATAATATTATATATGGTGTATTGTATTATATATGGTATCTGGTGTATAATATATATGGTGTATTATATTATTTACGGTATCTGGTGTATAATATTATATATGGTGTATTGTATTATATATGGTATCTGGTGTATATTATATATGGTGTATTGTATTATATACGGTATCTGGTGTATAATATATATGGTGTATTGTATTATATACGGTATCTGGTTTATAATATTATATATGGTGTAATGTATTATATACGGTATCTGGTGTATAATATATATGGTGTATTGTATTATATACGGTATCTGGTGTATAATATTATATATGGTGTATTGTATTATATATGGTATCTGGTTTATAATATTATATATGGTGTATTGTATTATATACAGTATCTGGTGTATAATATTATATATGGTGTATTGTATTATATACGGTATCTGGTGTATAATATCATATATGGTGTATTGTATTATATATGGTATCTGGTGTATAATATTATATATGGTGTATTGTATTATATACGGTATCTGGTTTATAATATTATATATGGTGTAATGTATTATATACGGTATCTGGTGTATAATATATATGGTGTATTGTATTATATACGGTATCTGGTGTATAATATTATATATGGTGTATTGTATTATATACGGTATCTGGTGTATAATATATATGGTGAATTGTATTATATACGGTATCTGGTGTATAATAATATATATGGTGTATTGTATTATATATGGTATCTGGTTTATAATATTATACATGGTGTATTGTATTATATACAGTATCTGGTGTATAATATTATATATGGTGTATTGTATTATATACGGTATCTGGTGTATAATATCATATATGGTGTATTGTATTATATACGGTATCTGGTGTATAATATTATATATGGTGTAATGTATTATATATGGTATCTGGTGTATAATATTATATATGGTGTATTGTATTATATACAGTATCTGGTGTATAATATTATATATGGTGTAATGTATTATATACAGTATCTGGTGTATAATATTATATATGGTGTATTGTATTATATACAGTATCTGGTGTATAATATTATATATGGTGTAATGTATTATATACAGTATCTGGTGTATAATATTATATATGGTGTATTGTATTATATATGGTATCTGGTTTATAATATTATATATGGTGTATTGTATTATATACAGTATCTGGTGTATAATATTATATATGGTGTATTGTATTATATACAGTATCTGGTGTATAATATCATATATGGTGTATTGTATTATATACAGTATCTGGTGTATAATATATATGGTGTATTGTATTATATACGGTATCTGGTGTATAATATTATATATGGTGTATTGTATTATATACAGTATCTGGTGTATAATATTATATATGGTGTATTGTATTATATACAGTATCTGGTGTATAATATTATATATGGTGTATTGTATTATATACAGTATCTGGTGTATAATATTATATATGGTGTATTGTATTATATACGGTATCTGGTGTATAATATCATATATGGTGTATTGTATTATATACGGTATCTGGTGTATAATATTATATATGGTGTATTGTATTATATACAGTATCTGGTGTATAATATTATATATGGTGTATTGTATTATATACAGTATCTGGCGTATAATATTATATATGGTGTATTGTATTATATACAGTATCTGGTGTATAATATCATATATGGTGTATTGTATTATATACGGTATCTGGTGTATAATATTATATATGGTGTATTGTATTATATATGGTATCTGGTTTATAATATTATATATGGTGTATTGTATTATATACAGTATCTGTGTATAATATTATATATGGTGTATTGTATTATATATGGTATCTGGTGTATAATATTATATATGGTGTATTGTATTATATACAGTATCTGGTGTATAATATCATATATGGTGTATTGTATTATATATGGTATCTGGTGTATAATATTATATATGGTGTAGTGTATTATATACAGTATCTGGTGTATAATATTATATATTATGTATTGTATTATATACAGTATCTGGTGTATAATATTATATATGGTGTATTGTATTATATACAGTATCTGGTGTATAATATTATATATGGTGTATTGTATTATATATGGTATCTGGTGTATAATATTATATATGGTGTAGTGTATTATATACGGTATCTGGTGTATAATATTATATATGGTGTATTGTATTATATACGGTATCTGGTGTATAATATTATATATGGTGTATTGTATTATATATGGTATCTGGTGTATAATATTATATATGGTGTATTGTATTATATATGGTATCTGGTGTATAATATTATATATGGTGTATTGTATTATATACGGTATCTGGTGTATAATATATATGGTGTATTGTATTATATACGGTATCTGATGTATAATATTATATATGGTGTATTGTATTATATATGGTATCTGGTGTATAATATTATATATGGTGTAATGTATTATATACGGTATCTGGTGTATAATATTATATATGGTGTATTGTATTATATACGGTATCTGGTGTATAATATATATGGTGTATTGTATTATATACGGTATCTGATGTATAATATTATATATGGTGTATTGTATTATATATGGTATCTGGTGTATAATATTATATATGGTGTATTGTATTATATACGGTATCTGGTGTATAATATTATATATGGTGTATTGTATTATATACGGTATCTGGCGTATAATATTATATATGGTGCATTGTATTATATACGGTATCTGGTGTATAATATTATATATGGTGTATTGTATTATATATGGTATCTGGCGTATAATATTATATATGGTGTATTGTATTATGTACAGTATCTGGTGTATAATATATACGGTATCTGGCGTATAATATTATATATGGTGTATTGTATTATATACGGTATCTGAGGGTATAATATTATATATGGTGTATTGTATTACATACACGATATCTGGTGTATAATATTATATATGGTGTATTGTATTATATACGGTATCTGGCGTATAATATTATATATGGTGTATTGTATTATAAACGGTATCTGGTGTATAATATTATATATGGTGTATTGTATTATATACGGTATCTGGTGTATAATATTATATATGGTGTATTGTATTATATACAGTATGTGGTGTATAATATTATATATGGTGTATTGTATTATATACGGTATCTGGTGTATAATATTATATATGGTGTATTGTATTATATACGGTATCTGGTGTATAATATTATATATGGTGTATTGTATTATATACGGTATCTGGCGTATAATATTATATATGGTGTATTGTATTATATACAGTATCTGGTGTATAATATTATATATGGTGTATTGTATTATATACGGTATCTGGTTTATAATATTATATATGGTGTATTGTATTATATATGGTATCTGGTGTATAATATTATATATGGTGTATTGTATTATATATGGTATCTGGTGTATAATATTATATATGGTGTATTGTATTATATATGGTATCTGGTGTATAATATTATATATGGTGTATTGTATTATATATGGTATCTGGTGTATAATATTATATATGGTGTATTGTATTATATACGGTATCTGGCGTATAATATTATATATGGTGTATTGTATTATATACAGTATCTGGTGTATAATATTATATATGGTGTATTGTATTATATACGGTATCTGTTGTATAATATTATATATGGTGTATTGTATTATATATGGTATCTGGCGTATAATATTATATATGGTGTATTGTATTATGTACAGTATCTGGTGTATAATATTATATATGGTGTATTGTATTATATACGGTATCTGGCGTATAATATTATATATGGTGTATTGTATTATATACAGTATGTGGTGTATAATATTATATATGGTGTATTGTATTATATACGGTATCTGGTGTACAATATATATGGTGTATTGTATTATATATGGTATCTGGTTTATAATATTATATATGGTGTATTGTATTATATACGGTATCTGATGTATAATATTATATATGGTGTATTGTATTATATATGGTATCTGGTGTATAATATTATATATGGTGTAATGTATTATATACGGTATCTGGTGTATAATATTATATATGGTGTATTGTATTATATACGGTATCTGGTGTATAATATATATGGTGTATTGTATTATATACGGTATCTGATGTATAATATTATATATGGTGTATTGTATTATATATGGTATCTGGTGTATAATATTATATATGGTGTATTGTATTATATACGGTATCTGGTGTATAATATTATATATGGTGTATTGTATTATATACGGTATCTGGCGTATAATATTATATATGGTGCATTGTATTATATACGGTATCTGGTGTATAATATTATATATGGTGTATTGTATTATATATGGTATCTGGCGTATAATATTATATATGGTGTATTGTATTATGTACAGTATCTGGTGTATAATATATACGGTATCTGGCGTATAATATTATATATGGTGTATTGTATTATATACGGTATCTGAGGGTATAATATTATATATGGTGTATTGTATTACATACACGATATCTGGTGTATAATATTATATATGGTGTATTGTATTATATACGGTATCTGGCGTATAATATTATATATGGTGTATTGTATTATAAACGGTATCTGGTGTATAATATTATATATGGTGTATTGTATTATATACGGTATCTGGTGTATAATATTATATATGGTGTATTGTATTATATACAGTATGTGGTGTATAATATTATATATGGTGTATTGTATTATATATGGTATTTGGTGTATAATATTATATATGGTGTATTGTATTATATACGGTATCTGGTGTATAATATATATGGTGTATTGTATTATATATGGTATCTGGCGTATAATATTATATATGGTGTATTGTATTATGTACAGTATCTGGTGTATAATATATACGGTATCTGGCGTATAATATTATATATGGTGTATTGTATTATATACGGTATCTGAGGGTATAATATTATATATGGTGTATTGTATTACATACACGATATCTGGTGTATAATATTATATATGGTGTATTGTATTATATACGGTATCTGGCGTATAATATTATATATGGTGTATTGTATTATAAACGGTATCTGGTGTATAATATTATATATGGTGTATTGTATTATATACGGTATCTGGTGTATAATATTATATATGGTGTATTGTATTATATACAGTATGTGGTGTATAATATTATATATGGTGTATTGTATTATATATGGTATTTGGTGTATAATATTATATATGGTGTATTGTATTACATACGGTATCTGGTGTATAATATATATGGTGTATTGTATTATATACGGTATCTGGTGTATAATATTATATATGGTGTATTGTATTATATACGGTATCTGGTGTATAATATTATATATGGTGTATTGTATTATATACGGTATCTGGCGTATAATATTATATATGGTGTATTGTATTATATACAGTATCTGGTGTATAATATTATATATGGTGTATTGTATTATATACGGTATCTGGTTTATAATATTATATATGGTGTATTGTATTATATATGGTATCTGGTGTATAATATTATATATGGTGTATTGTATTATATATGGTATCTGGTGTATAATATTATATATGGTGTATTGTATTATATATGGTATCTGGTGTATAATATTATATATGGTGTATTGTATTATATATGGTATCTGGTGTATAATATTATATATGGTGTATTGTATTATATACGGTATCTGGCGTATAATATTATATATGGTGTATTGTATTATATACAGTATCTGGTGTATAATATTATATATGGTGTATTGTATTATATACGGTATCTGTTGTATAATATTATATATGGTGTATTGTATTATATATGGTATCTGGCGTATAATATTATATATGGTGTATTGTATTATGTACAGTATCTGGTGTATAATATTATATATGGTGTATTGTATTATATACGGTATCTGGCGTATAATATTATATATGGTGTATTGTATTATATACAGTATGTGGTGTATAATATTATATATGGTGTATTGTATTATATACGGTATCTGGTGTACAATATATATGGTGTATTGTATTATATATGGTATCTGGTTTATAATATTATATATGGTGTATTGTATTATATATGGTATCTGGTGTATAATATTATATATGGTGTATTGTATTATATATGGTATCTGGTGTATAATATTATATATGGTGTATTGTATTATATATGGTATCTGGTGTATAATATTATATATGGTGTATTGTATTATATATGGTATCTGGTGTATAATATTATATATGGTGTATTGTATTATATATGGTATCTGGTATATAATATTATATATGGTGTATTGTATTATATACGGTATCTGGTGTATAATATTATATATGGTGTATTGTATTATATACGGTATCTGGTGTACAATATATATGGTGTATTGTATTATATACGGTATCTGGTGTATAATATTATATATGGTGTATTGTATTATATACGGTATCTGGTGTATAATATTATATATGGTGTATTGTATTATATATGGTATCTGGTTTATAATATTAAATATGGTGTATTGTATTATATTTGGTATCTGGTTTATAATATTATATATGGTGTATTGTATTATATACGGTATCTGGTGTATAATATTATATATGGTGTATTGTATTATATATGGTATCTGGTTTATAATATTATATATGGTGTATTGTATTATATATGGTATCTGGTGTATAATATTATATATGGTGTATTGTATTATATACTGTATCTGGTGTATAATATTATATATGGTGTATTGTATTATGTACAGTATCTGGTGTATAATATTATATATGGTGTATTGTATTATATACGGTATCTGGTGTATAATATATATGGTGTATTGTATTATATATGGTATCTGGTGTATAATATTATATATGGTGTATTGTATTATATACGGTATCTGGTGTATAATATTATATATGGTGTATTGTATTATGTACAGTATCTGGTGTATTGTATTATATATGGTATCTGGTGAATAATATTATATATGGTGTATTGTATTATATACGGTATCTGGTGTATAATATTATATATGGTGTATTGTATTATATACGGTATCTGGTGTATAATATTATATATGGTGTATTGTATTATATATGGTATCTGGTGTACAATATTATATATGGTGTATTGTATTATATACAGTATCTGGTGTATAATATTATATATGGTGTATTGTATTATATATGGTATCTGGTGTATAATATATATGGTGTATTGTATTATATACGGTAACTGGTGTATAATAATATATATGGTGTATTGTATTATATATGGTATCTGGTGTATAATATATATGGTGTATTGTATTATATACGGTATCTGGTGTATAATATATATGGTGTATTGTATTATATACGGTATCTGGTGTATAATATTATATATGGTGTATTGTATTATATACAGTATCTGGTGTATAATATTATATATGGTGTATTGTATTATATATGGTATCTGGTGTATAATATTATATATGGTGTATTGTATTATATACAGTATCTGGTGTATAATATTATATATGGTGTATTGTATTATATATGGTATCTGGTGTATAATATATATGGTGTATTGTATTATATACGGTAACTGGTGTATAATAATATATATGGTGTATTGTATTATATATGGTATCTGGTGTATAATATATATGGTGTATTGTATTATATACGGTATCTGGTGTATAATATATATGGTGTATTGTATTATATACGGTATCTGGTGTATAATATTATATATGGTGTATTGTATTATATATGGTATCTGGTGTATAATATTATATATGGTGTATTGTATTATATACGGTATCTGGTGTATAATATATATGGTGTATTGTATTATATATGGTATCTGGTGTATAATATTATATATGGTGTATTGTATTATATACGGTATCTGGGGTATAATATATATGGTGTATTGTATTATATACGGTAACTGGTGTATAATAATATATATGGTGTATTGTATTATATATGGTATCTGGTGTATAATATATATGGTGTATTGTATTATATACGGTATCTGGTGTATAATATATATGGTGTATTGTATTATATACGGTATCTGGTGTATAATATTATATATGGTGTATTGTATTTTATACAGTATCTGGTGTATAATATTATATATGGTGCATTGTATTATATACGGTATCTGGTGTATAATATATATGGTGTATTGTATTATATATGGTATCTGGTGTATAATATTATATATGGTGTATTGTATTATATACGGTATCTGGGGTATAATATATATGGTGTATTGTATTATATACGGTAACTGGTGTATAATAATATATATGGTGTATTATATTATATACGGTATCTGGGGTATAATATATATGGTGTATTGTATTATATATGGTATCTGGTGTATAATATATATGGTGTATTGTATTATATATGGTATCTGGTGTATAATATATATGGTGTATTGTATTATATACGGTATCTGGTGTATAATATTATATATGGTGTATTGTATTATATACGGTATCTGGGGTATAATATATATGGTGTATTGTATTATATACGGTAACTGGTGTATAATAATATATATGGTGTATTGTATTATATATGGTATCTGGTGTATAATATATATGGTGTATTGTATTATATACGGTATCTGGTGTATAATATATATGGTGTATTGTATTATATACGGTATCTGGTGTATAATATATATGGTGTATTGTATTATATACGGTATCTGGGGTATAATATATATGGTGTATTGTATTATATACGGTAACTGGTGTATAATATTATATATGGTGTATTGTATTATATACGGTATCTGGTGTATAATATATATGGTGTATTGTATTATATACGGTATCTGGTGTATAATATATATGGTGTATTGTATTATATACGGTATCTGGTGTATAATATATATGGTGTATTGTATTATATACGGTATCTGGTGTATAATATATATGGTGTATTGTATTATATACGGTATCTGGTGTATAATATATATGGTGTATTGTATTATATACGGTATCTGGTGTATAATATTATATATGGTGTATTGTATTATATACGGTATCTGGGGTATAATATATATGGTGTATTGTATTATATACGGTAACTGGTGTATAATATTATATATGGTGTATTGTATTATATACGGTATCTGGTGTATAATATATATGGTGTATTGTATTATATACGGTATCTGGTGTATAATATATATGGTGTATTGTATTATATACGGTATCTGGTGTATAATATATATGGTGTATTGTATTATATACGGTATCTGGTGTATAATATATATGGTGTATTGTATTATATACGGTATCTGGTGTATAATATTATATATGGTGTATTGTATTATATATGGTATCTGGTGTATAATATTATATATGGTGTATTGTATTATATACGGTATCTGGTGTATAATATTATATATGGTGTATTGTATTATATATGGTATCTGGTGTATAATATTATATATGGTGTATTGTATTATATATGGTATCTGGTGTATAATATTATATATGGTGTATTGTATTATATATGGTATCTGGTGTATAATATTATATATGGTGTATTGTATTATATATGGTATCTGGTGTATAATATTATATATGGTGTATTGTATTATATATGGTATCTGGTGTATAATATTATATATGGTGTATTGTATTATATACGGTATCTGGTGTATAATATTATATACGGTGTATTGTATTATATACGGTATCTGGTGTATAATATTATATATGGTGTATTGTATTATATATGGTATCTGGTGTATAATATTATATATGGTGTATTGTATTATATACGGTATCTGGTGTATAATATTATATATGGTGTATTGTATTATATACGGTATCTGGTGTATAATATTATATATGGTGTATTGTATTATATATGGTATCTGGTGTATAATATTATATATGGTGTATTGTATTATATACGGTATCTGTTGTATAATATTATATATGGTGTATTGTATTATATACGGTATCTGGTGTATAATATTATATATGGTGTATTGTATTATATACGGTATCTGGTGTATAATATTATATATGGTGTATTGTATTATATATGGTATCTGGTGTATAATATTATATATGGTGTATTGTATTATATATGGTATCTGGTGTATAATATTATATATGGTGTATTGTATTATATAGGGTATCTGGTGTATAATATTATATATGGTGTATTGTATTATATACGGTATCTGGTGTATAATATTATATATGGTGTATTGTATTATATATGGTATCTGGTGTATAATATTATATATGGTGTATTTTATTATATATGGTATCTGGTTTATAATATATATGGTGTATTGTATTATATACGGTATCTGGTGTATAATATTATATATGGTGTATTGTATTATATACAGTATCTGGTGTATAATATTATATATGGTGTATTGTATTATATATGGTATCTGGTGTATAATATCATATATGGTGTATTGTATTATATACGGTATCTGGTGTATAATATTATATATGGTGTATTGTATTATATATGGTATCTGGTGTATAATATCATATATGGTGTATTGTATTATATACGGTATCTGGTGTATAATATTATATATGGTGTATTGTATTATATACGGTATCTGGTGTATAATATTATATATGGTGTATTGTATTATATATGGTATCTGGTGTATAATATTATATATGGTGTATTGTATTATATACGGTATCTGGCGTATAATATTATATATGGTGTATTGTATTATATATGGTATCTGGTGTATAATATTATATATGGTGTAATGTATTATATTTGGTATCTGGTTTATAATATTATATATGGTGTAGTGTATTATATACGGTATCTGGCGTATAATATTATATATGGTGTATTGTATTATATACAGTATCTGGTGTATAATATTATAGATGGTGTATTGTATTATATATGGTATCTGGTGTATAATATTATATATGGTGTATTGTATTATATACGGTATCTGGTGTATAATATATATGGTGTATTGTATTATATACGGTATCTGATGTATAATATTATATATGGTGTATTGTATTATATATGGTATCTGGTGTATAATATTATATATGGTGTAATGTATTATATACGGTATCTGGCGTATAATATTATATATGGTGTATTGTATTATATACAGTATCTGGTGTATAATATTATATATGGTGTATTGTATTATATATGGTATCTGGTGTATAATATTATATAGGTGTATTGTATTATATACGGTATCTGGTGTATAATATTATATATGGTGTATTGTATTATATACAGTATCTGGTGTATAATATTATATATGGTGTAATGTATTATATTTGGTATCTGGTTTATAATATTATATATGGTGTATTGTATTATATACAGTATCTGGTGTATAATATTATATATGGTGTATTGTATTATATACGGTATCTGGTTTATAATATTATATATGGTGTATTGTATTATATACGGTATCTGGTGTATAATATATATGGTGTATTGTATTATATATGGTATCTGGTGTATAATATATATGGTGTATTGTATTATATACGGTATCTGGTGTATAATATTATATATGGTGTATTGTATTATATACGGTATCTGGTTTATAATATTATATATGGTGTATTGTATTATATTCGGTATCTGGTGTATAATATATATGGTGTATTGTATTATATATGGTATCTGGTGTATAATATATATGGTGTATTGTATTATATACGGTATCTGGTGTATAATATTATATATGGTGTATTGTATTATATACAGTATCTGGTGTATAATATTATATATGGTGTATTGTATTATATACAGTATCTGGTGTATAATATTATATATGGTGTATTGTATTATATATGGTATCTGGTGTATAATATTATATATGGTGTATTGTATTATATACAGTATCTGGTGTATAATATTATATATGGTCTATTGTATTATATACGGTATCTGGCGTATAATAATATATATGGTGTATTGTATTATATATGGTATCTGGTGTATAATATTATATATGGTGTATTGTATTATGTACGGTATCTGGTGTATAATATATATGGTGTATTGTATTATATACAGTATCTGGTGTATAATATTATATATGGTGTATTGTATTATATACAGTATCTGGTGTATAATATTATATATGGTGTATTGTATTATATATGGTATCTGGTGTATAATATATATGTTGTATTGTATTATATACGGTATCTGGTGTATAATATTATATATGGTGTATTGTATTATATACGGTATCTGGCGTATAATAATATATATGGTGTATTGTATTATATATGGTATCTGGTGTATAATATTATATATGGTGTATTGTATTATATACGGTATCTGGTGTATAATATTATATATGGTGTATTGTATTATATACGGTATCTGGCGTATAATAATATATATGGTGTATTGTATTATATATGGTATCTGGTGTATAATATTATATATGGTGTATTGTATTATATACGGTATCTGGTGTATAATATTATATATGGTGTATTGTATTATATACGGTATCTGGCGTATAATATTATATATGGTGTATTGTATTATATACGGTATCTGGTGTATAATATTATATATGGTGTATTGTATTATATACGGTATCTGGTGTATAATATTATATATGGTGTATTGTATTATATACGGTATCTGGTGTATAATATTATATATGGTGTATTGTATTATATACGGTATCTGGTGTATAATATTATATATGGTGTATTGTATTATATACGGTATCTGGCGTATAATAATATATATGGTGTATTGTATTATATATGGTATCTGGTGTATAATATTATATATGGTGTATTGTATTATATACAGTATCTGGTGTATAATATTATATATGGTGTATTGTATTATATACAGTATCTGGTGTATAATATTATATATGGTGTAATGTATTATATTCGGTATCTGGTGTATAATATTATATATGGTGTATTGTATTATATACAGTTTCTGGTGTATAATATTATATATGGTGTATTGTATTATATACAGTATCTGGTGTATAATATATATGGTGTATTGTATTATATACGGTATCTGGTGTATAATATTATATATGGTGTAATGTATTATATTCGGTATCTGGTGTATAATATTATATATGGTGTATTGTATTATATACAGTATCTGGTGTATAATATTATATATGGTGTATTGTATTATATACAGTATCTGGTGTATAATATTATATATGGTGTATTGTATTATATACGGTATCTGGTGTATAATATTATATATGGTGTAATGTATTATATATGGTATCTGGTTTATAATATTATATATGGTGTATTGTATTATATATGGTATCTGGTTTATAATATTATATATGGTGTATTGTATTATATACAGTATCTGGTGTATAATATTATATATGGTGTATTGTATTATATACGGTATCTGGTGTATAATATTATATATGGTGTATTGTATTATATACGGTATCTGGTGTATAATATTATATATGGTGTATTGTATTATATACGGTATCTGGTGTATAATATTATATATGGTGTATTGTATTATATACGGTATCTGGCGTATAATAATATATATGGTGTATTGTATTATATATGGTATCTGGTGTATAATATTATATATGGTGTATTGTATTATATACAGTATCTGGTGTATAATATTATATATGGTGTATTGTATTATATACAGTATCTGGTGTATAATATTATATATGGTGTAATGTATTATATTCGGTATCTGGTGTATAATATTATATATGGTGTATTGTATTATATACAGTATCTGGTGTATAATATTATATATGGTGTATTGTATTATATACAGTATCTGGTGTATAATATATATGGTGTATTGTATTATATACGGTATCTGGTGTATAATATTATATATGGTGTAATGTATTATATTCGGTATCTGGTGTATAATATTATATATGGTGTATTGTATTATGTACGGTATGTGGTGTATAATATTATATATGGTGTATTGTATTATATATGGTATCTGGTTTATAATATTATATATGGTGTATTGTATTATATACAGTATCTGGTGTATAATATTATATATGGTGTATTGTATTATATACAGTATCTGGTGTATAATATTATATATGGTGTAATGTATTATATACGGTATCTGGTGTATATTATATATGGTGTATTGTATTATATACAGTATCTGGTGTATAATATTATATATGGTGTATTGTATTATATACAGTATCTGGTGTATAATATTATATATGGTGTATTGTATTATATACGGTATCTGGTGTATAATATTATATATGGTGTAATGTATTATATATGGTATCTGGTTTATAATATTATATATGGTGTATTGTATTGTATATGGTATCTGGTTTATAATATTATATATGGTGTATTGTATTATATACAGTATCTGGTGTATAATATTATATATGGTGTATTGTATTATATACGGTATCTGGTGTATAATATTATATATGGTGTATTGTATTATATACGGTATCTGGTGTATAATATTATATATGGTGTATTGTATTATATACGGTATCTGGTGTATAATATTATATATGGTGTATTGTATTATATACGGTATCTGGCGTATAATAATATATATGGTGTATTGTATTATATATGGTATCTGGTGTATAATATTATATATGGTGTATTGTATTATATACAGTATCTGGTGTATAATATTATATATGGTGTATTGTATTATATACAGTATCTGGTGTATAATATTATATATGGTGTAATGTATTATATTCGGTATCTGGTGTATAATATTATATATGGTGTATTGTATTATATACAGTATCTGGTGTATAATATATATGGTGTAATGTATTATATACGGTATCTGGTGTATAATATTATATATGGTGTAATGTATTATATACAGTATCTGGTGTATAATATTATATATGGTGTATTGTATTATATACAGTATCTGGTGTATAATATTATATATGGTGTAATGTATTATATACGGTATCTGGTGTATAATATATATGGTGTATTGTATTATATACAGTATCTGGTGTATAATATATATGGTGTATTGTATTATAGACAGTATCTGGTGTATAATATTATATATGGTGTAATGTATTATATACAGTATCTGGTGTATAATATTATATATGGTGTAATGTATTATATACAGTATCTGGTGTATAATATATATGGTGTATTGTATTATATACAGTATCTGGTGTATAATATATATGGTGTATTGTATTATATACAGTATCTGGTGTATAATATTATATATGGTGTAATGTATTATATACGGTATCTGGTGTATAATATATATGGTGTATTGTATTATATACAGTATCTGGTGTATAATATATATGGTGTATTGTATTATATACAGTATCTGGTGTATAATATTATATATGGTGTAATGTATTATATACAGTATCTGGTGTATAATATATATGGTGTATTGTATTATATACAGTATCTGGTGTATAATATATATGGTGTATTGTATTATATACGGTATCTGGTGTATAATATATATGGTGTATTGTATTATATACAGTATCTGGTGTATAATATTATATATGGTGTATTGTATTATATACAGTATCTGGTGTATAATATTATATATGGTGTAATGTATTATATACAGTATCTGGTGTATAATATTATATATGGTGTAATGTATTATATATGGTATCTGGTTTATAATATTATATATGGTGTATTGTATTATATACAGTATCTGGTGTATAATATATATGGTGTATTGTATTATATACGGTATCTGGTGTATAATATATATGGTGTATTGTATTATATACAGTATCTGGTGTATAATATTATATATGGTGTAATGTATTATATATGGTATCTGGTTTATAATATTATATATGGTGTATTGTATTATATACAGTATCTGGTGTATAATATATATGGTGTATTGTATTATATACGGTATCTGGTGTATAATATATATGGTGTATTGTATTATATACAGTATCTGGTGTATAATATTATATATGGTGTAATGTATTATATACGGTATCTGGTGTATAATATATATGGTGTAGTCTGGTCTATAATATTATATATGGTGTATTGTATTATATACGGTATCTGGCTTATAGTATTGTATATGGTGTATTGTATTACACACGGTATCTGGTGTATAATATTATATATTATATAGTATATTATTTACAGTATGTGGCGTATAATATCATATATGGTGTATTGTATTATATATGTATCTGGTTTATAATATTATATATGGTGTATTGTATTATATACGGTATCTGTCGTATAATATTATATATGGTGTATTATATACGGTATCTGGCGTATAATATTATATATGGTGTATTGTATTATATACAGTATCTGGTGTATAATATATATGGTGTATTGTATTATATACGGTATCTGGTGTATAATATATATGGTGTATTGTATTATATATGGTATCTGGTGTATAATATTATATATGGTGTATTGTATTATATATGGTATCTGGTGTATAATATATATGGTGTATTGTATTATATACGGTATCTGGTGTATAATATTATATATGGTGTATTGTATTATATACGGTATCTGGTGTATAATATATATGGTGTATTGTATTATATACGGTATCTGGTTTATAATATTATATATGGTGTAATGTATTATATTCGGTATCTGGTTTATAATATTATATATGGTGTATTGTATTATACACGGTATCTGGTGTATAATATTATATATGGTGTATTGTATTATATACAGTATCTGGTGTATAATATATATGGTGTATTGTATTATATACAGTATCTGGTGTATAATATTATATATGGTGTAATGTATTATATACAGTATCTGGTGTATAATATATATGGTGTATTGTATTATATACAGTATCTGGTGTATAATATATATGGTGTATTGTATTATATACGGTATCTGGTGTATAATATATATGGTGTATTGTATTATATACAGTATCTGGTGTATAATATTATATATGGTGTATTGTATTATATACAGTATCTGGTGTATAATATTATATATGGTGTAATGTATTATATACAGTATCTGGTGTATAATATTATATATGGTGTAATGTATTATATATGGTATCTGGTTTATAATATTATATATGGTGTATTGTATTATATACAGTATCTGGTGTATAATATATATGGTGTATTGTATTATATACGGTATCTGGTGTATAATATATATGGTGTATTGTATTATATACAGTATCTGGTGTATAATATTATATATGGTGTAATGTATTATATATGGTATCTGGTTTATAATATTATATATGGTGTATTGTATTATATACAGTATCTGGTGTATAATATATATGGTGTATTGTATTATATACGGTATCTGGTGTATAATATATATGGTGTATTGTATTATATACAGTATCTGGTGTATAATATTATATATGGTGTAATGTATTATATACGGTATCTGGTGTATAATATATATGGTGTAATGTATTATATACGGTATCTGGCTTATAGTATTGTATATGGTGTATTGTATTACACACGGTATCTGGTGTATAATATTATATATTATATAGTATATTATTTACAGTATGTGGCGTATAATATCATATATGGTGTATTGTATTATATATGTATCTGGTTTATAATATTATATATGGTGTATTGTATTATATACGGTATCTGGCGTATAATATTATATATGGTGTATTGTATTATATACGGTATCTGGCGTATAATATTATATATGGTGTATTATATACGGTATCTGGCGTATAATATTATATATGGTGTATTGTATTATATACAGTATCTGGTGTATAATATATATGGTGTATTGTATTATATACGGTATCTGGTGTATAATATATATGGTGTATTGTATTATATATGGTATCTGGTGTATAATATTATATATGGTGTATTGTATTATATATGGTATCTGGTGTATAATATATATGGTGTATTGTATTATATACGGTATCTGGTGTATAATATTATATATGGTGTATTGTATTATATATGGTATCTGGTGTATAATATTATATATGGTGTATTGTATTATATATGGTATCTGGTGTATAATATATATGGTGTATTGTATTATATACGGTATCTGGTGTATAATATATATGGTGTATTGTATTATATACGGTATCTGGTGTATAATATATATGGTGTATTGTATTATATACGGTATCTGGTTTATAATATTATATATGGTGTATTGTATTATATACGGTATCTGGTGTATAATATATATGGTGTATTGTATTATATATGGTATCTGGTGTATAATATTATATATGGTGTATTGTATTATATACAGTATCTGGTGTATAATATATATGGTGTATTGTATTATATATGGTATCTGGTGTATAATATTATATATGGTGTATTGTATTATATACGGTATCTGGTGTATAATATATATGGTGTATTGTATTATATACGGTATCTGGTGTATAATATTATATATGGTGTATTGTATTATATACGGTATCTGGTGTATAATATATATGGTGTATTGTATTATATACGGTATCTGGTGTATAATATTATATATGGTGTATTGTATTATATACGGTATCTGGTGTATAATATATATGGTGTATTATATTATATACGGTATCTGGTTTATAATATTATATATGGTGTAATGTATTATATTCGGTATCTGGTTTATAATATTATATATGGTGTATTATATACGGTATCTGGTGTATAATATTATATATGGTGTATTGTATTATATACGGTATCTGGTGTATAATATATATGGTGTATTGTATTATATATGGTATCTGGTGTATAATATTATATATGGTGTATTGTATTATATACAGTATCTGGTGTATAATATATATGGTGTATTGTATTATATATGGTATCTGGTGTATAATATTATATATGGTGTATTGTATTATATACGGTATCTGGTGTATAATATATATGGTGTATTGTATTATATACGGTATCTGGTGTATAATATTATATATGGTGTATTGTATTATATACGGTATCTGGTGTATAATATATATGGTGTATTGTATTATATACGGTATCTGGTGTATAATATTATATATGGTGTATTGTATTATATACGGTATCTGGTGTATAATATATATGGTGTATTGTATTATATACGGTATCTGGTTTATAATATTATATATGGTGTAATGTATTATATTCGGTATCTGGTTTATAATATTATATATGGTGTATTATATTATATACGGTATCTGGTGTATAATATATATGGTGTATTGTATTATATTCGGTATCTGGTTTATAATATTATATATGGTGTATTGTATTATACACGGTATCTGGTGTATAATATTATATATGGTGTAATGTATTATACACGGTATCTGGTGTATAATATTATATATGGTGTAATGTATTATATACGGTATCTGGTTTATAATATTATATATGGTGTATTGTATTATATACGGTATCTGGTTTATAATATTATATATGGTGTATTGTATTATATATGGTATCTGGTGTATAATATTATATATGGTGTAATGTATTATATACGGTATCTGGTTTATAATATTATATATGGTGTATTGTATTATATATGGTATCTGGTGTATAATATTATATATGGTGTAATGTATTATATATGGTATCTGGTGTATAATATTATATATGGTGTATTGTATTATATTCGGTATCTGGTTTATAATATTATATATGGTGTAATGTATTATATTCGGTATCTGGTGTACAATGTTATATATGGTGTATTGTATTATATATGGTATCTGGTTTATAATATTATATATGGTGTAAAATCTCATTTTTGTTTCTCCCCTCTGTAATTGATTCGACGTCGGGATCCAAAATGGCGTCGTTGAAATCTCGCGAGTTTTCGCCGACGCCATTTTGGATCCCGACTCGTCCTTGCCGGCGACATGTTCTTGCGGCGATTCCATCTTGACTATCGCGGGATTTCGCCGATCCAAAATGGCGTCGCCGCAAGAACATGTCGCCGGCGTGGAAGACGTCTGGATCCAGGATGGCGCCGGCGGAAGATGTCGGGGATCGTGGATCAGCGGCGATGACGGCGTGAGTATGAGAGACGGAGTGAGAGAAGGGTCGTATGTGGAGTGAGTGGAGATGGTGAAAGGTGAGAGGAGTGTGTGTTGAGGCGGTGTGGTGTGTTGAGGGTTAACATGTGCGTGTGTGTGCGGTGACGTCACCGGTTACAACCGGAAGTTGTTACACCGGAAGCTGCTTCGGGCATTTCTTAGTGTAGATGAGAGACGCTGGTGAGCGCGGATTCTGTGGAGCCGGACACAGCACTGATATTATACGCACTGTGTGTGAATTGGGCCTTTCATGCCGTGAAGTAACGCGTCAGAGGAGTCTTGTGGGTCCCGGTCTCCTCACTGCAGACAGCGCGTTCCGCCACTCGCTTCTTCAGGGAGCCACGCTCGTCGGGGTGAGGGTCACTGCCCCTCCTCTCCCTGCGGTCACAGGTGATACCCTCCTCTCTCCCTGCGGTCACAGGTGACACCCTCCTCTCTCTGCGGTCACAGGTGACACCCTCCTCTCTCTCTGCGGTCACAGGTGACACCCTCCTCTCTCCCTGCGGTCACAGGTGACACCCTCCTCTCTCTGCGGTCACAGGTGACACCCTCCTCTCTCTGCGGTCACAGGTGACACCCTCCTCTCTCTGCGGTCACAGGTGACACCCTCCTCTCTCCCTGCGGTCACAGGTGACACCCTCCTCTCTCTGCGGTCACAGGTGACACCCTCCTCTCTCCCTGCGGTCACAGGTGACACCCTCCTCTCTCTGCGGTCACAGGTGACACCCTCCTCTCTCCCTGCGGTCACAGGTGACACCCTCCTCTCTCCCTGCGGTCACAGGTGACACCCTCCTCTCTCTGCGGTCACAGGTGACACCCTCCTCTCTCCCTGCGGTCACAGGTGACACCCTCCTCTCTCCCTGCGGTCACAGGTGACACCCTCCTCTCTCTGCGGTCACAGGTGACACCCTCCTCTCTCCCTGCGGTCACAGGTGACACCCTCCTCTCTCTGCGGTCACAGGTGACGCCCTCCTCTCTCTCTGCGGTCACAGGTGACACCCTCCTCTCTCTGCGGTCACAGGTGACGCCCTCCTCTCTCCCTGCGGTCACAGGTGACGCCCTCCTCTCTCTGCGGTCACAGGTGACGCCCTCCTCTCTCTGCGGTCACAGGTGACACCCTCCTCTCTCTGCGGTCACAGGTGACGCCCTCCTCTCTCTGCGGTCACAGGTGACACCCTCCTCTCTCTGCGGTCACAGGTGACACCCTCCTCTCTCTGCGGTCACAGGTGACACCCTCCTCTCCCTGCGGTCACAGGTGACGCCCTCCTCTCTCTGCGGTCACAGGTGACACCCTCCTCTCTCTGCGGTCACAGGTGACACCCTCCTCTCTCTCTGCGCTCACAGGTGACACCCTCCTCTCTCTGCGCTCACAGGTGACGCCCTCCTCTCTCTCTGCGCTCACAGGTGACACCCTCCTCTCTCCCTGCGGTCACAGGTGACGCCCTCCTCTCTCTCTGCGCTCACAGGTGACACCCTCCTCTCTCTCTGCGCTCACAGGTGACACCCTCCTCTCTCTCTGCGCTCACAGGTGACACCCTCCTCTCTCCCTGCGGTCACAGGTGACGCCCTCCTCTCTCCCTGCGGTCACAGGTGACGCCCTCCTCTCTCTCTGCGGTCACAGGTGACGCCCTCCTCTCTCTCTGCGGTCACAGGTGACACCCTCCTCTCTCTCTGCGCTCACAGGTGACACCCTCCTCTCTCTGCGGTCACAGGTGACGCCCTCCTCTCTCTGCGGTCACAGGTGACGCCCTCCTCTCTCTGCGGTCACAGGTGACGCCCTCCTCTCTCTGCGGTCACAGGTGACGCCCTCCTCTCTCTGCGGTCACAGGTGACGCCCTCCTCTCTCTGCGGTCACAGGTGACGCCCTCCTCTCTCTGCGGTCACAGGTGACGCCCTCCTCTCTCTGCGGTCACAGGTGACGCCCTCCTCTCTCTGCGGTCACAGGTGACGCCCTCCTCTCTCCCTGCGGTCACAGGTGACACCCTCCTCTCTCTGCGGTCACAGGTGACACCCTCCTCTCTCCCTGCGGTCACAGGTGACACCCTCCTCTCTCTGCGGTCACAGGTGACGCCCTCCTCTCTCTCTGCGGTCACAGGTGACACCCTCCTCTCTCTGCGGTCACAGGTGACACCCTCCTCTCTCCCTGCGGTCACAGGTGACACCCTCCTCTCTCTGCGGTCACAGGTGACGCCCTCCTCTCTCTCTGCGGTCACAGGTGACACCCTCCTCTCTCTGCGGTCACAGGTGACGCCCTCCTCTCTCCCTGCGGTCACAGGTGACGCCCTCCTCTCTCTGCGGTCACAGGTGACGCCCTCCTCTCTCTGCGCTCACAGGTGACACCCTCCTCTCTCTGCGGTCACAGGTGACGCCCTCCTCTCTCTGCGGTCACAGGTGACACCCTCCTCTCTCTGCGGTCACAGGTGACACCCTCCTCTCTCTGCGGTCACAGGTGACACCCTCCTCTCCCTGCGGTCACAGGTGACGCCCTCCTCTCTCTGCGGTCACAGGTGACACCCTCCTCTCTCTGCGGTCACAGGTGACACCCTCCTCTCTCTCTGCGCTCACAGGTGACACCCTCCTCTCTCTGCGCTCACAGGTGACGCCCTCCTCTCTCTCTGCGCTCACAGGTGACACCCTCCTCTCTCCCTGCGGTCACAGGTGACGCCCTCCTCTCTCTCTGCGCTCACAGGTGACACCCTCCTCTCTCTCTGCGCTCACAGGTGACACCCTCCTCTCTCTCTGCGCTCACAGGTGACACCCTCCTCTCTCCCTGCGGTCACAGGTGACGCCCTCCTCTCTCCCTGCGGTCACAGGTGACGCCCTCCTCTCTCTCTGCGGTCACAGGTGACGCCCTCCTCTCTCTCTGCGGTCACAGGTGACACCCTCCTCTCTCTCTGCGCTCACAGGTGACGCCCTCCTCTCTCTGCGGTCACAGGTGACGCCCTCCTCTCTCTGCGGTCACAGGTGACGCCCTCCTCTCTCTGCGGTCACAGGTGACGCCCTCCTCTCTCTGCGGTCACAGGTGACGCCCTCCTCTCTCTGCGGTCACAGGTGACGCCCTCCTCTCTCTGCGGTCACAGGTGACGCCCTCCTCTCTCTGCGGTCACAGGTGACGCCCTCCTCTCTCTGCGGTCACAGGTGACGCCCTCCTCTCTCTGCGGTCACAGGTGACGCCCTCCTCTCTCTGCGGTCACAGGTGACGCCCTCCTCTCTCTGCGGTCACAGGTGACGCCCTCCTCTCTCTGCGGTCACAGGTGACGCCCTCCTCTCTCTGCGGTCACAGGTGACGCCCTCCTCTCTCTGCGGTCACAGGTGACGCCCTCCTCTCTCTGCGGTCACAGGTGACGCCCTCCTCTCTCTGCGGTCACAGGTGACGCCCTCCTCTCTCTGCGGTCACAGGTGACGCCCTCCTCTCTCTGCGGTCACAGGTGACGCCCTCCTCTCTCTGCGGTCACAGGTGACGCCCTCCTCTCTCTGCGGTCACAGGTGACGCCCTCCTCTCTCTGCGGTCACAGGTGACGCCCTCCTCTCCCTGCGGTCACAGGTGACGCCCTCCTCTCCCTGCGGTCACAGGTGACGCCCTCCTCTCCCTGCGGTCACAGGTGACGCCCTCTGGGCTTTGTTGTGTCTCACTCTACCTGTTGGGCATTAGGGTTTCTCTGCTGAATGTTTCCTCATTAGGTTTCCTACTATACCTCCATTTTGGTGGTGGGGGGGGGATTTGTCAATATTAAACCTCCCACAGGGTTTTAGGCCGGATAATTTGTGTCGTCAAACACGGCTGCATTTATTATTCTTTTCCTTTTTTTCTCTCAATGGTATTATACTTGTAGAATATTTGGGATGGCGATGATCTATTGCCTTATGGTTAATTCTATAGGTCACCTGTCTGCATATACCGGGCGCCCCGCTACTAATCACGGACGGTCACCTGTCTGCATTTACCGGGGGCCCTGCTACTAATCGCGGACGGTCACCTGTCTGCATTTACCGGGCGCCCCGCTACTAATCACGGACGGTCACCTGTCTGCATTTACCGGGGGCCCTGCTACTAATCGCAGACGATCACCTGTCTGCATTTACCGGGCGCCCTGCTACTAATCACGGACGGTCACCTGTCTGCATTTACCGGGCGCCCCGCTACTAATCGCGGACGGTCACCTGTCTGCATTTACCGGGCGCCCCGCTACTAATCACGGACGGTCACCTGTCTGCATTTACCGGGGGCCCTGCTACTAATCGCGGACGGTCACCTGTCTGCATTTACCGGGCGCCCCGCTACTAATCGCGGACGGTCACCTGTCTGCATTTACCGGGCGCCCCGCTACTAATCGCGGACGTTCACCTGTCTGCATTTTCCGGGCGCCCCGCTACTAATCGCGGACGGTCACCTGTCTGCATTTACCGGGCGCCCCGCTACTAATCGCGGACGGTCACCTGTCTGCATTTACCGGGCGCCCCGCTACTAATCGCGGATGGTCACCTGTCTGCATTTACCGGGCGCCCCGCTACTAATCACGGACGGTCACCTGTCTGCATTTACCGGGCGCCCCGCTACTAATCACGGACGGTCACCTGTCTGCATTTACCGGGCGCCCCGCTACTAATCACGGACGGTCACCTGTCTGCATTTACCGGGCGCCCCGCTACTAATCATCGCCACCAGTATATATCTTTTTGGATATTTCAGTTATACTCGATCTCCTTTAGGCCTTGATATTGGGCAGGATTTGAGCCTTCATTATATGTCACAATTGTAGTGTGTTACGTTGTTGCGCTGTTTTGCATATCATCATGTGCATTGATTGTTCACAAGTTTTCTTTGGCTTATGGCCTACATGTGGGCATTATTATTTGCTATGGAAAGTCAGTTCTTGCAGACGTATTGTAGCCATGAGTACGGCTTGTTAGCCAAAACACATTGGTTGCTTGCCCCTGCAGGATGTGGAGAGTGTGCATATAGGAGAGGGGAGGAGAGAGGGACTGATGTGGAGAGTGTGCACAAGGGAGAGGGGAGGAGAGAGGGACTGATGTGGAGAGAGTGCACATGGGAGAGGGGAGGAGTGAGGGACTGATGTGGAGAGTGCACATGGGAGAGGGGAGGAGAGATGGACTGATGTGGAGAGTGCACATGGGAGAGGGGAGGAGAGAGGGACTGATGTGGAGAGTGTGCACATGGGAGAGGGGAGGAGAGCGATACTGATGTGGAGAGTGTGCACATGGGAGAGGGGAGGAGAGAGGGACTGATGTGGAGAGTGCACATGGGAGAGGGGAGGAGAGAGGGACTGATGTGGAGAGAGTGCACATGGGAGAGGGGAGGAGAGAGGGACTGATGTGGAGAGTGTGCACAAGGGAGAGGGGAGGAGAGAGGGACTGATGTGGAGAGTGTGCACAAGGGAGAGGGGAGGAGAGAGGGACTGATGTGGAGAGAGTGCACATGGGAGAGGGGAGGTGTGAGGGACTGATGTGGAGAGTGCACATGGGAGAGGGGAGGAGAGATGGACTGATGTGGAGAGTGCACATGGGAGAGGGGAGGAGAGATGGAGAGGAGAGAGGGACTGATGTGGAGAGTGTGCACATGGGAGAGGGGAGGAGAGCGATACTGATGTGGAGAGTGTGCACATGGGAGAGGGGAGGAGAGAGGGACTGATGTGGAGAGTGCACATGGGAGAGCGGAGGAGAGAGGGACTGGTGTGGAGAGAGTGCACATGGGAGAGGGGAGGAGAGAGGGACTGATGTGGAGAGTGTGCACATGGGAGAGCAGAGAGGGACTGATGTGGAGAGAGTGCACATGGGAGAGGGGAGGAGAGAGGGACTGATGTGGAGAGTGTTCACATGGGAGAGGGGAGGAGAAAGGGACTGATGTGGAGAGTGCACATGGGAGAGGGGATGAGAGAGGGACTGATGTGTGGAGAGTGTGCACATGGGAGAGGGGAGGAGAGAGGGACTGATGTGGAGAGTGTGCACATGGGAGAGGGGAGGAGAGAGGGACTGATGTGGAGAGTGTGCACATGGGAGAGGGGAGGAGAGAGGGACTGATGTGGAGAGTGTGCACATGGGAGAGGAGAGAGGGACTGATGTGGAGAGAGTGCACATGGGAGAGGAGAGAGGGACTGATGTGGAGAGAGTGCACATGGGAGAGGAGAGAGGGACTGATGTGGAGAGTGCACATGGGAGAGGGGAGGGGGACTGGTGTGGAGAGTGTGCACATGGGAGAGGAGAGAGGGACTGATGTGGAGAGAGTGCACATGGGAGAGGAGAGAGGGACTGATGTGGAGAGTGTGCACATGGGAGAGGGGAGGAGAGAGGGACTGATGTGGAGAGTGTGCACATGGGAGAGGGGAGGAGAGAGGGACTGATGTGGAGAGTGTGCACATGGGAGAGGGGAGGAGAGAGGGACTGATGTGGAGAGTGTGCACATGGGAGAGGGGAGGAGAGAGGGACTGATGTGGAGAGTGTGCACATGGGAGAGGGGAGGAGAGAGGGACTGATGTGGAGAGTGTGCACATGGGAGAGGGGAGGAGAGAGGGACTGATGTGGAGAGTGTGCACATGGGAGAGGGGAGGAGAGAGGGACTGATGTGGAGAGTATGCACATGGGAGAGGGGAGGAGAGAGGGACTGGTGGAGAGTGTGCACATGGGAGAGGAGAGAGGGACTGATGTGGAGAGTGCACATGGGAGAGGGGAGGAGAGAGGGACTGATGTGGAGAGTATGCACATGGGAGAGGGGAGGAGAGAGGGACTGGTGTGGAGAGTGTGCACATGGGAGAGGAGAGAGGGACTGATGTGGAGAGAGTGCACATGGGAGAGGGGAGGAGAGAGGGACTGATGTGGAGAGTGTGCACATGGGAGAGGAGAGAGGGACTGATGTGGAGAGTGCACATGGGAGAGGAGAGAGGGACTGATGTGGAGAGTGTGCACATGGGAGCAGGGAGGAGAGAGGGACTGATGTGGAGAGTATGCACATGGGAGAGGGGAGGAGAGAGGGACTGGTGGAGAGTGTGCACATGGGAGAGGAGAGAGGGACTGATGTGGAGAGTGCACATGGGAGAGGGGAGGAGAGAGGGACTGATGTGGAGAGTATGCACATGGGAGAGGGGAGGAGAGAGGGACTGGTGTGGAGAGTGTGCACATGGGAGAGGAGAGAGGGACTGATGTGGAGAGAGTGCACATGGGAGAGGGGAGGAGAGAGGGACTGATGTGGAGAGTGTGCACATGGGAGAGGAGAGAGGGACTGATGTGGAGAGTGCACATGGGAGAGGAGAGAGGGACTGATGTGGAGAGTGCACATGGGAGAGGGGAGGAGAGAGGGACTGATGTGGAGAGTGTGCACATGGGAGCAGGGAGGAGAGAGGGACTGATGTGGAGAGTGTGCACAAGGGAGAGGGGAGGAGAGAGGGACTGATGTGGAGAGAGTGCACATGGGAGAGGGGAGGAGTGAGGGACTGATGTGGAGAGTGCACATGGGAGAGGGGAGGAGAGATGGACTGATGTGGAGAGTGCACATGGGAGAGGGGAGGAGAGATGGAGAGGAGAGAGGGACTGATGTGGAGAGTGTGCACATGGGAGAGGGGAGGAGAGCGATACTGATGTGGAGAGTGTGCACATGGGAGAGGGGAGGAGAGAGGGACTGATGTGGAGAGTGCACATGGGAGAGCGGAGGAGAGAGGGACTGGTGTGGAGAGAGTGCACATGGGAGAGGGGAGGAGAGAGGGACTGATGTGGAGAGTGTGCACATGGGAGAGCAGAGAGGGACTGATGTGGAGAGAGTGCACATGGGAGAGGGGAGGAGAGAGGGACTGATGTGGAGAGTGTTCACATGGGAGAGGGGAGGAGAAAGGGACTGATGTGGAGAGTGCACATGGGAGAGGGGATGAGAGAGGGACTGATGTGTGGAGAGTGTGCACATGGGAGAGGGGAGGAGAGAGGGACTGATGTGTGGAGAGTGTGCACATGGGAGAGGGGAGGAGAGAGGGACTGATGTGTGGAGAGTGTGCACATGGGAGAGGGGAGGAGAGAGGGACTGATGTGTGGAGAGTGTGCACATGGGAGAGGGGAGGAGAGAGGGACTGATGTGGAGAGTGTGCACATGGGAGAGGGGAGGAGAGAGGGACTGATGTGGAGAGTGTGCACATGGGAGAGGAGAGAGGGACTGATGTGGAGAGAGTGCACATGGGAGAGGAGAGAGGGACTGATGTGGAGAGTGCACATGGGAGAGGGGAGGAGAGAGGGACTGGTGTGGAGAGTGTGCACATGGGAGAGGAGAGAGGGACTGATGTGGAGAGAGTGCACATGGGAGAGGAGAGAGGGACTGATGTGGAGAGTGTGCACATGGGAGAGGGGAGGAGAGAGGGACTGATGTGGAGAGTGTGCACATGGGAGAGGGGAGGAGAGAGGGACTGATGTGGAGAGTGTGCACATGGGAGAGGGGAGGAGAGAGGGACTGATGTGGAGAGTATGCACATGGGAGAGGGGAGGAGAGAGGGACTGGTGGAGAGTGTGCACATGGGAGAGGAGAGAGGGACTGATGTGGAGAGTGCACATGGGAGAGGGGAGGAGAGAGGGACTGATGTGGAGAGTATGCACATGGGAGAGGGGAGGAGAGAGGGACTGGTGTGGAGAGTGTGCACATGGGAGAGGAGAGAGGGACTGATGTGGAGAGAGTGCACATGGGAGAGGGGAGGAGAGAGGGACTGATGTGGAGAGTATGCACATGGGAGAGGGGAGGAGAGAGGGACTGATGTGGAGAGTGTGCACATGGGAGAGGAGAGAGGGACTGATGTGGAGAGAGTGCACATGGGAGAGGGGAGGAGAGAGGGACTGATGTGGAGAGAGTGCACATGGGAGAGGGGAGGAGAGAGGGACTGATGTGGAGAGTGTGCACATGGGAGAGGAGAGAGGGACTGATGTGGAGAGTGCACATGGGAGAGGAGAGAGGGACTGATGTGGAGAGTGCACATGGGAGAGGGGAGGAGAGAGGGACTGATGTGGAGAGTGTGCACATGGGAGAGGAGAGAGGGACTGATGTGGAGAGAGTGCACATGGGAGAGGGGAGGAGAGAGGGACTGATGTGGAGAGTGTGCACATGGGAGAGGAGAGAGGGACTGATGTGGAGAGTGCACATGGGAGAGGGGAGGAGAGAGGGACTGATGTGGAGAGTATGCACATGGGAGAGGGGAGGAGAGAGGGACTGGTGTGGAGAGTGTGCACATGGGAGAGGAGAGAGGGACTGATGTGGAGAGAGTGCACATGGGAGAGGAGAGAGGGACTGATGTGGAGAGAGTGCACATGGGAGAGGGGAGGAGAGAGGGACTGATGTGGAGAGTATGCACATGGGAGAGGGGAGGAGAGAGGGACTGATGTGGAGAGTGTGCACATGGGAGAGGAGAGAGGGACTGATGTGGAGAGAGTGCACATGGGAGAGGGGAGGAG
This sequence comes from Dendrobates tinctorius, assembly GCF_039654945.1. NCBI lineage: Eukaryota > Metazoa > Chordata > Amphibia > Anura > Dendrobatidae > Dendrobates > Dendrobates tinctorius. Next base: position 453,976 of record NW_027361931.1, on the reverse strand, counting down.
AGAGGGACTGATGTGGAGAGTGTGCACATGGGAGAGGAGAGAGGGACTGATGTGGAGAGTGCACATGGGAGAGGAGAGAGGGACTGATGTGGAGAGTGCACATGGGAGAGGGGAGGAGAGAGGGACTGATGTGGAGAGTGTGCACATGGGAGAGGAGAGAGGGACTGATGTGGAGAGAGTGCACATGGGAGAGGGGAGGAGAGAGGGACTGATGTGGAGAGTGTGCACATGGGAGAGGAGAGAGGGACTGATGTGGAGAGTGCACATGGGAGAGGAGAGAGGGACTGATGTGGAGAGTGCACATGGGAGAGGAGAGAGGGACTGATATGGAGAGTGCACATGGGAGAGGGGAGGAGAGAGGGACTGATGTGGAGAGTGTGCACATGGGAGCAGGGAGGAGAGAGGGACTGATGTGGAGAGTATGCACATGGGAGAGGGGAGGAGAGAGGGACTGGTGGAGAGTGTGCACATGGGAGAGGAGAGAGGGACTGATGTGGAGAGTGCACATGGGAGAGGGGAGGAGAGAGGGACTGATGTGGAGAGTATGCACATGGGAGAGGGGAGGAGAGAGGGACTGGTGTGGAGAGTGTGCACATGGGAGAGGAGAGAGGGACTGATGTGGAGAGAGTGCACATGGGAGAGGGGAGGAGAGAGGGACTGATGTGGAGAGTGTGCACATGGGAGAGGAGAGAGGGACTGATGTGGAGAGTGCACATGGGAGAGGAGAGAGGGACTGATGTGGAGAGTGCACATGGGAGAGGGGAGGAGAGAGGGACTGATGTGGAGAGTGTGCACATGGGAGCGGGGAGGAGAGAGGGACTGATGTGGAGAGTGTGCACATGGGAGAGGGGAGGAGAGCGATACTGATGTGGAGAGTGCACATGGGAGAGAGGGACTGATGTGGAGAGTGCACATGGGAGAGCGGAAGAGAGAGGGACTGGTGTGGAGAGAGTGCACATGGGAGAGGGGAGGAGAGAGGGACTGATGTGGAGAGTGTGCACATGGGAGAGCAGAGAGGGACTGATGTGGAGAGAGTGCACATGGGAGAGGGGAGGAGAGAGGGACTGATATGGAGAGTGCACATGGGAGAGGGGAGGAAAGAGGGACTGATGTGGAGAGTGCACATGGGAGAGGGGAGGAGAGGGACTGATGTGGAGAGTGTTCACATGGGAGAGGAGGAGAAAGGGACTGATGTGTGGAGAGTGTTCACATGGGAGAGGAGGAGAAAGGGACTGATGTGTGGAGAGTGTGCACATGGGAGAGGGGAGGAGAGAGGGACTGATGTGTGGAGAGTGTGCACATGGGAGAGGGGAGGAGAGAGGGACTGATGTGGAGAGTGTGCACATGGGAGAGGGGAGGAGAGAAGTACTGATGTGGAGAGAGTGCACATGGGAGAGGGGAGGAAAGAGGGACTGATGTGGAGAGTGTGCACATGGGAGAGGGGAGGAGAGGGACTGATGTGTGGAGAGAGTGCACATGGGAGAGGGGAGGAGAGAGGGACTGATGTGTGGAGAGAGTGCACATGGGAGAGGGGAGGAGAGGGACTGATGTGTGGAGAGAGTGCACATGGGAGAGGGGAGGAGAGGGACTGATGTGTGGAGAGAGTGCACATGGGAGAGGGGAGGAGAGGGACTGATGTGTGGAGAGAGTGCACATGGGAGAGGGGAGGAGAGAGGGACTGATGAGAATACATGATGGATTGATGTAGACTTTATAGATTTATATCTTGGTTATCCACAGAAATATAATATTGTAGTGTGTGGTAAACATGGCATAGTCATGGAGAGACGGCCCTGAAGGCCTCGTCTTATCTCTGACATTATGCTTTCACATCTGCTGCCCCCAACGAGCTGCTGTCCACGTCACGCACACAGGATTATAGTAATGTCCGTGGCAGCAGAGACCGCGGCCTGGTTCACCTCTGAACAGCTGGCATGTGGCCTCTGTGCATTGCGGAGAGCCAGGCACGAGTCCGCTGTGGAGGAGCTGTCAGACCTATGACGCTAAATCCCTCCCCTGCGCCCTTTGCGTGGAGTTTGTATGCAGAGGGCCAGCGCCATGTGCCCACCTGGGCGGAGGCAGGGACCACCAGCCTGAGGTGGAGCTCCGGAACGGGGGCTTATCACAACCAACCCTGGGACTACGGGGCGTGGCTATGGCGTGAGAGGGAGGACGCTGAACGGGAGGAGAGCTCCTCCTCCTGCTTATTCCTGCCAGCTGGGACTTTTTTCAGCGGCATATTCGGGCTGCCTTGCCCTTTCTGGACCCCGGGATCCCCCCTGGACCCCCGCCGCTGGAGGACGGTGAGCGGCTGGAGCGGGCGGCTGTTCGCCACAGGTCGGCGGCCATCTTGGATGCGTCGGCTCCTACTGCTGCCCCGCTGCTGGTGCAGTGAAGAAGTCGGCTGAGAAGATAAAGGAGGAGGCACGGTGAGTGCCCTGAGAGATTGGGCCCCGTGCGCTGCGCGGCTGGCGTTATCACTGCAGGGGGCGCTGGCTATTCCCCCCCCCCCCCCCCCATCACTGCTGCTGTCACTGTGGAGACCCCTCCCCCGGCCATAAGGCGCTGTACAGGCACGATACTGCTCGCTGCCCTCACAATTTCATATGATCCCCTGCTGTGTCCGCCATCTGCGTTGGGAAGTACCTGACGTATCTATCTCCAGCTACTTGACTGCGTCACACCGCAGCTAATCATGAGTCGCTTCAAAGGGTCTGGAGCAGAAATACTAAAGGAGTATGCAAGACCCGATCCCTCTGAAAGTGCACGACCCCAGAGAAATACCTCCTCTCACATCCAACGTAACACTCGCCCTCCTGGGGGTGAGGAGGAGGCTGAACAGGAGGAGTTGGCCCTTAAACAGGCGTCTGAGCGGTTGATGGAGGCCATCTCCCTAACCAGGACTTCCCTGACCGAGAAGATTGAGGCGGTCTACACGGAGGTGGGGAGACTCCGTCACGATATACAGGCCATGAAGGGGCGGATTACAGAGGTGGAGACGAGGGTGTCCAGGGTGGAAGACACCGTTACACCTATGGAGGCTAAATTAACGAAGGTGGCAGGCTCTGTGAATGCTTGGAAGCAGGAGGCGGACGATTTGGAAAACAGAATGCGTCGGAATAATAGCCGCATCATCGGTCTGCCCGAGCGCTCAGAAGGTCAGCATCCTGAGCAGTTTCTGCAAGACTGGCTTAAGACCTCCCTGGGGGATGAATTCCCCTCAGTATTCGCTATTGAAAGAGCCCATAGGGTCCCTACAAGACCCCTGCCTCCGGGGGCCCTGCTTCGGCCTTTCCTGGCACGCCTCCTCAACTGCAAGGACAGAGACACCATTCTGCGTCTTGCAAGGAAAAAAAGTCCCATCAAGTTCAACAGCACTGTGATCTCCATCTTCCCGGACTTCTCCATGGAACTGCAGAAGCAGCGGGCACAATTCATCTAGGTCAAGAAAAGGCTCAGGGACAAAATCAGTATGTTCTTCATGATATACCCGGCCCGACTTCGGGTTGTTCACAGATCCAGCGGAGGCGACTGAGTGGCTGCGGTCCCATGGGGGGTCCCCGGCGCAGGACTCCTAGTGTGGCAGCTGTTAGTTTGGATCCTTCTCAGTCGGAAGGGTCTCGTTGCAGCGCTCTCGTCGGGTATCCAGATATCAGAATACCGGGCGCTGTGCTCAGTGATGGTATCCCCTTGTTTATTTTCTGATGGGGGCGTGAGACTGTGCTCCTACATTGTTAGGTCTTTGTTCGTTTTTTTTCTTTTTCAAAAGTTTTTGTTTTTCTGGTTATTTAGGTAAATGTCGCATCCGATGCCAGCTCGGCTGTCTAGGTGACATCTCTACATTTTGTTCGGGCACCGCTATGCAACCTATTTGGATGGGCGGGAAATGGTTCTGAATTAATATGTATGACCTGGAATGTAAGAGGTATAAAACCCCCTGGAAGAAAATTAAGGTGTTCTCACAAATCAGACCAATCCTGGGATTGCACTTGTGACCATTTTGGTCGCCATCTGTAGTCCTGTAACACCATTCAGCATGGAGATAGTGGAGTGCTAGCAAAAGGGTGGAGGGGGAAGTCTGCTCTTGGGTCAGGATCTGGGTTCACGATCTCTGTGAGTTGGGTGAGTTTGTTTTGATTTTACACATGTATCCTCATATATTACAGATCTGATGGATAAGACCTGGTCTAAGACAGACAAGATGGCTCCGGTAGTTGACAGCTCCGAAGACTCCAGCAGTCAAGAACATGAGAGATCAGATACTGAGAGCGAAACTGACACAGAGTGGGAACAAGACCCTGCTTCCAGTCAGTCAACAGGTGGGGTGTGCGGTGTTCAATCTGGCAAGGGAATGCCCCGCATATATGTGTATCCTGCGTCTCCGGATCCCTCTGTGCGGCCTATCTGTGCGTCTCCGGATCCCTCTGTGCGGCCCATCTGTGCGTCTCCGGATCCCTCTGTGCGGCCCATCTGTGCGTCTCCGGATCCCTCTGTGCGGCCCATCTGTGCGTCTCCGGATCCCTCTGTGCGGCCCATCTGTGCGTCTCCGGATCCCTCTGTGCGGCTCCAGATCGATGTGTGCGTCTCCAGATGTGTGCGGCCGATCTGTCTCGGGCGTCTCCGGATCCCTCTGTGCGTCTCCGGATCCCTCTGTGCGTCTCCGGATCCCTCTGTGCGGCCGGTCCGTCGCGGGCCCCTCCGCATCCCTTCCCATGTTTTTTTCTCTTCATTGGGTTTTCCTAGTTTTTCTTTTGATGTTTTCATCTTCAGACTTTTCTGCAATGTCTTTTGAGGAGATCATTCGTGTAAAGGATAAAATGGGGACTAAAGCTTTCTACAAAGTGGTGCAAGGATCTCGAGCTGGAACGTTGTCAGCTGACAGCATGAAAGCAGATAAGAGCAGGTAGGTGTCTTCTACCAGTCCGTAACACTCGAGGTGGTCCCCCTTATACTGGTTACATTACCAGCTTCAGCCCTGAGGTCTGGGGGTAACGCCTTATGTCTGGGGCTTGCTCTAATCTGCACTGTTCTTTCTAGGGGCTGGACTTTTGATGTGAATATAAACAATGTATTGTGTATCTTATGTTCCTGCTTTCAGACCCTTAGAAATGTCCTCTAAAAAACCAGTCCCTTTTCTGAGGAAGGTGGTCCCGGCCAGGAAACGGGTAAGGAGTCTGTTGCTATATGCTTCTTAAACCTGTTTTATGCCATGTATGATCTACCTGTTAAGATGGCTCCCTGACCTTACGCTGGCTGCAGGGTGTTCATCTGTGATCTGAGGAAAGCGCCCACCGGAGAAATAACACCTTATTCAGTGCCCACTGAGATGTGGGATGTTTCAGGAATGGGGCCACACTCATATTCACCCTATAATGCATGATGGTGGAGTCTCTACTGTCTGAAGTTGATCGGATGTTTGTGGACTGTAAACCTATTCCTATCCAGGTAGGTCTGCTTGCTGTGCCGCCCTCTGGGCTGCCGGCGTTGACGTGCCGCCCTCTGGGCTGCCGGCGTTGACGTGCCGCCCTCTGGGCTGCCGGCGTTGACGTGCCGCCCTCTGGGCTGCCGGCGTTGACGTGCCGCCCTCTGGGCTGCCGGCGTTGACGTGCCGCCCTCTGGGCTGCCGGCGTTGACGTGCCGCCCTCTGGGCTGCCGGCGTTGACGTGCCGCCCTCTGGACCTCTAGAAAACATGTGCTTTCTTTTTTAGATGCAACGTGATCCGCGATTCGATGACCTCTCTGGAGAATTTAAACCAGAAATTTTTGAGAAGACGTATGGGTTCCTGGAGAACATCAAGAAGAAGGAGAAGGAGGTGACTTTTTAGCATGTAAAACATAGTGATGAGTCAGGGCCTGGTGTGCGAGGGAGTGAGGAAAAGAAGCAGAAATGCATCTCCCTGAGCAGAGAGCGGGCAGGACAAGTTTTGTTGCAGCTGCCTGAGACATGCCAGCATGGGGCTACTCACTCTGCAAGCGACCCCTTTGGGTGCCAGAGATTTCTCCGTCTGAGAAGGAGATATTCCTGACATTCATGCAACAGATTCTTCCCATCCACTATGGTTGCAGTTTTGAACACAGAAGCTGAGGAGATGACGTCCCTCTTCTGGTACTGCTACGTGGAGGCAGTTGCTTCTCTGCCGGTGCCGCCGCCGTGTGAAGGCAGATGCTTCTCTGCCGGTGCCGCCGCCGTGTGAAGGCAGATGCTTCTCTGCCGGTGCCGCCGCCGTGTGAAGGCAGATGCTCCTCTGGTGGTGCCGCCGCGTGGAGGCAGATGCTCCTCTGGCGGTGCCGCCGCGTGGAGGCAGATGCTCCTCTGGCGGTGCCGCCGCGTGGAGGCAGATGCTCCTCTGGCGGTGCCGCCGCGTGGAGGCAGATGCTCCTCTGGCGGTGCCGCCGCGTGGAGGCAGATGCTCCTCTGGCGGTGCCGCCGCGTGGAGGCAGATGCTCCTCTGGCGGTGCCGCCGCGTGGAGGCAGATGCTCCTCTGGCGGTGCCGCCGCGTGGAGGCAGATGCTCCTCTGGCGGTGCCGCCGCGTGGAGGCAGATGCTCCTCTGGCGGTGCCGCCGCGTGGAGGCAGATGCTCCTCTGGCGGTGCCGCCGCGTGGAGGCAGATGCTCCTCTGGCGGTGCCGCCGCGTGGAGGCAGATGCTCCTCTGCATGCTGAGTGGCTTCTGAAGGCACAGTACAGGCATGAGAGGACGAGAGGCTGTCACCTCACAACCAACCTCATGGCCATACGGTGCCTTGTTGTGGGGGTGTCCATCTTTCATTTCTTCACTTATCCTTGTTGCTCTTTTCACAGACTTTGGAGAAGAAACTTCAGAAGACTCGTGACCCAGCGCTGAGGGAGCAGCTGACAAAGTTGTTGCTCAGGATGGTATGGAGTATTTCTGAGGTCGCCGACAAGGAAACCCAAGATCTACTCTCTATTGGTGTTTGTGTTCATATTTAGGATCAGCAAGAAAAAGCTGCAAAACAGAAGCAAAGGCTCCGGGAAAAGGAGGCCGAGTTCAAGAGGCAGCAGAGAGAACGCGCCCAGCAGGGAAAGAAGCCACTCTACCTTAAGAAAAGTGAGTGCTGTCACAAAACAATGGTGGTATTACATTACAGCAATATGTGGATGATGCCGCCAGGAGAAACTAATGCTATGTGGAGTCCTACTATATTCAGGCATGTCCCACCTGGGTGACTCCCTGCCTTAAGGTAGGTGGTCTTGTGATCATCTGCTCCACATGCCCCCAGCAGCCAGAGCCCACCCATGAGTTTCAGTGTGAGGTAGCTGCAGTTCCCGAGCATGCCCTCCAGGGGAGAGGCCCAGCATCTTGGTGCAGCCTTCGCCTATCCTCTGTCCAGTGTGGTCACAGGACTACATGTTTCATGTGACATCAGCAGGGTGGCGCAATACGTGCTGAGAATATACAGTACCGCTCAAAATTCCAGACCGCCCTGTTCATGCAATGGACCTTATTGGAGTGTGCACGTTGTAGATAAAGACTGAAGGCAGCAAACCGTGAATTAAGGGACAGATATGGAAACAAGGCACAAAGAACCCAAGTGACACTACCCTGAATATGTGTTAACCCTGAGATTGCTCATGTGCCCCCCTCGTTACTTTGAGGAAGGCTCTGTTCCCCCTCCTCATCCTCTCTGCACCTTTATCAGGTTGTTGCCTGTAATGGCTTTCAGCCGTCATGAAGGGATTCCCGGAGCAGCGGAGTGACTGTCGGCTGCATTGCCTTCACTGTGCTTCCAGCTGATCCCATACTGAGTTGAGGTTGGTGATTGCGGAGGTGTAACAGTGTCCCCCCAGCCTGTTTGCATGGACCATACTGTAATCAGGCCTACATTAAAGGCCCTGTCTCACATAGCGAGATCGCTGAAACGTCACCGATTTTGTGACGCGCCAGCGATTTCGCTACATGCTACACACAGTGGCGACCGGGTCCCCACTGGATATCGCTGATCGTGCTCTAATGTCCTGGGCCATTTTTTTGATCGCAGGTGTCCCACTGGCCGGCACACATCGCTGTGTGACGCCGACGGGAGTCATCAGAATAGCTGCTGTGTGACAAGGTCCCAACGACCGCCGAGGTCATTATATGGATCGCCGGATCGTTGCTGTGTCGTTGAGTAGATCTGCCTGTAAGACAGCTCACTAGCGACCATGTATGACGCACCAGCGATCCTTACCAGGCCGTATCGTTGTCGGGATCACTGGTGCGTCGCGTAGTGTAAACGGTACCCTTACAATCCTTGTCCTGTATCTGGTGAGGTCATGTGTCGCCAAACCTGGAGACAGGGCTTCTGGAACATTCTGAATCCTTGGAGCTAGGTTTAAGGGGGTGGGTGTTAGTATCTCTGCCCAACATGGGGGTGCTGATCCCAAGAGAGGTAGGACAATAAGCCACATGTTGAATTAGTTGAAGCTTTGTCTTGGGAAGGGCCAGGATCTGAAGCTGCGGCCAGGTCCTGTGTCATGAAAGGAGATGGAAGAGCTTTTGCCACTTGGGATTGTGAGGTCTTATAACCCAGCTGGATTTGAGGACTGAATCTAAAGACTGTTGATGGATATTCCTTGCCGTTGGATTTGTCTTTTTGTGTGGCCACGTTGCAGGCAGATTCTATGGAACTATATCTACATTTGATGTTATATTCGCCTAGTCTCAATAAGTTGTTGGATTGTTCATCAGCCTGCTGTCCCTGCCTGCTCTGTCACACACCCCGTCACAAAAGGGTTGGCGGCAGAGAGTTCAGAGCAGAAGGAATTGAGAACAGTGACCCGGCAACAAATGGAGCCAGAACCTTAGGATAGCGGAATTGGACTGAGGGGAACCTACATACAAAGGTCCACAAATTAGGGGTCAGTTACAAAGGACTGTCCAAAGATCGACTTATTGAGGTTTTGGAAGAAGCTAGCCTTCAATATGGCACTGGAGAGGGATTCCCAGAGAAATTAGAGGAAAGACCGGGGGACCTGGAGGTAAATACCTGGAAAAGTCGGTGGGTTATGTGGTATGAGGAGATGGCATTGCTTGGGGATAAAGCCACCATAGAAGACAAACCGGAGGCCAGTCGGCGAGCCCATGAAAGGCATCTCACTGTGGAAGCACCAGGCATACACTGATCACAACAGCCACCATGAGGGAAACCCCGAAATTGTCCCGCAAGGACTTTAAGCCATTTAATGAGGCTTCAGGGGACATTCAGGGATTCTTCCAAGATTTTGAACACCAATGTCAGTTAATGGAAATCCCAGAAATAGAGCGGGTCAGACATCTGGTGGGGCTCTTAGAGGGTGGAGCTGCAGAAGCATATCGAGCTATGGACCCTCGGTGGAACCGTGAGTATGGGGACATTACAGAAACCATCCTGGAACATTGTGACTAAGGTCCTGGGAAAGAGGAAGAGGGTAAAAAAGAGGGAGAGCGCTCTCTAAGCCTAGTGGATGAGTCAGTTCAGTTTGGTGAGAAAAATACAACTTCAAACGTGCTCTCCTGGTGTGGTTGTGCAAGGAGGCACAACACTGGGAAAAGTTTGCAAACAAGGGTGATCCTTCCACTGGTGTGCTGCCCGTCTGTAATAGCATGGAGATAATTTTCCTTTCCCAGAAAGAAATTTTCCTCCACGTGATATTGTGAATAAAGAAGGTTCCGGACGCTTCCTTCAGAGGATCCTTAACCCCATCTGGAGCCAGAAGGTTATAGCCGAATAGCTGAGTATCTCTGGGGGTAAATCAGATGATATTTTATTGGCTTCGTAAATGCAACATTTGATAGAAGACAATAAAAACATTAAAACATATTTTGTTATAAAACACAACGCGTTTCGGCCGTGTAGGCCTTCATCAGGTGTATAAGAAATGATATTTATACCCCTTGTTCATTGCTAATGGGGGCGGTTCTAATAACTGAGGAACCAATCACTAATGATCAAACTCTTGAGGAGCTCTTCAAGACCGCAATACGTATATATACTGACCTGAGATATAAGAGAATATCATCCCCATAAAGGTGACAATCCAGCAGTTTTCGGCTGTCCACTATATCTGACAACTTGCCGTATCACAAATTATCGGTGTTGGCACCGTCCATATCTGTTTAACCCCTTAGTTGCTGCTGTCAAAAGTGACTACATCAAATAAATGGTTAATAGATTGTGGGGGCTTGCACTTTAATCTAATTGACACACCGAGATCATGATTGTGTGGTCCTGATGTTTGCCATAGCTGTTCATGGCCAGATAGCGGCCTTAGAGTCTCCCGGCTATAGCGGTCAGTTCAGAAGTTAGCGACATTTAGGTGGTAAACAAACACTTTTTCATTCCGGCTATACCACTTTGCATTAATTCCTAAAAATCACCTGAAGGGTTAATAAACTACCTTACAGCGGTTTTCAATATGTCAGGGGGTGCTGTTTTTAAAATGGTATCACGTTTGGGGTTTTCCAATATATAGCACCCCTAAAGTCACTTCAAACCTGGATAGGTCCCTCAAAAAAATAAATTTTGTAAATTTCCTTGAAAAAATGAAAAATTGCTGCTACATTTTTAAACCTCCTAAAAGGCTAACAAAATAAATGACAGTTTAAAAAATGGTGCTGATGTAAAGCCGACATGTGGGAAATGTGGTTTATTCATGTTTTTCTGTGGTATGACTATCTGGATTAAAGGGATAGTCATTCAAAGTTTGAAAACTGCAATTTTTTTTACATTTTTGTCAAGTTTCTGATACTTTTATAAATAAACACAAAACATATCAATCTAAATTTACTATTATCATAAATTATAATGTGCCGCGAAAAAACAATATCAAAATCACTGGGATTTGTTGAAGCATTCCAGAGTTATGACCACATAAAGTGATATTGGTCAGAATTTAAAAAATTGGCCCGGTCACGAAGGGGTTAATTAAAGTGCGAATATTGTAACTTCATCCCCAAGAAAAGAATGTTGGGCACGCATATTCTAGAGCGTCCTCCCTCCTTCAGGGTAGATCTGTAAATTGTAGGCAATCACACACGTCAGTGTGCATGCTCCACAAAAAAGGAGAAGGAAAAACCCCCTGCTCATCTGCCTGATTACACCCCTCACTTCTCTTGGTGCAGGCGGTGAACGAGAAGCACTGCAGGTGCTAAAGATCAGAAATATAAATTACAAAAAATATATTCTGAAAAAAAAAATCAAAAGTTTGGAAAAAAAAATTGATTTTTTTTTTTTTTTTTTTTTTTTTTTAAAGAAATTAAAAAAAAAAAAAAACAAAAACACAAGACAAAGGGGGAATCTATTGATTGATGGATCAGAGATGTCACTGGGTCCATCAGGGGACAGACTGCCATGTCTGTGGCGTTAAGAGCGGCTTCTCTCTCGGGCTTGTTCTGTTGCCGTGACCTTGATCCAGTCGGAGGTGGTGTGATGTAGAGCAGTGATGGCCTCCGAGAACCTTAGTTCTGTAAACCCTGATGTTACATTCTGTCTATGACCATTCCTGCGATCCCGCAGTGACGGTGTAGAGCGGCGACACATAACAGTCCGCACACACCGGTCACCACATACACCACCCAAGCAGGACCGCGGGTTAGTTCTCGGGGGATATTGGATGGGGCATTGCTGTTTCTTACATTTTTCTTACCATGATCTCTAATTTTACAACGTTTTTTTCCACATTTAAAAAATCCTGTTTTTTCTCGTTTTTCGGACAGATGGCACAGTTATTGGTGCTGGTTTTTTGGGGGGTGTAAATAACTAGGTGCTATATAATTTTTAATCGTTCTCCCTCTTGTAAAGACAGTATTGGGTCTTTTTAGGCTCCGATCTTTGAGTGTTGGGACTTTCCTCAGTCAGTACCAATATTTCTCCAGAATGCAGCGGTGGCTTCTATGGTCGGTGGTAAGGAAGCGATGACTCCACATTGCTGTGCCATCCATAGCATCATGCTTTGAGGAATGGTTTCCAGCAATCGTCCTGAGTGAGATTGCGCTGATCTGCCGCATGTACTGATGGTCTTTGATGCCTTTTTTCTTTAAACCTGGAACGTAAAACCTGTGATTGTTGGACGTAATCTGTAGGGGACATACAGGTGCCTCGAATACGACGACGGAATTGACTGGATGGAATATTTGTCTTCCATTTACAGTAGTGTGAACGAAAAAAAATCCAAATAGCCATTAGTGTCAACGGGTTTAAAAGGAGTTTGGCTTTTGATTATCCTCATGGTAGAGTTCTAGGAAGATGATACTTTCCCTGGAAATATTTGCAGTGAATGAGAGCCCCCAATTGTTGCTGCTGAGTTCTATAAAGAGGGACACCTCCTGTTCCGTACCACACCAGATGAGGAACAGGTCATCTATAAAACGTCGATAATATTGGATATTATTGCTGTATTTATGGGATCCAATCGGCAATAGGGACTCGAACCTCCCCATAAACAAGTTTGCACAACTTGGGGCTGCCCGAGTCCCCATTGCCGTCCCGAACTGCTGTGAATACAGTGTGTTCTGGAACATGAAGAGATTGTGCTCCAGAATGAATTTTAAACCATTTAATAAAAAGGTCTTTTGTTTAAAGGGAATGGAGGGGTCCCTGGAAAGACAAAAATCGACTACATCCAGACCCAGCTTGTGCTCAATATTAGAGTACAGGGCTGATACGTCAAGGGTTAAAGAGAGAGATTCAACACAATGGATCCTAGAAACCAGAGATCTTATCTGGGACAATGACTCTGAGATAGGAAGGCAATGTGGGACAAATCAATGACCTGAGACTGTGGACTCGGGAGTGACCCTATCCCTGAGATGAGAGGACGTCCTGGAGGATTTTTTGTATTTTATGAATTTCAGGCAGGTGATGGAATATGATTAGGGCAAGTGTTGGTGAGAAAACGCTTCTCTTTATTATTTTGTCGCTATATGCCTGATTGATGAGTCGTCCTTCTCTTCAGGGCTCGTTGGAGATCCCGTTGTAGTATTTGGTGTCTGATCCTTTTTGCCGCTTGGCTATAGCCCTCCACATCCTGCAGTGCTGCTCCCCTCCGTTATCCGCTGGTCGTCTAGCCATTTTGTTATTAGTCTGTAACCGGTCGAGCGCCTCTCTCTCCTTTCTCGTCAAATTATTATTATCCCAATTCTTATTGACCTCCTCGGACTCCTCCATCACTAGAGAATAAAAGGTTCCGACACGGCGACCTTCATGATGTAACGGAGAAAGCGGCGATGCTGGCGCTACAGCTTGGTGCTTAGGTGGGTCGCATCCCGCCGTTCTGGAACCCTCTTTTATTATTTCATGTTCTGAATCTGAAAATGTCGGTTCATAGTTAATTTGTGAATGAATTTATGACGATCCAAAAAGAGATGGAATTCACTTGCTTTTTGGGAAGGACAGAAATTTAACCCTTTGCTGAGTGAGGATGTTTCATCTTTGTCGAGAGGTTAAATATTCTTACGGTCTTTACACCCCCCCCCCCCCCCAAAAAAAAAAAAAACAAAAAAAAAACAAATGTGCCATCTGTCCAAAAAACGAATTTTGAAATGTGAAAAAAACGTAAAATTATAGGTCATGGTAAGAAAAATGTAAGAAACAGCAATGCCACATCCAATATCCCCCGAGAACTAAGCCGCGGTCCTGCTTGTGTGGTGTATGTGGTGACCGGTGTGTGTGCACTGTTATATGGCGCCGCTCTACACCGTCACCAAGAGAAGTGAGGGGTGTAACCAGGCAGATGAACAGGGTTTTGTTCTCTTTTTGTGGAGCATGCACACTGACATGCGTGATTGCCTACAATTTACAGATCTACTGGCTTACCCTGAAGGATGATGGTCTAGAATGCGTGCCCAACATTCTTTTCTTGGGGATGAAGTTACAATATTCGCACTTTAACTCCTGAAGAGTTTGATCAACATGTCATTTATGAAGTGTTTAAGAAGAATAGTACAGTAGTTAAATCCCCGTTCTATAAAATATGAACTAATCAAACAATTAATAGTACATTGTTAAACTGGCCTTTTATCATCAATTTGTCCCTTCCAGTGGGTGAAATGTAATCTGGTCCATAAGCGCTTACTAGCAATGGCCATTTCCTCTTGTGTCAGAGTATGTGAGGCCAGTCCTGGCGTTGGGCTCCACCTGAGTTAATATCTGATTTTTGTTAACTTTTAAAATGTCTGGTTTTCTTGGATACACATAGCATGGCGCTGGGCCAGAAGGTGCAGAAAAGTCACTTCTACTTCTTCATTTTCACAATTTTTGGAGAGTACAGTAGCCAGCCACCAGTGCCGATCATGTTCACAGGTCACATAACCAGTTATGTCATCCATTGCCAATCTTGTGCCGCCTTCTACCACTTCATGCACTTCACTGTCTTTGCTGAATGAAAAAATCCTCGTTTGTATTTCTGTTTCACTCCATGGAATGACAGTGTGGTATTGCTGAGTCCCTTTGATGCGTTCTGCTTCCTGTAACCCATGCTTTCACAAACTCTCCTCCTCTTCATAGTCTTGGTTTGTACAATACATGAACTGGATGTTAAGAATATTTTTCTCCATTTGAAAAGTTGCGTGGGTGTGAAGATTTGGTCTGAATATGGCCTCTGGAGGCTAGCCCGGGCTGCAAGGCGTTTCACGGTGCCTCCTAAACCATCACATATACACCTTTGCCATGAGCAGTGGCAAAAAAGTGCCATTCAGCTTCCACTCCAAAGTCTTTCTTGTGATGGCATACATTTATAAAGTTTTTCCTGTTTTTATACTGTGCAGAAGAGCCAACCGAGAAGTAGTAGACCTTGCTCAAACTTGGTAGGATGTCTGTTTTTATCACTGAAATCAATTTTTTTTGGAACAAATGAACAGCTATTGAATCGTGAAGTAATCACTCAGATATCATAACGACACTTCTGTACTTTGTCTCTATTCTCATTGTAATGGATCGCAGAAGGGTGCAGGTTGCTTGTTCATTGTTCCAGTGAAATGACTGTGCTTCATCCTGAACAACAAAGGAATAGTTCTCTGAAAAGTCTAAGCTTATCACGGCCTCATTCTGTTTGATGCTTTCTTTGAGGTGATTGTAGTAGACTGTTGGCGAGCTATAAATGAGTGTTTCTCAAGGACTATCAGCTGTTCACAAAAACATTCTACTAAACGTTCTGCACTTTTAAAAACCGTGTCAAAAGTCCATCTGCCAACAGATATCCACTGTTTATAAGTTATATTATCTACCATAGCCTCTTCACAATTTAAGATGCCAGGCATAATTCGGCTCACTCCATCACTACTGTAAAGGCCCTTTTACATTTAGCGATGCACCAGCGATCCAACCAGCGATCCGACCTGGTCAGGATCGCTGGTGCATCGCTAAATGATCGCTAGTGAGCTTTCATACAGAAAGATCTCACAGCGACGCAGCGCACGATACTTACCTTTCACACACAGCGATCCTGCGTCCTCGCGTCCAGCGTCGCTTGTCGTCACAGCAGGAAGTCTCTGCAGGAAGCGCCCGACGAGAAATGGAGCCGGACATTCTCGCGCGATCAGCGATGGACAGCGGGGGAGACGGTCATTGGTAAGTATCACACACAAAACCAGTGACGTTTTAGCGATATTGCTAGCGATATCGCTTGGTGTAAAACCCCCTTAAGACTCTGTCACTTGACCCACTATCACGTCATCTAATGTTTTCCTGGTTTAGGATCAGGACAAGACATGGAACCTTTTTGTTCCACTAGAGCTTTAGCTTTTCTAGCCATTCTATTGCTAACGTTAAATTCATTTTCTAGTCTTTTGCATGTCCAGCCCTTCGGTAGTGTAGTCAGTAGCGTGAACTGTTCACTTCTGCTGTGGGTGGATTTATAGAATGATCTCTGAATCGGTCTCATTTGTTCCTTCACCTTCTACTGTTTCACCTGTGAGCTCAAGGGTCAATTGTTTTGTAACTTGTTTTAATTTTTTTGGCAATAACCTGGATAATGGCTTCTTTTTTCTTGCAATGGGCGATTCTTCGATGTTCAAAAGTGATTTATTCAAATACTCTATTGTTAAATCAGGATTGATAAAATCCTCTGTGTTGGAAGTTACAGGTTCTTCGGAATGTTCTGCCTGCGGAGCAGTTTTCTCTTTTGCAAGTTGCTTTCTACAACTGTCACAAATTGTCATGCCTGATTGATGGATTTATATGAAGCATCCAGTCTTGTACCGGCCTAAGATTTTTTTCTTGTTGTGTGTCCAGTTTTTTCAAAAGGATTGCAACAGCGTATATTATAAAATGCTGTTCTTTGAGAAGTAGCAGCCATTGCTGTGCGAGAAAAATACAGTTAATATTATGTAAGGAAGATGGGTAATAAAAAGATTTACAGTACACTTGAGATATAACGGTGTTAGAAAGTGAGTATTAGGGCTAATGCACACACAGCTCTTCCTGTCTGCGGATAAACGCTGCGGTTTTGACACATTTTTCTACCGAGTTTTCACTATATCTGCTTTAGTCTTTTTAATCGCTAGTGAAAACGATAGCAGCTGTTTATATAGTGATTAAAGGCGTTTATTGCAGATCAAAAAGTAGTGCAAGCAGTGATTTACTCTTTCAAAAAGCACTGCATGTGTTTAACCCCATTGAAATCAATGGGAGGCATTTTTCTGAACGATGATCACTCAGACTAGCGCTATGTGTGTATTGGCCCTTAATAAGAAAAGCATTAAACTATTAATATGTTTACTCAAACTTTAAACACACTCCCCAATATTGGAGCACACCGATGCCCTTGATGCCGTAGAGACCATTGTTTGTTCAGGAGTGAACATGTCAGGACATGAAAGCTCGGTCTTACTTCCTGACTGCGGGGGGCGGATACTCCACATGACTGACAGAGCTGCTGGCCACTCCTCTGCATATACTGTCTACCCCTGTTCATTCTCAGGTTAAGCCCTAACAACGCTTTCTCCTCTGTCCTCTCCTGCTTAAGAAGACTGAGAGGAGACTTAATAGCTGTCTACAAATATCTCAAGGGCTGTCACATTGTAGAAGGATCATCTTTATTCTCATTTGCACAAGGAAAGACTAGAAGCAATGGGATGAAACTGAATGGGAGGAGACAGATTAGATATTAGAAAAAACTTTTTGACAGAGTGATCAATGAGTGGAACAAGCTGCCACGAGAAGTGGTGAGTTCTCCTTCAATGGATGTCTTCAAACAGAGGCTGGACAGACATCTGACTGGGATGATTTAGCGAATCCTGCTTTGAGCAGGGGGTTGGACCAGATGGCCCAGGAGGTCCCTTCCAACTCTACGATTCTATGATTCTATGCTTCTAAGCTGTAATAATACAGTAATCTCTGAAAATCATGGATTAGTTGGTAAATATAGACCCCACACTTCTAGACCACAGGCTGAACAGATCTGAATTCCAGGTTTTGGAATTGACACTGTATAGTTTAATTTTTTAAAATATGATCCCATCATGATCCCAACTTGAATTTTGGTACAGATGTGGCTAGGAGCATAGGAGGCACATGCGCAGTTCTTGAAATTTCTAAATTAAACATTATTTTCAGAAATGCGTTTTAAACTTTTGCGTTTGCATTCGCATGGGTAAAATATTAACAAAGATACTCTTGTGACATATCTGATCAAAGCCCGTACAGTTCTGGGTAGACTGGTGTTTATTTTGTTTGTCTGTCTGTCTTTTCTAGCCTGAGTTATGAGGAGAAATGTTAAGGCAGGCAACACCGAAATTCGCACTTTTTCTGAACTTTGAAAATCAATAAAAAATAAAAAAAAAAATCTAGAATTTTTTTTCCTTCATATTTTGCATTCTCTGACACACTATTGCCAAATAACAAAATCTCAAAAGAATTAATAATATAGAGGTAAAAATCATTGGTTCACTTGACATGGAATGACCCTGCCCCTTGTCTGTAATACCCTGCTCCTGTCTGCTGCGCCACCCCTTGTCTGTAATACCCTGCTCCTGTCTGCTGTGCTGCCCCTTGTCTAATACCCTGCTCCTGTCTGCTGCACCGCCCCTTGTCTGTAATACCCTGCTCCTGTCTGCTGCGCCGCCCCTTGTCTGTAATACCCTGCTCCTGTCTGCTGTGCCTCCCCTTGTCTGTAATACCCTGCTCCTGTCTGCTGCGCCGCCGCTTGTCTGTAATACCCTGCTCCTGTCTGCTGCACCGCCGCTTGTCTGTAATACCCTGCTCCTGTCTGCTGCACCGCCCCTTGTCTAATACCCTGCATCTGTCTGCTGTGCCGCCCCTTGTCTGTAATAACTTGCTCCTGTCTGCTGCGCCGCCCCTTGTCTGTAATACCCTGCTCCTGTCTGCTGTGCCTCCCCTTGTCTGTAATACCCTGCTCCTGTCTGCTGCACCGCCCCTTGTCTGTAATACCCTGCTCCTGTCTGCTGCGCCGCCGCTTGTCTGTAATACCCTGCTCCTGTGCCTCCCCTTGTCTGTAATACCCTGCTCCTGTCTGCTGCACCGCCCCTTGTCTAATACCCTGCATCTGTCTGCTGTGCCGCCCCTTGTCTGTAATAACTTGCTCCTGTCTGCTGCGCCGCCCCTTGTCTGTAATACCCTGCTCCTGTCTGCTGTGCCTCCCCTTGTCTGTAATACCCTGCTCCTGTCTGCTGTGCTGCCGCTTGTCTGTAATACCCTGCTCCTGTCTGCTGTGCCGCCCCTTGTCTGTAATACCCTGCTCCTGTCTGCTGCGCCGCCGCTTGTCTGTAATACCCTGCTCCTGTCTGCTGTGCTGCCCCTTGTCTGTAATACCCTGCTCCTGTCTGCTGTGCCTCCCCTTGTCTGTAATACCCTGCTCCTGTCTGCTGTGCCGCCCCTTGTCTGTAATACCCTGCTCCTGTCTGCTGCGCCGCCGCTTGTCTGTAATACCCTGCTCCTGTCTGCTGTGCTGCCCCTTGTCTGTAATACCCTGCTCCTGTCTGCTGTGCTGCCCCTTGTCTAATACCCTGCTCCTGTCTGCTGCGCCGCCCCTTGTCTGTAATACCCTGCTCCTGTCTGCTGTGCTGCCCCTTGTCTAATACCCTGCTCCTGTCTGCTGTGCCGCTTCTTGTCTGTAATACCCTGCTCCTGTCTGCTGCGCCGCCCCTTGTCTGTAATACCCTGCTCCTGTCTGCTGCGCCGCCCCTTGTCTGTAATACCCTGATCCTGTCTGCTGCGCCGCCCCTTGTCTGTAATACCCTGATCCTGTCTGCTGCGCCGCCCCTTGTCTGTAATACCCTGATCCTGTCTGCTGCGCCGCCCCTTGTCTGTAATACCCTGATCCTGTCTGCTGCGCCGCCCCTTGTCTGTAATACCCTGATCCTGTCTGCTGCGCCGCCGCTTGTCTGTAATACCCTGCTCCTGTCTGCTGCGCTGCCCCTTGTCTGTAATACCCTGCTCCTGTCTGCTGCGCTGCCCCTTGTCTAATACCCTGCTCCTGTCTGCTGTGCCGCTTCTTGTCTTTAATACCCTGCTCCTGTCTGCTGTGCCGCTTCTTGTCTGTAATACCCTGCTCCTGTCTGCTGCGCCGCCCCTTGTCTGTAATACCCTGCTCCTGTCTGCTGTGCTGCCCCTTGTCTAATACCCTGCTCCTGTCTGCTGCGCCGCCCCTTGTCTGTAATACCCTGCATCTGTCTGCTGTGCCGCCCCTTGTCTGTAATAACCTGCTCCTGTCTGCTGTGCCTCCCCTTGTCTAATACCCTGCATCTGTCTGCTGTGCCGCCCCTTGTCTGTAATAACCTGCTCCTGTGCCGCTTCTTGTCTGTAATACCCTGCTCCTGTCTGCTGTGCCGCCCCTTGTCTGTAATACCCTGCTCCTGTCTGCTGTGCTGCCCCTTGTCTAATACCCTGCTCCTGTCTGCTGCGCCGCCCCTTGTCTGTAATACCCTGCATCTGTCTGCTGTGCTGCCCCTTGTCTGTAATACCCTGCTCCTGTCTGCTGCGCCGCCCCTTGTCTGTAATACCCTGCTCCTGTCTGCTGTGCTGCCCCTTGTCTAATACCCTGCTCCTGTCTGCTGCGCCGCCCCTTGTCTGTAATACCCTGCATCTGTCTGCTGTGCCGCCCCTTGTCTGTAATACCCTGCTCCTGTCTGCTGTGCCTCCCCTTGTCTAATACCCTGCATCTGTCTGCTGTGCCGCCCCTTGTCTGTAATAACCTGCTCCTGTGCCGCTTCTTGTCTGTAATACCCTGCCTCCTGTCTGCTGCGCTGCCCCTTGTCTGTAATACCCTGCTCCTGTCTGCTGCGCCGCCCCTTGTCTGTAACACCCTGCTCCTGTCTGCTGTGCCTCCCCTTGTCTAATACCCTGCTCCTGTCTGCTGCGCCGCCCTTTGTCTGTAACACCCTGCTCCTGTCTGCTGCGCCGCCCCTTGTCTGTAATACCCTGCTCCTGTCTGCTGCGCCGCCCCTTGTCTGTAATACCCTGATCCTGTCTGCTGCGCCGCCCCTTGTCTGTAATACCCTGATCCTGTCTGCTGCGCCGCCCCTTGTCTGTAATACCCTGATCCTGTCTGCTGCGCCGCCCCTTGTCTGTAATACCCTGATCCTGTCTGCTGCGCCGCCCCTTGTCTGTAATACCCTGCTCCTGTCTGCTGTGCTGCCCCTTGTCTAATACCCTGCTCCTGTCTGCTGCGCCGCCCCTTGTCTGTAATACCCTGCATCTGTCTGCTGCGCCGCCCCTTGTCTGTAATAACCTGCTCCTGTCTGCTGTCCCGCTTCTTGTCTGTAATACCCTGCTCCTGTCTGCTGTGCCTCCCCTTGTCTAATACCCTGCATCTGTCTGCTGTGCCGCCCCTTGTCTGTAATAACCTGCTCCTGTCTGCTGTGCTGCCCCTTGTCTAATACCCTGCTCCTGTCTGCTGCGCCGCCCCTTGTCTGTAATACCCTGCATCTGTCTGCTGCGCCGCCCCTTGTCTGTAATAACCTGCTCCTGTCTGCTGTCCCGCTTCTTGTCAGTAATACCCTGCTCCTGTCTGCTGTGCCTCCCCTTGTCTAATACCCTGCATCTGTCTGCTGTGCCGCCCCTTGTCTGTAATAACCTGCTCCTGTGCCGCTTCTTGTCTGTAATACCCTGCCTCCTGTCTGCTGTGCCTCCCCTTGTCTAATACCCTGCTCCTGTCTGCTGCGCCGCCCCTTGTCTGTAACACCCTGCTCCTGTCTGCTGCGCCGCCCCTTGTCTGTAATACCCTGCTCCTGTCTGCTGCGCCGCCCCTTGTCTGTAATACCCTGATCCTGTCTGCTGCGCCGCCCCTTGTCTGTAATACCCTGATCCTGTCTGCTGCGCCGCCCCTTGTCTGTAATACCCTGATCCTGTCTGCTGCGCCGCCCCTTGTCTGTAATACCCTGATCCTGTCTGCTGCGCCGCCCCTTGTCTGTAATACCCTGATCCTGTCTGCTGCGCCGCCCCTTGTCTGTAATACCCTGATCCTGTCTGCTGCGCCGCCCCTTGTCTGTAATACCCTGATCCTGTCTGCTGCGCCGCCCCTTGTCTGTAATACCCTGATCCTGTCTGCTGCGCCGCCCCTTGTCTGTAATACCCTGATCCTGTCTGCTGCGCCGCCCCTTGTCTGTAATACCCTGATCCTGTCTGCTGCGCCGCCCCTTGTCTGTAATACCCTGCTCCTGTCTGCTGCGCTGCCCCTTGTCTAATACCCTGCTCCTGTCTGCTGCGCCGCCCCTTGTCTGTAATACCCTGCATCTGTCTGCTGCGCCGCCCCTTGTCTGTAATAACCTGCTCCTGTCTGCTGTCCCGCTTCTTGTCTGTAATACCCTGCTCCTGTCTGCTGTGCCTCCCCTTGTCTAATACCCTGCATCTGTCTGCTGTGCCGCCCCTTGTCTGTAATAACCTGCTCCTGTCTGCTGTGCTGCCCCTTGTCTAATACCCTGCTCCTGTCTGCTGCGCCGCCCCTTGTCTGTAATACCCTGCATCTGTCTGCTGCGCCGCCCCTTGTCTGTAATAACCTGCTCCTGTCTGCTGTCCCGCTTCTTGTCAGTAATACCCTGCTCCTGTCTGCTGTGCCTCCCCTTGTCTAATACCCTGCATCTGTCTGCTGTGCCGCCCCTTGTCTGTAATAACCTGCTCCTGTGCCGCTTCTTGTCTGTAATACCCTGCCTCCTGTCTGCTGTGCCTCCCCTTGTCTAATACCCTGCTCCTGTCTGCTGCGCCGCCCCTTGTCTGTAACACCCTGCTCCTGTCTGCTGCGCCGCCCCTTGTCTGTAATACCCTGCTCCTGTCTGCTGCGCCGCCCCTTGTCTGTAATACCCTGATCCTGTCTGCTGCGCCGCCCCTTGTCTGTAATACCCTGATCCTGTCTGCTGCGCCGCCCCTTGTCTGTAATACCCTGATCCTGTCTGCTGCGCCGCCCCTTGTCTGTAATACGCTGATCCTGTCTGCTGCGCCGCCCCTTGTCTGTAATACCCTGATCCTGTCTGCTGCGCCGCCCCTTGTCTGTAATACCCTGATCCTGTCTGCTGCGCCGCCCCTTGTCTGTAATACCCTGATCCTGTCTGCTGCGCCGCCCCTTGTCTGTAATACCCTGATCCTGTCTGCTGCGCCGCCCCTTGTAATAACTCGCTTTTATCTGCTGTGCCTGCAGGTGACATCCGGAAGCTGCAACTTGTAGATAAATATCAAGAGCTGAAGAAAAAAGGAAAAGTGGAGAATTTCCTGAGTAAGAAGAGAAAGAGAAATTCCATTAAAGACAGAAAACGACTTCCCAGTCAGCAGTAGCGGTGCCGATTAGCTTCTCCTGCATCCGACTTCCCAGTCAGCAGTAGCGGTGCTGATTAGCTGCTCCTGCATCCATCAAACATATTCTCTTCTAGGACATTTATGGCTGTGCAGATGAGCTGGGAGGCTGTGTGAGCAGATGGGTAGAGTGTTTTCTGATCACTGCATCTCGTGTGATGCTCTTCAGGGGTGGAGCCTTCTCTGCTCTGCACATCAAGTGAACCCTTATGGATAGGCTGTTGTCTGCTATGGCGCTGTGCTGGGGTGGGACCGTGGACTGATATGGAGCTGTGCGGGGGTGGGACCGTGGATTGGTGTGGAGCTGTACGGGGTGGGACCGTGGACTGATATGGAGCTGTGTGGGGGTGGGACCATGGCCTGGTGTGGAGCTGTGCGGGGGTGGGACCATGGTTTGGAGCTGTGTGGGGGTGGGACCATGGCCTGGTGTGGAGCTGTGCAGGGATGGGACCGTGGCCTGGTGTGGAGCTGTGCGGGGGTGGGACTCCGTGGGCTGGTATGGAGCTGTGCATACACGGCTGGTATGAGCCATTATGTTGTGGCTCTGTAATTATATTGTCTGCGGAGCACTGGACGAATTAATAAAAGGCAGCCAAGGTATTGGTAGCTAATTTTTGCCATTGTAGCTGCTGTGTGGATCGTCTGAGTTTGCGGAAATGGTTTGAAGGCTCGGCCTACTCGGAGAGAAATCTGATACTTGCTGATGAAGATTTTACCCCACAGCAAAAAGACTAATAAATATTGCCCAAGTAGTAAGAAAAGCAGAAGCCTCCAGTGTGCCTCATTTCTGTGCTGCTGACCTCGCTTCCCCAGCAATGACTGACCCTTCAGGAGCCCCAGGCTGTGAATGAGAGCGGTAAATGTAGAGCTCCATTCACTTGTACCGTGTTTTCTAAGCCACTTCATGATCTCTGTTAAATCTATACCATTGGGGATTGATTGACCGTGACGGCTGCGGCAGCGCTGATTGTCAGACTCCATTGTTGAGCTGTAATTTGCATAATTACAATTACACTTAATACATCATGATTACTGGAAATATTCACTCATTTGGGCTTCATCAACTGTGCCAACCCCTGTTCATCTATCTTGGGGTTGGCACAGTTGATGAAGCCCAAATGAGTGACTATTTCCAGTAATCATGATAAGTGTTCACCCACCAGGATATGTGACACTCTCCGTATTACTTTTTACTTCCACTAATCAAAGCCATAGAGGTGTTATCAGTTCTGGTACAGGAGGAAGAGGGGGTGAGCTGTGATAACCCATTGTGAGTTATGGAAGTCCTACATGCAGCTCCTGAGGCAGTGTCCATCCAAGGAGCCTGCTTGTGTCTGAAGTTCATGACGTCCGTCTCCTCTCCATCCACAATAGTGTCCGCTGTTGGGAGATAATCCGGCCGATCAGCCGTACAGCGCAGAGCAGGAGGTCATGCTGGCCCGGCCAGAAGCATCCCGAGTATCCCCACAGATACAGTCATCCTGGGGACAGCAGTGTCTATCATAGTCACATCCTCTGCCCCCTCAGGATTACTCTATAGACTTGAAGGTGCTGAAGGTTGGCCGTTGCTCCGGCACTGGTGCAATGTTACTGCTGAATTTCCGCACTCTGCAGAATTCTGACACTTGGGGGGGGATCGGAGTAATTGTTTCTGCATGTGAAGTCAGGGGGCAAAGTGGCGCAGGGAACGGAGCCTCCAGCGTATGGCACAGAATCCATGGACGGTTCGCTTTCCTATGGATAACACCATTTTCCAGCTGTCGAGTTATACAGGAGAGCACATCGGGAACACCACAGTCACCGGGCGGCGTGACGGACGCCTCCCTCCGGAATCCATCCAGAACCTGCAGTGTCAAATCATAGATGAGGTAGACAGAGGGTATGGCTGTGGGGTGACGCTCAGTCAGCGGCCACTGTCCACATCATGACCGGTCATAGACGTCCTACTTGTATCCGTCGTGTTCATCAAAACCCTCAGTTTGCATCGGTCACATGACACTGGCGTGTGTCACATTGTGACGGTCGCACGTCTGGTGACCCTTCCTCTGTGACGGTCCCCGCTCTGTGACGGTCGCACGTGTGGTAGCCCCCCCCCCCCACCCCGTGACGGTCGCACGTGGTGACCCCCGCTCTGTGACGGTCGCACGTGTGGTGACCCTCGCTCTGTGACGGTCGCACGTGTGGTAGCCCCCCCCCCCACCCCGTGACGGTCGCACGTGGTGACCCCCGCTCTGTGACGGTCGCACGTGTGGTGACCCTCGCTCTGTGACGGTCGCACGTGTGGTGACCCTCGCTCTGTGACGGTCGCACGTGTGGTGACCCCCGCTCTGTGACGGTCGCACATGTGGTGACGGTCCCCGCTGTGACAGTCGCACGTGTGGTGACCCTCGCTCTGTGACGGTCGCACGTGTGGTGACCCCCGCTCTGTGACGGTCGCACGTGTGGTGACGGTCCCCGCTGTGACGGTCGCACGTGTGGTGACCCCCGCTCTGTGACGGTCGCACATGTGGTGACGGTCCCCGCTGTGACGGTCGCACGTGTGGTGACCCCCGCTCTGTGACGGTCGCACGTGTGGTGACGGTCCCCGCTGTGACGGTCGCACGTGTGGTGACCCTCGCTCTGTGACGGTCGCACGTGTGGTGACGGTCGCACGTGTGGTGACCCCCGCTCTGTGACGGTCGCACACGTGGTGACCCCCGCTCTGTGACGGTCGCACGCGTGGTGACCCTTCCTCTGTGACGGTCGCACGCGTGGTGACCCTTCCTCTGTGACGGTCGCACGCGTGGTGACCCTTCCTCTGTGACGGTCGCACGTGTGGTGACCCCCGCTCTGTGACAGTCGCACGTGTGGTGACCCTCGCTCTGTGACGGTTATGTGTTGGGCACCCTACAGTCTGTTTGGAAGCCATTGTCCGGCAGCAGAGGACCCACCCTGAACAGCAGCCGGTCTATTTGGATCTCCCGCTCGTCCTTCATGACCCGCTCCAGCACACATGACAGCAACTGTCTCCGCTTTTCTAGTGCACAGATCATCTCCTTAGAATCCCTCCTCTCGGTCTGTCTAATAGAGAAATCAAGAACGGTCTGTGACTCCCCCGAGTGACGCAGGGCTTCTTCATTCACACGCAGACACCCTACAAAAAGAAATCAGACAACATAAATGGCCGCCGACATACAGAGTGCATCCAGAGATCCAGGGCATGGGGCCGCAGCACCTCCACAATAATCTGCAGGAAGGAAACGTCATGTGAGACCGACGACTTCCGCAGCCAGAACCTCGTGTATAAATCCTTAGTGACAGCCGACCACGAACATGTCACCTGGCATTGAATGTAAACACCTGATCTAATCCACTCATGGGAGCCATCTCCCCGACTTCATTACCCACCTGTGTCCTCGTGATGGGAGAGGATTCCAGTATCGCAGGTCAGGGAGTCTAGTGAGGTGACGAGGAACGTTCCAGATGTCCCTGTATGCTGCTTTATGTCCTCCGTGGAGACCTCCTGCCCATAGAGAGAGAGAGACAAGAAATTAAGGTCTGCCTGACAACACAAGTACCCCTCATGCTGAGGTTGTCCAGGCCTAAGATCCCGGATCATATGGTCCTATCAGCTGCCATCTCACCTGGTGCTGATTAAACAGCAGTAAGATGAACATCTGTAGGGTGGAGACTCTGAGCGTCAGGTCTCCATATTGTACCTCAGCGTTTCCTAACCAAGTCCACTGCAGCCGGCGAGACGGAGCGAGATCTGAGCCTGGAACTGCCTGACCTGAAGAGAGCACACAAGGCGATGTTCAGCGCACACACTCAGAGGAGAAGTCACAGCTGCAGACACTGGGCACTTACTCCTTGTATAGAAGTCAGTGAAGCGCTGTAGCGGAGTCCCAAGAGTCTCTGGGAGATACTTCAAGGGATCGGTCAGATAGCAGAGAGGAGATATAGGCCAACATCGAGGTGATAGCACAGAGATCTTGACTTCAGCATCCTCCACACTCTCGACCTGCAGAACAGGGCTCTCCATCACCTAAACACACAGACAAAACAATGAGGAGCTACAGTCAAGAAGAACCCATCATCATCATAGAGGGACCACAACTACAACGGGGAAGAACCCACCTACATCAAAGAGTGATCACAACTACAACCAAGAAGAACCCACTATTCATAAATTATGTCCCCGATCATAGTGATCACAACTAAATCCAAGAAGAACCCACCTCCATAATAGATGATGCCTCTACTCACAGAGTGACCACAGAACAACTGAGAAGAGAACCCACCATTATCATAAATTGTCCCCCCCCCCGATCATACAGTGATCACAACAACAACTGAGAAGAACCCACCATTAACATAAATGATTTTCCAGATGATACAGTGAGCATAAATACAATTGAGTAGAACAATTATCAGAGGAGGCCCCCGATCACAACTACAACTGAGAAGAACCCCACCATTATCATAGGGGATGCTCCCAATCAGAATAACCACAACTACAACAGAGAGGAACACTTCTCCATCATAGATGATGCCCCATTCGTAGAGTGATTGCAAGTAAAATAGAGAAGAATGCAGTATTATCATAGATGATACCCCCAATCTTCATGGTCCCTTTTTCTCACCATGTCCTATTTCCCCTCACCATCTCCTCCTGGTCGTCCTCATTCTCAGCTTATACCATCTTCTTCAGCTTCCCCTTCTTCCACATGATCCTCCTCTTCACCATTCTACCATATTCCTCACCATTTCCTCCATCTTACCATTTCACACGCCTTCTCAACATCATTTCATACTCCTCTTCATCCCCTCACCATTTCTTATGTTCTGCATTTTCCACTTCAATTCACCATCTCCTTCTCAGCTTCACTCCTACCGATGACGATCTCCTCCTCCTCATCAGCGCCACCACATCCTTCATCATGCCCTCCTTACTATCCTCATTGTCAACCCCCTCACCTCTCACCATCTGTCCTCCTGATCTTACTCCTCACCATTTTCTCTTCATCATTGACTTGTCCTGGTTCTTTTTCTCACCACCTCCTCCTAATGGTCCAAAATACCTCCTCCTCCTCATCTCATCCTCCTAGCCTTCATTGCCACCTTCGCCCACTTTCCCTCACTATCTCCTCCTGTTTTTTTTCCTCACGTTC
The DNA here is from genome assembly GCF_039654945.1 of Dendrobates tinctorius. Classification (NCBI taxonomy): domain Eukaryota; kingdom Metazoa; phylum Chordata; class Amphibia; order Anura; family Dendrobatidae; genus Dendrobates; species Dendrobates tinctorius. Next base: position 426,107 of record NW_027361931.1, on the reverse strand, counting down.
CCTAACTTTCCAACACCTTTTTTCTTGCCCATCACTCCCTTCCCCTCACCATCTTCTCCTCCTTCCCATTGTTACGTATCCTCACCACCTCCAAACTACAGTACCTCTTCCTCCTCACCATCTACTCCAAATGGTCCTCCTCCTCCTCACCATCCTTTCCTCCCCTCTTCATCATCTCCTCTTCCTGGACCTAATCCTTACCATCTCCTCCTCAACCCTCAAACATCTCCTCCTAACCAGGATTTTCTAAACAATATCCCCCCATTCATCATCGCATTAACCTTTTTCCTCACTTTCTGCTCCACTTGGTCATCCCCCTCAGCATCTTCCCTTCCAATCACTATCTCCTTATGGTCCCCCTCATCATCATCACCCTTTTTCAGACCATCTCCCCTTCCTCTCACTATCTACTCCTACTGGTTTCTCCTCATCACCATCATCATCATTCCTTCTTGGTTCTCAACCTCATCAACACCCACCTCCCCAACCCTTCTCCTGGGCGTTCTCTTCCACACCACTTTCCCCTCTTAACAGTCCTGCACCTTACCATCCCCCTTCCCCTCCTACTTACCATTCCTTCTTCACAATCAATTCACCCCCTCACCTACCATATTCTCCTTCTGGTTCTTATCACCATTACCTCATCTGCACGATTCCCTCTTTCCCTCACCATCTCCTCTTCCTGGTTCACCTCATCACCATCTCCTAATCATCATCCCCACCATCATTTTACCCCTTCCTTCTCCTCCTCCCCATTTTTGGTCCATCCTCTGCTACTGGTCCTCCTGCTCTTCCTCACCATCTCCTTCGCACCATGTACTTCTCCTGGTCCTCTTCTTTATCACCATGTAATCATCCATGCCTACCACTTCCTCAAAGTGTTCTCTTCCTGATCCTCCGCCTTACCAACCAAGATCTCCTCTTCCTTGTCCTCTTCTTCACTCTATAATCTTCCTGCTGGTCCTTCCCCTACACCACCTTCTCTTTCTCCTCCTTATAACTACCATCTCTTCCTCACCACCATCTCCTCCTCCTGGTCGTCGTCCTCCTCCTCCTCGTTCTCCTCAGATAGAACTTCTCTATCGTGCTCCTGCAGTCGGTACAAATGTTCTTCTTGCAGTAGATCTTTACCCTCCTGTAAGTTTTTCAGCATCTGCTGTGGGAATCGATTTGGGAAACAAATTCCAATGTGATCAACCACCGTGTTCTCCAGCCAGCAGGGTCCGAGGGAAAGGAGCCGATCTGCCAGGTAATGCCTGCAATACAAAGCATCATGGGAACCAGGGCCTGGAAACAGCAGCACAGAGGGCGGCGGCACAGAGGGCGGCATCATACAGAACAGCAGCACAGAGGGCGGCATCATACAGAACAGCAGCACAGAGGATGGCATCATACAGAACAGCAGCACAGAGGATGGCATCATACAGAACAGCAGCACAGAGGGCGGCATCATACAGAACAGCAGCACAGAGGGCGGTGGCACAGAGGGCAGCATCATACAGAACAGCAGCACAGAGGGCAGCACTGCACAGAGGACGGCGGCACAGAGGACAGTATCATACAGAACAGCAGCACAGAGGGCAGCATTGCACAGAGGACGGCGGCACAGAGGACAGTATCATACAGAACAGCAGCACAGAGGGCAGCATTGCACAGAGGACGGCGGCACAGAGGACAGTATCATACAAAACAGCAGCACAGAGGACAGCATCATGCAGTACAGAGGGCGGCACAGAGGACAGTATCATACAAAACAGCAGCACAGAGGACAGCATCATGCAGTACAGAGGGCGGCGGCACCACAGAGGACAATATCATACAGAACAGCAGCACAGAGGGTGGCATCATACAGAACAGCAGCACAGAGGGCGGCATCATACAGAACATCACAGAGGGCGGCGGCACAGAGGAGAGCATCATACAGAACAGCAGCACAGAGGACGGCATCATACAGAACAGCAGCATAGAGGGCGGCAGCACCACAGAAGATGGCATCATACAGAACAGCAGCATAGAGGACGGCATCATATAGAACAGCAGCACAGAGGGCGGTGGCACAGAGGACAGCATCATACAGAACAGCAGCAAAGAGGGCGGCAGCACCACAGAGGACGGCATCATACAGAACAGCAGCATAGAGGGCGGCAGCACCACAGAAGATGGCATCATACAGAACAGCAGCATAGAGGACGGCATCATATAGAACAGCAGCACAGAGGGCGGTGGCACAGAGGACAGCATCATACAGAACAGCAGCAAAGAGGGCGGCAGCACCACAGAGGACGGCATCATACAGAACAGCAGCATAGAGGACGGCATCATACAGAACAGCAGCACAGAGGACGGGGTGGCACAGAGGACGGCATCATATAGAACAGCAGCACAGAGGGCGGTGGCACAGAGGACGGCATCATACAGAACAGCAGCATAGAGGGCGGCAGCACCACAGAGGACGGCATCATACAGAACAGCAGCACAGAGGACAGCATCATACAGAGGGCGGCAGCACAGAGGGCGGCATCATACAGAACGGCAGCACAGAGGGCGGCAGCACCACAGAAGATGGCATCATACAGAACAGCAGCATAGAGGACGGCATCATATAGAACAGCAGCACAGAGGGCGGCAGCACCACAGAGGACGGCATCATACAGAACAGCAGCACAGAGGACGGCATCATACAGAACAGCAGCACAGAGAACATCACAAGGAAACATGAGAATATACAAACCTGTAAAAATGCTCAAAGGAATTGGCCAGTTCCAGATCAGACAAGAAAAGAATAAAGTCCAAGAATTCCTGCAGCAGTTCCAGGGCCCGGAGATCAGAAGAATCTGCACGAATCGCAGTTACCAGCTGATCTATATAGCGAGCAAACTGCTCCGTCACCTGCAACATACAAATATCTGAAATATTACAGGGGACCACACAACATCCGGGGGCCACACCACACACAAGACACCAGAGGGGGCCACACCACAGTCAGACTCACATGTAGCGCAGTCAGGAACGACAGCTGCAACAACCCTTCACAGAAGCCGTGGCGCAGAGACAGTAAGAACCGCATCTGCTGCCCAAACATCTCGTCCATGGCGAGTCTGAGAGCCCGGTACATGGAGCAGATCCGGGGAGCCAGATCCACATTATTCCAGTACATCTCCAGAAAGTGCTGCACCTGGAGGACATAATGGGAATTACACCCAATAACAGTGGAGGGGTCCGTCCCACACAACTCCAGAGCAGCCTCTACCTGCTTCCGGACCACCTCTTGCCAGCACTGGGCAATTCCCGCCATACTGCTCCATCCAGAACCGGAGGGTCTCACAGGAGGACTAAGTGTGTCTCGACTCTTCCCATCTGAGGAGAGAGGCAAACGTAACACCATAGACCACTCCCCACCTAAAACACAGGCTCCCGTCCTACTTCCCGACAGGTGAATGGATAAGTCACTCACTGGTCTTACTGGGGGGCTTCAATCCAGCAGTGTCCTGAGGGCTGGTGTCCACATGGACCAGGAGGTGAGTGAGCCTGCGGACCCGAGAGTTGAAGATTGAGGTTTGGGCCTTGGGTCTTCGCGCCCCCTGAATGTTCTCCAGGTAGCGGTTAAGAAGCCAACTGAGGGGGCTCACAGCTCCGGAGTCTGTAAGAAAATTGCAAGGTGACCTACCACCTAGCAGGTAAGCAGAACACAGGGGTCCGGGAGGCTCTTACCTGAGGTTGTGATGCTCCTCACCAGAGGAGATATCAGTGCCTCCCAACAGGTCCGGCCCAGTGCCTGCGCAGCCTCATTGTCCGGCAGGAACCGATCTGCAAACTCCTGCTCATGTGACAAAGCTCGGTTCAACCTGCAACGAGACGACCAATCAGTGACAGGAGAAACCACCAGGGCAAAGGGCGTCTGCTCCCACCTGGTGCTACCTGCTGAACAGTTGCAGTAAGCGCTCCTTCTTCTCACAGATCTCCTGCCCCCAACTGTGAGCTCGGCTGGTGTAGAAGAGGAACGTTCTCCGACACAGCTGTTCCTTAAACACTGGCCAGAACATCGGCTTTGGCCCCAGAACCTCCAGACCGCGGACCCTTGTGTCAATACCACCCTGCAGAAAGACAGCACTACATGATCGTGATGTGAGGCTGAATGCAGCAGCAGCACTACGCCAACGAAGCAGCATGCCAACACAGCAGCAGCCCCACGCCAACGCAGCAGCATGCTAACACAGCAGCAGCCCCACGCAAACACAGCAGCAGCCCCATGCCAGCAGAGCAGCAGCCCCACGCCAACGCAGCAGCAGCCCCACGCCAACGCAGCAGCAGCAGCCCCACGCCAATGCAGCAGCAGCCCCATGCCAACACAGCCCCACGCCAACACAGCAGCAGCCCCACGCCAGCACAGCAGCAGCCCCACGCCAGCACAGCAGCAGCCCCACACCAGCACAACAGCAGCCCCACGCCAACACAGCCCCACGCCAGCACAGCAGCAGTCCCACGCCAGCAGCAGCCCCACACCAGCACAGCAGCAGCCCCACACCAGCACAACAGCAGCCCCACGCCAACACAGACCCACGCCAGCACAGCAGCAGTCCCACGCCAGCAGCAGCCCCACGCCAACACAGCAGCACGCTAACACTGCAGCTCCGGGGTTGCACATTACCTGCTGACACCGCTTGATCTTCACCTGAACCACCGGCCAGAAACGTGTGGCGTTTTCCAGGAGCACGACGCGGGAGGTGGAACTGGAGATGTTCACCTGATCATGAACAGATAGGAAAATAACAGAACACGAACAGAAAGCAATGATGACCTCAGACCCCAGGGGCATCCCCCAGTACAGCAATATGGACGACACTGACAACTGCCACGATATAGATCTGGGGTGTCCGCGGTCAGAGACGCCATATTGTGTGGACATGACTGACCGCGTTCAGCTCCGTGCTGATATTGGTCGCGTTCTCTCCACCCATAACGAGCACCCGGGCCGGCATGTAACTGGAGTCCTCACTGGCCACGACCATCAGCAGCTGCCTGCAGGGGGCGTACAGACCTGTGTTATATAAATGTATCCAGAGTGCAGGTCCCTGCCCCACGCCCAGCGCCACATCTCACCGGATCACCACTCCGCGGTGCATGAAGATGTTGATATAATGGGAGCCGGTGCTCCCACTCGATTCCCAGTACGACTTGGGGTTCCCGTCCGCTAGTTTGTTGGCACGATGTGGGTTTGAGGACACTTCCATCTTCCCCCAACATTTGTCTTCTTTCTGCCCAGCCCAGGACTCTGCAGGTGCAGATAATTTAGTGTAGCTTCTGGGGAAGGAGGAGTTCTGCTCTGCAGTAACATAGTGCAGCACAGACTGCAGACAAACAGTAATGAATAATGGACCCTTCACAAGAGCTTACAACCTATGAGGGGTCCAGGGGGACACTACATAAAGAGCTGCTGGGATTCTACGGCGCTGCCATCCTTTGTAATAAATAGGGCAGGACACGTAGCTCTGCAGTCACCCATGGATGTGAGGGGGAAACTGATGAGGAAACAGCAACTGAGCAAAACAGACAGAAATGCTGCTACAAAACATACTGTATGTTCTTAGGAGTTAAAACTATGGACACTGAGAAGTAGCATGATAGAAAGGGTCCTCCCGAGGAATGGTGGAGGACCGTCAGGACTGCCAGGCTCAGTACACGGAGAAGGTCGCCCTAAAGCTGCCATTACACTCACAGGAACAAATGATCGACTTTATACAAAACACTCCAGAGATTTTATGTGGTCCTCCTATAGGGAAAAAAAAATCTAATTGGGGCAATGGTGGGAAATAAAGTTGTTATGTCTCAATACAGCAAATGTATTGTCAGCAGCGCATCCCTACGAGGCTGGAAGACAGATGAGGAGGAGGAGATGTAGGGTGGTGCAGCACTGTGGAGAGGACGGGTTGGTGGTAGACAGATGATGAGATGTAGGGTGGTGCAGCACTGTGGAGAGGACGGGTTGGTGGTAGACAGTGATGAGATGTAGGGTGGTGCAGCACTGTGGAGAGGACGGGTTGGTGGTAGACAGATGATGAGGAGATGTAGGGTGGTGCAGCACTGTGGAGAGGACGGGTTGGTGGAAGACAGATGATGAGATGTAGGGTGGTGCAGCACTGTGGAGAGGACGGGTTGGTGGTAGACAGATGATGAGGAGATGTAGGGTGGTGCAGCACTGTGGAGAGGATGGGTTGGTGGTAGACAGGTGATGAGGAGATGTAGGGTGGTGCAGCACTGTGGAGAGGACGGGTTGGTGGTAGACATGATGAGATGTAGGGTGGTGCAGCACTATGGAGAGGATGGGTTGGTGGTAGACAGATCATGAGGAGATGTAGGGTGTTGCAGCACTGTGGAGAGGACGGGTTGGTGGTAGACAGATGATGAGGAGATGTAGGGTGGTGCAGCACTGTAAAGAAGGCGGGTAGGTGGTAGCCAGAGAAGAGGAGGAGATGTAGGGTGGTAAAGCACTGTGGAGAGGATGGGTAGGTGGTAGACAGATGAGGAGGAGCTGTAGGAATGTGCAGCACTGTGGAGAGGACGGGTAGGCGGTAGACAGATGAGGAGGAGATGTAGGGTGGTGCAGCACTGTAGAGAAGACGGGTAAGCGGTAGACAGAGATGAGGAGGAGATGTAGGGCGGTGCAGCACTGTAGAGAAGATGGGTAGGCGGTAGACAGAGATGAGGAGGAGATGTAGGGCAGTGTAGCACTGTAGAGAAGACGGGTAGGCGGTAGACAGAGATGAGGAGGAGATGTAGGGCAGTGCAGCACTGTAGAGAAGACAGGTAGGTTTTAGTCAGATGAGGAGGAGATGTAGGGCAGTGCACCACTGTGTAGAGGACGGGTAGTTAGTAGACAGAGATAATGAGGAGATGTAGGACGGAGCAGCACTGAGTAGAGGATGGGTAGGTGGTAGACTGTGATAATGAGGAGATGTAGGACGGAGCAGCACTGAGTAGAGGATGGCTAGGTGGTAGACAGAGATAATGAGGAGATGTAGGACAGTGCAGCACTGCGTAGAGGATGGCTAGGTGGTAGACAGAGATAATGAGGAGATGTAGGACAGTGCAGCACTGCGTAGAGGATGGCTAGGTGGTAGACAGAGATAATGAGGAGATGTAGGACAGTGCAGCACTGCGTAGAGCATGGCTAGGTGGTAGACAGATATAATGAGGAGATGTAGGACGGTGCAGCACCGTGTAGAGGATGGGTAGGTGGTAGACGGAGGAGGAGGAGATGTAGGGTGATGCAGCACGGAGGAGAGGATGGGTTGGTGGTAGACAGAAATGAGGAGGCAATGTAGGGCAGTGCAGCACTGTGGAGAGGACTGGTAGGTGGTAGACAGATGAGGAGATGTAGGGTGGTGCAGCACTGTGGAAAGGACGGGTTGGTGGTAGACAGTGATGAGATGTAGGGTGGTGCAGCACTGTGTAGAGGATGGGTAGGTGGTAGACAGATGAGGAGGAGATGTAGGGTGGTGCAGCACTGTGGAGAGGACAGGTAGATGGTAGACAGGAATGAGGAGATGTAGGGTGGTGCAGCACTGTAGAGAAGACGGGTAGGCGGTAGACAGAGATGAGGAGGAGATGTAGGGCAGTGCAGCACTCTAGAGAAGACGGGTAGGTGGTAGCCAGATGAGGAGGAGATGAAGGGCAGTGCACCACTGTGTAGAGGATGGGTAGTTAGTAGACAGAGATAATGAGGAGATGTAGGACGGTGCAGCACTGAGTAGAGGATGGGTAGATGGTAGACAGAGATAATGCGGAGATGTAGGACAGTGCAGCACTGCGTAGAGGATGGCTAGGTGGTAGACAGAGATAATGAGGAGATGTAGGGTGGTGCAGCACTGAGGAGAGGATGGGTTGGTGGGAGACAGAAATGAAGAGGCAATGTAGGGCGGTGCAGCACTGTGGAGAGGACTGGTAGGTGGTAGACAGATGAGGAGGAGATGTAGGCCGGTGCAGCACTGAGGAGAAGACGGGTAGGTGGTAGACAGCGATGAGATGTAGGGTGGTGCAGCACTGTGGAGAGGACGGGTAGGCGGTAGACAGATGAAGAGGAGATGTTGGGCGGTGCAGCACAGAGGAGAAGATGGGTAGGTGGTAGACAGCGATGAGATGTAGGACGGTGCAGCACTGTGGAGAGGATGGGTAGGTGGTAGACAGATGAGGAGGAGATGTAGGACAGGATGGGTTGGTGGTAGACAGAAATCAGGAGACTATGTAGGGTGGTGCAGCACTGAAGAGGATGGGTAGGTGGTGGACAGATGAGGAGATGTTTTAGAAAGTACAATAAGCAGGCACCATACAGCTAATATTCTGAAAATCACACCACGGGGATCACCACATGCAAGTAAAAGTAGACCATAAGACATTACAAGAAGAAAGACTATGCATATGTGTGGGATCACCACGCAAAAAGGGCTAAATCACAAAGCTAAATATAAAATAATTTTATTATTTGCAAAAAAGCATCAAGAAAGAGCACACAATTGTTTAAAAACATTTAAAATCAATACAGAGGGACAAAAAAGTCACTAAGAGATCGTAAACAAGGTGGTTAATGACATACAGCCACCGGCTGCAGAGAATAAGTGCACTGAAAACTCCTTATCACATCCTTATAGTCAGGACGGTGCAGCACTGTGGAGAGGAAGGGTAGGTGGTGGACAGATGAGATGTAGGGCGGTGCAGCACTGAAGAGGATGGGTAGGTGGTGGACAGATGAGGAGATGTAGGGCGGTGCAGCACTGTGTAGAGGATGGGTAGGTGGTAGACAGAGATGAGGAGATGTAGGATGGTGCAGCACTGAAGAGGATGGGTAGGTGGTGGACAGATGAGGAGATGTAGGGCAGTGCAGCACTAGAGAGGATGGGTAGGTGGTAGACAGAGATGAGGAGGAGATGTAGGGCGGTGCAGCACTGTGGAGAGGACTGGTAGGTGGTAGACAGATAAGGAGGAGATGTAAGGTGGTGCAGCACTGTGGAAAGGACGGGTAGGTAGTGGACAGCAATGAGGAGGACATGTAGGGCAGTGCAGCACTGTGGAGAGGACAGGTAGGTGGTAGACAGATGAAGAGGAGATGTAGGGCGGTGCAGCACTGAAGAGGATGGGTAGGTGGTAGACAGATGAAGAGGAGATGTAGGGCAGTGCAGCACTGTGGAGAGGACAGGTAGGTGGTAGACAGATGAAGAGGAGATGTAGGGCGGTGCAGCACTGAAGAGGATGGGTAGGTGGTGGACAGATAAGGAGATGTAGGGCGGTGCAGCACTGTGGAGAGAACGAGTAGGTGGTAGACAGAGATGAGAAGGAGATGTAGGATGGTGCAGGACTATGGAGAGGATGGGTAAAAGATAGACAGAGATTAGAAGGAGATGTAGGGCGGTGCAGCACTGTGGAGAGGACAGATAGGGTGGTAAACAGAGATGAGGAGATATAGGGCGGTGCAGCACTGTGGAGAGGACAGGTAGAGTGGTACACATAGATGAAGAGGAGATGTAGGGCGGTGCAGCACTGTAGAGAGGACGGGTAGGTGGTAGACACAGTAAAAGGAGAGCGGGCTTTCGAGAGGATGATCCCTGGTTTCGGTTGGCAGTCCAGGGCACACGCTGACCACCCGTGTCTCCACAAATATCGATAAATATGTATTATAAAAGGTTGTATGTATGCACAAGATGTAGAGTGGAACTGCACTATGGAGAGGACGTGCAGGATGGTAGACAGAGATGAGGAGATCCAGCATAGTGCAGCACTGTGGAGAAAACGGATAGGTGGTAGTCAGAGTTGAGGAGGAGAGGTAGGATGGTACAGTTCTGTGGAGAGAATGGGTAGGGTAGTAGAAAGGGATGAAGGAGGAGATAGAGGGCAGTGCGGCACAGTGGGGAGAACGGTTAGGTGATAGACAGATATGAGGAGGAGGGAGGTGCAGCACTATGGAGAGGATAGTTAGGTTGGTAAACAGATGCGTAGGAATGTAGGGGGGCATCACTGTGGAGAGGGTTGAAGACTGAAATAAAGGAGATGTAGGGCAGACAGGTAGGGTGATAGACAGGAGGAGATGCAGGTGGTGCAGCACAGAGAAGAGGACAGGTAGGATGGTAGACAAAGATGAGGATGAGATATAGGTGGTGCTGCACTGTGGACAAGAAATGTAGGGTGGTAGACAGATGAGGAGGAGATGTAAGGCAGTGCAGTACTGTGAAGAGCATGGGGAGGTTGGTAGACAGAGATGAGGAGGAGGCGGTTCAGCACTGTGGAGAGGATGGGTAGGGTAGTAGACAGATGAGGAGGAGATGTGGGGCGGTGCAGCCTTGTGGAGAGAACAGGTTAGTGGTAGGCAGATGAGGGGATGAAGGGTGGCGCAGCAGTGTGGAGATGTGAAGAGGACATGTAGAGTGGTAGAAAGAGATGAAAAACAGATGTAGGGCGATGCAGCACTGTAGAGAGGATGGGTAGGGTGATAGATGAGGAGGAGATGTAATTTGTGTTGCATTTTTGTGCGCTGGGTGCAGCGCCAAAAGGGCGCACGCGCTGGAAAATCATACCAGCGCACGGCCAGCATACCCAACGCTAAATATAGGGTACGCCAGTCGCATGCAGCGTCAGGCACCCAAAGGAGGAGCTGACCGGAGGAGGCGTGGCCAGGGGCGGAGCTTAGCGGTGGCCCTGCGCTGCGCACCTAACGCAAGCACTGTGGAGAGGATGGGTAGGTGGTAGACAGATGAGGAGATGTAAGGAGGTGCAGCACTGTGGAGAGGACAGGTAGGTGGTAGACAGAGATGCGTAGGAATGTAAGATGGTGCAGCACTGTGGAGAGGATGGGTAGGTGGTAGACAGAGATGAGGAGTAGATGTAGGGCGGTGCAACAATGTGGAGGGACGGGTAGGTGGTAGACAGATGAGGAGGAGCTTCGGGCCTCTGTCCTGCTCCTGTCCGACCCCATAACCCAAAGTGTCCTCAGTATAGGCCGCTTACCCCCAAGTGTCCTCAGTGTAGGCTCCATATCCCCAAGTGTCCTCAGTGTAAGCGCCATACCCCCCCAAAGTGTCCTCAGTGTAGGCCCCTGTACCCCCAAGTGTCCTCAGTGTAGGCCCCTGTACCCCCAAGTGTCCTCAGTGTAGGCCCCTGTACCCCCAAGTGTCCTCAGTGTAGGCCCCTGTACCCCCAAGTGTCCTCAGTGTAGGCCCCTGTAACCCCAAGTGTCGTCAGTGTAGGCCCCTGCAACCCCAAGTGTCCTCAGTAGGCCCCTTATCGCCAAGAGTCCTCAGTGCATGCCAGGCATCTCCAAGTGTCCTCATTGTAGGCCACGTACCCCCAAGTGTCCTCAGTGTAGGCCGCGTACCCCCATGTGTCCTCAGTGTAGTCCCCTGTACCCCCAAGTGTCCTCAGTGTAGGCCCCTTTACCCCCAAGTGTCCTCAGTGTAGGCCCCTTACCACCAAGGGTCCTCAGTGCAAGCCAAACATCTCCAAGTGCCCTCAGTGTAGGTCGCGTACCCCCAAGTGTCCTCAGTGTAGGCTGCGTACCACCAAGTGTCCTCAGTGTAAGCTCCATACCCTCAAGTGTCCTCAGTGTAGGCCACGTACCCCCAAGCGTCCTCAGTGCATGCCCCGCACCTCCAAGTATCCTCAGTGTAGGCCACATACCCCCAAATGTCCTCAGTGCAGGCCCCGTACCCCCAAGTTTCCTCAGTGTAGGCCCCAGTACCCCCAAGTGTCCTCAGTACAGGCCCCCGTACCTCCAAGTGTCCTCAGTGTAGGCCACGTACTCCCATGTGTCCTCAGTGTAGGCCCCTGTACCCCAAGTGTCCTCAGTGTAGGCCCCTGTACCCCAAGTGTCTTCAGTGAAGGCCCCGTACCCCCAAGTGTCCTCAGTGCAGACCCAGTAACTCCAAGTGTCCTCAGTGTAGGCCACGTACCCCCAAGTGTCCTAAGTGTAGGCCCCGTACCCCCAAGTGTCCTCAGTGCAGACCCCGTACCTCCAAGAGTCCTCAGTGTAGGCCCCGTACCCCCAAGTGTCCTCAGTGTAGGCCCCATACCCCCAAGTGTCCTCAGTGTAGGCACCTGTACCCCAAGTGTCTTCAGTGTAGGCCCCGTACCCCCAAGTGTCCTCAGTGCAGACCCCGTACCTCCAAGTGTCCTCAGTGTAGGCCCCGTACCCCCAAGTGTCCTCCGTGTAGGCCCCATACCCCCAAGAGTCCTCCGTGTAGGCCCCGCACCTCCTAATGTCTTCAGTGCAGGCCCCGCACCCCCAAGTGTCCTCAGTGTAGACCATATACCCCCAAGTGTCCTCATTGTAGGCCCCACACCTACAAGTGTCCTCAATGCAGACCAAACACCTCCAAGTGTCCTCAGTGTAGACCACATACCCCAGGTGTCCTTATTGTAGGTCCCACACCTCCAAGTGTCCTCAGTACAGGCCCCGCACCCCCAAGTGTCCTCAGTGTAGACCATATACCCCCAAGTGTCCTCATTGTAGGCCCCACACCTACAAGTGTCCTCAATGCAGACCCAACACCTCCAAGTGTCCTCAGTGTAGACCACATACCCCAGGTGTCCTTATTGTAGGCCCCACACCTCCAAGTGTCCTCAGTACAGGCCCCGAACCCCCCAAGTGTCCTCAGTTTAGGCCTAGCACCTCCTAATGTCCTTAGTGCAGGCCCTGCACTTCCAAGTATCCTCAGTGTAGACCACATACCCCCAAGGGTCGTCAGTGTAGGCCCCATATCCCCAAGTGTCCTCAGAGTAGGCCCCGTACCTCCAAGTGTCCTCAGTATAGGCCTCGAACCCCCAAGTGTCCTCAGTACAGGCCCCGCACCTCCAAGTGTCCTCAGTGTAGGCTCCGAACCCCCAAGTGTACTCAGTGCAGGCCCCGCACCCCAAGCGTCCTCAGTGAGGGCCCGTACCCGCAAGTGTCCTCAGTGTATGCCCTGAACCCCCAAGTGTCCTAAGTGCAGGCCCCGAACCCCCAAGTGCCCTCAGTGTAGGCCCCTCACCCCCAAGTGTCCACAATGCAGGTTCCGTACCCCCAAGATCCTCAATGTAGGTTCCATACCCCCAAGTGTCCTCAGTGTAGGCCCCATACCCCCAAGTGTCCTCAGTGTAGGTCCTGTACCCCCTAGGTACTCAGTGTAGGCTCCATACCCCCAAGTGTCCTCAGTGTAGGCCCCATACCCCTAAGTATCTTCAGTGTCAGTGAAGGCCTGACACCCCAAGTGTCCTCAGTGTAGGTCCCATACCTCCAAGGTCCTCAGTGTAGCTAGGCTCCATACCCCCAAGTGTCCTCAGTGTAGGCTCCATACCCCCAAGTGTCCTCAGTGTAGGCACCTGTACCCCAAGTGTCTTCAGTGTAGGCCCCGTACCCCCAAGTGTCCTCAGTGCAGACCCCGTACCTCCAAGTGTCCTCAGTGTAGGCACCGTACCCCCAAGTGTCCTCCGTGTAGGCCCCATACCCCAAGTGTCCTCCGTGTAGGCCCCGCACCTCCTAATGTCTTCAGTGCAGGCCCCGCACCCCCAAGTGTCCTCAGTCCTCAGTGTAGACCACATACCCCCAAGTGTCCTCATTGTAGGCACCACAACTCCAAGTGTCTTCAGTATAGGCCCCGAACCCCCAAGTGTCCTCAGTGTAGGCCCAGCACCTCCTAATGTCCTCAGTACAGGCCCCGCACCCCAAGCGTCCTCAGTGAGGGCCCGTACCTGCAAGTGTCCTCAGTGTACGCCCTGAATCCCCAAGTGTCCTAAGTGCAGGCCTTGTAACCCCCAAGTGTCTACAGCGCAGACCAAGTACCCCCAAGGATCATCAGTGTAGGCCGCGTACCCCCAGTGTGCTCACTGCAGGCCGTGTACCCCCAAGTGTCCTCAGTGGGTGTGAAGAAACACTTACTGGAACAAAACAAGCCCCAGTGCAGGCACAAAATCGGAATCAGTATGAAAAAGGAACTAGCTGGCCGATCTCTCGGGTTTTGATGGACTGTGCAGTTTACTCCTGATATGGAAGCCTTCAGTGATATCCTACTGATGCTGCACTCACTTTCATGCTTTTGTAATCAAGGCAGGCCTTTCATGTTAAAGGACAATGACCAGTGGTGATCTATAAACAAGACCACATGGATCAGAACTCACCATGGCCAAGTGATCTCAGAAACACTGCGAAGAATGGGACTCTGATCTGCTGATGACGGCACCGCTGATCATCGATCTGCTCCAAAATCATCTGATTGAAGAAGAAAAACAGTTACTGCTAACAACATTGAGGACCTGGCATATGGGGCAAACACGGCGGACTCAGCTGAAGGGCCCAGCAGGGGCAGATCCTCAGCCAGTTGCTATTCCTTGTGAGGAGGGCAGGTCTGGTCACTGTGTCACATGCAGGCACATTGAGCAGTGAGGTAGTCACCATATTGCACAGGTCACTGATCCTCACCTGGAGGCAGGATGTCAAGACACTGCTGGATATCATCTTGGAAACCCTGGCTGGCTCCTCATAGCTCTTCAGAAGGGTTCGTAGATCTGCTGCCACCTGGAAGTTGGAGCCATGTCTTTCCATCACCATCTTCAGAGCCTCCCCAGCGTTCAGGCAGCACATAAGAGTGGCACAATCCTTATTGAGCGATGCCAAACTGTGGAGGAAGTGTGTCACCTCCTGGACAAGCTGTAGAGTGACATGAGGGAAGGAAAAGGTTAATGCTACACATACCCATGTAAAAAAGGTGCAGCGCCTCCATGAGCCCGGGCCTTGTACTACACAACACTATGTGTCATTCCCACCTCCTTCTCACTGCAGTGTGTGGTCAGGGCACAGACGCTCGGACGGATGCTCTGGTGCCAGGGAAACAGCTCCTCCCGAGATAAAAGAAGAAGCCCCTGAAGGATCCTGGAACGAGAAATGACTGCTGAAGTGAGGAGCCAACAGGAAGACCTCACTATGCAGAGGCCACTCCCACACATAAAGCCTCACCTTATACAGAGGATACTATCCTATATACAGGCCACAGGCACCTACAACTTCTATATAGATGAGCTGCCCTCATATAAAGTACAACTGCATACCTCCCAACTTTTGAAGGGAAAGAGGGACAAAGGTTACGGCGTGCATAGCGCGCTGCAGCAAATTTTAGGCCATGCCCCAACCGCACCCATTTCACAATTAGATACACCCATATCCATGCCCCAACCGCACCCATTTCACAATTAGATATACCCATATCCATGCCCCAACCGCACCCATTTAGCATTGCTGATCACACACTGGTACTGAAGGCACAGTGGCTGGCATTCTGGGCACAGTGGCTGGTACTGAGGAAAAGAAAGAAAGGACAGAGAGAGAGAAAAAAGAAAACAGAGAAAGAAAGGCAAGAGAGTGAGAGCGAAGAGAGGAAGAGGGGAAAGAAGGAACAGAGAGAAAGAAAGAGAGGAAAGAAAGAAAAACAGAGAGAAAGAAAGGAAAGATAGAAAGAAAGAGGGGGACAGAGAGAAAGAAAGAGGGGAAAGAAAGAAAAAAGAAACAGAAAGAAAGAGCAGAGAGAGAAAGAGGGGACAGAAAAAAAATAACAGAGAGAAAAAAAAGGGAAAGAGAACAGAGAGGGAGAGAGAATGAAAGAGGGGAAAGAAAGAAAAAAGAAACAGAGAAAGAAAGAGCAGAGAGAGAAAGAGGGGACAGAAAAAAATAACAGAGAAAAAAAGGGAAAGAAAGAAAGAACAGAGAGGGAGAGAGAATGAAAGAGGGGAAAGAAAGAATAAAGAGAGAAAGAAAGAAAGAACAGAAAGATAGAGAGAAAAAAAGAAAGAACAGAGAAAGAAAGAGGGGAAAGAAAGAACAGAGAGAAAGATTAGAGAGAGAAATAAAGAGGGGAAAGAAAGAACAGAGAGAGAGAAGAGGGGAAAGAAAGAAAGGAGAGAAAAAAAATAGAAAGAAAGAAGAGAGAGAAAGAGAGGAAAGAAAGAAAGAACAGAGAGCGAGAAAGGAAGAGGGGAAAGAAAAAACAGAGAGAAAGAAAAAAAATAGAAAGAGAAAGAGAGGAAAGAAAGAACAGAGAGAGCGAGAAAGGAATAGGGGAAAGAAAGAAAGAACAGAGAAAGAAAGAATGAAAGAAAGAAAGAAAGAAAGAAGAGAGAGAAAGAGAGGAAAAAAACAGAAAGAAAAAGATTAGAGAAAGAGGGGAAAGAAAGAAAGAACGGAGAGAGAAAGGAAGAGGGGAAAGAAAGAACATAGAGAAAGAATGAAAGAAAAAAAGAAGAGAGAGAAAGAGAGGAAAGAAAGAACAGAGAGAGAAAGAAAAAAAGAAAGATTAGAGAGTGAAAGAAAGAAATAGAGAGAGAAAGAAAGATTCTATATAAGATACTATAGCAGCTCGGCTCCCATTGTAGTGCCCACCTGAGCCTCCCGATGCAGGACATATCATGATCCGCTCACATGGCCGACACCCCCGAGTCCAAGGCAATCCCGCTGTCCGCGTTATCGGAGGAGGACATGGTGATGGATCTCAAGCATTCCCTGAAGTGCCTCCATGGTTCCGTCACAATCTCCTCCCGAAATTACCTCATTTCCGGTCAGCTTGTAGCACATCACTTCCGGTGGAATGTCACGTGCGAATTTTAAAGTGCACTTCGGGACTCCGCCATGTATGCCTGTGTCCGCGGGAAAAGTAAGCTCCTGCCCGGGGCAGTGGGGCAGACTCTCAAAATCGGGACTGTTCTGCTGGATCCGGGATACCTCATACACACACGGTTCCATTTTGTATGCCTCGTACACACACGGCTCCGCTCTGTACACCTCACACACACGGCTCCACTCAGTACAGTAAACCTCGAACACACGCGTGTCATGAACTCATTTTCTGCTCCACCAGTTGAGAGTTCCCCTTCCGTTCTCCCTCTGGTGGTGACAGGAGGTAGTGCGGTTGGTTTAAGTGGTAGTGATCTGCCACCTGATGAGGAAGATAACGATTGGATCTCTGGAGTATCAGACTGGATATAAGACAACCGACGCCCTATCCGGGTGCTGGTGATTCAGTCTGCTTCTCAGGTCCTGGACTTCAGCTCTCTTCCAGTCTTCTCAAGTTAAGTTTGTTTTTTGCTAATGTTCACACTTGCGCTTGTTGGTCAATTCAGCTTTTTGTGTAATCAGCCTGCCCCTGCTGGGGCTATGCTGAAATTCCACTCCTATTAATCAGTATTTCCCAATCTGCTTTTTGTCCCTTATTAGATTGGTCTCTTTTTTCCTCTGTCTCAGAATATTTTAGAGTGCTGATATAGGTTTAGAAGTCTAGTGACTTCAGGGTTAATTTTGCTATCAGAAGTGTTGGACAATATTTTTGTAGGTTTTTTTGGCAGATTGCAGACAGTGGCTTTCCTTTCCTGTCCTTTCTAGTTAGTTTGGGCCCCATCGTTTGCTCAGCCTATTTTCCTGCCTGTGTTTGTGTTTTCATCTTGTTTCACCGTCAATACATGTGGGGGGCTGTCTTTCCTTTGGGGTCTGCTCTGGGGCAGTTAGTTTTCCTCTTTTCCTGCTTTAGGCTTATGTAGTTCTCCGGTTGTGACTAGGCGTCTAGGACCAATGTAGGAACGCTCCAAGACTGCTGCTAGTTGTGCGGGTAAGATCAGGGATCTGCAATCTGCATAGTTACCAACTTCTCTGGTTTTCTGAGACTTAGCTTGTTGTCTTTTTTTCCTCCTCGGTTTACCATTCATAACAGAATCACCAGCCATACCGCAGATTCTAGGGTACTCAAAAGCAGGAAAGAAAGAAAAAAAAAAGTGTCAGAATTTTTTTTTTTATTATTATGTATTTTTTCCTCTTTTTCTCTGGGGCCGTAGGAGGATTTTTTTCCTAATGGAGATTAAGCAACTGTCTGATCGTGTGGAGCAACTTCCTGCTGAAGTACAGGGAATTTCCACCTACCTTATTCAGTCACATGCTGCTGAACCCAAGATTCCTACTCCTGATGTGTTTTCTGGGGATTGGTCTAAATTTCTGAATTTTAAGAATAATTGTAAATTATTTTTTGCCTTGAAGCCTAAGTCATCGGGGAGCTCTGTGCAGCAGGTTAAAATTGTCATCTCCTTGCTGCGCGGCGATCCCCAGGATTGAGCTTTTTCTCTGACACCTCAAAATCCTATTCTGACTAATGTGGATACATTTTTTCAGGTCTTGGGGTTGTTGTATGATGAACCTAATGCCGTTGATCAAGCTAAGAGAACCCTGTTGGCATTAGACCAGGGTCAGGATTCTGCAGAGTTATACTGTCAAAAATTCCAAAAGTGGGCGGTCCTTCCTACAAGGAATGATTGTGCATTGGCAGCTCTCTTTCGGAAAGGTTTGTCAGAGACCGTAAAAGATGTTATGGTGGGATTTCCTGTTCCCTCTGGTCTGGATGACTCTATGTCATTAGCCATTCAAGTTGATTGGCGTTTACATGAACATAAAACTACACGGGAGGCGCTGCCACCTTTTGAACAAATGTCTGAACCAATGCAATGTGATGGGGTTTTGTCTAGGAGCAACGTCAGGAGTTTAGAAGGCGTAATAAGCTGTGTTTTTTCTGTGGAGACGCCTCTCATACTATTTCTGTCTGCCCTAAACGAGAGAAACGTTTTGCACACACATTTGCTGTGGGCAGTATACAACCTAAGTTTCTTTTGGCAATTACTCTGATCTGCTCCTTATCCACGTTTTCCACTAAGGCTATTGTGGATTCAGGAGCAGAGTTGAATCTGATGGATTTGGACTTTGCTAAACTTTGTGGCTTTCCTATGACACCTCTGCAGACGCCTATTCCTTTGAGGGGTATTGATGCTACTCCTTTGGCGGAGAATAAACCTCAAATTTGGACCCAGGTGACAATGCGAGTTGCCCCAGACCACCAAGAAAATTGTAAATTTTTGGTGCTGCATAATTTGCATGACACTATTGTTCTGGGTTTTCCTTGGTTGCAAACTCATAACCCAGTTTTGGATTGGAAATCTGTGTCTGTGGTGAGTTGGGGTTGTCAGTGTGCTTAGGGATACTCCTGTTTTCTCCACCTCTCCTCAGTCTCATGATATTCCTGATTATCTAGCTGATTTCTCTGATGTATTTAGTGAGAGTAAGTCTGCGTCTTTGCCTCCTCATAGGAGTTATGACTGTGCAATTGAGTTGATGCCTGGGTGTAAATTTCCCAAGGGTCGGCTTTTCAACTTATCGGTACCCGAACATAGAATCATAGAATCATAGATGCGATCCTATATTAAAGAGTCGTTGGAGAAGGGTCATATTAGACCATCCTCGTCACCATTAGGTCCTGTTTTTTTTTTTGTGGCCAAGAAAGACGGTTCAATAAGACCGTGTATTGATTATCGTTCCCTTAACAAGATGACGGTTAAATATCAGTACCCGTTACCTCTGATGTCTGATTTTTTCTCCAGAGTTAAGAGTGCCTGCTGGTTTACTAAGCTTGACCTCAGGGGGGCGTATAATCTTATTTGCATCAAGCACAGTGATGAATGGAAGACTGCGTTTAATACTTCGGAGGGACATTTTGAGTACCTGGTGATGCCTTTTGGGCTCACTAATGCCCCTTCTGTCTTCCAGTCCTTTATGAATGATATTTTCCATGACCTTGTGGATAAGTTTTTGATCATCTATCTGGATGATATTTTGATCTTTTCTAGTGATTAGGATTCCCATGTGGAACACGTCTGGACTGTGTTCCGGATTTTGAGGGAGAATTCCCTGTTTGTTAAGGGATCGAAGTGCCTTTTTGGTGTACAGAGGATTTCATTTTTGGGATTTATCTTGTCTCGATCGACTATTGAAATGGATCCGGCAAAGGTACAGGCCATCTATGATTGGGTTCAGCCTACTTCTTTTAAGGCCCTCCAGAAGTTTTTGGGTTTTGCTAATTTCTATCATAAATTTATATGTAATTTTTCTGGTATTGTCAAACCACTGACTGATCTGACCAAGAAGGGCGCTGATGTGCTGAATTGGTCTCCTGAGGCTATCTCAGCATTTCAGGAGCTTAAGCGGAGATTTACTTCAGCTCCAGTTTTCCAGCAACCTGATGTCTCACTTCCATTTTAAGTGGAGGTGGACGCTTCTGAGATTGGTGCAGGAGCTGTGTTGTCCCAAAAAGACCCTGTGACTTCTAAGATGAATCCCTACGCCTTCTTTTCCCCATGTGAACGCAACTATGACGTGGGGAATCGGGAATTGTTGGCCATGAAATGGGCATTTGAGGAGTGGAGACATTGGTTGGAGGGAGCTAGACATCAATTTGTAGTCCTCACCGATCACAAGAATCTGATTTATCTGGAGTCGGCCAAACGCTTGAATCCTAGACAGGCTAGATGGGCTTTGTTTTTCACGCGTTTTAATTTTGTGGTCTCGTTTCTTCCGGGCATTAAGAATGTTAAGGTAGACGCCCTTTCTAGGAGTTTCTTTGCTGATTCTCTTAATGTGACTGAGCCTACTACTATCCTAGGCGAGGGGGTAGTTCTTTCTGCCATTTCCCCTCGATTTGAGACGCGCTCTGGAGGAATTTCAGGAGGATAAACCTGAGCGATGCCCTATGGGAAGATTGTATGTTTCTGACCAGTGGAGAAAGAGAGTGATGTCTGAAGTCCATTGCTCCGCATTGGCTGGTCATCCGGGTATTTTTGGTACCAGAGATTTGGTGAGTTGGTCGTTTTGGTGGCCTGCCTTATCTCGTGATGTCAGGAATTTTGTACAGTCCTGTGGGACTTGTTCTCGGTCTAAACCCTGTTCTCATTCTAGTGGGTTGCTGATGCCCCTGCAGGTGCCCAAGAGGCCATGGACCCATATCTCAATGGATTTTATTTCTGATCTTCCAGTCTCTCAGAGAATGACTGTTATCTGGGTGATTTGTGATAGATTTTCGAAGATGGTCCATCTTGTACCACTCCCAAAGTTGCCATCTTCCGCTGAGTTGGTGCCCTTGTTTTTACAACAGGTGGTTCAGTTACACGGGATTCCTGAAAACATTGTGTCCGACAGAGGGGTCCAGTTTGTTTCCAGATTCTGGAAAGCCTTTTGTTCCAATCTGAGAATTCAGTTATCCTTCTCCTCCGCGTTTCATCCCCAGACCAATGGGCAGACTGAGAGAACAAACCAGACCCTGAAGTCTTATTTAAGATGTTTTATATCTGCTGATCAAGATGATTGGGTCTCATTTTTGCCTTTGGCCGAATTTGCGCTAAACAATAGGGGCTAGTTCTGCCACTCTGATGTCACCCTTTTTCTGTAATTTTGGGTTTCATCCTCGATTCTCTTCAGGGCAAGTGGAATCTTCGTCCTGTCCAGGTGTGGACACTGTGGTTGTGAGAATGCAGCAGATATGGGACCAAGTGGTGGATAAGTTGTCACTCTCTCAGGAAAAGGCCCAGCGCTTTTCCAACCGGCGTAGGACCATTGGTCCCCGGTTTAAAGTGGGTGATATGGTTTGGCTGTCGTCTAAGAATATTCCTATGAAGGTTGCATCTCCAAAGTTTAAGCCAAGATTTATTGGACCTTATAAGATTTTGGAAATTCTTAATCCTGTTTCTTTTCGATTGGCTCTTCCAGTTACGTTCAAAATCCATAACGTATTTCACAAGTCACTATTGAAGAGGTTTGTTGAGCCAGTAGCTCCTGTGGCGGCACCTCCTGATCCTGTATTGGTTAAAGGCAATGTGGAATATGAGGTAGAGAAAATATTGGATTCTCGTTTGGTTAGACGGAGACTCCAGTATTTGGTCAAATGGAAGGGTTATGGCCAGGAGGATAATTCTTGGGTCTCTGCCTCTGATATTCATGCCAATAAATTGGTTCGTGCTTTTCACCGGGCCCATCCTGATCGGCCTGGTGGCATGGATGAGTGTTCGGTGACCCCTCCTCAAGGGGGGGGTACTGTCATGAACTCGTTTTCTGCTCCACCAGTTGAGAGTTCCCCTTCCGTTCTCCCTCTGGTGGTGACAGGAGGTAGTGCGGTTGGTTTAAGTGGTAGTGATCTGCCACCTGATGAGGAAGATAACGATTGGATCTCTGGAGTATCAGACTGGATATAAGACAGCCGACGCCCTATCCAGGTGCTGGTGATTCATTCTGCTTCTCAGGTCCTGGACTTCAGCTCTCTTCCAGTCTTCTCAAGTTAAGTTTGTTTTTTGCTAATGTTCACACTTGTGCTTGTTGGTCAATTCAGCTTTTTCTGTAATCAGCCTGCCCCTGCTGGGGTTATGCTGAAATTCCACTCCTATTAATCAGTATTTGCCAATCTGCTTTTTGTCCCTTATTAGATTGGCCTCTTTTTTTGCTCTGTCTCAGAATATTTCAGAGTGCTGATATAGGTTTAGAAGTCTAGTGACTTCAGGGTTAATTTTGCTATCAGTAGTGTTGGACAATATTTTTGTAGGTTGTTTTTGGCAGATTGCAGACCGTGTCTTTCTTTTCCTGTCCTTTTTAGTTAGCCGGGCCCCATCGTTTGCTCAGCCTATTTTTCTGCCTTTGTTTGTAATTTCATCTTGTTTCACCGTCAATACATGTGGGGGCTGTCTTTCCTTTGGGGTCTGCTCTGGGGCAGTTAGTTTTCCTCTTTTCCTGCTTTAGGCTTATGTAGTTCTCCGGTTGTGACGAGGCATCTAGGACCAACGTAGGAACGCTCCACGACTGCTGCTAGTTGTGCGGGTAAGTTCAGGGAACTGCAATCTGCATAGTTACCAACTTCTCTGGTTTCATGAGACTTAGCTTGTCTTTTTTTCCTCCTCGGTTTCCCATTCATAACACAGGCGGTTCCGCTCCGTACACCCTGTTCACATGCGGCTCTGCTCCGTATATCTCGTACACATCTCCGCTCCGTACACCTCGTACACACGGCTGCGCTCCATACACCTCGTACACACATGACTCCGTAAACATATGGCTCCGCTCCGTACACTTTGTACACACAGGGCTCTGTTCCGTACACCTCGTACACATGCGGCTTCGCTCCGTCCACCTCGTACACACGCGGCTCCGCTCCGTACACCTCATACACATAGCTCTGCTACATCCACCCTGTAAACCCCTCCTGACTCCACACAAACTTTCCCTCATCCAGCAACATGACAACCAGCACAGCAGAGTTCTGCACACACCGAGGCTCCTGATCATGTGACCCCTGACTCCTCCCCTCCTGTGACCTCATCACAGGTCCTGTGCACACAGAACAGCCCAGTGATGTCATTGCTGGGATTCATCAGTGAGGGGCTGCGGTGGCCAGTTGGTCTCTCTGGGTGGGCGAGGATGGGGTCAGTGCATGGGGGGTATGGCGGCTCAGTGCAATGTGGGAAAAATAAGCTCCCGCCCGGCACAGCAGGACAGGCAATCAAAAATGGGACTGTCCCGATTTGGACGGTTGGGAGCTATGCAACTGTATAAAGATGCACACCCATCTGCTGAACCTTGCACAAGGTCCTCCATATACAGACTCATGGCCTCCCCTCCACGATAACATGTGGGGTCCCAACCTCCCTCCATAACACACATGGCCATCACCCCCAACCTTGCACCATAAGGCCCCAGATCGCCTCCAGAGCACCGCACGGGATTCTGGCTCGCCTCCACTGCACCACAGCTCACCTCCACTGCACAACACGGGCCCCAGATAGCCTCAAGAGCACTACACGGGACTCCGTTTCACCTCCACGGACCACACAGGGACTCAGCTTGCATCTTTGGAGTCACAGTACCTGTACACACAGAGCTGCAACTGCTTCTCGCTTCGAAGCTGCTCAATGCTGGAGAGAAGCTGCAGGAAGAAGTCGGTGTCTGTGAGGAGTTGGGAGACATCACAAGGCAGAGAGGAGGCGTCACCACAGACACAGCGCTCCAGCGACGGCAGCAACTCCCGGCACAGACGCACGTCCTTCAGACTGTGGAGCAGAGACGCCACATCCATGTCTTGAAGAGGCAAGACTGGGCCAATCTCTGAAAGAGGCACCAACACAACAGAGCCTAAGTATCCAAGGGGCACGAGAGGAGGCACAGGAGGAGAACGAGAGGAAGAGGAGGACGAGCGAGAGGAAGAGGAGGAGAGCGAGGCGACGAACAGGAGGAGGAGGAGAGCGAGGCGACGAACAGGAGGAGGAGAGCGAGGCGACGAACAGGAGGAGGAGGAGAGCGAGGCAACGAACAGGAGGAGGAGAGCAAAGCGACGAACGGGAAGAGGAGAAAGACATTATGAACACTAGGAGGAGAAAGAGGTGAGGAACGGGAGGTGGACAACAAGGCGACGAACAGGGTAAAAAGGACAACAAGGCGAAAAAACAAGACGAGGACATCGAGGCGACGAATGGGAGGACAACGAGGCGACGAATGGGGGAAGGAGGACAACGAAGCGATGAACGAGACGAGGAGAACAACGAGGAGAACAACGAGGCGATGAATGGGAAGAGGACAACAAGGTAATGAATGGGAAGAGGAGGAGCAGAACAAGGCCACGAACGGGAGGAGGAGGAGAATGAGGCGACAAACAGGATGAGAAGAAAGAGGTGACGAACGAGGAAGGAGGCAATTAACAGGAGAATGAGAAAGATGAAAAACAGAAGGAGGAGAAAGACGGACAAGAAAAGGGGAAAATGCGATAAACATGAGGAGAAAGATGATGAATAGAAGAAAGTCTGGATGAAAAGGAAGAGAAAGAGGCAATGAAGAGGAGGAGAAAGAGGCGATGAAGAGGAGAAAAAGAGGATATGAAGAAGAGAAAGACAATAAATAGGAGGAAAAAGATGATGAAGGGGAGGAGAAAGATGATGAACAGCAGGAGAAAGAGGCAAGAAAAAGGCAGAGAAAGAGGAGGAGAAAGGCGAAGAGAAAGAAACGATGAAGAGCAGGAGAAAGAGACGAAGAGGAGGAGAATGACGAAGAGGACGAAAAAAGGTGATGAACAGGGGAGAAAGGAGCTGAAGAAGAGGAGAAAGAGGCGATGAAGAGGAGGAGAAAGAGGTGACAAAGAGGAGAAAGAGGCAATGAAGAGGAAGAGAAAGAGTAGATGAAGAGGAGGAGAAAGAGGCGATGAAGTGGAGGAGAAAGGCAATAAACAGGAGGAAAAAGGGAAGATAAACAGGAGGAGAAAGAGACCATGAATAAGAGGAGAAAAGTTGAATAACAGGAGAAGCAGAAAGAAGAAGACCATAAACAGTTGGAAGGAGAAAGAGGAGGAAAAACAGGAGAGGGAGTAAGAAAAGGAAGAGGTTATAAACAAGAGGAGAAAGAGGAGGAAGGGGTCATGAATGGAAGGAGAAAGAGGAGGAAGGGGTCACAGATAGAGAAAGAGGCAAAGAAAAGGAGGAGAAAGGCAAAGAACAGGAGAAGGAGAAAGGCGATGAACAGGATGAAAAATAGATGATGAACAGGAGGAGAAAGAGGCGATGAACAGAAGAAAGAGGCGAGGAAGTAGAGGAGAAAGACATGTGGAGGAAAAAGGCGATGAAGAGGAGGAGAGAGTTGCAATGAAGAAGGAGAGAAAGATGATGAAGAGGAGGAGAAAGGGGATGAACAGCAGGAGAAAGAGGCAACAAACAGGAGGAAGAAAAACAGGAGATATACAGGAAGAGAAAGAAGCAATAAACGGGAGAAGCAGAAAGAGGAGGTAGAGGCCATGAACAGGAGAAGGAGAAAGAGGAGGAAGTGATCATGGACAGAACGAGAAAGAGGAGGAAGGGGTCATGAACAAAAGGAGCTAGAGGCAAAGAAGAGGAGATGGAAAAAGGCAAAGAAAAGGAGAAGGAGAAAGAGGTGATGAACAGAAGGAAAAAGAGGCGATGCACAGGAGGAGAAAGAAGAGACGAGGAAGTAAAGGAGAAAGATGTGAGGAAGAAGAGAAAAAGGTGAGGAGGAGAAGGAGACAGAGGCAATGAAGAGGAGGAGAAAGTGGCAATAAACAGGAGGAGAAAGAGGCGATAAACAGGAGGAGGAGAAAGAGGTGACGAACAAGGAAGGAGGTGATTAGAGGAGGAGAAAGAGGTGATGAAAAGGAGGAGAAAGAGGAGAGGTGATGAAGGGAAGGAAAAAGATGATTAAGAGGAGAAATAGGCTATGAAGAGGAGAAAGAGGTAAAGAAGAGAAAGGCGAGGAGGAGAAAAATGCAATGAAGAGGAGGAGTAAGAGGTGAAGAAAAAGGCGAAGAGGAGGAGAAAGAGGTAATGAAGAGGCGTAAAAGGTGAGGAGAAGGAAGAGTCTTTGAACAGGGGAGAAAGAGAAGTTGAACAAGAGCAGAGAGTGGTGATGAAGAGAAGGATAAAGAGGTGATGAAGAGAAGGATAAAGAAGGCGATGAAGAGGAGGAAAAAGAGTTGATGAAGAGGGGGAGAAAGATGCAATGAAGAGGAGGAGAAAAAGGCAAAGAAGAGGAAGAGAAAGACAATGAAGAGGAGGAGAAAGAGGCGATGAAGAGGAGGAGAAAGGCGATGAGGAGGAGAAAGAGGCAATGACGAGGAGGTGAAATAGGCAATGAAAAGGGGGAGAAAGAGGAGTTGAAGAAAAGGAAAAAGATGATGAGGATAAAGACAATGAACAGCAGGAGAAAGAGGCGATGAAGAGGAGGATAAAGAAGCAAAGAAGAGAAAGACAAGGAGGAGAAAAACGTGATGAAGAGGAAAAGGCGATGAAGAGGAGGAAAAAGACAATGAAGAGGAAAAGGCGATGAAGAGGAGGAGAAAGAGGCAATGAAGAGGAGGAGAAAGACGATGATGAGAGGAGGAGTAAGAGGTGAGGAGAAGAAATAGGCTTTGAACAGGGGAGAAAGTGGTGATGAAGAGGAGGATAAAAAGATGAAGAGGAGAAAGAGGTGATGAAGAAGAGGAGAAAGAGGTGATAAAGAGGAGGAGAAAGAGGATGAAGAGGAGGAAAAAAAGGCGACGAGAACAAAGAGGTGATGAACAGGGAGAAAGGAGCTTAAGAAGAGGAGAAAGAGGCGATGAAAAGGAGGAGAAAGAGGCGATGCAAAGGAGGAGAAAGAGGCGATGAAGAGAAGGAAAAAAATTATAAAGAGGAGAAAGGCAATGAAGAGTAGGAGAAAGGCGATTACGAGGAATAGAAAGTCGAGGAAGAGAAAAAGGCGATGAAGAGGAGGAGAAAGAGGCAGAGAAAGAGGCGAAGAGGAGAAAGAGGCAATGAAGAGGAGGAGAAAGATGATGAAGAGAAGGAGAAAGAAGCAATGAAGAGGAAAAGGTGATGAAGAGGAGGAGAATGAGGCAATGATGAGGAGGAGAAAGACAATGATGAAGAGGAGGAGTAAGAGGTGAGGAGAAAAAAGAGGCTTTCAACAGGGGAGAAAGAAAAGTTTAACAGGAGGAGAAAGAGGTGATGAGGAGAAAGAGGTGATGAAGAGGAGGAAAAAGGGGCGATAAACAGTAGGAGGAAAAAAGGTGATGAACAAGAGGAGGAGAAAGAGGCGATAAACAGGAGGAGGAAAAACAGTCGATAAACAGGAGGAGAAAGAGGAGCCAGAACAGGAGAATGAAAAAGAGGAAGGGGTTACAGACAGGAGGAGAAAGAGGAGGAAGTTGTCATGAACAGAAGGAGAAAGAGGAGGAAGGGGTCATGAACAGCAGGAGAAAAGCAAATAAAAGGAGAAAGGTAAAGAACAGGAGGAGAAAGAGGCGATGCAGAGGAGGAGAAAGAAGCAAACAGGAGGAGAAAGTGGTGATAAAGAGGAGAAAATGATAAAAAGGAGGAGAAAGTGGCAATAAACAGAAGGAGGAGAAAGGCAATAAACAGGAGGAGGAGAAAAAGGCGATAAACAGGACGAGGAGAAAGAGGCAATAAACAGGAGGAGAAAGAGGCGATAAACAGGAGGAGGATAAAAAAGCGATAAACAGGAGGAAAAAGAGGTAATAAACAGGAGGAGAAAGAGGAGGCAAAACAAGAGAGGAGGAAGGGGTTATGGACAGGAGGAGAAAGAGGAGGAAGGGGTCATGAACAGAAGGAGAAAGAAGAGGAAGGGGTCATGAACAGTAGGAGAAATGCAAAGAAAAGGAGAAAGACAAAGAACAGGAGAAAGAGAAAGAGGCGATGAAGTGGGGAGAAAGAAGCAAACAGGAGGAGAATGTGGTGATGAGGAGGGGAAAGTGGTGATAAACAGGAGGAGGAGAAAGGGACGATAAACAGGACGAGGAGAAAGAAGCAATAAACAGGAGGAGAAAAAAAGGCGATAAACAGGATGAGGAGAAAGAGGCGATAAACAGGAGGCGAAAGAGGCGAAAAACAGGAGGAGAAAAGGGTGATATACAGGAGGAGGAAAAAGAGGCAATGAACAGGAGGAGAAAAAGGTGTCACAAATTGTTAATTATATATATATATATATATATATATATATATATATATATGACCCAGAAACTTTTTGTTTCCATTTTCAGTTCCGGCAAGGAGCTTGCAGCTCTCTGGCACCCCCTGAACCTCAGGTCAGTCCGGGAACTGCACCTAGGATAAGAAGTCAACAGAAAGGCTGCCTTGTCGCATGTTGGCTATTGGGCACTCTGCGGTGAGGGCGGTATGTATATCACCAGTCCCAGGCTGGGAATACACACAGAAATCTCTGATCCGTCACTGCCAGGGGTTACCAATACCACCAGGAACGCTATGCTGCCACCAGTTCTTCGTTTGATACTAACGCTAATATTGGGTCAGGAACCAACCCACAGGTAGCGTGATTTGGCGCAGAGTACGTGTCGGTTCGATTATAGAGCAAGGAAAACAAAACTAGTAAATTTATAGGTTTACTCCAGAAAATATAGGTAGTGTTTACAAAAGTATAAAAGATGTTACAAAAGGAGAGAAAATACAGTATATACAGCCAGCTATAAAAGGCATTAAAATATGAAACTTACTACATCTCATTCACAGGTATGACGTGTTGATGAGGGGAGAGGAGTTCCCAAAGAAAACATTCAGTCCACAGCATGGATGTTAGCTGTCTTCCCCAGGTCTGAACACCCTACAAAATGGCAGTTCCGGTTTTATAGTTTGCCAATAAACTTAGGGACTTCTCCCTTGCTGACCTTTTGAAAAGTTATTAAAAACTTCTACTTGCCATATCTCTGGCTGGGGGGCTCACAGAGTGATGACAGGGGCATTATATTTTCTCTTATGAAATTATCTTTCTTTTGAGACCAAATATGTCATGTCTGCTAGCTACTGGGGCACAGAAACTATTTCTCCGGTTTCTGAAGACCCTGGAAGCTGCAAAACGCTGCCATGCGTAGCTTTAATTATACAGATCCTTTAAATATTATTTTCCTGTCTGTCAGAAGAAGAAAGAATCAGTGAATTCCACAACACGTAGGATTTGCCATTGCTTTCTGGCCCCATCAGCGCCCCATAGGGCTTTCTTGCCTGTCACGTGATCTATCACGTGACTGTGACGTCACGCAAGGTCCTTCAGCTTTTTTGGACCTTGCAGGCCTGCTTTTGCAAGCGGCGGCTGGTACTCTTACAGCCTGCCGATATACACCTCCAGCTGCGCGCCAGTCACCGGCCGGGACGGCGGCATGCTAGGAGGTAGCACCCTTTAGCTCCAGTAAGTTTTTATATACCTGTGTCGGGGAGTATTATTGGGAAAGGACCTGGAAATCCACCCTGCATTCTGAAGACCTTTTTCCCTGCGTCGCCAGTTTTTAGCTTCAGTAAAGGTAATAGATTTCTTCAGAAGATATCTTTATTTAACCAAGACACATTTAATTAGCGCAAGTTTCTATCAGGTTTATTTATTATTATTATTTTATGGAGACAACTTGAGTGGTGTGTTGTCTTATTACTTGCTGCTTTGTGTTCTGTGGGTGTACGCTTGAGCGCCATTGGTATACACATATATTTATTGTTATTAAATTCGACCTGGGATAGACAAAGGGAATCTTGCTTCAGAAAGACCGGACTTAACTGGCTAGATGCAGTAATAGTGACCATGTTCTGAGGGAGGGGGGAGAGGACAGAATTTCACAGAAGCAGAGAGAGGGGGGGCTGCTGCTCTGAAGGGTTAAAACTAAAATCAGAGCTGAAGTTTCATTTTCTCCATTCTCTGAAGGTTTCGTTTCTCTATTTTTGTTGCTGTAAGATACATTTTTGTAATTGGGATGAAAAAGTTCAGGCTGTCATGAAACCAGACTGTTCCCATCAGGTGTAAGATAAGGGAGGCGGGGGAATAGAACTCTGAAGGATATGCCATTATACTACTTTCTATGCTATTTGAATACGGACATATATGCAGTTTCCGGTTTTCTTGCAATATTATTGGCTTATAAAGTGAAATGATGCTATTGGTAGTTGAGAACTTTGCATAATTAAGCAAAATATTATAAAAGAAGTGACTAAAATAAAGGGGGCTAGTGATCTGTCTCGATCCTCACGTACAGAAACCCCCGTCTCTGTGTGGTCATTCCAAGTTGCTAGTAACGCCCTGTGGATTAATTTTGAAATCACTGGATCAACCGTGAAGGGTTAATTTAGCCCTCCCTAAATAGCTACCTTGACAGCTGGCTGCCCAACGTGGGGCCCCCGAATAGGGACGCCTCTGCCCCCTGAGGACAACAAGACAAAGGACCCTTGGAGCGGACACAGGTGCTGGAAAATTGGGACTGATCATCCCCCCACAACAACCACGGTAAGTTGGCAGTTATACTGTTCAGACTGATCGTTGGTGTGGTTTTCCTGTGCTTGTTGCTGCAAAGAGGATCTGAGGTTTGTCCCCGTGGTGGGGTGATTCTTGGGTGGAATCATATAGAGGTGCAGTCCCGTTGGGGGCCCAGTGCTCGAACCGTACCTCATAAGGGACAGTCACCCCGTATTGACCAGTGATTGTGGCTCTCTTTATAGTCAAAATATCCTGAAATCCTGATCACTGTTAGAGTCAGGCGTGGTGATGTGATCGAAGACTGGGTAGGATACGTAACTCAGGTATATATAGATAGATATATATATAACCAGAGGTGTCCGGAGGGATAGTCTGAGACGCCCTCCTCCTTTCACTGAGTACCACATTGAATTTTGGGTATCCCAGAGGGGGATTATTGACCCTATGGAACAGACTGATACGGCCGCTCCAGATCTGTGCACAACTGAAGTAAGGATATTTAGCTCTAAATGAGAGAATCTGTGGAAGGAAAAGAAGAATTTTGTGGCTTGGCACATGAATTGTGTGACGAAGGTGTTAGGAAGAACAGAGGAAGTGAATTCTCATTGTTTCTGTTACAGCTATGTTGAAGAAGGACAAATTGTCTATTATTATGGCAAGGACTGGTTGTATTGTGGTTCAAGAAAGTGACTGTGGTGTGAGAATTGAGGAAGTGATTAAAGAAGAAACTGATATCGAGACTGATGTGTCAGGCAGACAAATAGTTAAGAATGATTTGAAAGAAGAGGTCTCCCTGCTAGATGATAATTGTACCAGGCGACCGGGAGACGCTGACGGTACCTATTATCATCCGCCGCCAGCCTCAGTCCCCGCTATGTCTAATATTGCTAGTGGTTATGAGTATACTCCCTTCACCCCATCCCAAATAGACACCCTTTGCAATCAATTACCCAATACAGAGACTTCCCCCATGGCTTTCTACAGGCAAATGGCAGCAAATCGAGAGATTTATTCCACTCCCCAAAGAGATCTATTACATATACTTCGAGTAAAAGTTGGGGAGGGGTATTTTCCAATTATTGAGAGTGGCATAATGTATAATATGAATCTGGATGGGGAAACCTATGAGAGTGGTGTTGATTTCTGCAATGCTTTAAAGGTTTGGGCACAAGACAGATTAGCGGACCAAGCTATCTCTCTCACAGATGTCACACAGAACAAGAGGGAGACTGCCGAGAAGTTCTATGGGCGTCTTATGGTAGTATTTAGAGATCTGGGATTCTCACTGTATAATGAAGCCCATACACATCTTTTTGTGGCAGCTTTGATGTCCGGCCTTAAACCCGAATTGCAAGAGGTGATAATGTCTGTTAGACCTGACGTTGAGAATCCCACTCTGGATTATGTATTGAAAGTAATAAAAAGTTTTCAGAAGAATTTAACCCAGCAGCAAGGAAACAGAAAAATAAATCAACAGCGGCAGCTGTGACAGCCCCTGCTCTAACAGCAGCAGCCCCCACAATCACGCCCAGCACGTCTGCGAGCACACAGCAAACTCTGGCCCCCCCTCAGACTTCAGCTCCTAATCCTATGACTGGGAACCCTGTTCCTCAGCACCTCCCTGCTAATTCTTGTCTGCAATGCTGGCGCTGTGCCCGACTCAGACACTTTCAGAGATTGTAATACAGGCCGCTGTTTTAATCAGAGTAGATGGTAGACCTAATAAATATATTTTTACAAATTTATCCCTGTGGGACCTTTCCCCGAGGTTACTGCTCAGTTTGTAATCTCTCCCACATGTCCAGTAAATTTACTAGGGGCAAATTTATTATCACAGTTCCGCTCCAGAATACAATTCCAAGATGATGGTCAGATGGCTTTTACGTTATATAATCCCTATGTAGATGAAGACAGTGAGGAAATCTGCATTTTACATGCCTTTCCCACAGATGCCACAAGGGGCCCAAAACAGTCCCAACCAGTTTGCAAAAAAAAAAAAAATATGAGCAGATGTCTTTTGCCATTGCTGCCACTGTTAGCCTCCTCAAGTATCTGGCAGAACTGAACTGTCGGGTTTCGGCCTCGAGACTTCAGTTCTGCCTTGGTCAAGCGATATTCTTGGGTCACAGCCTCCTTCAGGGTGTAGACACCTCGCAGAAGAAAGAATAATAGCTGTCAGCTCCCTTCCTTTCCCAAATTCTTTGTTATTATTATCATCTTCATTTAATTTGTCTTAAATGAAAAAACACAAAAAGAATTGTCCTAAAGCCAAATTGGATATAACTCCACACCAAACATAAAAAAGAGGGTGGACAAAAGTATTGGCACTGTTGGAAACATCCTGTGATGCTTCTCTAATTTGTGTAATTAACAGCACCTGTAACTTACCTGTGGCACCTAACAGGTGTTGGCAATAACTAAATCACACTTGCAGCCAGTTGACATGGATTAAAGTTGGCTCAACCTCTGTCCTGTGTCCTTGTGTGTACCACATTGAGCATGGAGAAAAGAAAGAAGACCAAAGAACTGTCTGAGGACTTGAGAAACTAAATTGTGAGGAAGCATGAGCAATCTCAAGGCTACAAGTCCATCTCCAAAGACCTGAATGTTCCTGTGTCTATCGTGCGCAGAGTCATCAAGAAGTGTAAAGCCCATGGCACTGTGGCTAACCTCCCTAGATGTGGACGGAAAAGAAAAATTGACAAGAGATTTCAACGCAAGATTGTGCGGATGTTGGATAAAGAACCTCCACTAACATCCAAACAAGTTCAAGCTGCCCTGCAGTCCGAGGGTACAACAGTGTCAACCCGTACTATCCGTCGGCGTCTGAATGAAAAGGGACTGTATGGCAGGAGACCCAGGAAGACCCGACTTCTTACCCCGAGACATAAAAAAGCCAGGCTGGAGTTTGCCAAAACTTACCTGAAAATGCCTAAAACGTTTTGGAAGAATGTTCTCTGGTCAGATGAGACAAAAGTAGAGCTTTTTGGGCAAAGGCATCAACATAGAGTTTACAGGAGAAAAAAAGAGGCATTCAAAGAAAAAAACACGGTCCCTACAGTCAAACATGGCGGAGGTTCCCTGATGTTTTGGGGTTGCTTTGCTGCCTCTGGCACTGGACTGCTTGACCGTGTGCATGGCTTTATGAAGTCTGAAGACTACCAACAAATTTTGCAGCATAAAGGCCCTTTTACATTTAGCGATGCACCAGCGATCCAACCAGCGATCCGACCCGGTCAGGATCGCTGGTGCATCGCTAAATGATCGCTAGTGAGCTTTCATACAGAAAGATCTCACAGCGATGCAGCAGCGACGCAGCGCAAGATACTTACCATTCACACACAGCGATCGTGCGTCCTCCCGCCCGCCTCCACGCGTCGCTGGACGTCACAGCAGGAAGTCTCAGCAGGAAGCGCCCGACGAGAAATGGAGCCGGACATTCTCGCGCGATCAGCGATGAGCAGCGGGGGAGCCGGTCGCTGGTAAGTATCACACACAAAACCAGTGACGTTTTAGCGATATTGCTTAGTGTAAAACCCCCTTAATGTAGGGCCCAGTGTGAGAAAGCTGGGTCTCCCTCAGAGGTCATGGGTCTTCCAGCAGGACAATGACCCAAAACACACTTCAAAAAGCACTAGAAAATGGTTTGAGAGAAAGCACTGGAGACTTCTAAGGTGGCCAGCAATGAGTCCAGACCTGAATCCCATAGAACACCTGTGGAGAGATCTAAAAATGGCAGTTTGGAGAAGGCACCCTTCTAATATCGGGGACCTGGAGCAGTTTGCCAAAGAAGAATGGTCTAAAATTCCAGCAGAGCATTGTAAGAAACTCATTGATGGTTACCGGAAGCGGTTGGTCGCAGTTATTTTGGCTAAAGGTTGTGCAACCAAGTATAGGCTGAGGGTGCCAATACTTTTGTCTGGCCCATTTTGGGAGTTTTGTGTGAAATGATCAATGTTTTGCTTTTTGCTTCATTCTCCTTTGTGTTTTTTCATTTAAGACAAATTAAATGAAGATAATACCAAAGAATTTGTGTTTGCAATCATTTTCAGGAAGAAACTGAGAATTATCTGACAGAATTGCAGGGGTGTCAATACTTTTGGCCACAACTGTATGTCTATGTAGGAATAATGCAATGTCTTGCTGTGGACTCTCACCTGCCACGCTCTCCTCATCAGACGACAGGTGCAGCCCTTCCAGGAGAAGCGGAGTGTCCATGACCTGGAGGTCAGCCTTTCCATCCTCTGCAGGAGTCTGGGAGCCAGCTGGGAATGACGGGCTGCTCCTCACTTCCATGACACCAGGATGGGCTCCGGCTCTGCCACATTTTGGAGATGCTGCAGTTGTACAGAATCGGGTGTAGAGGTGCGAGTTCTGCAGGTCGCTGAGGAGCCAGCTGGGACTGTAATCACACAGGAGCCTGACTATCTCCCGCACTGTACCTGTAGTCACGGTCATCTGAAGGAGAGCGAGAAGATCCTGCAGCAGAAGGAGAAGCATGGGGTCATGACAGGAGGTGGAGGGGGCTCTGCTAATCCAACCCAGGCTGTCTAAATGCTGTCGGTGCTTTTATTCCTTCTTATACAGCTCTAGCAAAAATGAAGAGACCGCGGCACAATGTTCAGTTTCTCTGATTTTTCTCTGTATATTTTTGGGTAAAATGTAAATTGTTCTTTTATTCTATAAACTTCTGACATGTCTCCGAATTTCCAAGCAGTAAATTTTTTTTTTTTTCTGAAAAGGAGAAATGGTTGAAATAAAGAAAAAAAAAACAAAAAAACACAGTGCTTTCAGACCTCAAATAATGCTAAGAAAACAAGGTCATAATCATTTAGAAACCACAATACTAATGTTTTACCTCAGGAAGAGTTCAGAGATCAGTATTTTGTGGGATCCCCATGATTGTTAATCACAGCTTTCCTGCGTCTTGGCTGCTTCCCACGTCTCTCACACGGCTTTTGGGTGACCTTATGCCGCTCCTGGTACACATGTCAGCAGTTCTTCTTTGTCTGATGGCTTGTGACTCTCCATCTTCCTCCTGATGACATTCCAGAGGTTTTCAGTGGGGTTCAGGTCTGGAGATTGGGCGGCCATGGCAGGGAATTGATGTGAAGGTCTCTTAATTTTTGCCAGAGCTGTATTTTAGTAATTAATTCATTGATCCACAAAAAGACTAATAGCTAAAATGTATAGAAATAATTAGTGCCTACATAATGTGCACAGTGTCAGAGTAGTTCTCTAGTAAATGAATCATAGAATCGTAGAGTTGGAAGGGACCTCCTGGGCCATCTGGTCCAACCCCCTGCTCAAAGCAGGATTCGCTAAATCATCCCAGTCAGATGTCTGTCCGGCCTCTGAAGACTTCCATTGAAGGAGAACTCACCACTTCTCGTGGCAGCCTGTTCCACTCATTGATCACTCTAACTGTCAAAAAGTTTTTTCTAATATCTAATCTGTGTCTCCTCCCAAATGCTGCATTAATGTCCTGATGATTAGTATCCTGGGTAAAAACAGAGCCGACCTTCATTTATCCGGTTGCTGACGGAATCACTGATGTGCTGATATAGAAGCCTCAGGAGCCCGATCACACATATGCAGCCACTGAGCCAAAGTGTCATGCTGTGACTGTCTTCAGAAAGAAAGAAGGGCCTCAAGCTGTCCTTATCTCCCCTAACTATCCCTGTCCCAGGGGTACTCTTGAAGGTAGAGAGGCCCGAGTCTCCAACCTTACTCTGCTCCTGTAAAACCCTGATCTGTCCCCTCCCCCAACCCCATGAGGCCTAGGACAGAAATGTAAGGTACACAAGACGCAAAGACAAAACAGGGATAACAGAAAACCTCTATCATACAAAAGCACCAATCAACAATAGGGAGGAGGCTAAGGAGTGGACAGGGAAGAACAAATGGGAACAGGGATGTTAGGAACGGCGGAACGCACTAAATAAAATGAAAGTAAAGTGCGTTCGCTGCTCGGGGTCCACCATGCAGTAGGTGGTATAACTGATGCTAAGTGGTGGCAGACGAGCAATATGGCGGTATAATGCACACGGGTTAAACTTCACCCGGAGTGCACAGAGCGGCCTCTGTTCACACACAGAGGAGCCGCAACAAAAAACATACAAAAGACTGAACCTGTTAGTGACACAGGCCTCAGGTAGATGCACACACGGAATCGGGTCACAGGAGCAGGACCCAAGACAGAGGAGCTGCGTCCCTCTAGACCTACCGTGTGTGCGGCGTTGCTCCTGGGGACGCCAAGGAGGGCTGCAACTGCGGCGCAGGACACTGCCGCTCGACGACAAAGCAGAAAGCAAGCACGATGTCAGACGCTAGCGTAGCGGTACGGTGAGCACAGTGGCTTAAGGCTTGCCACTGACTGGCGCTGACTGCTGCACTAATTCCCTATCACCATGCGTAATATCAGAGGGAAGGGGTTTCAAATGAGTCAGTCATCAGAGTCACCATTCACACATAGCAGTATAGTCTATACCAGCGCATGGCGGAACGGCCATGCGTGCTTTTTATAGCCGTGCAGGAACTTCCAGATCTCCGAGATGGACCAATGAGATCTGGAACAGGACCTGAGCATATGGCTCCCGATCTCCAATGGGAGATCACCTCGTGAGCATGCCCAGTAGGAGCACAGAGGGACTTAGTCTCTGGAGCGGTCTGCTGCAAAGCAATCTCCTCTGCAGTAGAAAGACAGCAGGAGACTGCAGAATGTGAGGCTCTGGATTCCTGCAGAGCAGACGCAGAAACCTGACGCCTAACAAGGGACCAGTAGATAATCACACAAATGCTACAGAAAACCACAGAACACTACTACAACTCTACTCCAACCACTTAGCTTTAGCACACAGCACAGGAAGCTAAATCTTTCACTAGAAGGGACAAGAAGGTCTTAAATAGGAGGAGGTAATGACTGGATCAGAAGCAGCTGAAATGGAGCTGCATGATTCTGGCCAGCATACAACGGGTTGTTAACCTCTTTAGCACCAAAAGAAACTAAATCCATTTAATAAGGGACACAAATAACACCATCTCTAAAGAAGACCTACGATTCATTATCCGACGTGACCGCAAACTCCAGGTCTTCCAGGGGGACCTGACACCCTCGCGACCGTACTTCCCCCTTCTACGAGGGGGCCACTGTACCCTCAGGGCCGTATTTATCTGAATGGGCCGCAAGAAACAACCAAATTAGTTTACTGGCATAACCTTAGATGCCGGTACCCACATCCTCAGGACCATACCCCTTCCAGTGCACCAAGTATTATAATAAAGAACGGCGAACCATATGAGAATCCACAATTCTTTCCACCTGAAACTCCAAATTACCATCAACAATAATCAATGGCGGCGGCGATAAGGGGGATGGCTCCACAGGCGCTGCATATTTTTTGAGTAATGACCTGTGGAAAATCTTGTGGATTTTAAGTGGTGGAGGAAGCCCAAGACAATATTATATATAGTGTATGTATTATATATGGTATCTGGTGAATAATATTATAGCTGGTGTATTATATTATATACAGTATCTGGTGTATAATATATATGGTGTATTGTATTATATACGGTATCTGGTGTATAATATTATATATGGTGTATTGTATTATATACGGTATCTGGTGTACAATATTATATATGGTGTATTGTATTATATACAGTATCTGCTGTATAATATATATGGTGTATTGTATTATATACGGTATCTGGTGAATAATATTATAGCTGGTGTATTATATTATATACAGTATCTGCTGTATAATATATATGGTGTATTGTATTATATACGGTATCTGGTGTACAATATTATATATGGTGTATTGTATTATATACAGTATCTGCTGTATAATATATATGGTGTAATGTATTATATACGGTATCTGGTGTATAATATTATATATGGTGTATTGTATTATATACAGTATCTGCTGTATAATATATATGGTGTATTGTATTATATACGGTATCTGGTGAATATTATAGCTGGTGTATTATATTATATACAGTATCTGCTGTATAATATATATGGTGTATTGTATTATATACGGTATCTGGTGTACAATATTATATATGGTGTATTGTATTATATACGGTATCTGGTGAATAATATTATAGCTGGTGTATTATATTATATACAGTATCTGCTGTATAATATATATGGTGTATTGTATTATATACGGTATCTGGTGTATAATATATATGGTGTAATGTATTATATA
Source organism: Dendrobates tinctorius (assembly GCF_039654945.1). Lineage (NCBI taxonomy): Eukaryota > Metazoa > Chordata > Amphibia > Anura > Dendrobatidae > Dendrobates > Dendrobates tinctorius. The sequence goes on along the minus strand of NW_027361931.1, from coordinate 387,290 downwards.
CGGTATCTGGTGTATAATATTATATATGGTGTATTGTATTATATACGGTATCTGGTGTATAATATTATATATGGTGTATTGTATTATATACTGTATCTGGTGTATAATATTATATATGGTGTATTGTATTATATACAGTATCTGGTGTATAATATTATATATGGTGTATTGTATTATATACTGTATCTGGTGTATAATATTATATATGGTGTATTATATTATATACAGTATCTGGTGTATAATATATATGGTGTAATGTATTATATACGGTATCTGGTGTATAATATATATGGTGTATTGTATTATATACGGTATCTGGTGTATAATATTATATATGGTGTATTGTATTATATACAGTATCTGGTGTATAATATATATGGTGTATTGTATTATATACGGTATCTGGTGTATAATATATATGGTGTATTGTATTATATACGGTATCTGGTGTATAATATTATATATGGTGCAATGTATTATATACGGTATCTGGTGTACAATGTTATATATGGTGTATTGTATTATATACAGTATCTGGTGTATAATATATATGGTGTATTGTATTATATATGGTATCTGGCGTATAATATTATATATGGTGTATTGTATTATATACAGTATCTGGTGTATAATATATATGGTGTATTGTATTATATACGGTATCTGGTGTATAATATATATGGTGTATTGTATTATATACGGTATCTGGCGTATAATATTATATATGGTGTATTGTATTATATACGGTATCTGGCGTATAATATTATATATGGTGCAATGTATTATATACGGTATCTGGCGTAAAATATTATACATGGTGTATTGTATTATATACGGTATCTGGTGTATAATATATATGGTGTATTGTATTATATACAGTATCTGGTGTACAATATTATATATGGTGTATTGTATTATATACAGTATCTGGTGTATAATATATATGGTGTATTGTATTATATACAGTATCTGGTGTATAATATATATGGTGTATTGTATTATATACGGTATCTGGTGTATAATATATATGGTGTATTGTATTATATACGGTATCTGGTGTACAATATTATATATGGTGTATTGTATTATATACAGTATCTGGTGTATAATATATATGGTGCAATGTAATATACGGTATCTGGCGTATAATATTATATATGGTGTATTGTATTATATACGGTATCTGGTGTATAATATTATATATGGTGTATTGTATTATATACAGTATCTGGTGTATAATATTATATATGGTGTATTGTATTATATACAGTATCTGGTGTATAATATATATGGTGTATTGTATTATATACGGTATCTGGTGTATAATATTATATATGGTGTATTGCATTATATACAGTATCTGGTGTATAATATATATGGTGTAATGTATTATATACGGTATCTGGTGTATATTATATATGGTGTATTGTATTATATACAGTATCTGGTGTATAATATATATGGTGTAATGTATTATATACGGTATCTGGTGTATAATATTATATATGGTGTATTGTATTATATTCGGTATCTGGTGTATAATATTATATATGGTGTATTGTATTATATACAGTATCTGGTGTACAATATTATATATGGTGTATTGTATTATATATGGTATCTGGTGTATAATATTATATATGGTGCAATGTATTATATACGGTATCTGGTGTACAATGTTATATATGGTGTATTATATACGGTATCTGGTGTACAATGTTATATATGGTGTATTGTATTATATACGGTATCTGGTGTATAATATATATGGTGTATTGTATTATATATGGTATCTGGCGTATAATATTATATATGGTGCAATGTATTATATACGGTATCTGGCGTATAATATTATATATGGTGTATTGTATTATATACGGTATCTGGCGTATAATATTATATAAGGTGGAATGTATTATATACGGTATCTGGTGTATATTATATATGGTGTATTGTATTATATACGGTATCTGGTGTATAATATATATGGTGTATTGTATTATATACGGTATCTGGTGTACAATATTATATATGGTGTATTGTATTATATACAGTATCTGGCGTATAATATTATATATGGTGTATTGTATTATATACGGTATCTGGTGTATATCATATATGGTGTATTGTATTATATACGGTATCTGGCGTATAATATTATATATGGTGTATTGTATTATATACGGTATCTGGCATATAATATTATATATAGTGTATTGTATTATATACGGTATCTGGCGTATAATATTATATATGGTGTATTGTATTATATACGGTATCTGGTGTATATCATATATGGTGTATTGTATTATATACGGTATCTGGCGTATAATATTATATATGGTGTATTGTATTATATACGGTATCTGGCATATAATATTATATATGGTGTATTGTATTATATACGGTATCTGGCGTATAATATTATATATGGTGCAATGTATTATATACGGTATCTGGCGTATAATATTATATATGGTGTAATGTATTATATACAGTACCTTGGGTATAATATTATATAAGGTGTATTTTATTATATACGGTATCTGGTGTATAATATTATATATGGTGTATTGTATTATATACGGTATCTGGCGAATATTATATATGGTGTATTGTATTATATACTGTATCTGGTGTATAATATATATGGTGTATTGTATTATATACGGTATCTGGAGAATAATATCATATATGGTGTATTGTATTATATACGGTATCTGGTGTATAATATTATATATGGTGTATTGTATTATATACGGTATTTGGACTTTATTATATATGGTGTATTATATTATATACGGTATCTGGTGTATAATATATATGGTTTAGTGTATTATATACGGTATCTGGCGAATATTATATATGGTGTATTGTATTATATACTGTATCTGGTGTATAATATATATGGTGTATTGTATTATATACGGTATCTGGTGTATAATATTATATATGGTGTATTGTATTATATACGGTATCTGGTATATAATATTATATATGGTGTATTGTATTATATACGGTATTTGGACTATATTATATATGGTGTATTGTATTATATACGGTATCTGGTGTATAATATTATATATGGTGTAATGTATTATATACAGTATCTGGTGTATAATATATATGGTGTATTGTATTATATACGGTATCTGGTGTATAATATTATATATGGTGTATTGTATTATATACGGTATCTGGTGTATAATATATATGGTGTAATGTATTATATACAGTACCTGGGGTATATTATATATGGTGTATTGTATTATATACGGTATCTGGTGTATAATATTATATATGGTGTATTGTATTATATATGGTATCTGTTGTATAATATCATATATGGTGCATTGTATTATATACGGTACCTGGTTTATAATATTATATATGGTGTAGTATATTATATACGGTATCTGGTGTATATCATATATGGTGTATTGTATTATAAACGGTATCTGGCGTATAATATTATACATGGTGTATTGTATTATATACGGTATCTGGTGTATAATAATGTATTATATACGGTATCTGGTGTATAATATTAAATATGATGTAATGTATTATATACAGTATCTGGTGTATAATATTAAATATGATGTAATGTATTATATACAGTATCTGGTGTATAATATTATATATGGTGTAATGTATTATATACGGTATGTGGTGAATAATATTATATATGGTGTATTGTATTATGTACGGTATGTGGTGTATAATATTATATGTGGTGTATTGTATTATCTACGGTATCTGGTGTATAATATTATATATGGTGTATTGTATTATGTACGGTATGTGGTGTATAATATTATATGTGGTGTATTTTACTATATACGGTATCTGGTGTATATTATATATGGTGTAGTGTATTATATACGGTATCTGGCGTATACCATTATATATGGTGTATTATATACGGTATGTGGTGAATAATATTATATATGGTGTATTGTATTATATACGGTATCTGGTGTATAATATTATATATGGTGTATTTTATTATATACGGTATCTGGCGTATAATATTATATATGGTGTATTGTATTATATACGGTATCTGGTGTATAATCTTATATATGGTGTATTGTATTATATACGGTATCTGGCGTATAATATTATATATGGTGTATTTTATTATATACGGTATCTGGCGTATAATATTATATATGGTGTATTGTATTATATACGGTATCTGGTGTATAATATTATATATGGTGTATTGTATTATGTACAGTATGTGGTGTATAATATTATATATGGTGTATTGTATTATATACTGTATCTGGTGTATAATATTATATATGGTGTATTGTATTATGTACGGTATCTGGTGTATATCATATATGGTGTAGTCTGGTGTATAATATTATATATGGTGTATTGTATTATGTACAGTATCTGGTGTATAATCTTATATATGGTGTAATGTATTATATACGGTATCTGGCGTATACTATTATACATGGTGTATTGTATTATATTCGGTATGTGGTGAATATTATATATGGTGTATTATATTATATACGGTATCTGGTGTATATTATATATGGTGTAGTGTATTATATACGGTATCTGGTGTATAATATTATATATGATGTATTGTATTATATACGGTATCTGGTGTATATTATATATGGTGTATTATATACGGTATCTGGTGTATAATATTATATATGGTGTATTGTATTATATACAGTATCTGGTGTATAATATTATATATGGTGTATTGTATTATATACGGTATCTGGTGTATAATATTATATATGGTGTATTGTATTATATACGGTATCTGGTGTACAATGTTATATATGGTGTATTGTATTATATACGGTATCTGGTGTACAATATTATATATGGTGTATTGTATTATACACGGTATCTGGTGTATATTATATATGGTGTATTGTATTATATACGGTATCTGGTGAATATTATAGCTGGTGTATTATATTATATACGGTATCTGGTGTATAATATTATATATGGTGTATTGTATTATATACGGTATTTGGACTATATTATATATGGTGTATTGTATTATATACGGTATCTGGTGTATAATATTATATATGGTGTAATGTATTATATACAGTATCTGGTGTATAATATATATGGTGTATTGTATTATATACGGTATCTGGTGTATAATATTATATATGGTGTATTGTATTATATACGGTATCTGGTGTATAATATATATGGTGTAATGTATTATATACAGTACCTGGGGTATATTATATATGGTGTATTGTATTATATACGGTATCTGGTGTATAATATTATATATGGTGTATTGTATTATATATGGTATCTGTTGTATAATATCATATATGGTGCATTGTATTATATACGGTACCTGGTTTATAATATTATATATGGTGTAGTATATTATATACGGTATCTGGTGTATATCATATATGGTGTATTGTATTATAAACGGTATCTGGCGTATAATATTATACATGGTGTATTGTATTATATACGGTATCTGGTGTATAATAATGTATTATATACGGTATCTGGTGTATAATATTAAATATGATGTAATGTATTATATACAGTATCTGGTGTATAATATTAAATATGATGTAATGTATTATATACAGTATCTGGTGTATAATATTATATATGGTGTAATGTATTATATACGGTATGTGGTGAATAATATTATATATGGTGTATTGTATTATGTACGGTATGTGGTGTATAATACTATATGTGGTGTATTGTATTATCTACGGTATCTGGTGTATAATATTATATATGGTGTATTGTATTATGTACGGTATGTGGTGTATAATATTATATGTGGTGTATTTTACTATATACGGTATCTGGTGTATATTATATATGGTGTAGTGTATTATATACGGTATCTGGCGTATAATATTATATATGGTGTATTATATACGTTATGTGGTGAATAATATTATATATGGTGTATTGTATTATATACGGTATCTGGTGTATAATATTATATATGGTGTATTGTATTATGTACGGTATGTGGTGTATAATATTATATGTGGTGTATTTTATTATATACGGTATCTGGTGTATATTATATATGGTGTAGTGTATTATATACGGTATCTGGCATATACCATTATATATGGTGTATTATATACGGTATGTGGTGAATAATATTATATATGGTGTATTGTATTATATACGGTATCTGGTGTATAATATTATATATGGTGTATTTTATTATATACGGTATCTGGCGTATAATATTATATATGGTGTATTGTATTATATACGGTATCTGGTGTATAATATTATATATGGTGTATTGTATTATGTACAGTATGTGGTGTATAATATTATATATGGTGTATTGTATTATATACTGTATCTGGTGTATAATATTATATATGGTGTATTGTATTATGTACGGTATCTGGTGTATATCATATATGGTGTAGTCTGGTGTATAATATTATATATGGTGTATTGTATTATGTACAGTATCTGGTGTATAATCTTATATATGGTGTAATGTATTATATACGGTATCTGGCGTATACTATTATACATGGTGTATTGTATTATATACGGTATGTGGTGAATATTATATATGGTGTATTATATTATATACGGTATCTGGTGTATATTATATATGGTGTAGTGTATTATATACGGTATCTGGTGTATAATATTATATATGATGTATTGTATTATATACGGTATCTGGTGTATATTATATATGGTGTATTATATACGGTATCTGGTGTATAATATTATATATGGTGTATTGTATTATATACAGTATCTGGTGTATAATATTATATATGGTGTATTGTATTATATACGGTATCTGGTGTATAATATTATATATGGTGTATTGTATTATATACGGTATCTGGTGTACAATGTTATATATGGTGTATTGTATTATATACGGTATCTGGTGTACAATATTATATATGGTGTATTGTATTATACACGGTATCTGGTGTATATTATATATGGTGTATTGTATTATATACGGTATCTGGTGAATATTATAGCTGGTGTATTATATTATATACGGTATCTGGTGTATAATATTATATATGGTGTATTGTATTATATACGGTATCTGGTGTATAATATTATATATGGTGTATTGTATTATATACGGTATCTGGTGTATAATATTATATATGGTGTATTGTATTATATACGGTATCTGGTGTACAATATTATATATGGTGTATTGTATTATACACGGTATCTGGTGTATAATATTATATATGGTGTATTGTATTATATACGGTATCTGGTGAATATTATAGCTGGTGTATTATATTATATACGGTATCTGGTGTATAATATTATATATGGTGTAATGTATTATATATGGTATCTGGTGTATAACATCATATATGGTGTATTGTATTATATACGGTATCTTGTGCATAATATCATACATGGTGTAATGTATTATATACGGTATCTGGCGTATAATATTATATATGGTGTATTATAGACGGTATCTGGTGTATAATATTATACATGGTGTATTGTATTATACACGGTATCTGGCGTATAATATATATGGTGTATTGTATTATATACGGTATCTGATGTATAATATCATATATGGTGTATTGTATTATATACGGTATCTGGTTTATAATATATATGGTGTAATGTATTATATACGGTATCTGGTGTATAATCTTATATATGGTGTATTGTATTATATACAGTATCTGGTGTATAATATATATGGTGTAATGTATTATATACGGTAACTGGTGTATATTATATATGGTATAATGTATTATATACAGTATCTGGTGTATAATATTATATATGATGTATTGTATTATATACAGTATCTGGTGTATAATATTATATATGGTATATTATATACGGCATCTGGTGTAAAATATTATATATGGTTAATGTAATATATACGGTATCTGGCGTATAATATTATATATGGTGTATTGTATTATATACGGTATCTGGTGTATATTATATATGGTATAATGTATTATATACGGTAACTGGTGTATAATATTATATATGGTGTAATGTATTATATACAGTATCTGGTGTATATTATATATGGTGTATTGTATTATATACGGTATCTGGCGTATATTATATATGGTTAATGTATTATATACGGTAACTGGTGTATATTATATATGGTGTAATATATTATATTCGGTATCTGGTGTATAATATTATATATGGTGAATTGTATTATATACGGTATCTGGCGTATAATATTATATATGGTGTATTGTATTATATACGGTATCTGGTTTATAATATTATATATGGTGTATTGTATTATATACGTTATCTGGTGTATAATATATATGGTGTATTGTATTATATACGGTATCTGGCGTATAATATTATATATGGTGTATTGTATTATATACGGTATCTGGCGTATAATATTATATATGGTGTATTGTATTATATACGGTATCTGGTGTACAATGTTATATATGGTGTATTGTATTATATACAGTATCTGGTGTATAATATATATGGTGTATTGTATTATATATGGTATCTGGTTTATAATATTATATGGTGTATTGTATTATATACGGTATCTGGTGTATAATATTTTATATGGTGTATTGTATTATATACGGTATCTGGTGTATAATATATATGGTGTATTGTATTATATATATGGTATCTGGCGTATAATATTATATATGGTGTATTGTATTATATACGGTATCTGGTGTATAATATATATGGTGTATTGTATTATATATGGTATCTGGTGTATAATATCATATATGGTGTATTGTATTATATATGGTATCTGGTTTATAATATTATATATGGTGTAGTGTATTATATACGGTATCTGGTGTATATCATATATGGTGTAGTCTGGTCTATAATATTATATATGGTGTATTGTATTATATACGGTATCTGGCTTATAGTATTGTATATGGTGTATTGTATTACACACGGTATCTGGTGTATAATATTATATATTATATAGTATATTATTTACAGTATGTGGCGTATAATATCATATATGGTGTATTGTATTATATATGTATCTGGTTTATAATATTATATATGGTGTATTGTATTATATACGGTATCTGTCGTATAATATTATATATGGTGTAGTGTATTATATACGGTATCTGGTGTATATCATATATGGTGTAGTCTGGTGTATAATATTATATATGGTGCATTGTATTATATACGGTATCTGGTGTATAATATATATGGTGTAATGTATTATATATGGTATCTGGTGTACAATATATATGGTGTATTGTATTATATACAGTATCTGGTGTATAATATATATGGTGTATTGTATTATATACAGTATCTGGTGTATAATATATATGGTGTATTGTATTATATACGGTATCTGGTGTATAATATATATGGTGTATTATATTATATACGGTATCTGGTGTAAAATATATATGGTGTATTGTATTATATACGGTATCTGGTGTATAATATATATGGTGTATTGTATTATATACTGTATCTGGCGTATATCATATATGGTGTATTGTATTATATACGGTCTCTGGTGTATAATATTATATATGGTGTATTGTATTATATACGGTATCTGGTGTATAATATATATGGTGTATTGTATTATATACTGTATCTGGCGTATATCATATATGGTGTATTGTATTATATACGGTCTCTGGTGTATAATATATATGGTGTAGTGTATTATATATGGTATCTGGTGTATATCATATATGGTGTAGTCTGGTGTATAATATTATATATGGTGTATTGTATTATATACAGTATCTGGTGTATAATATTATATATGGTGTATTGTATTATATACGGTATCTGGTGTATAATATTATATATGGTGTATTGTATTATATACGGTATCTGGTGTATAATATTATATATGGTGTATTGTATTATATACAGTATCTGGTGTATAATATATATGGTGTATTGTATTATATACGGTATCTGGTGTATAATATATATGGTGTATTATATTATATACGGTATCTGGTGTAAAATATATATGGTGTATTGTATTATATACGGTATCTGGTGTATAATATATATGGTGTATTGTATTATATACTGTATCTGGCGTATATCATATATGGTGTATTGTATTATATACGGTCTCTGGTGTATAATATATATGGTGTAGTGTATTATATATGGTATCTGGTGTAAATCATATATGGTGTATTCTGGTGTATAATATTATATATGGTGTATTGTATTATATACGGTATCTGGCGTATATCATATATGGTGTATTGTATTATATACGGTCTCAGGCGTATAATATATATAGTGTATTGTATTATATACGGTCTCTGGTGTATAATATATATGGTTAATGTATTATATACGGTATCTGGTGTATAATATTATATATGGTGTATTGCATTATATACGGTATCTGGTGTATATTATATATGGTGTATTGTATTATATACGGCATCTGGTGTAAAATATTATATATTGTTAATGTATTATATACGGTATCTGGTGTATAATATTATACATTGTGTATTGTATTATATACGGTATGTGGTGTGTAATATTATATATGGTGTATTGTATTATATACGGTATCTGGTGTATAATATCATACATGGTGTAATGTATTATATACGGTATCTGGCGTATAACATTATATATGGTGTAATGTATTATATACAGTACCTGGGGTATAATATTATATATGGTGTAATGTATTATATACGGTATCTGGTGTATAATATCATACATGGTGTAATGTATTATATACGGTATCTGGCGTATAACATTATATATGGTGTAATGTATTATATATAGTACCTGGGGTATAATATTATATATGGTGTATTGTATTATATACGGTATCTGGTGTACAATGTTATATATGGTGTATTGTATTATATACAGTATCTGGTGTATAATATATATGGTGTATTGTATTATATATGGTATCTGGTTTATAATATTATATGGTGTATTGTATTATATACGGTATCTGGTGTATAATATTTTATATGGTGTATTGTATTATATACGGTATCTGGTGTATAATATATATGGTGTATTGTATTATATATATGGTATCTGGCGTATAATATTATATATGGTGTATTGTATTATATACGGTATCTGGTGTATAATATATATGGTGTATTGTATTATATATGGTATCTGGTGTATAATATCATATATGGTGTATTGTATTATATATGGTATCTGGTTTATAATATTATATATGGTGTAGTGTATTATATACGGTATCTGGTGTATATCATATATGGTGTAGTCTGGTCTATAATATTATATATGGTGTATTGTATTATATACGGTATCTGGCTTATAGTATTGTATATGGTGTATTGTATTACACACGGTATCTGGTGTATAATATTATATATTATATAGTATATTATTTCCGGTATGTGGCGTATAATATCATATATGGTGTATTGTATTATATATGTATCTGGTGTATAATATTATACATGGTGTAATGTATTATATACGGTATCTAGTTTATAATATTATATATGGTGTATTGTATTATATACGGTATCTGTCGTATAATATTATATATGGTGTAGTGTATTATATACGGTATCTGGTGTATAATATTATATATGGTGTAGTGTATTATATACGGTATCTGGTGTATATCATATATGGTGTAGTCTGGTGTATAATATTATATATGGTGCATTGTATTATATACGGTATCTGGTGTATAATATATATGGTGTATTGTATTATATACGGTATCTGGTGTATAATATATATGGTGTATTATATTATATACGGTATCTGGTGTAAAATATATATGGTGTATTGTATTATATACGGTATCTGGTGTATAATATATATGGTGTATTGTATTATATACTGTATCTGGCGTATATCATATATGGTGTATTGTATTATATACGGTCTCTGGTGTATAATATTATATATGGTGTATTGTATTATATACGGTATCTGGTGTATAATATATATGGTGTAATGTATTATATACAGTATCTGGTGTATAATCTATATGGTGTATTGTATTATATACGGTATCTGGTGTATAATATATATGGTGTATTGTATTATATACAGTATCTGGTGTATAATCTATATGGTGTATTGTATTATATACGGTATCTGGTGTATAATATATATGGTGTATTGTATTATATACTGTATCTGGCGTATATCATATATGGTGTATTGTATTATATACGGTCTCTGGTGTATAATATATATGGTGTAGTGTATTATATATGGTATCTGGTGTATATCATATATGGTGTAGTCTGGTGTATAATATTATATATGGTGTATTGTATTATATACGGTATCTGGTGTATAATATTATATATGGTGTATTGTATTATATACAGTATCTGGTGTATAATATTATATATGGTGTATTGTATTATATACAGTATCTGGTGTATAATATATATGGTGTATTGTATTATATACGGTATCTGGTGTATAATATATATGGTGTATTATATTATATACGGTATCTGGTGTAAAATATATATGGTGTATTGTATTATATACGGTCTCTGGTGTATAATATATATGGTTAATGTATTATATACGGTATCTGGTGTAAATCATATATGGTGTATTCTGGTGTATATTATATATGGTGTATTGTATTATATACGGTATCTGGCGTATATCATATATGGTGTATTGTATTATATACGGTCTCTGGCGTATAATATATATAGTGTATTGTATTGTATACGGTCTCTGGTGTATAATATATATGGTTAATGTATTATATACGGTATCTGGTGTATAATATTATATATGGTGTATTGCATTATATACGGTATCTGGTGTATATTATATATGGTGTATTGTATTATATACGGCATCTGGTGTAAAATATTATATATTGTTAATGTATTATATACAGTATCTGGTGTATAATATTATACATTGTGTATTGTATTATATACGGTATGTGGTGTGTAATATTATATATGGTGTATTGTATTATATACGGTATCTGGTGTATAATATCATACATGGTGTAATGTATTATATACGGTATCTGGCGTATAACATTATATATGGTGTAATGTATTATATACAGTACCTGGGGTATAAAATTATATATGGTGTAATGTATTATATACGGTATCTGGTGTATAATATCATACATGGTGTAATGTATTATATACGGTATCTGGCGTATAACATTATATATGGTGTAATGTATTATATACAGTACCTGGGGTATAATATTATATATGGTGTAATGTATTATATACGGTATCTGGTGTATAATATCATACATGGTGTAATGTATTATATACGGTATCTGGCGTATAATATTATATATGGTGTAATGTATTATATACGGTATCTGGTGTATAATATTATATATGATTAATGTATTATATACGGTATCTGGCGTATAATATTATGCATGGTGTATTGTATTATATACGGTATCTGGTGTATAATATTATATATGGTGTATTGTATTATATACGGTATCTGGTGTATAATATTATATATGGTGTATTGTATTATATATGGTATCTGGTGTATAATATATATGGTGTATTGTATTATATACGGTATCTGGTGTATAATATTATATATGGTGTATTGTATTATATACGGCATCTGGCGTAAAATATTATATATGGTTAATGTAATATAAACGGTATCTGGTGTATAATATCATATATGGTGTATTGTATTATATACGGTATCTGGCATATAATATTATATATGGTGTATTGTATTATATACGGTATCTGGTGTATAATATTATATATGTGTATTGTATTATATACGGCATCTGGCGTAAAATATTATATATGGTTAATGTAACATATACGGTATCTGGTGTATAATATTATATATGTTGTATTGTATTATACACGGTATCTGGCGTATAATATTATATATGGTTAATGTATTAATTACGGTATCTGGCGTATAACATTATATATGGTGTATTGTATTATATACGGTATCTGGTGTATAATATCATACATGGTGTAATGTATTATATACGGTATCTGGCGTACAATATTATATATGATTAATGTATTATATACGGTATCTGGCGTATAATATTATGCATGGTGTATTGTATTATATACAGTATCTGGTGTATAATATTATATATGGTGTATTGTATTATATATGGTATCTGGTGTATAATATATATGGTGTATTGTATTATTCACGGTATCTGGTGTATAATATTATATATGGTGTAATGTATTATATACGGTATCTGGCGTATAATATTATATATGGTTTATTGTATTATATACGGTATCTGGCGTATAATATTATATATGGTGTATTTTATTATATACGGTATCTGGTGTACAATATTATATATGGTGTATTGTATTATACACGGTTTCTGGTGTATAATATTATATATGGTGTATTATACACGGTATCTGGTGTATAATATTATATATGGTGTAATGTATTATATACGGTATCTGGCGTATAATATATATGGTGTATTGTATTATATACGGTATCTGGTGTATAATATTATATATGGTTTATTGTATTATACACGGTATCTGGTGTATAATATTATATATGGTGTATTATATACGGTATCTGGCGTATAATATTATATATGATGCATTGTATTATATACGGTATCTGGTGTATAATATTATATATGGTGTATTGTATTATATACGGTATCTGGTGTATATTATATATGGTGTATTGTATTATATACGGTATCTGATGTATAATATTATATATGGTGTATTGTATTATATACGGTATCTGGAGCATAATATCATATATGGTTTATTGTATTATATACGGTATCTGGCGTATAATATCATATATGGTGTATTGTATTATATACGGTATCTGGCGTATAATATCATATATGGTGTATTGTATTATATACGGTATCTGGCGTATAATATATATGGTGTATTGTATTATATACGTTATCTGGCGTATAATATCATATATGGTGTATTGTATTATATACGGTATCTGGCGTATAATATCATATATGGTATAATGTATTATATACGGTATCTGGCGTATAATATATATGGTGTATTGTATTATATACAGTATCTGGCGTATAATATTATATATGGTGTATTGTATTATATACGGTATCTGGCGTATAATATATATGGTGTATTGTATTATATACGTTATCTGGCGTATATCATATATGGTATATTGTATTATATACGGTATCTGGCGTATAATATCATATATGGTATAATGTATTATATACGGTATCTGGCGTATAATATATATGGTGTATTGTATTATATACAGTATCTGGCGTATAATATCATATATGGTGTATTGTATTATATACGGTATCTGGCGTATAATAGTATATATGGTTAATGTAACATATACGGTATCTGGTGTATAATATTATATATGTTGTATTGTATTATACACGGTATCTGGCGTATAATATTATATATGGTTAATGTATTAATTACGGTATCTGGCGTATAACATTATATATGGTGTATTGTATTATATACGGTATCTGGTGTATAATATCATACATGGTGTAATGTATTATATACAGTATCTGGTGTATAATATTATATATGATTAATGTATTATATACGGTATCTGGCGTATAATATTATGCATGGTGTATTGTATTATATACAGTATCTGGTGTATAATATTATATATGGTGTATTGTATTATATATGGTATCTGGTGTATAATATATATGGTGTATTGTATTATATACGGTATCTGGTGTATAATATTATATATGGTGTAATGTATTATATACGGTATCTGGCGTATAATATTATATATGGCTTATTGTATTATATACGGTATCTGGCGTATAATATTATATATGGTGTATTTTATTATATACGGTATCTGGTGTACAATATTATATATGGTGTATTGTATTATACACGGTATCTGGTGTATAATATTATATATGGTTTATTGTATTATACACGGTTTCTGGTGTATAATATTATATATGGTGTATTATACACGGTATCTGGTGTATAATATTATATATGGTGTAATGTATTATATACGGTATCTGGCGTATAATATATATGGTGTATTGTATTATATACGGTATCTGGTGTATAATATTATATATGGTGTATTATATACGGTATCTGGCGTATAATATTATATATGATGCATTGTATTATATACGGTATCTGGTGTATAATATTATATATGGTGTATTGTATTATATGCAGTATCTGGTGTATATTATATATGGTGTATTGTATTATATACGGTATCTGGCGTATAATAGTATATATGGTGTATTGTATTATATACGGTATCTGGCGTATAATAGTATATATGGTGTATTGTATTATATACACCATAAGAACTCCCAGTACAGGAGTCAGATTCTTATGCAGATAGTCTGTAACCAGCATAGAGACCCATATCCCTAAGTATTTAAATTGATCTGCCACTTTAAGTGTGCCCCCGCCTACGGCGTCTCTCACCTGGTCCACTACATCATCGACCTTAAACAGAATTGATTTATTCCAGTTTATCACCAGCACCGACAAGGATCCAAATTCCTCAATAAGCTGCGTGGCATTCCCCAGAGACGTGTGCGGATCACCCAAAAACAATAGTATATCGTCCGCATAGAGCGCTATCTTTTCCTCTATTGACCCATACCTGAACCCAGACACCCTGGTAGACTGTCGAATCTTTGTTGCCAGCGGTTCCACCACCAAAGCAAACAAAAGAGGGGAGAGTGGATGTAATGTTAAGTGAGAGTTGTCTTCTGGAACACTCTAGAATCTTCCATTCCTCTACACACAGTTGAGAAATCTGCCTGTCACAGCTGAAACCCCCCCTTCCTCAGCCACTGCTCTGTGTCTGCATCTGAAATAGGACACCGGCCACTTCCTCTGCAAGCGGATTCTTCTCTCTTCTCTTCCCCTCTGCAAGGGATGTTAATTAAGCTGAGTGATAGAATGTCTTTGTTTGAAGCCATGAGGCCAATTCAGTTTTGGGAAATATTAAAAGAAGCCTAGCGCGGACTCCGGTCGCGACCGAAAAATGAAACGGACATTTCTGTAATGTGCGCTGATCTGGCGAGGTTCTAGCAACTCCAGAAACTGAGATATGGATTACTCCCAAACGGTGTAACGGAACTACGGCATGTTTGGTTTTTAAATATTGTATTCGACAAACCTAGAAGAATGATACCATATACGTGATTATACAAGTTACCCCCGGTGAGATATCGGTATTATAAGTTTTACAGTGAGATTGTAACTTAGAGAAAGGGGGTCTGACCCTCTCCAGACTGCCCCTTTCGTGATGTAACCGACCCTAGGCTATAATATATCCCTCCCTTAAAATTCTTCAGTTAAGCTGCAGAGTCCATGCTGAAAGGACCTCCCAGATGAGTGGGGATGTATGGATGGCTGCCCCTCCCCCAGCCACATGGCTTGCCTAAACACCATTAAGCAACTATAACTTTAATTTCTGCTTTGAATCCCATTTATTTTATATTTGCAATGTACATAGCTGATGTCTCAACTTTGTAAAATCATTTCATCTTTGTAATCACTGCCCCACTTTGGGGAATAAATCATTAATTTTATCAGTCTGTCTGCATGCTCTAAGAAATGAACTTAAGCACCTTAAGATAATTACGCTACTGATTGGGTTGGCTTCGAACCCCTCTATTAAGTCTATAACTTAAGTAGAGAAATCTGGAGCTGGTGGCAGCGGGGTGTGTTTTGGTTGGTTGGGCTAGCTGGCAGTGACGGGAGGGTCTTATATGCTGATTGGGTGGCTGCGGCCAAAGCATTAATAATTCCATCACTGCAGTGGTCTAAACGCCCGTGCACAACAAGCAGCCTGTCCGGCGACAAATTATCCTTGGTGTAGTTCCCTGACTGACCTGAGGATAAGGGAGGCGCCGGAGAGCTGTGAGCTCCAAAGTGGAACTGGAAAGTGTGATATCCATAAATCCCCACAGTTCGTGGAAGATTGTTAGCAGTGGTGGGACATCCAACATACCCCCCCTGCGATAAATTGTTAGGGCAAGACTAGCTTGCTGTTTTTTGTCACATGGTGCCAGCGGTGGGATAACTAAGATAAGCCCCCCCTGCACCTGTGATAGCCGTGTGTCGGCAGTGCGTCACATCCATCCGTCCATGACATACCGGTGTCAGCGGTGGGTTTGTGACATATTGGTGGCAGAGTAGTGGGATAATCATAGAGCATTAGTGATCTGGTTTGAGCATTCATTCCTCTCACTAAAAACCTGCACGGTTCCTGCGGGAACACTGCGTCATAAGTTTTGGAGGACAGACTCAGTGGTTATTAGTCCAGAGACATTTTTGTGCACGTGCGAGTATTCCCTCCCTTCTCTTTGTTTTTCTTTTCTATCTTTTATTTGGCAACCATGGCTACGATGGGAGCAGAGTGGTATAAGCAGCATAACAAGGACGCTCTTATTGCCCTTTGCGGGGTGTGGCGGATCGACACCACGAGCAAAAACAAAGCCCAACTGATTGCGGCTCTGGTGCAACGGGAAAATGACCATAAGCCCAGCGGATGCAGAAGCTGGCCCAAGTGACAATGGGGCTGCAGCAGAGGCTCCAATTCTGAGAGCTGGCACCACATTCAACCAGAGCGGGTTGGACCCCTATCTGCAAATGGCCTTGCAACAGATCTCCGCTGACGATACGGACAGGTGCCTACAGCTGATCCGGGAAGCTCAAGAGAGACCTGAGCGCCAAGCAGAGGCCCAGAGAGCCCAAGAACTTGAGATGCTCCGGCAGGGGGGAACATCCTCCATAGCCCGAAGCAGTGAGCCCAGCAGCGTTCAGAGTCCTAAACCCCGGCCAGAGCATTTTACCGTGGTGGAAAAGGACGGGGACTTGGACACATTTCTGCGAGCCTTTGAGAAAGCCTGCAGACAGTACCGACTGCCCAAAGCCCAATGGGCCAGGTACTTGACCCCAGTGCTAAAAGGCAAAGCCCTGGAGGCGTTTGTTTCTCTCTGGCCAGAAGAAGATAACTAAGATGCCATCAAGCAGGCCCTGATCGCCAAATACCAACTGACACCTGAGGTATACCGAAAGAAGTTCCGGAACCTCCAACGTGGCCCACACGATAGCTATAGCAATGTGGTGCAAGGACTCAGGACCCACTTTGACCAGTGGATCCATGGACTGTCGGTTGATTCCTTTGAGCTGCTGAGGGACCTGATGATCAAAGACCAGTTCTTACATCTTTGCCCAGCTGAGGTCCGACAGTTCATCCTGGACCGAGAACCAACGAATGCGGACAAAGCTGCGCAGATCGCCGACAACTGTGAGGTCTGTGAGGTCAACAGGAGGCTTATATTTTCTTAGCATTAATGTCATTCCACTGGGTAACTTCCTCTGGTGTCAGGAAAAAATGGACTCTGTCTAAAGATACCACCTGCAGCCTCGCAGGGAACAGCATGGAGTATTGCCCCCCCAATTCCCTCAATCGTCTCTTGACACCAGTAAAGTGCATCCTCTGTTTCTGAACCGCAGCAGAATAATCCGGATAAATGGCAATCCTCTGTCCATCGACCGTGAGATCCTCCATATCTCTGGCCCTCCTGAGGACAACCTCCTGGTCCCTATAGTTCAGTATTTTGGCAAGCATAGTACGGGGATTAGCTCCAGGCGCGGGGGCTGGGGTGGGACCCTGTGAGCTCTCTCAACAGCAAAAACTTTTGTCAGCGTCCCAACCCCAATTTTCTCCCTCAGCCAGCTTTCAATAAACTCAGTAGGATTCCTCCCCTCCGTTTTTTCTGGCAGACCATCTATACGGAGGTTATTTCTTCTGGACCTGTTGTCTAGAGCCTCGTTTTTTGCAGCCAGTCCTGACACTACTTGAGCAAGCCTTTTCTCCGCTTTTTGCAGCTTTACTACATGATCCTCTGCGGTGCTCACCCGCTCCTCCACTGCACCCATACGTTTATCCAGCTTCCGTAGAGCCGCATTTATCTGTGCCATTTCCCCTTTAACATCTTGCACCTGCAGGGTTGAGGCATTTAGGGATTGCTACATGAAGAGACCAGTGTATTCTCAGGGTCGGTTCTCCTTCCAGCACCCCTTCTTCCTGGGCCCCTGTTGTTACCACAGCCATGCTGCTCCCCCCTTCTGCACCTCATTCTCCCCTTCAGGGGTCATGTCCTCCTCGTCAGATCCATCTCCAGCATGTGTCTCTGCCTCCTCTGCTCCTTCCACCCGGGCAAACTGTTTCAGCTTTGCAGCCACTTCCATGCGCTGCTGACATGCGGCGTTAGCTTTCTCAGCGTCCTGTCTGGCCGCAGCGCCATCTTGGAGAGCACCAGCGTCCCCTGCCCCCGCATCCTTCTGCCTCCGCCGGACTCCCGATCAACACCCCTCGGCTCCCGGGACCTTCAGCCAGCAGGTATGGCACAATTTAAAGCAAACAGCGGTGCCTGCTCAGGGTTATGGTAGTAATAGTGGTGGGAGCGCTCTAACCCTATGTGACCGCTCACACGGCCAGCAAAACTAATGGTAGCCCTCCCCCGAATCCTATGTAGGGGGGTCTCACGGGAACATGGACCCTAGTCTTTTCTAATTTTATTATTATACTAATTCTCCTCAGTTTTTACTCCTATGGTCAAAGGGTTAATCCTACTTCAGTCAGCTGTGGTAACAGGAGCCGTTTTTTTCCAGTTTATAAGCCTCCTCTTTTCCGATTGGCTGTTGATTTTTTGCCGCCATTTTAGGACAGTTTGATTGGTTTATTCAGTTTTGACTGGGAAGGTTTTGGTTTATATCATTTACCTCAGAAATAATTTTGAGAGAAAAGAAATCACAGTCTGTGAGAAGACGACTGACTTCAGAAGAGAGCGCCGGTGACGAGGACGGAGCAGATGCGGCGCTGCCTAGCTTTAAAACCTGCCCTGGCAGCGGGCGAAATCTCAGCTCCGGATCCTCTCTCATCGCTCTCCAGCCAGCCGTCGAGCGCGGTGTCCTGTGAGGCCCGTGACAGTTCCGGCACCGGGAGGAAGCGCCAGCAGAAGACCCTTTATTCTCCGCCCCCTGAGAGGAGGAGAGCAAGTAACCGTGGGGAGTCCCGCGATAGCTGCAACCGTCCGGAAGTCTCGCAGCCCATCGCGGGCACCTCAGCGACAACGTCCGCATCACCTGCAAGCACCGCCTGCGGCAGCAGGTCATGTAAGTGGAGCATCCAGCCGCCGCGGCTGTACAAGCGCAGCGGCGGCCAGGGCCTCCTCACCGGAACCATCTGGCAGCAGTGCCAGGGCTTGGCAGCAGCGCCCCCCAGTGGATCCAGATCCGTCAGAGGCCTGGGGTAGGAAAACGGAAGACCAAGAAGATGACCCGTTACCGATGGATCACGAGCCTGAGGTGCCCTGCTCGCCCCATGTAGCGGGCTCGAGCGGGAGCGCCTTTGAAGACCGTAACTCCTCTCTGCAACTCTCTCTCTCCTCAATGTTCCCCTGTCAGTCTCTCATAATGAACTTAAATCTTTCATTAGCTCCTTATTAGCAGAAGCTATGGATAGGCCTACTCCTTCTGTCTCTTCGGTACCTAGCTCACTCACCTTTAATGCTAATAGCCTTAATCCCGGGGTTCCTCAGTCTCTTTTTAAAGAAGCACTCACTTGTGAGGTTCCCCCACTTGGATACCATCTGAGTGCAGCGGTAAAAGATAGTATTTGGAATAAGAGTTATGTGGATATATTTTCCCTTCTGCCATTTCAAAAGGATCAGCAAGGCAGGTTAGATAAGAGGGAAGATAGGCTGGGAAATGATGATAAAAAGTCTTTTGTTCCGAAATCTTTCAATAACTGGCTTCAAGCATTCCTTATTTTTGCTGCTGTTCTTGGTGAGAAATCTCCCCATGTTTGCTGTGGCCTTTTTTAGCACATTGACATTATTTTGGAGGCTTACCGCAACTTTGGGGGCATGGCATGGCTTAGCTATGATGAGGCGTTTCGCCAAAAATTAGCGGTACACCAGAACATATCTTGGGGAGTGAAAGATGTAGGGCTATGGCTGAATCTGATGCTCCCTCAAAGGCACTCATCATTTAAGCAACCTCCAACCCCAATAGTGAAGAAAGGTATTTGCTTTGCCTAAAATGAAGGGTCATGTAAATGGCTCCAGAACTGCAGATTCAGGCACGAATGCTCCTCCTGTGCTGGGTCACATCAGGTGATCAAATGCTTTAAAAAGCTATGGTCTCTCAGCAGATTCCCAGCCGGGAGAGTTTGCTTAAAAGCAACGACTCCGGTGATGTGGGAAAAAATGTCCCCATGGCTAAGCATTTGCTTCCGGCACCGGGAGGAAGCGCCAGCAGAAGACCCCTTATTCTCCGCCCTCTGAGAGGTACTTACCCAGACATAACGAACAGAGATCTACTACCGAATGGTTTCTCTTCCGGGTTCTTTGTTCCCCCATTCAAGGGTATTGGTTCCAATGTTGTGAAGACTTTACCTTCATTATATGGATCCCCAGACATTGCCAGATCGAAGATTATTAAAGAGTTGGAGCTAGGAAGATTTGCGGGCCCATTTGATATCCCACCGGTTTTGAATTTCCGTGTTTCGCCACTTGGGTTGGTGCCAAACAAGGAGCCTGGGGCATACAGGCTTATTCACCATTTATCTTAAATGAGGAGGTGGATAAGTTGCTTCTGTTCATTATGCCTCTTTCGATTCAGCAGTGGATTTGATCAGGTTTTTTGGGAAAGGCGCACTCTCAGCGTTCAGGTTGCTTCCAGTGAATCCACAGGACTTCAATTCTTTAGGTTTTTTCTTTGAGGAGAAATTTTATTTTGATAAATGTTTGCCTATGGGCTTTTCCCTCTCATGTTTTTATTTCGAAGCATTTTCGTCTTTTTTGCAATGGACGGTACAAGCCAAATGTAAAAAAGGGGGAGCGATTCATTATCTAGATGATTTTTTATTTTTAGGACCTCATAATTCGGACATTTGTTTTAACCTTTTATCTATCTTTATTGCTACTTGTTCAGAATGTGGGATCCCAATCGCAGAAGAATAAACGGTACAACCCCCGCAGTCTCCAGAATTTTTAGGTATAATGTTGGATTCAGCTAACATGGAATGTAGGTTACCGGAAGAGAAAGTACCTAAATGAAGGAATTCGCTTCAAGGAATGCTTAGGAGAGAAAAGGTTACTTTGAGAGAACTTCAATCCATCTTCGGTTCGCTAAGCTTTGCACTTAGGGTTATTCCAATGGGGAGGGTTTTCTCAAGGCGCTTGTAGGACGCCACAAAGGGCCTAAAATCTCCGGGATCTCACGTCAGGGTAGGAACCGAATTGAAGGAAGATATCAAGGTTTGGGTTGAGTTTCTGACTTTAATGGAATCTCTTATTGTCAGACTCCCTTCATTGACTCCAATTCTACTCCATTAGAGTTTTATGCAGAAGAGTCAGTGGGTATTGGAGTTACAGTCATGGCCAAAAGTTTTGAGAATGACACAAATATTAATTTTTACAAAGTCTACTGCTTCATTTTTTCTAATGGCAATTTGCATATACTCCAGAATGTTGTAAACAGTGATCAGCTTAACAGCAATTACTTGCAAAATGTCAGAGACACCGCACTGCACTGGCTCATAGAGCCAGTGCATGTGTCCTGAGTACAGAAGCAGTGCTAAAAGATACCTGTGGAGCAGGGCAGCAGAGGTGACCATGCGTGCTTCAGGCTAATAGTGTCAGGGTCCAGTCAGTGCTGGAAAGTAAAGATGCATAGGACCTGCGGACACTGAAACTGAATAGTCTGCACGGGACCTATGGTCATGTGACTGCAAGGGGGCGGGGCTTAGCGTCCTGTATTCAGATAGGACAGGACACCATACAACAACTCAGAGTCAGGCAAAACAGAGGTCACACACAGTACGGGCGAACGAGGTACAGGAGGGACGAACAGACGGGTAGTCAGACAGAGCCAAAGGTCATACACAAGAGGGCAACGTGGTACCAAGGGGACGAGCAGAGAGGAGTCGGGTCACAAGCAGAGAGTCATACACGAGAGGTAGCGCAGTACAAGAGGGTCAGGCAGAACTCGTAACAGGGACAGAACCAGATCACAACCGAACAAACAAGCAAGTTATCAGGCACAAGGCACACGTATACAAGAGGTCACTTAACTCAGCCGAGGGCAGGAGTATAACTGACACCGGACCCAGGTCCAGTGAGCACTAAATAGCCTCCTGCTGCCAGAGAGAGGCAGCACAATTAACCCCTAGTCTAACCAGGACGGGTCAAAGCGAAATCCCGTCCTGGATCATGACAGTACCCTCCTCTCAATGGGGGACCACCGGACCCCCAGGTCTCTCAGGGTACTTGGCGTGAAAGGCTCGGATCAACCGATCCGCATGAACTGATCGAGCAGGAACCCACGAGCGTTCCTCAGGACCGTAGCCCTTCCAATGTATCAAATACTGAAGGGCGCAACGGACCAACCTGGAGTCGACAATTCGTTCCACCTCGTACTCAGCCTGCCCATCTACCAGAACCGGTGTCGGGGAAGATGATGATCCCTCCCCACTGGACCTCACAGGTTTCAAAAGGGCCTTATGGAAAACATTTGGGATCCGCAGAGATGGCGGGAGCTGCAACCGAAAAGCCACCGGGTTAACTGCTTCGGTAATTACATAGGGACCTATAAACTTGGGTCCAAGCTTCGCAGAGGGGACCTTGAGCCTTATATTTTTGGTGGATAACCATACCTTATCCCCGACCTGAAACACTGGACCCACGGATCGTTTTTTGTCCGCAAAAAATTTAAATTTGTCCTGGGCCTTCGTAATGTTATTCTGGACCTCCCGCCATACCTCCCCCAACCGCTGGATCGACTCGTCCGCCCCAGGACACCCAGAATTCAAGCTGGAAAATTCTCCAAAATGAGGATGAAACCCATAATTGCAAAAAAAAGGAGATGTACCCGTAGACTGGTTAGTGCGGTTGTTAAAAGCAAACTCAGCCAATGGTAACACAGAACACCAATCATCCTGTCGGGCTGAGGTCAAACAACGCAGAATTTGCTCCAGAGACTGATTGGTCCGCTCAGTCTGCCCATTAGTCTCTGGATGGTAGGCGGATGAAAAGGACAGACTAATACCCAACCTCCTACAAAAAGCTCTCCAAAATCTGGACACAAATTGCACTCCCCTATCAGACACCACATTCAGGGGTACCCCATGCAACCGCACCACATGCTCCACAAACAATCTGGACAATGTTTCCGCATTAGGTAGAGCTGCCAAAGGTACAAAATGTGCCTGCTTACTAAACCTGTCCACTACGACCCAGACCACGGTATTACCCTTGGAAGGGGGAAGGTTGGTGATGAAATCCATGGACAGATGAGTCCATGGTCTCTCAGGAATTGGCAGTGGTACCAATTCCCCGGCCGGCCGGTTATGGGGAGTTTTCGCATGGGCACAAACCTCACACGCAGACACATACTCCCCAACATCAGAGGCTAAAGAAGACCACCAGAACATTCTAGCAATGGCCTTCCGGGTCGCTGAGATCCCTGGATGTCCACCCAGAACTGAGTCATGGAACTCCTGGAGGACCTTGAGACGAAACTGAGCTGGCACATAAAGTTTATCCACCGGCTTAGCTGGAGGTGCAAGAGCATGGGCTTCTCGAATCTCTCGTTCCAACACATTAGAAATCTCTGCCACCACCACCCCAGGCTGAAGAATGGAGGATGGAGGTTCCGGGGGGGACACCGGATCTAGACTGCGTGACAACGCATCTGCTCTGATATTCTTGGATCCTGGTCGGAAAGTGATCGAGAAGTTGAATCGAGAAAAAAAAAGTGACCATCTAGCCTGTCTGGGAGTCAACCTTTTAGCAGACTCGATGTAAGCTAGGTTTTTGTGGTCCGTGATTACCATTATAGGATGGACAGCCCCCTCCAAAAAATGCCTCCATTCTGCAAAAGCCAATTTTACGGCCAGAAGTTCCCGATTCCCCACATCATAGTTTCTCTCTGCCGGAGAGAACTTCTTTGAGAAAAAGGCGCAAGGTCTTAAATTGGTCAAAGTGGCGGGTCCCTGGGACAATACCGCCCCCACCCCCACCTCTGAGGCGTCTACCTCAACAATAAATGGTTCAGAGGGGTCCGGTTGGATAAGAACCGGGGCCGACATGAAACATTTTTTCAAAAACTGAAATGCCGCTACCGCTGCGGTTGACCAATTCTTGATATCGGCCCCCTTTTGAGTCATGCCTGTGAGGGGTTTAACCACCTGTGAGAACCCCCTTATAAATTTCCGATAATAATTAGCGAACCCTAGGAAACGTTGCAGACCCTTCAAATCACACGGTTGAACCCACTCGAGAATGGCCTGCACCTTATTAGGATCCATGCGATACCCTTCAGCAGACACGATGAACCCCAGAAAGGACAGTTCCTGAACAAAAAATAAACATTTTTCAAGTTTAGCAAACAGACAGTTCTCCCTGAGCCTTTGGAGAACTGCCCGAACATGACCAATGTGAGTCTGTTTATCAGGCGAGTAGATTAAAATGTCATCCAAATACACCACCATAAAACGTCCAATCAAATCGGAGAACACATGATTTATGAAATTTTGGAAGACCGCTGGAGCGTTGGTCAGGCCGAAGGGCATGACCAAATTTTCAAACAACCCTTCAGTAGTGAGAAAGGCGGTCTTCCATTCATCTCCATCCCGGACTCGGATAAGGTTATACGCTCCCCGTAGATCTAATTTCGAAAACCACTTAGCTCCGGACAACTGATTGTATAAATCAGGAATAAGTGGAAGGGGATAAGTATTCCTCACAGTTATTTTATTTAACTCACGAAAATCGAGGCATGGGCGCAAACCACCGTCTTTTTTTTTTACAAAAAAGAACCCTGCCGCCACAGGAGAAACAGAAGGACGAATATGTCCCTTACGGAGGCTCTCAGAAATATATTCCTTCATCGCAGCCCGTTCCGGACCCGAGAGGTTATACAGGCGGGCTTTGGGCAATTTAGCACCTGGAACCAGGTCAATGGCACAATCAAATGGGCGGTGTGGTGGTAAAACCTCAGCCTCTTTTTCGGAGAAAACGTCAGTATAATCTATCAGGCACTCCGGAATACCTTCTAGATCCACGGACGACACAGACACAGAAACAAGACATTTCTCAGAGCAATAGGGACCCCATTTAACAATATCCCGAGATTCCCAATTAATCACAGGATTATGCAGCTGTAACCAGGGGAACCCCAACACCAGTCCCGCAGGCAGGTTGTTCATTACAAAACACGAAATACGTTCCTGATGTAAGGAACTCACTTTAAGGAGAAACTCTTCAGTACAAAACACAATGTCATTCTTACCCAGTGGTGTTTTGTCAATAGCAACAAGGTGAATCGGAGTCTCCAACCTATCTGTCCCTAACTTACACCTGGCCACCAAGTCAGAGTCAATAAAGTTCAATGATGAACCGCAATCCACGAAGGCAGAAGTGGATGTGGAGACACCCCCACAACAAAGTTCCACTTGGAATGACATTTTAGAAAATGCAGAAAAGGGTACCTGAGAGCCTGGGTGACCTCCACGATAATCACCCGGGCTCAGTCGCTTGTTGGTTAGTGGCCGGGAGGGGCAATCCTTTTTCCCATGTCCAGACTCGCCACTGTGAACACCGCATTTTCTCACGTGCCGTTGTCTCCTTTCTTCCTCCTTACGGTTGATGGTTCCCATCGCCGTGATTTTCAGTGAAGAACTGGCTCCCCTTCCTTGGGAGAACAATGATGTCTCGGTTTGTATCACTCCCCTTGCCCGTAACCTGCGATCCATTCGGACGGCCTGTGTCATAGCTTCCTCCAGGGCATCAGGTGGGGGGTGGAGAGCCAAGGCGTCTTTCAGATGTTCAGACAGGCCTCTACGGAACAACCCCAGGAGAGCGGCGTCGTTCCAGCAGACCTCAGCAGCCCAGCGTCTGAACTCTGAGCAAAACCACTCGGCTGAGTGTTTCCCCTGGCAAACATTCATCAGCCTGTCCTCAGCCATACGCTCCCGATCAGGCTCATCATAAATATGCCCCAGGGCCTCAAAAAATGCATCCACAGTCATACACTCAGGGGCCGTGGTAGGAAGGGAGAAAGCCCAAGCCTGGGGGGCTCCCCTTAACAGAGACATAATGACCCCCACTCTCTGACTTTCATCCCCAGAAGAGTGTGGTCTTAAGGAAAAAAAAAGCTTACAGCCCTCCTTGAAAACTCTGAAGTCATTTTTATCTCCAGAAAAGGTATCTGGTAACTTCACTGGAGACTCAGGGGAAATTAATGTAACATCCCGAGCCCCCCATGAAAGAACCCCCTGCACAGTGTCAGCGATCAGCTGCTGAGACTGAGCCAGGACTGTTCACCAAGGAGTTTCTGAGACATCTGCGTCAGATGCTTAACCTGCTCAGAAAGAGCGTGCACAGGATCCATCACACACACAGGTGAATGGGAGCAGAGAAAAAAAATGGTATGGGTCAGTTATAATGTCAGAGACACCGCACTGCACTCGCTCCTAGAGCCAGTGCGCGTGTCCTGAGTACAGAAGCAGTGCTAAAAGATACCTGTGGAGCAGGGCAGCAGAGGTGACCATGCGTGCTTCAGGATAATAGTGTCAGGGTCCAGTCAGCGCTGGAAGGTAAAGAGGCATCGGACCTGCGGACACTGAAACTGAATAGTCTGCACGGGACCTATGGTCATGTGACTGCAAGGGGGCGGGGCTTAGCGTCCTGTATTCAGAGAGGACAGGACACCACACAACAACTCAGAGTCAGGCAAAACAGAGGTCACACACAGTACGGGCGAACGAGGTACAGGAGGGACGAACAGACGGGTAGTCAGACAGAGCCAAAGGTCATACACAAGAGGGCGACGTGGTACCAAGGGGACGAGCAGAGAGGAGTCGGGTCACAAGCAGAGAGTCATACACGAGAGGTAGCGCAGTACAAGAGGGTCAGGCAGAACTCGTAACAGGGACAGAACCGGATCACAACCGAACAAACAAGCAAGATATCAGGCACAAGGCACACGTACACATGAGGTCAACTAACTCAGCCGAGGGCAGGAGTATAACTGACACCGGACCCAGGTCCAGTGAGCACTAAATAGCCTCCTGCTGCCAGAGAGAGGCAGCACAATTAACCCCTAGTCTAACCAGGACGGGTCAAAGCGAAATCCCGTCCTGGATCATGACACAAAGTGAATATTTGCCTAGAAAATGAACTTTATCCCCCAAAACACGTTTCAACATCATTGCAGCCCTGCCTTAAAAGGACCAGCTAACATCGTTTCAGTGATTGCTCCATTAACCCAGGTGTGGGTGTTGATGAGGACAGGGCTGGAGATCAATCTGTCATGATTAAGTAAGAATGACACCACTGGACACTTTAAAAGGAGGCTGGTGCTTGGCATCATTGTTTCTCTTCTGTTAACCATGGTTATCTCTAAAGAAACACGTGCAGTCATCATTGCACTGCACAAAAATGGCCTAACAGGGAAGAGTATCGCAGCTAGAAAGATTGCACCTCAGTCAACAATCTATCGCATCATCAAGAACTTCAAGGAGAGAGGTTCCCTTGTTGCCAAAAAGGCTCCAGGGCGCCCAAGAAAGACCAGCAAGCGCCAGGACCGTCTCTTAAAAGTGTGTCAGCTGCGGGATCGGGCTACCAGCAGTGCAGAGCTTGCTCAGGAATGGCAGCAGGCAGGTGTGAGTGCATCTGCACGCACTGTGAGGCGGAGACTCTTGGAGCAAGGCCTGGTCTCAAGGAGGGCAGCAAAGAAGCCACTTCTCTCCAGGAAAAACATCATGGACAGACTGATATTCTGCAAGAGGTACAGGGAGTGGACTGCTGAGGACTGGGGTAAAGTCATTTTCTCTGATGAATCCCCTTTTCGATTGTTTGGGACATCTGGAAAACAGCTTATTCGGAGAAGACCAGGTGAGCGCTACCACCAGTCTTGTCTGATGCCAACTGTCAAGCATCCTGAAACCATTCATGTGTGGGGTGGCTTCTCAGCCAAGGGAATGGGCTCTCTCTTAGTCTTGCCTAAAAGCACAGCCATGAATAAAGAATGGTACCAGAATGTCCTCCAAGAGCAACTTCTCCCAACCGTCCAAGAGCAGTTTTGCGATCAACAATGCCTTTTTCAACATGATGGAGCACCTTGCCATAAAGCAAAGGTGATAACTAAATGGCTCAGGGAACAAAACATAGAGATTTTGGGACCATGGCCTGGAAACTCCCCAGATCTTAATCCCATTGAGAACTTGTGGTCAATCATCAAGAGACGGGTGGACAAACAAAAACCTTCAAATTCAGACAAAATAAAAGCATTGATTTTGCAAGAATGGACTGCTATCAGTCAGGATTTGATCCAGAAGTTGATTGAGAGCATGCCAGGGAGAATTGCTGAGGTCCTGAAGAAGAAGGGTCAACACTGCAAATATTGACTTGCTGCATTAACTCATTCTGTCAATATAACCTTTTGCTACTCATAATATGATTGCAATTATATTTCTGTATGTGATAAAAACATCTGACAAACACACATAAAAACCAGAGGCAGCAGATCATGTGAAAATATAATATTTGTGTCATTCTCTAAACTTTTGGCCATGACTGTAGATGTTCTTCCCATCGGTCCGGACAGGATTGGCCTTTGTCTTCCTTCATTTCAGCAGGGAAGTTGATGGTTTTAGACCTTTTTGCAATATGGTTATGCATTTCTCTTTGGGGACATTTGTTAAAGAATAAATTGCTATCCAATAAACAGAGTGCAGTTTTCTCAATTAACTCTTTGTCTTCCAAGAACACTTATGCTGCCAAGATCTTGAGATTAATTGTATTACAATGCTTGAAACACAATATATGGCTAAAATCTAAGTTTGACACTAATGCTATTTATTTAGCATGTCATTACATTTGTCCCCGACAGTGGTCGCTATTCCGTCAGTCAACACCCTGCCCCCTGCATTTATGGGACATCATTCAGGAGTAACCCCCGCTTTTATTAGAAACTCGTTAGCTGACAAGACATGGGCTGGTTACTCAGCTGCATGGTTTGACGGACTAGGTTTTGTTCTATATATGAATTTTCTTGTGTCGAAGCTTCTTCTAGATTGGCTACATTGTTTGCAGAATATTTAGTTACAAAAGGTCTTTCTGGTTCAGCATTGTCTAAGTCTATTGCAGGGGTGTAATCCTTTTTAAAACTAGCTGGCGGTGCACCGCTTTTAAGTTTTTTGCCTCTGAGACAGTTTATGAAAGGCTTTAAGAGAAGTTCTTCCTCAGAGGACACGCGGAGGCCGATTTCTTTTAATATGCTTAGGGACCTTGGTAATACTTGAAGCGCAGTATGCAGTGATCTTTAGGAGGCTGCGCTTTTTCACTCGGCTTTTTGCATTGCGTTTTTTGCGGCTTTACGCGTTAGCGTCTTTAAACAAGTCTAACCCTTCGGGTTTGTCAATCTCAGACATCTTATTTAGAGATCTCTCGTTGGTCATATTTGTTAGGAAATCTAAAACAGATCAACTTGGAAGAGGCGTTAGCATCAAGTTATGCCCAATTCCTGATACAATTATTTGTCCAGTCGCTAACTTAAAAAAATGGTTATCCGTAAGGCCTCTTCAAGGTGGTCCGTTATTTATCCATGGTAATGGGGAACCAGCAAGGATTTTTCAGTTCAACTTCATTCTTAAAAAATGTCTTTTACTGTAGCTTTGGGTAAGAGCCACCTAAGAATCACTTCCCATTCATTTAGGATAGGAGCGGCAACTGAGGCCGCTAGGTTGGGCATGCACGATGAATTGTGCCGTGGGGTAGGTGGGATTCTAGAAGCTTTAGGTTATATGTTCACCCTGGTCTTTACAACTATTAACATTTCATTTCTTTTCAGATCCTCTATTTGGATCATCGGTCACTCGTTTATATTTTGGGCGCAGAAGAGGCCTTCACAAAGGTGTTACACCGAACATTTGTCATTTAAGGCTTCAGAACTTAGAATTTTCTGGCACAGCATGAGAGGAATGAGATGGAGGAATCTAGTTAAGGAGCTTTGAAATCTTTCATTCCATTTACCTGCCCCTGATCTCATTATCATTCACCTCGGGGGTAATGATATCGGAAAAAAGAGAACATTGGACCTTTTAGCTGAGAAGTGATCTGTCTCAGTTGAAAATTAAATTTGTGTGCACATCGTTCATTTTTTCCGAGATCGTCCCGAGATTAGTTTGGTCAGATCCTAAGCTATTTTTTATGGACAAGATTAGACGAAGGGTCAACAAAGGCATGGAACGTTTTATGGGTCTAGGACAGGGACTGTCATTTAGACATTTTGACCTGGAAGGTTTCACACCAGGGCTATACAGAAATGACTTTGCTCACTTGTCTGAAATAGGATTAGACATTTTTAACCTTGACCTGCAATCCATGATAGAACATTGGCTTTGGTGTTTTGGGGGGCCATGCCTTCTTAAGTCATGGCGCGTGGGAAAATCGCCCAGCTTGCTGGGTGGATCGGTCAATACAGCTATTTAGTAAAATATGGTTGTGGATTTATTTGTTAATGCTGGTTACCCTGAATAAAGCACCATGGCCACTATGTTCCAAACATAAATTTGTGTCTGTGTTTATGTACTTAGTATGAATGGGTTCTGTGTTCCCAGGTTTATTTGGGCCTGCCAATAAAGCTTCTCTGAATTGAACTGACTGAGGAGGAGGAGTATTGTCTCCAAAGAGAGACAGGAAAGGTCATTAAGGTACTGTCACACCTAGCGATGCACCAGCGATCCCGACCAGTGATATGACGCGGTCAGGATCGCTGGTACATCGCTAGGTGGTCGCTAGTGAGCTGCCACACAGGCAGATCTCACCAGCGACATCGCAGGGGTCGGGGGTCGCTACTCACCTGTCACACCAGGCGATCCTGCGTCCTCCCGCCCGCATCCACAGCAGGAAGCTGACGACGAGAAGCAGTCCAGGACGTTCTCGCGCGATCAGCGATAACCAGCAGGGAGCAGTCGGAGGTAGGTATCAGACACAGCGATATCGCTATAACATCGCTTAGTGTGACAGGCCCTTTAGATCTTAAGGGGATCAAAGACCGTCTGACGCCCTTTACAAATAGCCATGGTCACGGCAGGTCAATGAGAGCGCAGACATTGTGTCCCCGGGAGAAAACATGGATATTGGACTTTTTATACATCCAATATTAATAAGACGTACGTTGTTGGCACCGGGATAACTGGGCAATCATCACATATTTTCTCATAATTATAACCCCCCACCAAAAGGCCCCAATCCATAGGGGCCATATAAGCACCAGCACCTCGGCCATCTTTGGTCTCTACGTGTAGCTAAAATCCCGATAGAAAAGAGGACATCGGTCTCGCCCTCCTGTGATCGCTCTAAGAGGAGTTATTACATAAATTGGGATTGCCTAAAATTCTGAAGGGCAGAGTCCGGCCCACAACCGGGCCCTCGTGAGGTCATCACAGAGGGGTGTGTGGGTGGGACTCATTATGATCAGTGTTCGTACGGAGAGTTACAGTCATATGTTAAAGTTTGGGCACCCCTATTAATGTTAACCTTTTTTCTTTATAACAATTTTGCAACAGCTATTTCAGTTTCATATATCTAATAACTGATGGACTCAGTTATATTTCTGGATTCAAATGAGGTTTATTGTACTAACAGAAAATGTGCAATCTGCATTTAAACAAAATTTGACCGGTGCAAAAGTATAGGCACCGTTATCATTTTCTTGATTTGAACACTCCTAACTACTTTTTACTGACTTCCTGAAGCACTAAATTGGTTTTGTAACCTCATTGAGCTTTGAACTTCATAGCCAGGTGTATCAAATCATGAGGAAAGGTATTTAAGGTGGCCACTTGCAAGTAGTTCTCCTATTTGATTCTCCTATGAAGAGTGGCATCATGGGCTCCTCAAAACAACTCTCAAATGATCTGAAAACAAAGATTATTCAACATAGCTTTTCAGGGAAAGGATACAAAAAGTTGTCTCAGAGATTTAACCTGTCAGTTTCCACTGTGAGGAACATAGTAAGGAAATGGAAGAACACATGTACAGTTCTTGTTAAGCCCAGAAGTGGCAGGCCAAGAAAACTATCAGAAAGGCAGAGAAGAAGAATGGTGAGAACAGTCAAGGACAATCCACAGACCACCTCCAAAGACCGGCAGCATCATCTTGCTGCAGATGGTGTCACTGTGCATCGGTCAACAATACAGCGCACTTTGCACAAGGAGAAGCTGTATGGGAGAGTGATGCGAAAGAAGCCGTTTCTGCAAGCACGCCACAAACAGAGTCACCTGAGGTCTGCAAAAGCACATTTGGACAAGCCAGTAACATTTTGGAAGAAGGTCCTGTGGACTGATGAAACAAAGATTGAGTTGTTTGGTCACACAAAAAGGCGTTATGCATGGAGGCTAAGAAACAGCATTCCAAGAAAAACACTTGCTACCCACAGTAAAATTTGGTGGAGGTTCCATCATGCTTTGGGGCTGTGTGGTCAATGCCGGCACCGGGAATCTTGCTAAAGTTGAGGGTCGCATGGATTCAACTCAGTATCAGCAGATTCTTGACAATAATGTGCAAGAATCAGTGACGAAGTTGAAGTTACGCAGGGGATGGATATTTCAGCAAGACAATGATCCAAAACACCGCTCCAAATCTACTCAGGCATTCATGCAGAGGAACAATTACAATGTTCTGGAATGGCCATCCCAGTCCCCAGACCTGAATATCATTGAACATCTGTGGGATGATTTGAAGCGGGCTGTCCATGCTCGGCGACCATCAAACTTAACTGAACTGGAATTGTTTTGTAAACAGGAATGGTCACAAATACCTTCATCCAGGATCCAGGAACTCATCAATAGCTACAGGAAGCGACTAGAGGCTGTTATTTTTGCAAAAGGAGGATCTACGAAATATTAATGTCACTTTTATGTTGAGGTGTCCATACTTTTGCACCGGTCAAATTTTGTTAAAATGCAGATTGCACATTTTCTGTTAGTACAATAAACCTCATTTGAATCCAGAAATATAACTGAGTCCATCAGTTATTAGATATATGAAACGGAAATAGCTGTTGCAAAAACCAAAATTGTTATAAAGAAAAAAGGTTAACATTAATAGGGGTGCCCAAACTTTAACATATGACTGTACATGTCCTGTACGTAGGGGCCCTGTATATCGACAGTCCATGCGTCGCGCTCTCCTGCAGCTACACTGACTCTTCTCTGTGATCGGTGCAGTCAGTTCTCCTGATAATCCCTTTTATTTTCTGTAACTCTTTATGCTGAATTGTTTTGTCCCTTTGTACAATCTTTTGTATATTTTTCATACACACGGCCTCCCTCTGGATTAAATATAAAATGTAATAGTTATGTTCCTTCTGTTCTGTAACTTGCGCCCTGAAGCCATGAGCTGCCGTACGCCGTCTAATCGACCGAGACAGATTAGTGGAGGCAGCGAGTAGTCTGGGGCTCTCTGAGAGCTAGCCGTGATCGTACCGGGGCGTGTACACATACTCCATGTGATGGAATCCGGAGGTGTATACGTCGTGCGCTCAGCGCTAATTTCCTGAAGGCTGTGGCCTT
The DNA here is from genome assembly GCF_039654945.1 of Dendrobates tinctorius. NCBI lineage: Eukaryota > Metazoa > Chordata > Amphibia > Anura > Dendrobatidae > Dendrobates > Dendrobates tinctorius. The sequence goes on along the minus strand of NW_027361931.1, from coordinate 351,620 downwards.
CTCCGTGGATCGTCGGCCGATCGTGTAATTGTCCAGACGATAGGGGGCAGCAGAGAGCTGCTCACTGCAGAGATCACAGCCGGTGGTACCCGCGACCTTCCCGGCCGGTGATATCAGGGATTTGTGGGATAAGAAAGTCCTGACAATGATAAATTCTCCTGACGGTGGGCCGCCTCGTGCCGTCCTTACATGGACACCTGCAGGATGGTTCTGGCTCTATTGCTTTTTCTATTGTCTGCCATTATTTCCTCATGGTTTCTCCATAAAGCATTTCTCTTATTGTACTCAACGATCCTAACTTAGTACACCCCTCACTACAAGTTTAGATTCTACTGTGTACTTGGCTGACCCCGGAGTGATCAGTGACCCCGGAGAGATCGGTGATCCCGGAATGATCGGTGACCCCGGAGAGATCGGTGACCCCGGAGAGATCAGTGACCCCGGAGAGATCAGTGACCCCAGAGTGATCAGTGACCCCAGAGAGATCGGTGACCCCAGAGAGATCGGTGACCCCAGAGAGATTGGTGACCCCGGAGTCATCAGTGACCCCGGAATGATCAGTGACCCCGGAATGATCAGTGACCCTGGAGTGATCAGTGATCCCGGAGTGATCAGTGCTGTCCTGACTCCTCAGCATGTGTTTCTTTGTAGTTGTGATCGCAGTTACACATCGTCCTATTATTCTCATTTTATGGAACAACCGTTAGTGCGGCCCGTTATGAAACGCCACTGAGAAGACCATATAGCCGCAGCTCAGCGGCCTGCGCACACCTCGTCATCTGCAGCTCAGTGACCTGCTCACACTCTGTCATCTGCAGCTCAGCGACCTGCTCACACTCCGTCATCTGCAGCTCAGCGGCCTGCTCACACTCCGTCATCTGCAGCGCAGCGGCCTGCTCACACTCTGTCACCTGCAGCTCAGCGGCCTGCTCACACTCTGTCATCTGCAGCTCAGCGGCCTGCTCACACTCTGTCATCTGCAGCTCAGCGGCCTGCTCACACTCTGTCACCTGCAGCTCAGCGGCCTGCTCACACTCTGTCATCTGCAGCTCAGCGGCCTGCTCACACTCTGTCATCTGCAGCTCAGCGGCCTGCTCACACTCCGTCATCTGCAGCTCAGCGGCCTGCTCACACTCTGTCATCTGCAGCTCAGCGGCCTGCTCACACTCTGTCATCTGCAGCTCAGCGGCCTGCTCACACTCTGTCATCTGCAGCTCAGCGGCCTGCTCACACTCTGTCATCTGCAGCTCAGCGGCCTGCTCACACTCCGTCATCTGCAGCTCAGCGGCCTGCTCACACTCTGTCATCTGCAGCTCAGCGGCCTGCTCACACTCTGTCATCTGCAGCTCAGCGGCCTGCTCACACTCTGTCATCTGCAGCTCAGCGGCCTGCTCACACTCTGTCATCTGCAGCTCAGCGGCCTGCTCACACTCTGTCATCTGCAGCTCAGCGGCCTGCTCACACTCTGTCATCTGCAGCTCAGCGGCCTGCTCACACTCTGTCATCTGCAGCTCAGCGGCCTGCTCACACTCTGTCATCTGCAGCTCAGCGGCCTGCTCACACTCCGTCATCTGCAGCTCAGGGACCTGCTCACACCCCGTCATCTACAGATCAGCGGCCTGCTCACACTCCGTCATCTGCAGATCAGCGGCCTGCTCACACTCCTTCATTTGCAGCTCAGCGGCCTGCTCACACTCCGTCATTTGCAGATCAGCGGCCTGCTCACACTCCGTCATCTGCAGATCAGCGGCCTGCTCACACTCCTTCATTTGCAGCTCAGCGGCCTGCTCACACTCCGTCATCTGCAGCTCAGCGGCCTGCTCACACTCCGTCATCTGCAGCTCAGCGGCCTGCTCACACTCCGTCATCTGCAGCTCAGCGGCCTGCTCACACTCCTTCATTTGCAGCTCAGCGGCCTGCTCACACTCCGTCATCTGCAGCTCAGCGGCCTGCTCACACTCCGTCATCTGCAGCTCAGCGGCCTGCTCACACTCCTTCATTTGCAGCTCAGCGGCCTGCTCACACTACGTCATCTGCAGCTCAGCGGCCTGCTCACACTCCGTCATCTACAGATCAGCGGCCTGCTCACACTCCGTCATCTGCAGATCAGCGGCCTGCTCACACTCCTTCATTTGCAGCTCAGCGGCCTGCTCACACTCCGTCATTTGCAGATCAGCGGCCTGCTCACACTCCGTCATCTGCAGATCAGCGGCCTGCTCACACTCCTTCATTTGCAGCTCAGCGGCCTGCTCACACTCCGTCATCTGCAGCTCAGCGGCCTGCTCACACTCCGTCATCTGCAGCTCAGCGGCCTGCTCACACTCCGTCATCTGCAGCTCAGCGGCCTGCTCACACTCCTTCATTTGCAGCTCAGCGGCCTGCTCACACTCCGTCATCTGCAGCTCAGCGGCCTGCTCACACTACGTCATCTGCAGCTCAGCGGCCTGCTCACACTCTGTCATCTGCAGCTCAGCGGCCTGCTCACACTACGTCATCTGCAGCTCAGCGGCCTGCTCACACCCCGTCATCTGCAGCTCAGGGACCTGCTCACACTCCGTCATTTGCAGCTCAGCGGCCTGCTCACACCCCGTCATCTGCAGCTCAGGGACCTGCTCACACTCCGTCATTTGCAGCTCAGCGGCCTGCTCACACCCCGTCATCTGCAGCTCAGCGGCCTGCTCACACTCCGTCATCTGCAGATCAGCGGCCTGCTCACACTCCTTCATTTGCAGCTCAGCGGCCTGCTCACACTCCGTCATCTGCAGCTCAGCGGCCTGCTCACACTCCGTCATCTGCAGCTCAGCGGCCTGCTCACACTCCTTCATTTGCAGCTCAGCGGCCTGCTCACACTCCGTCATCTGCAGCTCAGCGGCCTGCTCACACTACGTCATCTGCAGCTCAGCGGCCTGCTCACACTCTGTCATCTGCAGCTCAGCGGCCTGCTCACACTACGTCATCTGCAGCTCAGCGGCCTGCTCACACCCCGTCATCTGCAGCTCAGGGACCTGCTCACACTCCGTCATTTGCAGCTCAGCGGCCTGCTCACACCCCGTCATCTGCAGCTCAGGGACCTGCTCACACTCCGTCATTTGCAGCTCAGCGGCCTGCTCACACCCCGTCATCTGCAGCTCAGCGGCCTGCTCACACTCCGTCATCTGCAGATCAGCGGCCTGCTCACACTCCGTCATCTGCAGCTCAGCGGCCTGCTCACACTCCGTCATCTGCAGCTCAGAGACTTGTGCACACCCTGTCCTCCACAGCTTACCGGTTTCTTCACACCTGGTCTGACAGCCTCCAACACTCTGTCCTGGTCCTCGCAGTTCAGTTGTCTGATAAAGAAGAGCAGTTCCCACCAGTCGCCATGTGAGATGCAGCCAGTACTTGACAAGGTGTCCACTGGGTTCTCTGCAAGGAGACAAAGCAGCACCATGGTTTAAACCACCCAGCAGGTCACTGGAGCAGTGAGGAGGACCCTGCGGGTCACTGGAGCAGTGAGGAGGACCCTGAGGGTCACTAGAGCAGTGAGGAGGACCCTGCGGGTCACTGGAGCAGTGAGGAGGACCCTGAGGGTCACTAGAGCAGTGAGGAGGACCCTGCGGGTCACTGGAGCAGTGAGGAGGACCCTGCGGGTCACTGGAGCAGTGAGGAGGACCCTGCGGGTCACTGGAGCAGTGAGCGGGACCCTGAGGGTCACTAGAGCAGTGAGGAGGACCCAGCGGGTCACTGGAGCAGTGAGGAGGACCCTGAGGGTCACTGGAGCAGTGAGGAGGACCCAGCAGGTCACTGGAGCAGTGAGGAGGACCCAGCAGGTCACTGGAGCAGTGAGGAGGACCCTGCGGGTCACTGGAGCAGTGAGCGGGACCCTGAGGGTCACTAGAGCAGTGAGGAGGACCCTGTGGGTCACTGGAGCAGTGAGGAGGACCCTGAGGGTCACTAGAGCAGTGAGGAGGACCCAGCGGGTCACTGGAGCAGTGAGGAGGACCCTGAGGGTCACTGGAGCAGTGAGGAGGACCCAGCAGGTCACTGGAGCAGTGAGGAGGACCCAGCAGGTCACTGGAGCAGTGAGGAGGACCCAGCAGGTCACTGGAGCAGTGAGGAGGACCCTTCAGGAGTCTGTATACTGGCTACACGATGGACCAACAGCTGCAGAGCTTACAATTCTCCTCTCCACTGTGGGGACACTCCCTTGTAAAGTTTAGGTTATCATTTATGATAAGATCTCCTCTCACACTGCAGTTATATCTCACGCTTCTCCCACACTAAGGCCCCGTCTCACTAAGCGATCTCGGTAGCGAGATCGCTGCTGAGTCACAACTTTTGTGACGTAACAGCGATCTCACCAGCGAGATTGCTGTGTGTGACAGCGATCAGCGAGCGGCCCCCCTGCCGGGATCGCTGATCGCTGGAAGAAACCTCTGGACATTTCTTTGGTCGCTGGTCTCCCGCTGGCCAGCACGCATCGCTGTGTGTGACAGGCGGGAGACCAGCGATCAGGTGTAAAAAATAATAAAAAAAATAAAAAATATTGTTATTCTCACCTTCCGACGTCCCGTTCATCCATCCCGCCTCTCTCCACGCTCCGGTCCCAGTGATCCTTTGCACGAATGACCGCGAGACTTTGTTATCCCTCGAGACCGTGACATCTCGCGGTCATTCTCACAAAGGATCACTGGGACCGGAGCGTGGAGAGAGGCAGGATGGCTGAACGCGACGTCGGAAGGTGAGAATAACTATATTTTTTATTTTGATTCTATGTTTTACAGCGATGGCCAGCGATGTCGGGCGCTCGGCATCGCTGTGCTGATCGCTGGTGAAGCTGTCTGTGTGACAGCTCACCAGCGATCATATAGCGACTTACTAGCGATCCTGACACCTTGATATCGGTGTCGGGATCGCTGGTAAGTCGCTTAGTGTGACGGGGCCTTAACTGCGGCGGGATGAGATGTGGAAGTATTTGTAATGACACATAGCTTAGCTCTGCTGTATCTGCACACAAAGCTGCAGCGATCAGTGAGGAGAGGGGGAGCGTGTTCTTTTCTGCCCTGCAGGACACCTGTACCTATGATTGGTCAACCATATGCAGGGGAAGATGTGCACTCCCCCAGAGAAGAATCTATGGTAACGCCCCCTTGTCTAACCAAAAATTATAACCTAAGCTTTACAAGAGATAAATAAAAAATAAAAAGAATGATGTCAACTCTGCAGCTGCTGCTCCAACATGGAGCCAGTGTGACAGCGTAAAAGTGGTGAAGGGTTCTCTGTGTGGAGACCACCCCTGTGATAGTGGTGATGGTGGCACTCAGCTGTCCTGGGCACAGAATGGCAGTGCTGCCCAGTGTCTTCATCTGCACTCACCTACTGCTTTATTAGTGACCCCCATATTCTTCTCGCCCCTCTTCAGGACATGATGCATGTCAAGCTGCAAGGAAAGACAACACGTGACAAAATGCCCAAGTCCTCGCCTTCTCCTCCGCACACCAGGCACCCAACACCACACGTGTGGACAGTGGGTGATGGAAGAGGCCACGGATCCTCAGTGATTAGCAAAGAGCAATGCAGCGCAGACAACACCTACCTGCACAGGGGGCATCTCCCGCCCACGCTGCCACAAGGTGCCTTCATCACCCACAGGCATCTCACGAGTATCCTGGATCACGCGTACCTCCATCCCCTGCTGCAGAGTGTGACACGTGTGTGCCATGTCCTCACATGTGCCGGAAACGTGTGTCTTGGGAGTATGCGACTGCCGCTGCACACCGAATCCACGCCAACTCACAGATGGAGGTCCCTCCATCCTGTGGCCCATGACCCGCACCAGCTCGCAGATCAGGCTGCCCATCGCCATGCAGAAGTCAAACTGGCGCTGGAGGCGGTCTGTGTCCTCGCGGTCCGGCCGGTCACTGCTCAACTGGTCCAGCAATGATGTCACACACAGGTAACGCTTCACCAGTGAGAAGAGCTGCTTCCCCGGGATCTGCCGGAAAAAGACCAACCAATCACAGAACCATAACACCCCAGAACAGCCAGAGGTCCACAGAGGAGCCCCAACTGCGTTACCAACCAATCCCCCCGCAGAGGCCGCACCAAACAGCCTCTGATCACAGAGGACGGAAAACACATCAGTCTTCACCCCAGCAAGATCTACAGCCTCCCCCTGCAGGACACCCACAGTCTCCAATCCTCTCTGGAGGACACCAGCAACCTCCACTCCTATCCCCTATGGAGGACATATGAAGCCTCCCTTCCTCTCCCCTCTGGAGGACACCTGCAGCCTCCCTTCCTCTCCCCTCTGGAGGACACCAGCAGCCTCCCCTCCTCTCCCCTCTGGAGGACACCAGCAGCCTCCCTTCCTCTCCCCTCTGGAGGACACCTGCAGCCTCCCCTCCTCTCCCCTCTGAAGATCACCTGCAGCCTCCCTTTCTCTCCCCTCTGGAGGACACCTGCAGCCTCCCTTCTCCTCTCTGGAAGACACCTGCAGCCTCCCTTCCTCTCCCCTCTGGATGACACCTACAGCCTCCCTTCCTCTCCCCTCTGGATGACACCAGCAGCCTCCCCTCCTGTCCCCTTTGGAGGACATATGCAGCCTCCCTTCTTCTCCCCTCTGGAAGACACCTGCAGCTTCCCTTCCTCTCCCCTTTGGAGGACACCTGCAGCCTCCCCTCCTCTCCCCTCTGGAGGACACCAGCAGCCTCCCTTCCTCTCCCCCCTTTGGAGGACACCAGCAGCCTCCCTTCCTATCCCCTTTGGAGGACACCTGCAGCCTCCCTTCCTCTCCCCTCTGGAGGACACCTGCAGCCTCCCCTCCTGTCCCCTTTGGAGGACACCTGCAGCCTCCCTTTCTCTCCTCTCAGGATGACACCAGCAGTCTGCCCTCCTCTCCCTTCTGGAGGACATATGCAGCCTCCCTTCCTCTCCCCTCTGGAGGACACCTGCAGCCTCCCTTCCTCTCCCCTCTGCAGGACACCCGCAGCCTTCCCTCCTCTCCCCTTTGGAGGACACCTGCAGCCTCCCTTCCTCTCCTCTCTGGAGGACACCTGCAGCCTGCCCTCCTCTCCCCTCTGGAGGACACTAGCAGCCTCCCTTCCTCCCTCCTCTGGAGGACACCCGCAGCCTCCCTTCCTCTCCCCTCTGGATGACACCTACAGTCTCCCTTCTTCTCCCCTCTGGATGACACCAGCAGCCTCCCCTCCTATCCCCTTTGGAGGACATATGCAGCCTCCCTTCCTCTCTCCTCTGGAGGAAACCAGCAGCCTCCCTTCCTCTCTCCTCTGGAGGACACCGGCAGCCTCCCTTCCTCTCCCCTCTGGAGGACACCGGCAGTCTCCCTTCCTCTCCCCTCTGGAGGACACCTGCAACCTCCTTTCCCCTCTCGAGGGCACCTGCAGCCTTTCCTCCTCTCCCCTCAGGAGGACACCTGCAGCCTCCCCATCCCCTCAGGAAGACAATTGCAGCCTCCCCTCTCGAAGGCACCTGCAGCCTCTCCTCCTCTGGAGGATACCAGCAGCCTCCCCTCATCTCCCCTCTGGAGGACACCAGCAGCCTCACCTCCTCTCCTCTCTGGAGGACAACAGCAGCCTCCCTTCCTCTCCCTTATAGAGGACACCAGCAGCCTCCCTTCCTCTCTCCCCTTTGGAGGACACCAGCAGCCTCCCTTCCTCTCCCCTCTGGAGGACACCAGCAGCCTCCCTTCCTCTCTCCTCTGGAGGACACCTGCAGCCTCCCTTTCTCTCCTCTCTGGATGACACCTGCAGCCTCCCCTCCTCTCCCCTCTGAAGGACACCTGCAGCCTGCCCTCCTCTCCCCTCTGGAGGACACTAGCAGCCTCCCTTCCTCCCTCCTCTGGAGAGCGCCCGCAGCCTCCCTTATTCTCGCCTCTGGAGATCACCTGCAGCCTGCCCTCCTCTCCCCTCTGGAGGACACCTGCAGCCTCCCCTCCTCTCCACTCTGGAGGACACCTGCAGTCTACTCTCTGGAGGACACCCGCAGCCTCCCTTTCTCTCCCCTCTGGAGGACACCAGAAGCCTCCCTTCATCTCCCCTCTGGAGGACACCTGCAGCCTCCCTTTCCTCTCTGGATGACACCTGCAGCCTCCCTTCCTCTCTCCTTTGGAGGACTCCTGCAGCCTCTCCTCCTCTCCCCTCTGGAGGACACCTGCAGCCTCCCCTCCTCTCCCCTCTGGAGGACACCTGCAGCCTCCCCTCCTCTCCCCTCTGGAGGACACCTGCAGCCTGCCCTTCTCTCCCCTCTGGAGGACACTTGCAGCCTGCCCTTCTCTCTCCTCTGGAGGACTCCTGCAGCCTCTCCTCCTCTCCCCTCTGGAGGACACCTGCAGCCTGCCCTTCTCTCCCCTCTGGAGGACACTAGCAGCCTCCCTTCCTCCCTCCTCTGGAGAACGCCCGCAGCCTCCCTTCTTCTCCCCTCTGGAGGACACCTGCAGCCTCCCTTCCTCTCCCCTCTGGAGGACACCTGCAGCCTCCTCTCTGGAGGACACCCGCAGCCTCCCTTTCTCTCCCCTCTGGAGGACCAGAAGCCTCCCTTCCTCTCCCCTCTGGAGGACACCTGAAGCCTCCCTTCCTCTCCCCTCTGGAGGACACCTGCAGCCTCCCCTCCTGTCCACTCTGGAGGACACCCGCAGCCTCTCCTCCTCTCCCCTCAGGAGGACACCTGCAGTCTCCCTTCCTCTCCTTTCTGTATGACACCTACAGCCTCCCTTCCTCTCCCCTCTAGATGACACCAGCAGCCTCCCTTCCTCTCTCCTCTGGAGGACACCAGCAGCCTCCCCTCCTATCCCCTTTCGAGGACATATGCAGCCTCCCTTCCTCTCCCCTCTGGAGGACACCTGCAGCCTCTCTCCCTCTCCCTTCTGGAGGACAGCGACAGCCTCCCTTCCTCTCCCCTCTGGAGGACACCAGCAGCCTCCCTTTCTATCCTCTCTGGAGGACACCTGCAGCCTCCCCTCCTCTCCCCTCTGGAGGACACTAGCAGCCTCCCATCCTCCCTCCTCTGGAGAACGCCCGCAGCCTCCCTTCCTCTCCCCTCTGGAGGACACCTGCAGCCTCCCCTCCTTTCCCCTCTCGAGGGCACCTGCAGCCTTTCCTCCTCTCCCCTCAGGAGGACACCTGCAGCCTCCCCATCCCCTCAGGAAGACAATTGCAGCCTCCACTCTCGAAGGCACCTGCAGCCTCTCCTCCTCTTGAGGACACCAGCAGCCTCCCCTCATCTCCCCTCTGGAGGACACCAGCAGCCTCACCTCCTCTCCTCTCTGGAGGACAACAGCAGCCTCCCTTCCTCTCCCTTCTAGAGGACACCAGCAGCCTCCCTTCCTCTCTCCCCTTTCGAGGACACCAGCAGCCTCCCTTCCTCTCCCCTCTGGAGGACACCAGCAGCCTCCCTTCCTCTCTCCTCTGGAGGACACCTGCAGCCTCCCTTTCTCTCCTCTCTGGATGACACCTGCAGCCTCCCCTCCTCTCCCCTCTGGAGGACACCTGCAGCCTGCCCTCCTCTCCCCTCTGGAGGACACTAGCAGCCTCCCTTCCTCTCTCCTCTGGAGAACGCCCGCAGCCTCCCTTATTCTCGCCTCTGGAGGACACCTGCAGCCTGCCCTCCTCTCCCCTCTGGAGTACACCTACAGCCTCCCTTCCTCTCCCCTCTGGAGGACACCTCCAGCCTCCCCTCCTCTCCACTCTGGAGGACACCTGCAGCCTCCTCTCTGGAGGACACCCGCAGCCTCCCTTTCTCTCCCCTCTGGAGGACACCTGCAGCCTCCCTTCCTCTCTCCTCTGGAGGACACCTGCAGCCTCCCCTCCTCTCCCCTCTGGAAGACACCTGCAGCCTGCCCTTCTCTCCCCTCTGGAGGACACCTGCAGCCTGCCCTTCTCTCTCCTCTGGAGGACTCCTGCAGCCTCTCCTCCTCTCCCCTCTGGAGGACACCTGCAGCCTCCCCTCCTCTCCCCTCTGGAGAACACATGCAGCCTGCCCTTCTCTCCCCTCTAGAGGACACTAGCAGCCTCCCTTCCTCCCTCCTCTGGAGAACGCCCGCAGCCTCCCTTCTTCTCCCCTTTGGAGGACACCTGCAGCCTGCCCTCCTCTCCCCTCTGGAGTACACCTACAGCCTCCCTTCCTCTCCCCTCTGGAGGACACCTCCAGCCTCCCTTCCTCTCCCCTCTGGAGGACACCTGCAGCCTCCTCTCTGGAGGACACCCGCAGCCTCCCTTTCTCTCCCCTCTGGAGGACACCAGAAGCCTCCCTTCCTCTCCCCTCTGGAGGACACCTGAAGCCTCCCTTCCTCTCCCCTCTGGAGGACACCTGCAGCCTCCCCTCCTGTCCACTCTGGAGGACACCCGCAGCCTCTCCTCCTCTCCCCTCAGGAGGACACCTGCAGTCTCCCTTCCTCTCCTTTCTGTATGACACCTACAGCCTCCCTTCCTCTCCCCTCTAGATGACACCAGCAGCCTCCCTTCCTCTCTCCTCTGGAGGACACCAGCAGCCTCCCCTCCTATCCCCTTTCGAGGACATATGCAGCCTCCCTTCCTCTCCCCTCTGGAGGACACCTGCAGCCTCTCTCCCTCTCCCTTCTGGAGGACAGCGACAGCCTCCCTTCCTCTCCCCTCTGGAGGACACCAGCAGCCTCCCTTTCTATCCTCTCTGGAGGACACCTGCAGCCTCCCCTCCTCTCCCCTCTGGAGGACACTAGCAGCCTCCCATCCTCCCTCCTCTGGAGAACGCCCGCAGCCTCCCTTCCTCTCCCCTCTGGAGGACACCTGCAGCCTCCCCTCCTTTCCCCTCTCGAGGGCACCTGCAGCCTTTCCTCCTCTCCCCTCAGGAGGACACCTGCAGCCTCCCCATCCCCTCAGGAAGACAATTGCAGCCTCCACTCTCGAAGGCACCTGCAGCCTCTCCTCCTCTTGAGGACACCAGCAGCCTCCCCTCATCTCCCCTCTGGAGGACACCAGCAGCCTCACCTCCTCTCCTCTCTGGAGGACAACAGCAGCCTCCCTTCCTCTCCCTTCTAGAGGACACCAGCAGCCTCCCTTCCTCTCTCCCCTTTCGAGGACACCAGCAGCCTCCCTTCCTCTCCCCTCTGGAGGACACCAGCAGCCTCCCTTCCTCTCTCCTCTGGAGGACACCTGCAGCCTCCCTTTCTCTCCTCTCTGGATGACACCTGCAGCCTCCCCTCCTCTCCCCTCTGGAGGACACCTGCAGCCTGCCCTCCTCTCCCCTCTGGAGGACACTAGCAGCCTCCCTTCCTCTCTCCTCTGGAGAACGCCCGCAGCCTCCCTTATTCTCGCCTCTGGAGGACACCTGCAGCCTGCCCTCCTCTCCCCTCTGGAGTACACCTACAGCCTCCCTTCCTCTCCCCTCTGGAGGACACCTCCAGCCTCCCCTCCTCTCCACTCTGGAGGACACCTGCAGCCTCCTCTCTGGAGGACACCCGCAGCCTCCCTTTCTCTCCCCTCTGGAGGACACCTGCAGCCTCCCTTCCTCTCTCCTCTGGAGGACACCTGCAGCCTCCCCTCCTCTCCCCTCTGGAAGACACCTGCAGCCTGCCCTTCTCTCCCCTCTGGAGGACACCTGCAGCCTGCCCTTCTCTCTCCTCTGGAGGACTCCTGCAGCCTCTCCTCCTCTCCCCTCTGGAGGACACCTGCAGCCTCCCCTCCTCTCCCCTCTGGAGAACACATGCAGCCTGCCCTTCTCTCCCCTCTAGAGGACACTAGCAGCCTCCCTTCCTCCCTCCTCTGGAGAACGCCCGCAGCCTCCCTTCTTCTCCCCTTTGGAGGACACCTGCAGCCTGCCCTCCTCTCCCCTCTGGAGGACACCTACAGCCTCCCTTCCTCTCCCCTCTGGAGGACACCTGCAGCCTCCTCTCTGGAGGACACCCGCAGCCTCCCTTTCTCTCCCCTCTGGAGGACACCCGAAGCCTCCCTTCCTCTCCCCTCTGGAGGACACCTGAAGCCTCCCTTCCTCTCCCCTCTGGAGGACACCTGCAGCCTCCCCTCCTGTCCACTCTGGAGGACACCCGCAGTCTCTCCTCCTCTCCCCTCAGGAGGACACCTGCAGTCTCCCTTCCTCTCCTTTCTGGATGACGCCTACAGCCTCCCTTCCTCTCCCCTCTAGATGACACCAGCAGCCTCCCTTTCTCTCTCCTCTGGAGGACACCAGCAGCCTCCCCTCCTATCCCCTTTCGAGGACATATGCAGCCTCCCTTCCTCTCCCCTCTGGAGGACACCTGTAGCCTCTCTCCCTCTCCCATCTGGAGGACAGCGACAGCTTCCCTTCCTCTCTCCCCTTTGGAGGACACCAGCAGCCTCCCTTCCTCTCCCCTCTGGAGGACACCAGCAGCCTCCCTTCCTCTCTCCTCTGGAGGACACCTGCAGCCTCCCTTCCTCTCTCCTCTGGAGGACACCTGCAGCCTCCCTTTCTCTCCTCTCTCGATGACACCTGCAGCCTCCCCTCCTCTCCCCTCTGGAGGACACCTGCAGCCTGCCCTCCTCTCCCCTCTGGAGGACACTAGCAGCCTCCCTTCCTCCCTCCTCTGGAGAACGCCCGCAGCCTCCCTTATTCTCGCCTCTGGAGGACACCTGCAGCCTGCCCTCCTCTCCCCTCTGGAGTACACCTACAGCCTCCCTTCCTCTCCCCTCTGGAGGACACCTGCAGCCTTCCCTCCTCTCCACTCTGGAGGACACCTGCAGCCTCCTCTCTGGAGGACACCCGCAGCCTCCCTTTCTCTCCCCTCTGGAGGACACGAGAAGCCTCCCTTCCTCTCCCCTCTGGAGGACACCTGCAGCCTCCCTTTCCTCTCTGGATGACACCTGCAGCCTCCCTTCCTCTCTCCTCTGGAGGACTCCTGCAGTCTCTCCTCCTCTCCCCTCTGGAGGACACCTGCAGCCTCCCCTCCTCTCCCCTCTGGAGGACACCTGCAGCCTGCCCTTCTCTCCCCTCTGGAGGACACCTGCAGCCTGCCCTTCTCTCTCCTCTGGAGGACTCCTGCAGCCTCTCCTCCTGTCCCCTCTGGAGGACACCTGCAGCCTCCCCTCCTCTCCCCTCTGGAGGACACCTGCAGCCTGCCCTTCTCTTCCCTCTGGACAACACTAGCAGCCTCCCTTCCTCCCTCCTCTGGAGAACGCCCGCAGCCTCCCTTCTTCTCCCCTTTGGAGGACACCTGCAGCCTGCCCTCCTCTCCCCTCTGGAGGACACCTACAGCCTCCCTTCCTCTCCCCTCTGGAGGACACCTGCAGCCTCCTCTCTGGAGGACACCCGCAGCCTCCCTTTCTCTCCCCTCTGGAGGACACCCGAAGCCTCCCTTCCTCTCCCCTCTGGAGGACACCTGAAGCCTCCCTTCCTCTCCCCTCTGGAGAACACCTGCAGCCTCCCCTCCTGTCCACTCTGGAGGACACCCGCAGCCTCTCCTCCTCTCCCCTCAGGAGGACACCTGCAGTCTCCCTTCCTCTCCTTTCTGGATGACACCTACAGCCTCCCTTCCTCTCCCCTCTAGATGACACCAGCAGCCTCCCTTCCTCTCTCCTCTGGAGGACACCAGCAGCCTCCCCTCCTATCCCCTTTCGAGGACATATGCAGCCTCCCTTCCTCTCCCCTCTGGAGGACACCTGCAGCCTCTCTCCCTTCTGGAGGACAGCGACAGCCTCCCTTCCTCTCCCCTCTGGAGGACACCGGCAGCCTACCTTCCTCTCCCCTCTGGAGGACACCGGCAGCCTCCCTTCCTCTCCCCTCTGGAGGACACCAGCAGCCTCCCTTCCTCTCCCCTCTGGAGGACACCGGCAGCCTGCCCTCTGGAGGTGAAGATACAGGTTGCAGTTGGATGGGGCAGATCGGCTCTCTAGGCTTTGAGCACCTGTTGTGGGGTCATGTTATGGTGTGTATGCTATGTGGATATCATTTTGTGTATATTTCTATTTCACTGATTTTCATAGTGTTTTTCTCATTGCCTTGTATGTCTGCAGCCTGACTGTATATGTCTTTTGATGACCCCCTGTAGTGTCTTAATCTCCCAGGCACCTTTGTCAGGCCTGGGAGGCCGGAAAACCACCCCAACCCGTCTGACTACTCCTGGACATAGGGAGGGGGATGGAAAGGACAGGAGGGGAAAGTCAGTTGCTGTGTGGAGAGCATTGTGTGAACACAGCACGTCAGAAAGAAAAGGAAGCGTATGGACTTTTTATCCTCTGGCTGCTGGATTTTTGGACTCTCATCTCCCTGGACATTTTATCCTGTTACTGAACTGCATACGTGTTCTGAACTATTGTATCCTCAGTGTGGTGGCTTGTTTTTGGACCTTCTAGTTTTGCCTATAATAAAGGTCTTGGGATTGCTCACACGTCCCTCGCGCTGTTGATTGTGTGATATCAGATAAGGACCCCGTGACAACTGGTGGCAGCAGTGGGATCAACAGAGTGTAACCCAATGGAGAACCACCCACAGAGTGAGTACAGAAAATGGACTGTATCCAGTTTACAGGAGAGAGCCAGAGACCTGGGCCTGAACTACCAGGGACTGACTAAAGAGGCCTTAATCGATCTACTGGTGGGCGCTAGCCCGGCCACCTCCTCCCAGATGTCTGAAGGATGAGCACTGGAGACAGGGATCCCCATCCAAAAAAGCCAGTGGTTGGTGTGGTACGAAGAAGAGATGGCGGTTCTGGGCCCACGCGTCTCTCAGGAGTACAAGGAGGAGGCTGACCGCCGGGCACAGCGGAGACAGGAAGCAATGGAGCTTGAAAAAGGAAGTAACGCAATGTGGAGTGTAACCCCAACAATCCGGGAGCCTGTACGGATCACCCGGACAGAGTTTAAGGGATTTGATGAGTCTTCCAGAGATGTGGAGGGGTTCTTCAAGGACTTTGAGCAGCAGTGTGCAGTAATGGAGGTGCCCCACTCTGGCTGGATGCGTTTGTTAGTGGGACTCGTGAACGGTAGTATGGCGGAGGCTTACCGAACCATTGACGCACCGCGGAATCGGGATTATAACATTGTAAAGCGGACTATCCTGGATTACCATGCTATCACCCCAGACTCATATAGGGCCAAGTTCCGAGACCTCCCATGCACCACGGGGGGGATCATTTAGGATGTATGCACATAAGATGTCCCAGGCATGTCGGAGATGGCTGGAAGCAGAAAACGCCTTTACTGTGGAAGATGTTATACAGGCGTTCCTTATAGAACAATTTCTTGCCAAGTGCCCCGCAGAGGTACAGGAATGGGTCCGGGAGCGCACGCCGTGTACTGTGGATAGAGCTGCAGCCCTGGCCGATGAAGCCCTTACTATCCAGCCGCAATGGAGGAGGCTTCTGGACAATGAACCACGACCTGCTCCCGCCTAACATCCCCCTTCGATTATATCTGCCCTTCCACCTAGTCGCAAGCCGATGACAATCACACCTCACAATCCTAGGCCCCAACAGTTCCGACCACGACCTGGGGGTATCACAGAGAGGAGGTGTTATGGGTGTGGGCAACCTGGACATTTGCAGTCTGGCTGTCCCTCAAGGATTCGGAGGGAGCCACACGCAGCCCCACCTCGTCCAGTGCATCTTGTGCACTCCATCCCGCCTGAGAAAGAGCTACCACCATCCCCACCAGAGTGGACCACCGACCACGGCACCATAGATACTCCTCCTGGAGTGTACGGACTCCGGCCTCCGTCCTTTAGCTACCCAGAGCAACGGCAATGCCACCTGCAGGATGTCTTAATTGATGGATACAAAGTGTCAGGATTTAGAGACACGGGGGCATTCCTGAGTATCGCTGACACCCGTGTGGTTCGACCCGAGGCAATTTACCAGGGTCCGGGAATTCCCATTGTCCTGGCGGGGGGTGCCCGCAAATATATACAGCGAGCTTTTGTGCGTTTGGATTATGGTTGTGGAGAAAAACTGTGTTGGATTGGAGTTATGGGAGGACTTCCTGCAGATATCCTCCTTGGTAACGACATTGGGGAGTTACAGTGCCAATCTGTGGGAGGAGTCACCCGACAACAGGACCTTCAAGCACTACGTCATCCGGACCTCACCGGGGAGCAACCACCACGAACCGCATCAGAGTCGGTAAGCAATAAGTTCGCTGCTACTACATTGGGAGAGTCTTGGGACAGAGAGGAGTTTTGGAGAGAAATAGAGGGTGACACAACCTTAGCAGCCCTTAGGCGAAAGGCAGAAACTGGGCACATGGGAGATAATGGTGATGGCTTCACTCGAGAAAACGGATTGTATTATCGTGTAACAAAGGTCAGTGACCAGGGCAACCCTGACGCAACGACCAGGCAACTCATTGTCCCTCAGAAGTACAGGGCACAGCTATTCCAACTGGCCCATGACATCCCCTTGGCTGGGCATCAAGGGAGAAAAAGGACTGAAAAGAGACTCACCCAAAGTTTTTACTGGCCGGGCGTCTCGCAGTCGGTAGCCCATTATTGCTGCACCTGCAATGTGTAAAACAGCTAACAGAAAAAAATTCAAAAAAACTCATACCACAAGATACGACCTTCCCAAAACCCTGTCTGATGACAAATGCACATATAGCAGGATGCAGCAGGCCTCCACTAATAAAGGCAAGGGGCAGCTCAGGTGCAAACTACTGATAAAAACAACCACCCCACACCTACCAAACAATGGAGGGGTTGGCTGCCTAGTAGAAAAAATGCACATAGATAAGGCTTGCATAGGACAACAGTCACACATGTAAGTGTGATGCAAAGTGTCTGGCTTGCAACCTATTAGTGAGGCCCATAGTATTCTCAGGCTGGCTGCTCCAGCACTATAATATGCAACACACAGTGAGAGGTGCCCCAATAGACCAAGCCAACAAAAAGAGGCACGGCTGAATCCTGCAAAAAATGATATAAGTGCAAAAAATTAATGCATACAATGAGTACATTAAATGAGGTATTGGTTAATATTTTGGCCAAAATAGATAGAGCCTGCAAGCCATGTCAAGGCTCCTCATAATTTGCAGGTCCCTAACACTAATATCAAAACAGCTAACATACAAAAAAAATTCAAAAAACTCATACCACAAGATATGGCCCTCCCAAAACCCTGTCTGATGACAAATGCACATATAGCAGTGTTACGAGTTACAGAACCACTCAGCACCCAGAATATGTTGTGCTGAGAGAATATGTATGTATAATAGCTTCTATGTGAGATGCATGTCCCTAATGCATTAGCCCACATGCTGCGCCCCTGGGCAGAGGGGACACGATATTCTCCTTTTGTCCGGCCTCCCCCCACCTTTGTAATTCCCACAGTAAACATCGGCAGGCTCCGGCCACCTGCGGCTTTTGTAATGCATGTCTGGCCTGCTGCTTTTCTATTGGCCTGCCCTCTGTATCTGTGTGATATATTCTGTGTCCTGTGATTAAAGGGTTGTCAGACTGGAAATACGTGGAGAAGCAGTAATCTTTGATATGCGCCCATGTAACCTAGGACTTCCAGCCAGTGTCATTCATTCAGACTCCAGCCAACGCAGAGCGGACCTCCGAAAACACGGGGTGGTACTGAAAGAGGTACCCCAGCTTGGTAGACCCCGTTACACTGGTGGCAGACAGCGGGATTTGATACCCCTTCTACAGGAGGAAAGGAATGAATGGAAAATAACTACCAGAAGTTAAAGAGGACTACATTAAAAGATCTGGTGGAAACCCGAGGGTTGATCGCCAGCAACAAAACAAAAGCGGATTTGATAGCAGCCATCATGGAACACAACAGTGCAGCGCCCCCCAATGTGAACGTGGAGGAGACCGAATTCCAGAGGGAGGTAAGGAACAGACTGGCGTTCTATGGCCCAAACCCTGCGGTAGAGATCATACGAGAGGTGATGGCTGATGCGCGTACTGATCTGAAGAAAAAGATGGCCGAGCGGACCAGGATAGAGGTAGCCAAGATGGAGATGGCAGAGCGGACCAAAGTGGAGCTGGCCAAGATGGAGATGGCAGAGCGGAGAGAGGAGAGTCAGCGAGCAGGGGAAGCTCTGGCCTTCGACCAGGTACCTTCAACAGTAAGCCACAAAAAGATCCAGTATAATGCCTTCCGAGAGTTGGGGGAGGCAGAAGAAGACATTGATGGCTTTCTGCAGGACTTTGAGCGGCAGTGTGCCCTTCATCAAGTGAAGCCGGAGGAACGGGTTCAGATTCTGGCCAGCAAGCTGACAGGCCGGGCAGCGGACGCCTATCGCACGGTACCTGATGAGGACTGTATGGACTATGAGCAGATCAAAGAAGTGATCTTGGCCCGGTATGCGCTGACACCAGAGGCCTACCGCCAAAAGTTCCACAGACTTATAAAAAGCGTAACCGATACCCACGCTGAATGGGCCTGTAAATTACGTGGGTCACTGCTACAGTGGGTACAAGGGAACCAAGCAACCACTAAGGAGGACGTCCTCCAGCTCTTCCTGTTAGAACGATTCTTTAATGGACTAAACCCCGAGACACAGGAATGGCTTCGGGACAGGCGGCCAACGACTCTTGAGGAAGCCGCTCGTCTGGCCGATGAACATCATGATGCCAGGAGGCCGCAGTTGTCCAGATCAAAAGGTGGTCACTAGGGGCCCGCCCATGGACCTGGAGGGACCCAAACCACCGAAGATTGTAGGGGGACCAGCTAGAAACCCGGCCTACCACAGTCCCCCTGGGGCGCGATGCCACACCTGTCAGCTGGGCCACCTGCAAAGACAATGTCCCAACCGGACTCAGCATACCCAGTGGCCAAAGGCTGGAACAGCTACCTTCAGCCGGGCTGCTGTACACTGCTACCAAGACGAAGCTGACCCGGCATTGGGGGCTACGACTAACCAAGGGGTGGAAGAGATGGAGGAAGTGCTGCATGAAGTAGACCCCGTGCAGGCAGCCCGGGCAGATAATCGACAACAGCATCGACAGGTTGTGTGGGTTAATGGGAAACGTATGCAGGGACTAAGAGATTCCGGGGCAACTTTGACCTTTGTGAAGCCTCATCTCGTCCGGGACCAAGAGAAGACGGACCGGACAGTGGCAGTCAGTGTAGCAGGGGAAGCTATACATCGACTACCCACTGCCAGGATTCACCTGAACTGGGGAGTCGGGGATGGCCTTGTTGAGGTCAGCTTGATGGAGGATTTGCCTGCAGATGTCTTGCTGGGAAATGACTTGGGGCCCATGTTGTCTGCATTCTCAGTGGCCCCTCTGGCTGAGACCTATCCTGTGACCACCCGGAAACAAGCTCGAGCTGCGGAGGCGGAATCACACTCAGAGGAGGCCCAGGTAAGACATCCCAGCCCTGCACGTATTCCCATAGCCAGACACATTTCTTGGGCCACCCCAGAAGAATTTAAGAGGGATCCTTCATTAGAGGGATATCGTGGGAAGGCACAGGAGGGGAGAGGAGTACTGGAAGGGGAACAGTTTGTATGGAAGCAGGGACTCCTCTACCGGATCACAGAGCAGCACCACACAGGGACGAGCCCCACTATAAAACAACAGCTGGTAGTTCCCAAGAAGTACAGGCAGGAGTTACTGCGAATCTCTCATGATATACCCTTGGCCGGGCACTTCGGCGTCAGTCGTACCAGGCATCGTCTGACACAAAACTTCTTTTAGCCGGGTGTAACCTATGGTGTTCGTCAGTACTGCCAGACCTGTGACAGTTGTCAGCGCATTGGCAAGAGGGGGGGATCGATGCAAGGCCAAATTACGCCTCCTCCCCATTGTGGAGGAACCATTTAGCCGAGTAGCGGTCGATCTGATAGGGCCGTTAGCCAAACCCAGTCCGTCCGGGAAAAAGTATATATTGACAGTGGTAGATTATGCCACACGGTATCCAGAGGCGGTTGCGTTACCTAACATACTGGCAGAGACGGTGGCGGCCGCCCTGCTCCAGGTTTTCTCACGGGTTGGATTTCCCCGGGAGATTATCTCGGACCAGGGTACCCAGTTTACAGCAGAGGTGACCAACCAACTGTGGAAGCTGTGCGGCGTAAAGTCCATTAGAAGCACCCCGTACCACCCGCAAACCAATGGGTTGTGTGAACGCTTTAACGGGACATTAAAACAGCTCATTGGGACTTTTACCAGGACCTACAGGGACTGGGAGAAATTCTTGCCACACCTCCTGTTTGCCTATCGGGAGGTGCCCCAGAAATCCACGGAGTTCTCCCCGTTCGAGCTGGTATACGGGAGACGGGTAAGGGGACCCCTAGACTTAGTGCTGGAACACTGGGAAGGGGAGGGCCTCATAGAAGGGGTACCTATTGTACCCTATGTGCTGGAATTCCGGGACCACCTACAGGAGCTGACGCAGGTTGTACATGAAAACCTGCAGGCGACACAGCGGCGCCAGCGCGTACGGTACGATCGGAGGGCCAGAGAGCGCACTTTGGAAACAGGACAGAAGGTCCTGGTGTTAGAGCCCACTAAGCAGAATAAGTTTCAAGCTGCATGGCAGGGGCCCTACCAGGTACTGGGGAAAATAGCCGACACAACCTATAATGTCGCCAATTGTGACGACCCCAGGGTTATCCGCATGTTCCACGTGAATATGCTGAAGCCCTACCGGGAGCGCCCTGAAGAGGTAGTGGCCATCTCTGCACCTGAAGCAGAGGATTTAGCCAGACTTCCCTTGCTGGATGTCTTAGGGGAAAGGACTCAGTCTAAAACATGGGACCAGGTACACTTGGGTGAAGAACTAGGCCCCCGGGAGAGACAGCAGGAGGAGGCGTTGTTGAGGCTGTGACAGAGGATGTTTTCAGAGAGACCGGGGTACACTCGCCTGGCACAACACAAGGTTGAGACCCAGGATCAGACCCCCCTGCGACAAAACCCCTTCCGTGTCCCTGAGTCTGTACGAGAGGGGATGCGACAAGATACAAGAGATGTTGCGTTTAGGGGTCATTGAAGAGTCAGATAGTCCCTGGGCATCTCCCGTAGTGTTAGTGCCCAAGAAGGATGTGACTACACGGTTTTGTGTAGATTATCGTAAGCTCAATGAGAAAACAGTGACGGATGCATACCCCATGCCGCATGTGGATGAGTTGTTAGACCGATTGGCGGGGGCAGAGTATTTGACCTCCAGGACTATGCTTGTGCCTACCTGGACGACATCGCCATCTACAGTGCGACATGGGAAGAGCATCTAAATCACCTAGAGTCAGTATTGGACAGGATCCACCAGGCCGGAATCACCCTGAACCCAAACAAGTGTCACGTGGGCAAAGCAGAGGTTCAGTATTTAGGGCATTGGGTGGGAAGTGGGAAACAGCGACCAGAACCAGCCAAGATTGAGGCCATAGCAAAATGGCCCAACCCACGCACTAAAACCCAGGTCATGGCGTTTCTAGGGACAGCGGGGTATTACAGGAAATTCGTTCCCAATTACAGCAGCGCAGCCAAGCCCCTCACTGATTTGACCCGTAAGAACCAACCCCGCCAGGTAACCTGGACCTCAGAATGTGAGGAAGCCTTCTGCCAACTAAAGGACGCCCTCACCAATACCCCTGTATTGGCCACACCCGATCCAACTAAACGTTTCCTTGTTCACACTGACGCTTCTATGTTTGGATTGAGGGCAGTACTCAGCCAAGTCGGGCCGGACGGCCAAGAACACCTGGTAGCTTACCTGAGTCGGAAACTACTGCCCCGTGAAGTAAGCTATGTGGCCATCGAGAAGGCGTGCCTGGCGGTAGTATGGGCACTCAAGAAGTTGCAACCATATTTATATGGACGACAGTTTTCCCTCCTAATGGACCATAATCCCCTAGTCTGGCTTAATCGGGTCTCTGGAGACAACGCCAGATTGCTGCGGTGGAGTTTAGCCCTACAACCTCTGGACTTCACCATCCACCACAGACCCGGCAAACAAAACGGTAACGCCGATGGATTAAGTCGACAAACGGAACTTGTACCAACTCCATAAACTTCGGTCATCCCCAAACCGATCCGTTGAGGATCAGACTGTGTATGCCGATCGCGTCGCTGAAAAGGGGAGCCGTGTTACGTGTTACAGAACCACTCAGCACCCAAAATATGTTGTGCAGTTATATGTGTTGTGAGCTCATTTTCTCGTTCACCTTTGATGTCCGATGAACTCCCTCTGCTTGTGAAAGGAGGTGGTGAAACTGATTTGGATGGGAGAAACCTGTCACCTGAACAGGTGGATTGCGATTGGACATCCGGAATCTCTGAGTGGATATAAGGCAGCCGACGCCCTGTAGAGTTGCTGGTGATTTCTCTGCTCTGAGCTCTGGCCTCCAATTCAGTTCCTGTCTTCTAAAGCTAAGTTTTGCTCTGTTATTGTTTCATGAGATTTTGTCTGGTTTGCTTAGTTTTGTGTTCTGCCAGCCCCGGCTGGGGCTCTGCTGAATTTCCATTTTTGTCCCTGATCGGTTAAATCTCTTTTGCTCTGTCTTCAGAATATATCGGAGTGCTGATATGGGGATTTTGAAGTCTAGTGACTTCAGGGCCGTTTTTCCTATCAGACGTGTTGGGACATTTTTGGTAGGGTTTTTGCGGATTGCAGCCAGCATCTTTTCTGTCCTTTCCTATCTAGTTAGTTGGGCCCCATCGTTTGCTCTGCCTGTCTTTCTGTCTGTGTTTGTGTTTTCATCTGTTTTCACCGACAATACATGTTGGGGGCTGTCTATTGCTTTGGGGTCTGCTCTGGGGCAGTTTAGATTTCCCCTTTCTTTCTTTAGGCTTATTAAGTTCTCCGGCTGTGAAGAGGCAT
This sequence comes from Dendrobates tinctorius, assembly GCF_039654945.1. NCBI lineage: Eukaryota > Metazoa > Chordata > Amphibia > Anura > Dendrobatidae > Dendrobates > Dendrobates tinctorius. Next base: position 328,909 of record NW_027361931.1, on the reverse strand, counting down.
CTAGGACCACCGTAGGAACGCTCCACGGCTACTGTTAGTTGTTGTGAATAGGATCAGGGGTCTGCAATCCGCTAGCTACCAACCTCTCCGGTCTTCTGGAATTAGCTTACATTTTTGTTTTTTCCTCCTCTGGTGACTCATTCATAACATATATGTATGTATAATAGGTTCTATGTGAGATGCATGTCCCTAATGCATTAGCCCACAGACTGCGCCCCTGGGCAGAGGGGACACAATATTCTCCTTTTGTCCGCCCTCCCCCCACCTTTGTAATTCCCACAGTAAACATCGGCAGGCTCCGGACACATGCGGCTTTTGTAATGCATGTCTGGCCTGCCGCTTTTCTATTGGCCTGCCCTCTGTATCTGTGTGATATATTCTGTGTCCTGTGAGTAAAGGGTTGTCAGACTGGAAATACGTGGAGAAGCAGTGATCTTTTATATGCGCCCATGTAACCAAGGAATTCCAGCCAGCGTCATTCATTCAGACTCCAGCCAACGCAGAGTGGACCTCCGAAAACACGGGGTGGTACTGAAAGAGGTACCCCAGCTTGGGTAGACCCCAATACAAGCAGGATGCAGCAGGCCTCCACTATTAAAGGCAAGGGGCACCTGCGATGTGTGCCAGCGAATGCAGCATCCAGGAGCTCGATCCCTGCCCATAATTGAAGAACCATAGCTGTCAACATCATAGGTCCTCTGGCCCACCCCAGCCGGTCGGGGAAAAAATATATCCTGACCGTGGTGGACTATGCCACTAGGTATTCTGAAGCTTTGGCCCTGTCCAGTATTACAGCAGTAAAGGTAGCCGAGGCCCTTGTTACCATCTTTACCCAGGTAGGGTTTCCTAGTGAAATATTGTTGGATCAAGGCACTCAGGTCATGTCAGATCTGGTCCAGTCCCTATGGCATACCTGTGGTGTTCGAGCCATTCGCACCACCCCATATCACCCGCAGACCAAAGGACTATGTGAACGCTTTAATGGAACCCTAAAAAATGTGCTGAGAGCTTTTGCTGACGTTGAAAAAGACTGGGAAAAGTACCTGCCACATCTCCTTTTCGCCTATCGGGAGGTTCCCTTCGAACTACTGTTTAGCCGGAAGGTCTGTGGGCATCTCACTCTTCTGAAAGAACATATGGAGGGAGATATCTCAGACACCGCAATGCCCATCATTCCCTATGTTCTAGAGTTCAGAGACCGTCTCGCCCAGCTAGCTACCTTGGCTAAAGAACATCAGCGAATGGCCCAGTCCAGACAAAAACCTGGTATGACCGTAATGCCAGGAACCGGGAATTTATGGAAGGACAACAAGTGCTCGTGATTACTGCTTCCCCTGCCAACAAGCTTCAAGCAGTGTGGGAAGGCCCTTATCAGGTTGTCAAGAAAATTAATGACACTAACTACTTTATTGCCCTGGACTCTAGTGGTCGACGACATAAAACCGTCCACATTAACATGCTGAAAGACTACCACGACCGATCTCTGCCTGTTCTAGCCGTCTGCCACCCCCCTAGTGATACCGCCGCCGACGAGTATCTCCCAGATCTCCTCCAGGTTGTCCAAGCGGGAGGATCACTGGAACAAGTGCCCCTGGGCTCCCATTTATCGGATATACAAAAGGACAATATTTTCGCTGTACTAAGGCCGAGGGCTGATGCTTTCTCCTCAAAGCCGGGGAAGACTACTCTCACCAGCCACCATGTGGAAACCCCCGGACAATGACCCATCCAGCAGGCTGCCTACCGGGTTCCAGAGGCTGTTAAAGGACGAACTGGAGGAGATGAAATGACTGGGAGTTGTTCAGCCATCTCACAGTTCTTGGGCCTCTCCTGTTGTCCTGGTCACCAAGAAGGATGGTACAACACGATTCTGCGTTGATTACAGATGATTAAATGATGCCACCAAGAGTGATGCTTACCCCATGCCCAGGATTGATGATCTATTGGATCGTCTGGCCAGTGCCCAATTTGTGACCACATTAGACTTGAGCAAGCGGTACTGGCAAATACCCCTAACGGAGGACGCTCAGGAGCGCTCAGCCTTCATTACTCCATTTGGGCTTTATGAGTTCCTGGGAATGCCCTTTGGGATGACAACTGCCCCCGCTACTTTCCAGAGACTGGTAGATCGACTGTTACAATAATGTCAGAACTTTGCCTGTGCTTACTTGGATGACTGCCATTTTTAGCACAACTTTGGAGGAACATCTTAAACACTTGGGCATAATTCTAGACTGTATCCTTTCTGCAGAACTGACCATTCACCCTGATAAGTGCCAAATAGGGATGGCTGAGGTGCAGTACCTGGGGCATAGAGTAGGGGGTGGGACCCTAAGGCCTGAGCCTGCCAAGGTGGAAGACATTAGCAACTGGTGTAGACCCCAGACTAAAAAGCAGGTACTTGCATTTTTAGGAACTGCTGGTTACTATCGCAAATTTGTTGCTAACTTCAGCACCTTGGCCAAACCCCTAACCGACCTGACCCGCAAGAACATGCCTAGGAATGTGACGTGGACGCCTGCATGCGAGGATGCCTTTTCAGCGCTAAAGACCACCCTCGTCACTGCTCCAGTCTTGGCTGCCCCTGATTATAAGCGCAGGTTCCTCGTGCAGACAGATGCATCCACCTTTGGGATTGGGGCAGTACTTAGCCAAGTGAACGCCGCCAGAGAAGAACATCCTGTTGCTTTTGCCAGTCGGAAACTACTGGATCGGGAAGTTGCCTATGCCACTATTGAAAAGGAGTGCCTTGCCATCGTATAGGCGCTAAAAAAATTGCAGCCATACTTGTATGGCAGAGACTTTACAACTGTTACAGACCACAACCCCCTCACATGGCTGAACCGCGTATCAGGGGACAATGGAAGATTGCTGCGGTGGAGCTTGTCCTTACAACCCTACAGCTTCTCCATCCAATACAAGCGGGGAAGACAACACCAGAACGCCGATGGACTGTCTCGACAAGAAGATCCATAGGCTCCCCAGGCCGACCTACCCCTGTCACTGTACAAGGAACTATAAACGATTGAGCAATGTGGACTAAAGTGAGCAGGCCAGAGTTCTGTGTAGACCTCATGGCGTACTCCCTTATTATGAGGGGGGAGAGGTTGTGATGGTGTGATAGGCTATGTGGATATCATTTTGTGTATATTTCTATTTCACTGATTTTCATAGTGTTTTTCTTGTTGCCTTGTATGTCTGCAGCCTGACTGTATCTATGACTCTAGATGACCCCCTATAGTGTCTTAATCCCCCAGGCACCTTTGTTTCAGGTCTGGGAGGCCTGAAAACCACCCCAACCCATCTGACTACTCCTGGACATAGGGAGGGGGCTGGAAAGGACAGTAGGGGGAAGTCAGTTCCTGTGTGGAGAGCATCGTGTGAACACAGCACATCAGAGAGAAAGGGAAGCGTATGGACTTTTATCCTCTGGCTGCTGGATTTTTGGACTCTCATCTCTCTGGACATTTTATCCTGTTACTGAACTGCATTCGTGTTCTGGACTATTGTATCCTCAGTGTGGTGGATTGTTTTTGGACCTTCTAGTTTTGCCTATAATAAAGGTCTTGGGATTGCTCACATTTCCCTCGCTCTGTTGATTGTGTGATACCGGAGAAGGACCCCATGACAGGTCAGGACTATTGGGGGCAGGGAGGTTCTTTATGCTGGGTCTCAGATGGGATCATTGCACCCCCATTTTCTTCGTCTTCCTGTGTGATGCCTACACTCACCTGAGGTAGGTGGATGCCATCAAATGAAATGCAATGTTCCTCCGAGCTGGTGGTCTCCGCAAAGAGCTGCAGCAGTGTGAAGCGAGACTCGAAATCCATGTGTTGCTCGATGCCGTCCTGCTGACTGAGAGACAACAAGACGTGGGCACGACTCCCTGCAAGACACACAGAAGCAGCCGTCATGGCGGGCGCCGCCTGGACCACAGGGCACAGTGCCGGGGCAATGCCCAGAGTCGCCAGACCTGTCTACGTGGCTCTATGGCTGCACGATGGCTCCCACAGTGGTGGTGGCCCGGCTCAGACCATCTACCCATTGTGCACCCATGGCGATACTCCGGCCTCACCTGCATCGTGTGACGCCAGCGCACGCAGCATCTTGCCAGCATTCTTGCGGATCTGCTTCTCCGGGTTGCACAGCATCTTCATCAGCAGGTCCAGCGCTCCCGTCTCCTTGAAGACCCCGGTCAGCGAGCCGATGCTGGCGTAAGCGCTCAGCACGTGGATGGTGTTGAGGATGGAGGAGTCGGGACCACCGCTGTGCGACATCTGACGGGCGGCTCTCTGTACCAGCATCCGGACATCTTCTGACATTTCCTGGAGGGCACCCTCGTCTGGTGCCCCGGGGCTCTTCTCCTCTGGTACACCGGGCCCCTCCGGCTTCCGTTTCCCCAGCAGGGTGGGGCAGTTGCTGTACACTTCCTCGGCTGACATCCACATGAGGATGTTTGAGGACTTGTTCTCCGCTTGTGAGGTGGCTCCTCTGATGCCGGATCCCGATTCCTCCGTGCTGTGCACCGCCCATCGGATCAGATATTCCACATGACCGTCCACGCTCCAGCGCTGCCGCAACAGCTCCTTGGGCTGCGCCTGAAGCTTCGGGGCCAGCTGAACCAGGAGATTGCCGTTCCTCCGCTCCCCCACCAACATGGCCGACACTAGACACAGCGGAAAGGAGCAAGATCAAACTTAGGCAATGTCCCATCACTCATCCTTCCACCTGCCCTTCATTACCCAGAGCCCTGACAAGTGGTGTCTCCTGCGACTTCCTCCCTCACATAAACTGCCCCATGCCTCCTGTCTTGACACACGGCCTCCCTCTCGCCTCCCGCCCTGACAGGTGGCCTCCCTCCCGCCTCCCGCCCTGACAGGTGGCCTGCCCCGCGCCTCCCTCCCTCACATAACCTACTTCGCACATCCTGCCCTGACAAGCGGTCTCCCTCCCGACATCTGTCCTGACACACGGCCACCATCATGCCTCTTGCCCCAATACGCAGCCTCCTTTGCACCTCCTGCCCTAATACACAGCCTCTCTTGAGCCTCCTGCCCTGATACGTGGCCTCCCTCTCGCCTCCTGCACACACAGGAGGCACTGGTTATATTACTGCAGTTATTACATTCAGGGCATATGTCAGGACTCTGGATCCCCTGTTTGATCTGTGGTACTTTTTGCCCTTTTCCAAGATGGCATCTGCGGCCTCGCTTCTGCTCATGTGATCCGCCTTCCCTGTATTTAGCACCCCGGTTCCCCTCCTTGCTTGTGTATTCTGACTGAATTCCTGGCATGGTCTGCTGGAGACTTTTTCCTCTCCAGATTCTCCGGCTCTGCCTCTCAGCACACCTCCCCAGCTCGCAGTGGTGCCCGTGCTACAAGCTGTCTTCTTCTCCTGCCTGCTAGGACACGTAAGCTCGGCCTGCTGCAGCTCATCCTGCTTAGTGTCCGGGCACCGGTTTATTTGCCTGGTTCTGGACTCGTAGCTCTGCACGGCTCCCGGGCTCTTTTCTAGTTACTGCCACCTCTGGTATGAACTGTCTCTCCCCATCTGCCTTTCCCCAGTGAGTGCGACGCCCGCAGCAGAGCTGCAAATGAACTTCTCCTAGAGCAGCCTTTTTGCCGTTCACTTGGACTGTTGTGCACGTGCTGCCCCCCACGTTTATGTATTAGATACTGACTCTGCCATATTTGTCACAAGCACAATGAAAGAAAAAAGGATGGCACTCACCGTCAACACTCACCGTCACCGGGGTCACTCACCGTCACCGGGGGCACTCACCGTCACCACTCACCGTTACTGTCACCACTCACCGTCAGCGGGGGCACTCACCGTCACCGGGGGCACTCACCGTCACCACTCACCGTCACCGGGGGCACTCACCGTCACCGGGGGCACTCACCGTCACCGGGGGGCACTCACCGTCACCACTCACTGTTACCGTCACCACTCACCGTCAGCGGGGGCACTCACCGTCATCGGGGGGCACTCACCGTCATCGGGGGGCACTCACCGTCACCACTCACCGTTACCGGGGGCACTCACCGTCACCGGGGGCACTCACCGTCACCGGGGGGGGCACTCACCGTCACCACTCACTGTCACCGTGGGCACACACCGTCACCGGGGGGAACTCACCGTCACAGGGGGCACTCACCGTCACAGGGGGCACTCACCGTCACCGGGGGGCACTCACCGTCACCACTCACCGTTACCGTCACCACTCACCGTCAGCGGGGGCACTCACCGTCACCACTCACCGTTACCGGGGGCACTCACCATCACCGGGGGCACTCACCGTCACCACTCACCGTCAGCGGGGGCACTTGTCCGCACTCTTTGCATTGCTCCCGAGCCCATGCATTTTTATCCATGAAATAAAGACTTCTACTTTTGGGAACGGTGAGTGCCATCCTTTTTTCTTTCATTGTGTTATTGGATTTTGTTATATTTCCTCAGGATTGAGCACCCGTTCCTTGGGGTATGTGGCGTTCATATAGTGTGTTAAGGGTCTCTTTAGATTTGTTTAAGAGACCACGGTGGTGCAGCGGTGCCGAATCTGATTCTCTTTTTTGGACCTTATTTGTCACAAGCCAAAAGATTCCTGAGTGTACCACTATAATTGTTACAGTATATTATGTATATACAGGGGGCACTGGTTATAATACTGCAGTTATTACATACAGGGTATATTATATACAGGGGGCACTGGTTATAATACTGCAGTTATTACATACACGGTATATTATATACACAGGGGGCACTGGTTATAATACTGCACTTATCACATACAGGGTATATTATATACACAGGGGGCACTGGTTATAATACTGCAGTTATTACATACACGGTATATTATATACACAGGGGGCACTGGTTATAATACTGCAGTTATTACATACAGGGTATATTATATACATGTATATACAGGGGGCACTGGGGATAATACTGCAGTTATTACATACAGGGAATATTATATACAGGGGGCACTGGTTATAATACTGCAGTTATTACATACAGGGTATATTATATACAGGGGGCACTGGGGATAATACTGCAGTTATTACATACAGGGTATATTATATACAGGGGGCACTGGGGATAATACTGCAGTTATTACATACAGGGTATATTATATATATACAGGGGGCACTGGTTATAATACTGCAGTTATTACATACAGGGTATATTATATACAGGGGGCACTGGGGATAATACTGCAGTTATTACATACACGGTATAATATATACACAGGGGGCACTGGGGATAATACTGCAGTTATTACATACAGGGTATATTATATATATACAGGGGGCACTGGTTATAATACTGCAGTTATTACATACAGGGTATATTATATACACAGGGGGCACTGGGGATAATACTGCAGTTATTACATACACGGTATATTATATACACAGGGGGCACTGGTTATAATACTGCAGTTATTACATACAGGGTATATTATATACAGGGGGCACTGGGGATAATACTGCAGTTATTACATACACGGTATATTATATATACAGGGGGCACTGGGGATAATACTGCAGTTATTACATACAGGGTATATTATATACAGGGGCACTGGGGATAATACTGCAGTTATTACATACAGGGTATATTATATACAGGGGGCACTGGGGATAATACTGCAATTATTACATACAGGGTATATTATATACAGGGGGCACTGGGGATAATACTGCAGTTATTACATACAGGGTATATTATATATATACAGGGGGCACTGGGGTTAATACTGCAGTTATTACATACAGGGTATATTATATACAGGGGGCACTGGGGATAATACTGCAGTTATTACATACAGGGTATATTATATACAGGGGGCACTGGTTATAATACTGCAGTTATTACATACAGGGTATATTATATACAGGGGGCACTGGTTATAATACTGCAGTTATCACATACAGGGTATATTATATACAGGGGGCACTGGGGATAATACTGCAGTTATTACATACAGGGTATATTATATATACAGGGGGCACTGGTTATAATACTGCAGTTATTACATACAGGGTATATTATATATACAGGGGGCACTGGTTATAATACTGCAGTTATTACATACAGGGTATATTATATACAGGGGGCACTGGGGATAATACTGCAGTTATTACATACAGGGTATATTATATACAGGGGGCACTGGTTATAATACTGCAGTTATTACATACAGGGTATATTATATACAGGGGGCACTGGTTATAATACTGCAGTTATTACATACAGGGTATATTATATACAGGGGGCACTGGGGATAATACTGCAGTTATTACATACAGGGTATATTATATATACAGGGGGCACTGGGGATAATACTGCAGTTATTACATACAGGGTATATTATATACAGGGGGCACTGGTTATAATACTGCAGTTATTACATACAGGGTATATTATATACAGGGGGCACTGGGGATAATACTGCAGTTATTACATACAGGGTATATTATATACAGGGGGCACTGGGGATAATACTGCAGTAATTACATACAGGGTATATTATATACAGGGGGCACTGGTTATAATACTGCAGTTATTACATACAGGGTATATTATATACAGGGGGCACTGGTTATAATACTGCAGTTATTACATACAGGGTATATTATATACAGGGGGCACTGGGGATAATACTGCAGTTATTACATACAGGGTATATTATATATACAGGGGGCACTGGGGATAATACTGCAGTTATTACATACAGGGTATATTATATACAGGGGGCACTGGTTATAATACTGCAGTTATTACATACAGGGTATATTATATACAGGGGGCACTGGGGATAATACTGCAGTTATTACATACAGGGTATATTATATATACAGGGGGCACTGGGGATAATACTGCAGTTATTACATACAGGGTATATTATATACAGGGGGCACTGGGGATAATACTGCAGTTATTACATACAGGGTATATTATATATACAGGGGGCACTGGGGATAATACTGCAGTTATTACATACAGGGTATATTATATATACAGGGGGCACTGGTTATAATACTGCAGTTATTACATACAGGGTATATTATATATACAGGGGGCACTGGGGATAATACTGCAGTTATTACATACAGGGTATATTATATATACAGGGGGCACTGGGGATAATACTGCAGTTATTACATACAGGGTATATTATATACAGGGGGCACTGGGGATAATACTGCAGTTATTACATACAGGGTATATTATATACAGGGGGCACTGGGGATAATACTGCAGTTATTACATACAGGGAATATTATATACAGGGGGCACTGGGGATAATACTGCAGTTATTACATACAGGGTATATTATATACAGGGGGCACTGGGGATAATACTGCAGTTATTACATACAGGGTATATTATATACAGGGGGCACTGGGGATAATACTGCAGTTATTACATACAGGGTATATTATATACAGGGGGCACTGGTTATAATACTGCAGTTATTACATACAGGGTATATTATATACAGGGGGCACTGAGGATAATACTGCAGTTATTACATACAGGGTATATTATATATATACAGGGGGCACTGGGGATAATACTGCAGTTATTACATACAGGGTATATTATATATACAGGGGGCACTGGGGATAATACTGCAGTTATTACATACAGGGTATATTATATACAGGGGGCACTGGCGATAAAACTGCAGTTATTACATACAGGGTATATTATATATACAGGGGTCACTGGGGATAATACTGCAGTTATTACATACAGGGTATATTATATATACAGGGGGCACTGGGGATAATACTGCAGTTATTACATACAGGGTATATTATATACAGGGGGCACTGGGGATAATACTGCAGTTATTACATACAGGGTATATTATATATACAGGGGGCACTGGGGATAATACTGCAGTTATTACATACAGGGTATATTATATATACAGGGGGCACTGGTTATAATACTGCAGTTATTACATACAGGGTATATTATATACAGGGGGCACTGGGGATAATACTGCAGTTATTACATACAGGGTATATTATATACAGGGGGCACTGGGGATAATACTGCAGTTATTACATACAGGGTATATTATATACAGGGGGCACTGGGGATAATACTGCAGTTATTACATACAGGGTATATTATATACAGGGGGCACTGGGGATAATACTGCAGTTATTACATACAGGGTATATTATATACAGGGGGCACTGGTTATAATACTGCAGTTATTACATACAGGGTATATTATATACAGGGGGCACTGGGGATAATACTGCAGTTATTACATACAGGGTATATTATATATATACAGGGGGCACTGGGGATAATACTGCAGTTATTACATACAGGGTATATTATATATACAGGGGGCACTGGGGATAATACTGCAGTTATTACATACAGGGTATATTATATACAGGGGGCACTGGTTATAATACTGCAGTTATTACATACAGGGTATATTATATATACAGGGGGCACTGAGGATAATACTGCAGTTATTACATACAGGGTATATTATATATACAGGGGGCACTGGGGATAATACTGCAGTTATTACATACAGGGTATATTATATACAGGGGGCACTGGGGATAATACTGCAGTTATTACATACAGGGTATATTATATACAGGGGGCACTGGGGATAATACTGCAGTTATTACATACAGGGAATATTATATACAGGGGGCACTGGGGATAATACTGCAGTTATTACATACAGGGTATATTATATACAGGGGGCACTGGGGATAATACTGCAGTTATTACATACAGGGTATATTATATACAGGGGGCACTGGGGATAATACTGCAGTTATTACATACAGGGTATATTATATACAGGGGGCACTGGTTATAATACTGCAGTTATTACATACAGGGTATATTATATACAGGGGGCACTGGGGATAATACTGCAGTTATTACATACAGGGTATATTATATATATACAGGGGGCACTGGGGATAATACTGCAGTTATTACATACAGGGTATATTATATATACAGGGGGCACTGGGGATAATACTGCAGTTATTACATACAGGGTATATTATATACAGGGGGCACTGGGGATAATACTGCAGTTATTACATACAGGGTATATTATATATACAGGGGGCACTGGGGATAATACTGCAGTTATTACATACAGGGTATATTATATATACAGGGGGCACTGGGGATAATACTGCAGTTATTACATACAGGGTATATTATATACAGGGGGCACTGGGGATAATACTGCAGTTATTACATACAGGGTATATTATATATACAGGGGGCACTGGGGATAATACTGCAGTTATTACATACAGGGTATATTATATATACAGGGGGCACTGGTTATAATACTGCAGTTATTACATACAGGGTATATTATATACAGGGGGCACTGGGGATAATACTGCAGTTATTACATACAGGGTATATTATATACAGGGGGCACTGGGGATAATACTGCAGTTATTACATACAGGGTATATTATATACAGGGGGCACTGGGGATAATACTGCAGTTATTACATACAGGGTATATTATATATATACAGGGGGCACTGGGGATAATACTGCAGTTATTACATACAGGGTATATTATATACAGGGGGCACTGGGGATAATACTGCAGTTATTACATACAGGGTATATTATATATACAGGGGGCACTGGGGATAATACTGCAGTTATTACATACAGGGTATATTATATACAGGGGGCACTGGGGATAATACTGCAGTTATTACATACAGGGTATATTATATATACAGGGGGCACTGGGGATAATACTGCAGTTATTACATACAGGGTATATTATATATACAGGGGGCACTGGGGATAATACTGCAGTTATTACATACAGGGTATATTATATACAGGGGGCACTGGGGATAATACTGCAGTTATTACATACAGGGTATATTATATATACAGGGGGCACTGGGGATAATACTGCAGTTATTACATACAGGGTATATTATATATACAGGGGGCACTGGTTATAATACTGCAGTTATTACATACAGGGTATATTATATACAGGGGGCACTGGTTATAATACTGCAGTTATTACATACACGGTATATTATATACAGGGGGCACTGGGGATAATACTGCAGTTATTACATACAGGGTATATTATATACAGGGGGCACTGGGGATAATACTGCAGTTATTACATACAGGGTATATTATATGTGCAGGGGGCACTGGGGATAATACTGCAGTTATTACATACAGGGTATATTATATATACAGGGGGCACTGGTTATAATACTGCAGTTATTACATACAGGGTATATTATATATATACAGGGGGCACTGGTTATAATACTGCAGTTATTACATACAGGGTATATTATATATACAGGGGGCACTGGGGATAATACTGCAGTTATTACATACAGGGTATATTATATACAGGGGGCACTGGGGATAATACTGCAGTTATTACATACAGGGTATATTATATACAGGGGGCACTGGGGATAATACTGCAGTTATTACATACAGGGTATATTATATACAGGGGGCACTGGGGATAATACTGCAGTTATCACATACAGGGTATATTATATACAGGGGGCACTGGGGATAATACTGCAGTTATTACATACAGGGTATATTATATACAGGGGGCACTGGGGATAATACTGCAGTTATTACATACAGGGTATATTATATACAGGGGGCACTGGGGATAATACTGCAGTTATTACATACAGGGTATATTATATATACAGGGGGCACTGGGGATAATACTGCAGTTATTACATACAGGGTATATTATATACAGGGGGCACTGGGGATAATACTGCAGTTATTACATACAGGGTATATTATATATACAGGGGGCACTGGGGATAATACTGCAGTTATTACATACAGGGTATATTATATATACAGGGGGCACTGGTTATAATACTGCAGTTATTACATACAGGGTATATTATATACAGGGGGCACTGGTTATAATACTGCAGTTATTACATACACGGTATATTATATACAGGGGGCACTGGGGATAATACTGCAGTTATTACATACAGGGTATATTATATACAGGGGGCACTGGGGATAATACTGCAGTTATTACATACAGGGTATATTATATATACAGGGGGCACTGGGGATAATACTGCAGTTATTACATACAGGGTATATTATATATACAGGGGGCACTGGTTATAATACTGCAGTTATTACATACAGGGTATATTATATATATACAGGGGGCACTGGTTATAATACTGCAGTTATTACATACAGGGTATATTATATATACAGGGGGCACTGGGGATAATACTGCAGTTATTACATACAGGGTATATTATATACAGGGGGCACTGGGGATAATACTGCAGTTATTACATACAGGGTATATTATATACAGGGGGCACTGGGGATAATACTGCAGTTATTACATACAGGGTATATTATATACAGGGGGCACTGGGGATAATACTGCAGTTATCACATACAGGGTATATTATATACAGGGGGCACTGGGGATAATACTGCAGTTATTACATACAGGGTATATTATATACAGGGGGCACTGGGGATAATACTGCAGTTATTACATACAGGGTATATTATATACAGGGGGCACTGGTTATAATACTGCAGTTATTACATACAGGGTATATTATATATACAGGGGGCACTGGGGATAATACTGCAGTTATTACATACAGGGTATATTATATACGGGGGCACTGGGGATAATACTGCAGTTATTACATACAGGGTATATTATATACAGGGGGCACTGGGGATAATACTGCAGTTATTACATACAGGGTATATTATATACAGGGGGCACTGGGGATAATACTGCAGTTATCACATACAGGGTATATTATATACAGGGGGCACTGGGGATAATACTGCAGTTATTACATACAGGGTATATTATATACAGGGGGCACTGGGGATAATACTGCAGTTATTACATACAGGGTATATTATATACAGGGGGCACTGGTTATAATACTGCAGTTATTACATACAGGGTATATTATATATACAGGGGGCACTGGGGATAATACTGCAGTTATTACATACAGGGTATATTATATACAGGGGGCACTGGGGATAATACTGCAGTTATTACATACAGGGTATATTATATACAGGGGGCACTGGGGATAATACTGCAGTTATCACATACAGGGTATATTATATACAGGGGGCACTGGGGATAATACTGCAGTTATTACATACAGGGTATATTATATACAGGGGGCACTGGGGATAATACTGCAGTTATCACATACAGGGTATATTATATATACAGGGGGCACTGGGGATAATACTGCAGTTATTACATACAGGGTATATTATATACAGGGGGCACTGGGGATAATACTGCAGTTATTACATACAGGGTATATTATATACAGGGGGCACTGGGGATAATACTGCAGTTATTACATACAGGGTATATTATATATACAGGGGGCACTGGGGATAATACTGCAGTTATTACATACAGGGTATATTATATACAGGGGGCACTGGGGATAATACTGCAGTTATTACATACAGGGTATATTATATACAGGGGGCACTGGGGATAATACTGCAGTTATTACATACAGGGTATATTATATACAGGGGGCACTGGGGATAATACTGCAGTTATTACATACAGGGTATATTATATACAGGGGGCACTGGGGATAATACTGCAGTTATTACATACAGGGTATATTATATACAGGGGGCACTGGGGATAATACTGCAGTTATTACATACAGGGTATATTATATGTGCAGGGGGCACTGGGGATAATACTGCAGTTATTACATACAGGGTATATTATATATACAGGGGGCACTGGGGATAATACTGCAGTTATTACATACAGGGTATATTATATACAGGGGGCACTGGGGATAATACTGAAGTTATTACATACAGGGTATATTATATATACAGGGGGCACTGGGGATAATACTGCAGTTATTACATACAGGGTATATTATATATACAGGGGGCACTGGTTATAATACTGCAGTTATTACATACAGGGTATATTATATACAGGGGGCACTGGTTATAATACTGCAGTTATTACATACACGGTATATTATATACAGGGGGCACTGGGGATAATACTGCAGTTATTACATACAGGGTATATTATATACAGGGGGCACTGGGGATAATACTGCAGTTATTACATACAGGGTATATTATATGTGCAGGGGGCACTGGGGATAATACTGCAGTTATTACATACAGGGTATATTATATATACAGGGGGCACTGGTTATAATACTGCAGTTATTACATACAGGGTATATTATATATATACAGGGGGCACTGGTTATAATACTGCAGTTATTACATACAGGGTATATTATATATACAGGGGGCACTGGGGATAATACTGCAGTTATTACATACAGGGTATATTATATACAGGGGGCACTGGTGATAATACTGCAGTTATTACATACAGGGTATATTATATACAGGGGGCACTGGGGATAATACTGCAGTTATTACATACAGGGTATATTATATACAGGGGGCACTGGGGATAATACTGCAGTTATCACATACAGGGTATATTATATACAGGGGGCACTGGGGATAATACTGCAGTTATTACATACAGGGTATATTATATACAGGGGGCACTGGGGATAATACTGCAGTTATTACATACAGGGTATATTATATACAGGGGGCACTGGTTATAATACTGCAGTTATTACATACAGGGTATATTATATATACAGGGGGCACTGGGGATAATACTGCAGTTATTACATACAGGGTATATTATATACAGGGGGCACTGGGGATAATACTGCAGTTATTACATACAGGGTATATTATATACAGGGGGCACTGGGGATAATACTGCAGTTATTACATACAGGGTATATTATATACAGGGGGCACTGGGGATAATACTGCAGTTATCACATACAGGGTATATTATATACAGGGGGCACTGGGGATAATACTGCAGTTATTACATACAGGGTATATTATATACAGGGGCACTGGGGATAATACTGCAGTTATTACATACAGGGTATATTATATACAGGGGGCACTGGTTATAATACTGCAGTTATTACATACAGGGTATATTATATATACAGGGGGCACTGGGGATAATACTGCAGTTATTACATACAGGGTATATTATATACAGGGGGCACTGGGGATAATACTGCAGTTATTACATACAGGGTATATTATATACAGGGGGCACTGGGGATAATACTGCAGTTATCACATACAGGGTATATTATATACAGGGGGCACTGGGGATAATACTGCAGTTATTACATACAGGGTATATTATATACAGGGGGCACTGGGGATAATACTGCAGTTATTACATACAGGGTATATTATATATACAGGGGGCACTGGGGATAATACTGCAGTTATTACATACAGGGTATATTATATACAGGGGGCACTGGGGATAATACTGCAGTTATTACATACAGGGTATATTATATACAGGGGGCACTGGGGATAATACTGCAGTTATTACATACAGGGTATATTATATACAGGGGGCACTGGGGATAATACTGCAGTTATTACATACAGGGTATATTATATACAGGGGGCACTGGGGATAATACTGCAGTTATTACATACAGGGTATATTATATACAGGGGGCACTGGGGATAATACTGCAGTTATTACATACAGGGTATATTATATACAGGGGGCACTGGGGATAATACTGCAGTTATTACATACAGGGTATATTATATACAGGGGGCACTGGGGATAATACTGCAGTTATTACATACAGGGAATATTATATACAGGGGGCACTGGGGATAATACTGCAGTTATTACATACAGGGTATATTATATACAGGGGGCACTGGTTATAATACTGCAGTTATTACATACAGGGTATATTATATATACAGGGGGCACTGGGGATAATACTGCAGTTATTACATACAGGGTATATTATATATAGGGGGCACTGGGGATAATACTGCAGTTATTACATACAGGGTATATTATATACAGGGGGCACTGGGGATAATACTGCAGTTATTACATACAGGGTATATTATATACAGGGGGCACTGGGGATAATACTGCAGTTATCACATACAGGGTATATTATATACAGGGGGCACTGGGGATAATACTGCAGTTATTACATACAGGGTATATTATATACAGGGGGCACTGGGGATAATACTGCAGTTATTACATACAGGGTATATTATATACAGGGGGCACTGGTTATAATACTGCAGTTATTACATACAGGGTATATTATATATACAGGGGGCACTGGGGATAATACTGCAGTTATTACATACAGGGTATATTATATACAGGGGGCACTGGGGATAATACTGCAGTTATTACATACAGGGTATATTATATACAGGGGGCACTGGGGATAATACTGCAGTTATCACATACAGGGTATATTATATACAGGGGGCACTGGGGATAATACTGCAGTTATTACATACAGGGTATATTATATACAGGGGGCACTGGGGATAATACTGCAGTTATTACATACAGGGTATATTATATATACAGGGGGCACTGGGGATAATACTGCAGTTATTACATACAGGGTATATTATATACAGGGGGCACTGGGGATAATACTGCAGTTATTACATACAGGGTATATTATATACAGGGGGCACTGGGGATAATACTGCAGTTATTACATACAGGGTATATTATATACAGGGGGCACTGGGGATAATACTGCAGTTATTACATACAGGGTATATTATATACAGGGGGCACTGGGGATAATACTGCAGTTATTACATACAGGGTATATTATATATACAGGGGGCACTGGGGATAATACTGCAGTTATCACATACAGGGTATATTATATACAGGGGGCACTGGGGATAATACTGCAGTTATTACATACAGGGTATATTATATACAGGGGGCACTGGGGATAATACTGCAGTTATTACATACAGGGTATATTATATACAGGGGGCACTGGGGATAATACTGCAGTTATTACATACAGGGAATATTATATACAGGGGGCACTGGGGATAACACTGCAGTTATTACATACAGGGTATATTATATACAGGGGGCACTGGGGATAATACTGCAGTTATTACATACAGGGTATATTATATACAGGGGGCACTGGGGATAATACTGCAGTTATTACATACAGGGTATATTATATACAGGGGGCACTGGGGATAATACTGCAGTTATCACATACAGGGTATATTATATACAGGGGGCACTGGGGATAATACTGCAGTTATTACATACAGGGTATATTATATACAGGGGGCACTGGGGATAATACTGCAGTTATTACATACAGGGTATATTATATACAGGGGGCACTGGGGATAATACTGCAGTTATTACATACAGGGTATATTATATACAGGGGGCACTGGGGATAATACTGCAGTTATTACATACAGGGTATATTATATACAGGGGGCACTGGGGATAATACTGCAGTTATTACATACAGGGTATATTATATACAGGGGGCACTGGGGATAATACTGCAGTTATTACATACAGGGTATATTATATACAGGGGGCACTGGGGATAATACTGCAGTTATTACATACAGGGTATATTATATACAGGGGGCACTGGGGATAATACTGCAGTTATTACATACAGGGTATATTATATATACAGGGGGCACTGGGGATAATACTGCAGTTATCACATACAGGGTATATTATATACAGGGGGCACTGGGGATAATACTGCAGTTATTACATACAGGGTATATTATATACAGGGGGCACTGGGGATAATACTGCAGTTATTACATACAGGGTATATTATATACAGGGGGCACTGGGGATAATACTGCAGTTATTACATACAGGGAATATTATATACAGGGGGCACTGGGGATAACACTGCAGTTATTACATACAGGGTATATTATATACAGGGGGCACTGGGGATAATACTGCAGTTATTACATACAGGGTATATTATATACAGGGGGCACTGGGGATAATACTGCAGTTATCACATACAGGGTATATTATATACAGGGGGCACTGGGGATAATACTGCAGTTATTACATACAGGGTATATTATATACAGGGGGCACTGGGGATAATACTGCAGTTATTACATACAGGGTATATTATATATATACAGGGGGCACTGGGGATAATACTGCAGTTATTACATACAGGGTATATTATATACAGGGGGCACTGGGGATAATACTGCAGTTATTACATACAGGGAATATTATATACAGGGGGCACTGGGGATAACACTGCAGTTATTACATACAGGGTATATTATATACAGGGGGCACTGGGGATAATACTGCAGTTATTACATACAGGGTATATTATATACAGGGGGCACTGGGGATAATACTGCAGTTATCACATACAGGGTATATTATATACAGGGGGCACTGGGGATAACACTGCAGTTATTACATACAGGGTATATTATATACAGGGGGCACTGGGGATAATACTGCAGTTATTACATACAGGGTATATTATATATACAGGGGGCACTGGTTATAATACTGCAGTTATTACATACAGGGTATATTATATACAGGGGGCACTGGGGATAATACTGCAGTTATTACATACAGGGTATATTATATACAGGGGGCACTGGGGATAACACTGCAGTTATTACATACAGGGTATATTATATACAGGGGGCACTGGGGATAACACTGCAGTTATTACATACAGGGTATATTATATATACAGGGGGCACTGGGGATAACACTGCAGTTATTACATACAGGGTATATTATATATACAGGGGGCACTGGTTATAATACTGCAGTAATTACATACAGGGTATATTATATACAGGGGGCACTGGGGATAATACTGCAGTTATTACATACAGGGTATATTATATACAGGGGGCACTGGGGATAATACTGCAGTTATTACATACAGGGTATATTATATACAGGGGGCACTGGGGATAATACTGCAGTTATTACATACAGGGTATATTATATACAGGGGGCACTGGGGATAATACTGCAGTTATTACATACAGGGTATATTATATACAGGGGGCACTGGGGATAATACTGCAGTTATTACATACAGGGTATATTATATACAGGGGGCACTGGGGATAATACTGCAGTTATTACATACAGGGTATATTATATACAGGGGGCACTGGGGATAATACTGCAGTTATTACATACAGGGTATATTATATACAGGGGGCACTGGGGATAATACTGCAGTTATTACATACAGGGTATATTATATACAGGGGGCACTGGGGATAATACTGCAGTTATTACATACAGGGGCTTTGCTGCTTGTAATATCGGATGGAGCGGTACTCTGCGCCCTCCTGTGAACATTTGCAGTAATCGCAGGCCGCACAGGTTCATGGACACTGACCTCTGGTGGTGGCGGCCGGTAATGATACGCCGCTGCTCTTCGCGGTGCACGGAATCTCCGGTGACTTGAGGTGAAATAGTGAATAAGGGACGGATGTCTGACGGTACCAGGTAATGTGACCGTGCGATGTCACGTGTCTCAGAAAGTGAGCGGCTGACCATGATCACGTGCCTGGTCTGAGGACACGACAGCCGCAAAGTAAGAGGAGAATGCGCGTGTGACAGAGGGGAGACGGGCTGTGCGGGGGGGGGTGAGGTCGGGGAGGCGGGCTGTGCGGGGGGGTGAGGTCGGGGAGGCGGGCTGTGCGGGGGGGTGAGGTCGGGGAGGTGGGCTGTGCGGGGGGGTGAGGTCGGGGAGGCGGGCTGTGCGGGGGGGTGAGGTCGGGGAGGCGGGCTGTGCGGGGGGGTGAGGTCGGGGAGGCGGGCTGTGCGGGGGGGTGAGGTCGGGGAGGCGGGCTGTGCGGGGGGGGGGTGTGCGGGGGGGGGGTGAGGTCGGGGAGGCGGGCTGTGCGGGGGGGGGGTGTGCGGGGGGGGGGGTGAGGTCGGGGAGGCGGGCTGTGCGGGGGGGTGAGGTCGGGGAGGCGGGCTGTGGGGGGGGGAGTGAGGTCGGGGAGGCGGGCTGTGCGGGGGGGGGTGAGGTCGGGGAGGCGGGCCGTGCGGGGGGGGGTGAGGTCGGGGAGGCGGGCCGTGCGGGGGGGGTGAGGTCGGGGAGGTGGGCCGTGCGGGGGGGGGTGAGGTCGGGGAGGCGGGCCGTGCGGGGGGGGTGTGAGGTCGGGGAGGCGGGCCGTGCGGGGGGGGTGTGAGGTCGGGGAGGCGGGCTGTGCGAGGGGGGGGTGAGGTCGGGGAGGCGGGCTGTGCGGGGGGGGGTGAGGTCGGGGAGGCGGGCTGTGCGGGGGGGGGTGAGGTCGGGGAGGCGGGCCGTGCGGGGGGGGGTGAGGTCGGGGAGGCGGGCCGTGCGGGGGGGGGTGAGGTCGGGGAGGCGGGCCGTGCGGGGGGGTGTGAGGTCGGGGAGGCGGGCCGTGCGAGGGGGGGGTGAGGTCGGGGAGGCGGGCCGTGGGGGGGGGTGAGGTCGGGGAGGCGGGCCGTGCGGGGGGGTGAGGTCGGGGAGGCGGGCTGTGCGAGGGGGGGGTGAGGTCGGGGAGGCGGGCTGTGCGGGGGGGTGTGAGGTCGGGGAGGCGGGCTGTGCGGGGGGTGTGAGGTCGGGGAGGCGGGCTGTGCGGGGGGGTGTGAGGTCGTTGAGGCGGGCTGTGCGGGGGGGGTGTGAGGTCGGGGAGGTGGGCTGTGCGGGGGGGGTGTGAGGTCGGGGAGGTGGGCTGTGCGGGGGGGGTGTGAGGTCGGGGAGGTGGGCTGTGCGGGGGGGTGAGGTCGGGGAGGTGGGCTGTGCGGGGGGGTGAGGTCGGGGAGGTGGGCTGTGCGGGGGGGGTGAGGTCGGGGAGGCGGGCTGTGCGGGGGGGTGGAGTGAGGTCGGGGAGGCGGGCTGTGCGGGGGGGGGGGAGTGAGGTCGGGGAGGCGGGCTGTGCCGGGGGGGAGTGAGGTCAGGGAGGCGGGCTGCGGGGGGGGAGTGAGGTCGGGGAGGCGGGCTGTGCGGGGGGGTGTGAGGTCGGGGAGGCGGGCTGTGCGGGGGGGTGAGGTCGGGGAGGCGGGCTGTGCGGGGGGAGTGAGGTCGGGGAGGCGGGCTGTGCGGGGGGGGTGAGGTCGGGGAGGCGGGCTGTGCGGGGGGGAGTGAGGTCGGGGAGGCGGGCTGTGCGTGAGGTCGGGGAGGCGGGCTGTGCGGGGGGTGAGGTCGGGGAGGCGGGCTGTGCGGGGGGGTGAGGTCGGGGAGGCGGGCTGTGCGGGGGGGTGAGGTCGGGGAGGCGGTCTGTGCGGGGGGGTGAGGTCAGGGAGGCGGTCTGTGCGGGGGGGTGAGGTCGGGGAGGCGGTCTGTGCGGGGGGGGGGTGAGGTCGGGGAGGCGGTCTGTGCGGGGGGGTGAGGTCGGGGAGGCGGGCTGTGCGGGGGGTGAGGTCGGGGAGGCGGGCTATCCGGGGGGGTGAGGTCGGGGAGACGGGCTGTGCGGGGGGGGGTGAGGTCGGGGAGGCGGGCTGTGCGGGGGGGTGAGGTCGGGGAGGCGGGCTGTGCGGGGGGGTGAGGTTGGGGAAGTGGGGGCTGGGCTGGTGGAGGCTTATTGAATAGTGATGGGCGAGCACTAAAATGCTCGGGTGCTCGTTGTTCGGGTCGAGCAGATTGGAATACTCGGGTACTCGGACAGAACAACGAGCCCAATGTAAGTCTATGGGAAAGCCGAGCATTTTTGCCGAGACTCCCCCGCCCCCCCTCCCTCCCGGAGGTCTTTCCAGGGTATGAAATCATCAGAAATGTATGGGGACATCATGGGGAAGACCCGGCATTTCTGCCTCCCAGGCCACTGCTGTGAACATCGCTGTCGGTGTTTCATGTCCTTTTTACCGATGCACCAGAAAACGTACAAAATCAAAACGGATTTTGCAGGGAATGTGTGAAGGAACATCCTTTCCAGGGTAATGACTTGTATATAAGGCAAAAGAAATAACCTCCAAAAAATGTTCCTCCCCCACTTGGGCTGTGTTCAGACGCAGCGTTTTTCCTCTTTAGCATTGCTATCAACCAATACAAAAGCATTCACTGGGAAATGTAATAGTGACCTCACCCACCCTAGCTGGCCATGTGGAGTGTGACACATCAGCAGACACATCTTGCTTCATTGCTGAAGGAGGGACTCTGAAAGTCACAGAGCCGATTTTTGCTGGCGCATCAGGCGGCATTAATCTGCAGGTCTCCAACCTGTTATAGCCTATGCAGTGAGCGGATGGACTGCCAAGAATTACGACGCACCCCAATGCCCCGTTCACGTGACGTACAGGAGGGCTTCCTGAAAAATTGTTCCCATCAGAAGAAAGTGTGTCTCCCATACAGTTTGCTTATGCATTGAATGTAAGGCCTGCCCTGCACCAAAGTGATACGCACCCCAATAAGCTTTGAAGCCACATACTGGATGGCCACATGAAACAAAAGTTCCCATTATTATTGTTTTTTTATTACCATCGATTTTGTCCATGAAGTGAATGTAAGGCCTGACCCAGATTTGCACGCACCACAATCCCCCTTGTAAGGAACGTGGAGGAGGACCGCAGACTTCTTTTTCACATTACAAAGGAGCGGTTCTCCTATACACACATTAACATAGTGTGTAAACTGTTTTTGTTAGGGGCATCATAAACACCTTGGAAAACAGTAACGTGGTTTCCTACACAGTTGGTGCTGGGAAGGTGCAGGTTCTTAGTAAAAATATGGCGGATAAATCGTTGGATGAAGTGATCATGGTGCATGGGGCATGGTGACGGCAGGAATGGGAATGTACAGGATTAATAACAGCGGTGGCTATGGGAGGTATGAGATCCAGGATCCAGCCTACAATGATTAGTCGTTTAGCCTCCACCAATGTCATGTCGGACGCTGTTCACACCACAGCGTCCGGCAGGCAGCGGTAGTTCCATCTCCGTCCACTTTAGCCTCAGTGGCGCCGGCTTGATTTTACTCAGGTTATCTGGGGTTAATCTAGCTGGAAATCAGGTGGGATGTTTGGTCACGCCCACGGTCTTTAAATAGTCGTGCTGGCCTGTGGGCGTCGCCGATTATAGCTTGTGTTTTGTGCCAAGTGGTTCCGGTCTGGAGTGGAGGTGTTGGAGAGAGAAATCCATATCTGGTGTCGTATGATCCTTGTTACCTTTTCGCCTTCCCATATTTGTGCTTTGTTTTGCCCTGTTCACATTACTGTATAGTCCTGTGTGGTTGCGGCGCGGTGTGGTTTGAGTTCTCCCTGTCTGTCATTACTGTGTGGGGTTTTGGTGGTTTGGCAACTCACTGGGTGGAGGGTTCAGCTTAGGGCTGAGCAGGAGATAAGGAGAGGCTGGGGGCTCAGGCATTTGCACCTTTAGCAAAAACCCTGGGTTGAGGGTCAGACAGGGTTTTCCCTAGTTTGAGGGACTCCGCAGGGGCCCGGGTTTTGTCAGCCTCCTTCGACCTAAGCCTCGCATAACATTATAATCGGCCTAACATTTTTCCATGGATTCCATGACTTCCATAAACCGCCAGTTGGCGGCGCTGTCCGTACAGGTCACCGAGTTGAAGGGGGCAGTTCAGCAGCAGGGCCTGGTTGTAGCTAATGTGCAGGCGGCTTCTGCAGGTGCAGGTGCAGAGCCTAAGATTCCGCTGCCTGAACGATTTTCTGGGGAACGCAGCAAATTTGTCATCTTTCGGGAGGCCTGCAAGTTATACTTCCGCATGCGCCCGGTCTCCTCAGGTAATGAGGCTCAGTGGGTGGGTCTGGTGTTATCATTGCTGAGTGGGGACCCCCAAGCATGGGCGTTTTCCTTACCAGCCGACTCTGCTACGTTTCATTCTGTCGATAATGTTTTTTCTGCACTCTGGCTCATTTATGATGATCCCGACAGATTGGCTTTAGCAGAATCTAAGATCCGCGCCCTCCGTCAGGGGGAACATATGGCGGAAGACTATTGTTCAGAATTTCGCCGTTGGGCAGTAGACACACAGTGGAACGACCCAGCGCTGCGGAGTCAGTTTATTCATGGGGTCTCAGAAAGAGTTAAACAGACCCTCCTGATGTATGAGACTCCTGCATCGTTAGAGTCTGCCATGAGTTTGGTTATTCGTATTGATCGCCGTTTGCGTCAAGGGGCGCAGGAGACGCTGCCTCTGGGGGAAAGCAGGGGTGCCAGTGTGGTTGCTGCAGGTGAGCCCACGGAACCTATGCAAATCGCTGGGGTATCACATGTGCAGCGTCGCGTCCCTGGGTTCAGGAAGCCCGGAGCATGTTTTTACTGTGGTAAAAGAGATCATTATGTAAATGCTTGTCCTGTGCTACCAAAGAAAGTCGCACCGGCGGAAAACTGGTAAGCTCAGAGGGTATGGAGGAGGCCCAACTGAGCGTATGCATATCCTCCATGATGGTATCTCAATGTATGCTCCCTGCCAGGGTTATTATTGCGGGCAGAGAGCTACCAATATCAGTGTTTGTGGATAGCGGTTCCGCCACCAATCTCATGGATGAGGAGTTTGCACGCATGGCAGGTTTCAAGATCGAAAAACTCCCTCATCCTATTCGCGTGGTTACCATTAATGCCGCTCCCCTCCCACAGGGGGAGATTACGGAGTTTGTGGCTGAGGTTAAACTCCACATTGGGGTCCTACATTCTGAGTGGGTTACTTGTAAGGTACTCAATAATCTCCCAGCACAAATAGTCCTGGGTTTCCCATGGTTGTCTAAGCACAACCCGGTGATTGACTGGAGAACCCAGGACATAGTCCAGTGGAGCAGTTTCTGCCAGGAAAATTGCTTGGCCACATGTGTGTCCGCCGTGAAGTCCAGCCTTCCGGAGGCATTGCTGGATTTTGCGGACGTATTCTCTGAGAGGGGTTGCTCAGAACTGCCTCCACATCGAGCCTATGACTGTCAAATTAGGTTAAAACCCAGGGCTAAATTGCCAAAGGCGAGGATGTTTTGTATTTCAGGTCCGGAGAGACAAGCTCTTAAGGACTACATTGCGGAGAGTTTAAGTAAAGGGCACATCCGACCTTCATCCTCACCTGTAGCAGCGGGGTTTTTCTTCATTAAGAAAAAGGATGGGGGGTTACGCCCGTGTCTGGATTTCCGGGAGTTAAACCAGATTACGGTCCATGAT
This sequence comes from Dendrobates tinctorius, assembly GCF_039654945.1. NCBI lineage: Eukaryota > Metazoa > Chordata > Amphibia > Anura > Dendrobatidae > Dendrobates > Dendrobates tinctorius. The sequence goes on along the minus strand of NW_027361931.1, from coordinate 302,768 downwards.
CCCTACCCGATGCCTCTGATCCCTGATTTGTTCAACCAGGTGGCTGGTGCGAAGTGGTTTTCCAAACTTGACCTCAGGGGGGCGTATAACCTCATAAGGGTCCGTCAGGGGGATGAGTGGAAGACGGCATTTAATACCCCTGAGGGTCATTTTGAAAGCCTAGTTATGCCATTTGGGTTGACAACCGCGCCGGCTGTGTTCCAACATTTTATTAATGATGTATTTGCTCATGTCCTGGGGAAATTTGTGATTGTGTACCTGGATGATATCCTTATTTATTCGAGCGACCAGGACACTCATTTAGAGCATGTCAGGCAGGTGTTACAGTTGCTCCGGGAGAATAAGCTCTATGCTAAGCTTGAAAAATGCGTGTTTTTTGTTCAAGAGTTGCCTTTTTTGGGATATATTGTGTCCGCCGCAGGGTTTAAAATGGATGCCGTGAAGGTGCAAGCGGTGCTGCGATGGGAACGGCCTGGTAATCTAAAAGCGCTCCAGCGGTTCCTTGGGTTTGCCAACTATTATAGGAAGTTTATTAAGAATTTCTCTACTATAGCCAAACCGCTCACGGACATGACGAAAAAAGGTACCAATCTCGCTATCTGGTCTGAGGATGCGGTGCGTGCATTTGAGCTTCTGAAGAACCGTTTTGCTTCAGCCCCCATTCTGGTGCAACCGGACGTATCTAAACCTTTTACGGTGGAGGTCGATGCGTCTGAGGTGGGAGTGGGGGCAGTACTGTCACAGGGCTCGTCCTTGAGCAATTTGCGTCCATGCGCCTACTTCTCCAAGAAGCTGTCGCCGGCCGAACGGAATTACGACATCGGCAACAGGGAGTTGTTGGCCATCAAATTGGCTTTTGAGGAATGGCGACACTTCTTGGAGGGGGCGGCCCACCAGGTCACAGTCATCACCGACCATAAAAACCTGCTCTATCTGGAGTCGGCCAAGCGTCTATCTCCCAGGCAGGCTCGTTGGGCATTGTTTTTTACACGTTTTAACTTTCTGGTGACTTACCGTCCTGGGGCGAAAAACACCAAGGCGGATACATTGTCCAGGTGTTTTCCAGGGGGAGAACCTCGGGAAGAGCCGGTACCCATCCTCCAGGAAGGTGTAGTGGTTTCGGCTCTCACGACTGAGGTAGAGGCGGAGATTGCCGAGGCCCAGGAGGAGGTACCACCAGGACTTCCCGCTAATAAGTCATTCGTACCCCTTCATCTTCGTCTTAAAGTGTTGGGGGAACACCACGACTCGGTCCTGGCCGGTCATCCAGGGGTTAGGGGCACCTTGGAACTGGTATCGTGCCGCTTCTGGTGGCCAAAAATCCGGCAGGATGTGGTTTCCTACGTGACAGCTTGCATCACTTGCGCCAGGGCCAAGTCGCCCAGAACCCGTCCTGCTGGCACTCTACAGCCTCTGGGGATACCTAGTAGGCCATGGACAGAAATCTCCATGGACTTTATCACAGACTTGCCTGCCTCGGCGGGGAACACGGTCATCCTGGTGGTGGTTGATCGATTTTCGAAGATGGCGCATTTTGTGTCGTTGCCTTCCTTGCCCAACGCGAAGACGTTAGCTCAGGTCTTTGTGCAGGAGGTGGTCAAACTGCACGGAGTTCCGTCGGACATAGTGTCTGATAGGGGTACCCAGTTTGTGGCTAAGTTTTGGAAAGCTTTTTGCTCACGATTGGGGATCAAGTTGTCTCATTCGTCGGCGTTTCATCCGCAGTCAAATGGTCAAACTGAGCGCATGAACCAAAATCTGGAGCAGTATTTGCGATGTTTTGTGTCTGACAACCAAGAGGAGTGGTCGACGTTCCTTCCCTTGGCCGATTTCGCATTAAATAATCACCGCCAAGAATCATCGGGAGAGTCTCCGTTCTTTTGTGTTTATGGGCACCATCCTCAATTTTGTACCTTGCGTCAGGGGGGCTCTGGGGGCGTCCCAGAGGAGGACCGGTTAGGAGTTCAACTATCATCGGTCTGGAGGAGTGTGAAACAGCGATTGCTGAGCATGAGTGCAAGATACAAACGTGTGGCTGACTCTAGACGCGTGCCAGGTCCGGACCTGTGTGTGGGTGATTGGGTGTGGTTAGCTACTAAAAACATAAAACTCAAAATTCCATCATTGAAATTGGGTCCAAGGTTTATTGGCCCTTTTAAGATTGCTGCCATCATAAACCCGGTTGCTTATCGGTTGGAGCTTCCTGCGGTATACAAGATACACAACGTGTTTCACAGGTCTTTATTGAAAAAGTTGGTAGGCTCTGTGGACACGACGCCGATGCCACCTCCAGTCATGGTGGATGGCGATTTAGAGTTTGAAGTCTCCAAGGTGGTGGACTCTCGAGTACTGCGCCGTACTCTTCAGTATTTGGTGCACTGGCGGGGGTATGGTCCGGAGGAGAGGTCTTGGGTACCAGCCTCGGACATACATGCGGATCGGCTGGTCAGTTCCTTTCACCGCCGTCATCCGGACAAGCCGGGTCCTATGAGTCTTGAGGGCCCTGGGGTCCCTCGTAGAAGACGGGGTACTGTCATGTCGGACGCTGTTCACACCACAGCGTCCGGCAGGCAGCGGTAGTTCCATCTCCGTCCACTTTAGCCTCAGTGGCGCCGGCTTGATTTTACTCAGGTTATCTGGGGTTAATCTAGCTGGAAATCAGGTGGGATGTTTGGTCACGCCCACGGTCTTTAAATAGTCGTGCTGGCCTGTGGGCGTCGCCGATTATAGCTTGTGTTTTGTGCCAAGTGGTTCCGGTCTGGAGTGGAGGTGTTGGAGAGAGAAATTCATATCTGGTGTCGTATGATCCGTTGTTACCTTTTCGCCTTCCTATATTTGTGCTTTGTTTTGCCCTGTTCACATTATAGTATTGTCCTGTGTGTTTGCGGCGCGGTGCGGTTTGAGTTCTCCCTGTCTGTCATTACTGTGTGGGTTTTGGTGGTTTGACAACTCACTGGGTGGAGGGTTCAGCTTAGGGCTGAGCAGGAGATAAGGAGAGGCTGGAGGCTCAGGCATTTGCACCTTTAGCAAAAACCCTGGGTTGAGGGTCAGACAGGGTTTTCCCTAGTTTGAGGGACTCCGCAGGGGCCCGGGTTTTGTCAGCCTCCTTCGACCTAAGCCTCGCATAACAACCAATTACCATAATATGTTTCATGCCACTCAGAAGATCGGTGTAACAGATGCGCGTCTGACGCTCGACATTGAAGATGCCCGTAAGAAATATGTTGCCACGTGTCCGTTTAAAGGGCAATGTGTAATATGCTCGTGATATGCTGAATTATACAAAGCAGATCAGTGTCGGGGGGGAAACCAAACTGATGGATGCGCGTGAAAAACTAAGTTTAAAGAGGAGTGCACCGGCCGTAACTATCAACACACCCGTGGCACAAGCTTCTTCCTCTTCACCCATACATATTACCAATAATATACAGATGTCACAGCCGAAAACTATTTGTTCCACTGTATCGAGCACTGTGAAAGGAATGCCAATATATGTAGTTAACCACGAACCTGGGAAACAACTGATTTCCTCTTTACAAGATATGGACGATGATGGTATTGATGACGACTTGGAACTGTACCACATCCCCACCAAGAAGATGAAGATCACAGCTGCAAGCAATGTGCAGAAAAGGCCACGAATGTTTGGAAATTCATTTTCTCTTGGGCAAACTCTTAGGCTACTTTCACAGAAAAGTTTCCTGGAGCTGCGGAGAGATGCGCACAACCGCTGTGAAGCTCCGCCCACGGCTACACCTCCAGTCAGCTCTGCCTATGGGCGCATGACGCTGCATGCAACCTGCGTACCCTATCTTTAGCATTGGGTATGCAGGCCGTGCGCAGGTATGCGTTTGCTGACGCATGCGTCCTTTCAACAATGCGCCTTGCGCACCAAAATGCAATACGGTGCGTTTGGCACACTGTCAAAAGGACGCATGCGCTGGCAAATGCATACCTGCGCACGGCCTGCATACCCAATGCTAAAGATAGGGTACACAGGTCGCATGCAGCGTCATGCGCCCATAGGAGGAGCTGACCGGAGGTGTAGCCGTGGGCGGAGCTTCACAGCGGCTGTGCGCATCTCCGCAGCTCCAGGAAACTAGTGTGAATGCAGCCTTGCAGAATGATGCATACACAGCTCCCATGTCTACTCAGCACGACACTTCGCCAATCGCCGCCTTTATTGCACACAAAAGCTCTAAGTGTAAACATACCGTATTTTTCGCTTTGTAAGACGCACTTTTTTCCCCTCAAATTTGGGGGGGAAAATAGGGGTGCGTCTTACAATGCGGATATACCTTTTTTGTGCTGCCACTGCGGGTGTCCGGTGCTTGCCGCCACGTTCTGTCCCCCGGTGCTTGCCGCCGCGCTCTGTCCCCCGGTGCTTGCCGCCGAGCTGTGTCCCCCTGGTGCTTGCCGCCGCTCTCTGTCCCCCGGTGCTTGCCGCCGCGCTGTGTCCCCCTGGTGCTTGGCGCCGCTCTCTGTCCCGTGCTACCGTGGGGGGCTCTGCCGTTCCATCCCTGCTTGCAATGACCCGTGCAGTGGACTGCTTCTGGGAAAATGGCCGCCGTGCAAGCGCAGATGGAGGTCTCGGCACTGAAATCTCGGGAGATGAGATTTCAGTGCTGAGCTCTCATCTGGTGGCCATTTTCCCAGAAGCAGTCCACCGCACAGGGCATTGCAAGCAGGGATGGAACGGCAGAGCCCCCCACGGTAGCACGGGACAGAGAACGGCGGCAAGCACCGGGGGACACAGCGTGGCGGCGGCAGCACCAGGGGACAAAGCGGGCGACAGCATTGGGGGACAAAGCGGGCGACAGCACCGGGGGACAAAGCAGGCGACAGCACCGGGGGACAAAGCTGGCGGCAGAACCAAGTACAGAGCGGGCGGCAGAACCAAGTACAGAGCGGGCGACAGCACCAGGGGACAGAGCGGGCGACAGCACCAGGGGACAGAGCGGGCGACAGCACCAGAGGACAAAGCAGGCGACAGCACCAGGGGAAAGAGCGGGCGACAGCACCAGGGGAAAGAGCGGGCGACAGCACCGGGGGACAGAGCGGGCGACAGCACCGGGGGACAAAGCGGGCGACAGCACCAGGGGACAAAGCGGGCGGCAGAACCAAGTACAGAGCGGGCGACAGCACCAGGGGACTGAGCGGTAAGCAATAAGATGCCTGGATTATAAGACGCACCACTATTTTATTATTATTATGGGCAGCACGGTGGCTCAGTGGTTAGCGCTGCAGCCTTGCAGCACTGAGGTCCTGGGTTCGAATCCCACCAAGGACAACATCTGCAAGGAGTTTGTATGTTCTCCCCGTGTTTGCGTGGGTTTCCTCCGGGTACTCCGGTTTCCTCCCACATTCTAAAGACATACTGATAGGGAATTTAGATTGTGAGCCCCATCGGGGACAGTGATGATAATATGCGCTGCGGAATATGTTAGCGCTATATAAAAATAAAGATTATTATTATTATTATTAAAAAAAAGTTTTTCCCTATTTTTCGCCTCAAAATTTGGGGTGTGTCTTATAAAGCGGAAAAATGCGGTATATTCCCTTTTAAAAGCACGAAACTTTAATCAATTGATGTAACTCTCGCCCCAGTGCAATCAATCCATTAACAAATTCTTCACATAACCTGTGATAGCCCTACGCTAGCCTGCTGCCCCTTCCTGACAGTGGAGGATGCCACCCTAAAAGATACGGTTATTTGGCACCCCCACTCTGCGACGGCTGTCCCAGACTCGCCCTGATTGGCCCTTACAGACTACAGGTGGGAAAACAATGAGCTAATAAAAGATGAAACGATCGTGCTTCATATAATACACCGGCTATTAATGTAGAATACACAGGTGGAATAAGATTCTGCAGGTGAACAGCTGGCTACGTCGATGGTGCCGTCAGCAAGGATTTGGATTTATGGATCACGGAGTGAATTACCTTTACGATGGACTACTTGCTAGAGATGGGGTGCACTGTTGTGAGTTCATTTTCCCCTTCACTGAGGTCTGGGGAACTCCCTATTCTGGTAAAGGAAGGTAATGAGCCTGATTATCAGGCACCTGGGTCTAATGAGGATGACTGGCTGAGTGGAGTCACTGACTGGATATAAGGCTGCCGACGCCCTTCTGCCCTGATGGTGATTTCTCTGTGGACTTCTAGGACACCAGTCTGATTCCTGCTTCCCTAAAGCTACGTTTCTGCTTTGCCTGTTTGCATTTATGTATTGTTTTTGTTTTCCTTGCTTTTCTGGATTCTGCCATTCCCTGCTGGGGTGAGCTGAATCTCCTTTTGCCGGTTGCTCTGTCTTCAGAATATTCTTGAGTACTGACATAGCTTTTTTGAAGCCTAGCGTCTTCAGGGCCTTTTTCACTGTCAGTCTGTGGCTCTTATTTTCATAGGGTTTTTCACGGATTGCAGACAGCAGCCTTCCTGTCCTTTCCTATCTAGGTAGTTTGGGCCCCGTCTTTGCTCAGTCTATCTTTCTCTCTGTGTTAGTGTTTTCATCTTGCTTCACCGTCATTATATGTTGGGGGCTGCCTATTGCTTTGGGGTCTGCTCTGGGGCAGTTTAGATTTCCCCTTTCTTTCTTTAGGCCTATTTAATTCTCCGGCTGTGATCGAGGGGTCTAGGGCATCGTAGGAACCCCCCACGGCTACTGTTAGTTGTTGCGATAGGATCTGGGGTCTGCAATCCGATAGCTGCCAACCTCTCTGGTTTTCTGGACTTAGCTAGCATTTTTGTTTTTGCCTCCTACGGTGACTCATTCATAACAGAATCACCCGCCATACTGCAGATCCTAGGGTACTCAATAGCAGGAAAGAATTGTGTTTAAAAAAAAAAGGTGTGTGTATGTTCTTTCCTCTATGTATATCTCTGAGGCCATAGGGGGAATTTTTTTTTCTCTCAATGGAGATAAAGCAATTGTCTGATCGTGTGGAGCAGCTCGCTGCGGAATTGCGGGGAATTTTCGCCTACCTTGCTCGTTCGCATGTTGTTGAGCCAAAGATCCCTACACCTGATGTATTTTTTGGGGATCGATCTAAATTTTTGAGTTTCAAAAATAACTGTAAATTATTTTTTGCCTTGAAGCCTAACTCGTCAGGGAGCTTCGCGCAGCAGGTTAAAATTGTCATCTCTTTGCTGCGTGGCGATCCCCAGGATTGGGCGTTATCTTTGAAACCAGATGATCCTATTCTGACTAATGTGAACGCATTCTTTCAAGCTTTGGGGTTGTTGTATGACGAACCTAATGCTATTGATCAGGTTGAAAAGACCCTGCTGGCATTGAACCAGGGTCGAGATTCTGCAGAGTTGTACTGTCAAAAGTTCCAAAAGTGGGCGGTCCTTACTACCTGGAATGATAATGCCTTGGCTGCTTTCTTTCGGAAGGGTTTGTCAGAAGCCGTAAAAGATACTATGGTGGGATTTCCTGTTCCCTCTGGTCTGGACGATTCTATGTCATTAGCCATTCAGGTTGATCGGCGTTTACGTGAACGCAGGACTGCACGAGAGGTGTTGCCACTGGTTGAACAGACGTCTGAACCTATGCAATGTGATAGTTTTTTCCAGAGAGCAGCGTCAGGAGTTCAGAAGGCGTAATAAGCTGTGTTTTTTCTGTGGAGATGCCTCGCATATTATTTCTGTTTGTCCTAAACGAGAGAAATGCTTTGCACACACGTTTTCTGTTGGTGGTGTTCAACCTAAGTTTCTTCTGGCAATTACTCTGATCTGCTCCCTGTCCACATTTTCCGCCAAGGCTTTTGTGGATTCGGGAGCAGCGCTAAACCTAATGGACTTGGATTTTGCTAAACGTTGTGGATTTCCGATGACACCTCTGGAGACGCCTATCCCTTTGAGGGGGATTGATGCTACTCCTTTGGCTAAAAATAAACCTCAGTTTTGGACCCAGTTGGTCATGCAGGTCGCCCCAGACCATCAAGAAAATTGCAGATTTTTGGTGTTGCATGGTCTGCATGATGCCGTTGTTCTGGGGTTTCCCTGGTTGCAAATTCATAATCCAGTTTTGGATTGGAAGTCTGTGTCTGTGGTGAGTTGGGGTTGTCGGTGTGCCTTTAGTGAGGCTCCGGTTTTTTCCACCTCTCCTCAGTCACATGATGTTCCTGACTATTTGGCGGACTTTTATGATGTATTTAGTGAGAATGAGTCTGCGTCTTTGCCTCCTCATAGGAGTTATGACTGTGCAATTGAACTAAGCCCGGGGTGTAAATTTCCCAAGGGTCGGGTCTTCAATTTATCTGTACCCGAGCACGAGGCTATGCGGTCCTATATTAAGGAGGCGTTGGAGAAGGGTCATATTAGACCATCCTCTTCACCCTTAGGTGACTTTTTTTTTTTGTGGCCAAAAAGGATGGTTCTTTAAGGCCTTGTATTGATTATCGTGCCCTCAATAAAATTACTATTAAATATCAGTATCCGTTACCCCTGATTTCGGATCTATTCTCTAGAGTTAGAGGTGCTTGCTGGTTTACCAAGCTTGACCTCAGGGGGGCGTATAATCTTATCCGCATTAAGCAGGGGGATGAATGGAAGATGGCGTTTAATACTCCGGAGGGACATTTTGAGTACCTGGTGATGCCTTTTGGGCTCACTAATGCCCCTTCTGTCTTCCAGTGCTTCATGAACGATATTTTCCGAGACTTTGTCGATAAATTTTTGATTATCTATCTGGATGATATTTTGATCTTCTCCAAGGATTGGGATTCTCATGTGGAACATATTCGAACTGTGTTCCGGATTCTTGAGGGAGAATTCCCTGTATGTCAAAGGATCGAAATGCCTTTTTGGAGTACAGAGGATTTCATTTTTGGGATTTATTTTGTCTCCGTCAACTATTGAAATGGACCCGGCCAAGGTACAGACCATTTATGATTGGGTTCAGCCCACTTCTTTGAAGGCCCTCCAGAAGTTTTTGGGTTTTGCTAATTTTTATCGGAAATTTATAGCAAAATTTTCTAGTATTGCCAAGCCATTGACTGATCTGACTAAGAAGGGTGCTGATGTGTTGAATTGGTCTCCGGAGGCTGTTGCTTCCTTTCAGGAGCTGAAGCGAAGATTTACCTCCGCCCCGGTTTTGCGGCAACCTGATGTCTCACTCCCGTTCCAGGTAGAGGTGGATGCTTCTGAGATTGGTGCAGGAGCTGTTTTGTCCCAAAAGGATCCTGTAACATCTAAAATGAATCCCTGTGCTTTCTTTTCCCGAAAGTTCTCTCCATCTGAACGTAACTATGATGTGGGGAATCGGGAACTGTTGGCCATGAAATGGGCATTTGAGGAGTGGAGACATTGGTTGGAGGGAGCTAAATATCAAGTTGTGGTCCTCACTGACCACAAGAATTTGATTTACCTAGAGTCGGCTAAACGCTTGAACCCTAGACAGGCTAGGTGGGCCTTGTTTTTTACACGTTTTGATTTTGTGGTCTCTTTTCTTCCTGGAACTAAGAATGTCAAGGCAGACGCCCTCTCTAGGAGTTTCTTTGCTGATTCTCCTGTGGTGACCAAGCCTGCTACCATCTTAGGCGAAGGGGTAGTTCTTTCTGCCATCTCGCCCGATTTGAGACTTGCTCTGTAAGAGTTCCAGGAGGACAAACCTGAGCGTTGTCCCAGTGGAAAGTTGTATGTTCCTGACCAGTGGAAGAAGAGAGTGATGTCTGAAGTTCATTGCTCTGCATTGGCTGGTCATCCAGGTATTTTTGGTACTAGAGATCTGGTGAGTCGCTCTTTTTGATGGCCCACCTTGTCTCATGATGTCAGGAATTTTGTGCAGTCCTGTGGGACTTGCTCCCGGTCTAAATCTTGTTCTTGCTCTAGTGGGTTGTTGATGCCTTTGCCGGTCCCCAGGAGACCATGGACCCATATTTCAATGGATTTCATCTCTGATATGCCAGTCTCTCAAAGAATGACTTTTATTTGGGTGATTTGTGATAGGTTCTCTAAGATGGTTCATCTTGTACCACTCCCTAAGTTGCCATCTTCCTCTGAGTTGGTGCCCCCGTTTTTGCAACAGGTGGTTCGCTTACACGGGATTCCTGAGAACATTGTATCTGACAGAGTTCAGTTTGTGTCTAGATTTTGGAGGACTTTCTGTTCCAAGCTGGGAATTCAGTTGTCCTTCTCCTCTGCTTTTCACCCTCAGACCAATGGGCAGACAGAGAGAACAAACCAGACCTTGGAGTCGTATTTGAGATGTTTTATTTCCGCTGATCAGGATGATTGGGTTTCATTTTTACCCTTGGCCGAATTTGCTTTAAATAATAGAGCTAGTTCTGCCACTTTGATGTCACCTTTTTTTTTGTAACTTTGGGTTTCATCCTCGATTTTCTTCAGGGCAGGTGGAGCCTTCTGCCTGCCCAGGTGTTGACACTGTGGTGGAGAGAATGCACCAGATCTGGGACCAAGTGGTGGATAAGTTATCTCTCTCCCAGGAAAAGGCCCAGCGGTTTTCCAATCGACATAGGACCATTGGTCCCCAGTTTAAGATTGGTGATATGGTGTGGTTATCATCAAAAAATATTGCTATGAAGGTGGCTTCTCCTAAGTTTAAGCCTAGATTTATTGGACCTTACAAGATTTTGGAGATTATTAATCCGGTCTCTTTTCGTTTGGCTCTTCCTGTCACATTTAAAATCCATAATGTGTTCCATAAGTCCTTGTTGAAGAGGTTTTTTGAACCAGTTGTTCCTGGGGTGGCACCTCCAGACCCTGTATTGGTTGAAGGTAACATGGAATATGAGGTAGAGAAAATACTGGATTCCCATCTGGCAAGACGGAGACTCCAGTATTTGGTTAAGTGGAAGGGTTATGGTCAGGAGGATAATTCCTGGGTCTCTGCCTCTGATATTCATGCCAAAAGATTGGTGCGTGCCTTTCATCGGGCTCACCCTGATCGCCTTGGTGGCGTGGTTGAGGGTTCGGTGACCCCTCCTCAAGGGGGAGGTACAGTTGTGAGTTCATTTTCCCCTTTGTCACTGAGGTCTGGTGAACTCCCTATTCTGGTAAAGGAAGGTAATGAGCCTGATTATCAGGCACCTGAGCCTAATGAGAATGACTGGCTGAGTGGAGTCACTGACTGGATATAAGGCTGCCGACGCCCTTCTGCCCTGCGGGTGATTTCTCTGTGGACTTCTAGGACACCAGTCTGATTCCTGCTCCTCTAAAGCTAAGTTTTCTGCTTTTCCTGTTAGCATTTGTGTTTTGTTTTCCTTGCTTTTCTGGATTCTGCCATTCCCTGCTGGGGTGAGCTGAATCTCCTTTTGCCGGTTGCTCTGTCTTCAGAATATTCCTGAGTACTGACATAGCTTTTTTGAAGCCTAGCGTCTTCAGGGCCTTTTTCACTGTCAGTCTGTTGGCTCTTATTTTCATAGGTTTTTTCACGGATTGCAGACAGCAGCCTTCCTGTCCTTTCCTATCTAGTTAGCTTGGGCCCCGTCTTTGCTCAGTCTATCTTTCTGTCTGTGTTAGTGTTTTCATCTTGCTTCACCGTCATTATATGTTGGGGGCTGCCTATTGTTTTGGGGTCTGCTCTGGGGCAGTTTAGATTTCCCCTTTCCTTCTTTAGGCCTATTTAATTCTCCGGCTGTGATCGAGGGGTCTAGGGCATCGTAGGAACCCCCCACGGCTACTGTTAGTTGTTGTGATAGGATCAGGGGTCTGCAATCCGATAGCTGCCAACCTCTCTGGTTTTCTGGACTTAGCTAGCATTTCTGTTTTTGCCTCCTACGGTGACTCAATCATAACACCCAGTGCACCAAACTGGCTCTTAAAGGGCCGGCGCGCCAAATCAAAAGCTGAGTGACCCCAGGCTCCAAATCGGAGGCTGAGCCACCCCGGCCTCCAAATCGGAGGCTGAGCCACCCCGGCCTCCAAATCGGAGGCTGAGCCACCCCGGCCTCCAAATCGGAGGCTGAGCCACCCCGGCCTCCAAATCGGAGGCTGAGCCACCTCGGCCTCCAAATCGGAGGCTGATCAACCCCGGACTCCAAATCGGACTCTGAGGGGCCTTCCCCACCAAACCGGACCCTGAGGGGCCCCGCCCACCAAATTGGACTCAGAGGGGCCCCGCCCACCAAATTGGACCCAGAGGGGCTCAACCCACAAAATCAGACCCCAAGGGGCCCCACCCACAAAATCGGACCCTGAGGGGCCTCTGCCATAAAATCAAGCCCTGAGGTTCCCAGGCCACCGAATCGGATCCTGAGGGGCCCCACCCACCAAATTAGACCCTGAGGGGCCCCACAGGCCAAAGTGGCCCCTGAGAGGCACTCACAGTTAAAACGGATCCTGAGTTGAAAGTCTTGCAGGGGCAGCAGGCAAGTCTCTCTTAAAGGGGCAGCCCGGGCACCATTTCAAAGCACTATCTGTACTTCCTTCAGGAAATACACATCTAGTTTCTATTGGAATTTTTTTTCTTTATATGTATTAATTTATCATCTACCTAAGGGGCCTATGTGATGGGAACTGCATGTACCATACATGATTTACCGCGGAGTGGACACGTGTGCATACCTGGGGGGCATGTCATATAGAGATTTTGCACTTTATCCATCTGTTCAGTAGCTATAGTTTATATAGCCTGATCTATTATATCTTCCTTTTTGGCACTTGATTGTGGATTAAAAGAGGATCACCCCAAGGCACCGATCATGCGGGACTGGGGAAAGTGATCAGCCATTAACATTGATGGTTAGTTCTGGTGGAGGGGTAGTGAGATGGGGGAAAGATGATGATGAATTCTGTTATGTCCATGGTCACTTTTAGAAAGAGAACAGAAAATAATGAACTTGCGGACAGACATTGTGGGATTTTGGTCAGTAAGGTGGTGAGGTCAGGTCCAGATAGGTAGATCTGCGTGTCATCGGCTTAGAGATAATATTGCAAACCGTGGGATTTTATGAGCTGTCACAGGCCGAATGTGGAGATGGAGAAGAGTAGGGGTCCTAGAACGGAGCCTTGGGGAACCCCGAAACACAGGGGGTGAGATGAGGAGGTGGTGTGGGAGAGGAAAAGGCTGAATGTCCCGGTAACACCAACATGACGGAAGTTGCCAGTACAACTGTTGGGTGTTCCCGAGTCTGGTGGTTTTTTCAAGACTCAGCCGATAACCTCAAACAGGCCATTTGCACCACCGGCTGTTATGAGCTCATTTTCTTGTTCTCCTTTGATGTCCGATGAACTCCCTCTGCTGGTGAAAGGAGGTGGTGAAACTGATTTGGATGGGAGAAACCTGTCACCTGAACAGGTGGATTGCAATTGGACATCCGGAACGTCAGGAGTTTAGAAGGCGTAATAAGCTATGTTTTTTCTGTGGAGATGCCTCTCATACTATTTGTGTCTGCCCTAAACGAGAGAAACGTTTTGCACACACATTTGCTGTAGGTGGTGTGCAACCTAAGTTTCTTGCAATTACTCTGATCTGCTCCCTGTCCACATTTTCCGCTAAAGCCTTTGTGGATTCAGGAGCGGCCTTGAACCTAATGGATTTAGATTTTGCTAAACATTGTGGTTTACCTATGACACCCCTGCGGACGCCTATTCCTTTGAGGGGTATTGATGCTACTCCTTTGGCGAAGAATAAACCTCAATTTTGGACCCAGGTGGTAATGTGGGTCGCCCCAGACCATCAAGAAAATTGCAAATTTTCGGTGTTGCAAAATTTGCATGATACCCTCGTGCTGGGGATCCCTTGGTTGCAAATCCATAATCCAGTTTTGGATTGGAAATCTGTCTGTGGTGAGTTGGGGTTATCGGTGTGCTCTTAGTGACACTCCTGTTTTCTCCACCTCTCCCCAGTCGCATGATGTTCCTATTTGGCTGATTTTTATGATTGGTTTAGTGAGAGTAAGTCTGTGTCTTTGCCTCCTCATAGGAGTTATGACTGCGCAATTGAGCTGAGTCCGGGGTGCAAATTTCCCAATGGTCGACTTTTTAATTTATCTGTACCTGAACATGAGGCTATGCGTTCTTATTAAGGAGTCATTGGAGAAGGGTCATATTAGACCATCCTCTTCATCTTTGGGTGCTGGGTTTTTTTTCGTGGCCAAGAAGGATGGTTCATTAAGGCCCTGTATTGACTATTGCTCCCTTAACAAAATTACTGTTAAACATCAGTATCCGTTACCCCTGATTTCTGATCTATTCTCCAGAGTTAAAGGTGCTTGCTGGTTTACCAAGCTTGACCTCAGGGGGCGTATAATCTTATTCGCATTAAGCATGGGGATGAATGGAAGGCGGCGTTTAATACTCCGGAGGGACATTTTGAGTACCTGGTGATGCCTTTTGGGCTCACTAACGCCCCTTCTGTCTTCCAGTGCTTCATGAATGATATTTTCGGGACTTTGTGGATAAGTTTCTGATCATCTATTTGGATGATATTTTGATCTTTTCCAGGGATTGGGACTCTCATGTGGAAAATGTTCAGACTGTGTTCCGGATTTTGAGGGAAAACTCCCTGTATGTTAAGGGATCGAAATGTCTTTTTGGTGTACAGAGGATTTCATTTTTGGGATTTATTTTGTCTCCGTCAACTATTGAAATGGACCCAGCCAAGGTACAGGCCATTTATGATTGGGTGCAGCCCACTTCTTTGAAGGCTCTCCAGAAGTTTTTGGGTTTTGCTAATTTTTATCGTAAGTTTATAGCCAATTTTTCTGTTATTGCCAAACCATTAACTGATTTGACTAAGAAGGGCGCTGATTTGCTGAATTGGTCTCCAGAGGCTGTTTCTTCTTTTCAGGAGCTGAAGCGGAGGTTCACTTCTCCGGTTTTGCGACAACCCGATGTCTCACTTCCATTTCAGGTGGAGGTGGATGCTTCAGAGACTGGTGCAGGAGCTGTTTTGTCCCAAAAAGATCCTGTAACATCTAAAATGAACCCCTGTGCCTTCTTTTCCCAAAAGTTCTCTCCTTTGGAATGCAACTACCGTGTTTCCCCGAAAGTAGGACCCCCCCGAAAGTAAGACAGGGTGGGGGTTACGGGGGGGTCCTTCAATGTAAGGCCTCCCCCGAATGTAAGGCAGGGTTGGGGGCCGCTGAGAAATGTAAGGCCCTTACCTTTGGGCCGCCGCTGTCCCCCATTGGGTCCCCAGGCTCCAGAGGTGTCCTCAGGTGCAGCTGGGCGGGTCCAGCGCTCATGGGGTTAACTCGCCGTGTTAACCCCCGCAATCCGCCCAGCTCAACAGCTCATTGGCCGCCCCTGTTCCCCACGTCACCGCCGGCCCCCGGCTCGAGCACTGATTGGTCCAGCAGCTCGGGCTGTAATTGGCCGCCCCAGCCCCACGTCACCGCTGTTTCCCTGCTGATTGGCACAGCGTTCCCTGCAGCGCCTTCCGCACCCACAGCCGCACCGCAGAGGAAAACATTTAAAAACCAAGTAGGGAAACATGTACTGTATAGGGTATGGGGCTGTGTGCAGTGGGATACGGCACTGTTATGGGGTGTGGGGCTGTGTGCAGTGGGATACGGCACTGTTATGGGGTATGGGGCCATGTGCAGTGGGATACGGCACTGTTATGGGGTATGGGGCTGTGTGCAGTGGGATACGGCACTGTTATGGGGTATGGGGCCATGTGCAGTGGGATACGGCACTGTTATGGGGTATGGGGCTGTGTGCAGTGGGATACGGCACTGTTATGGTATGCAGGCAGAGGGTATACGGCAATTACCGTACAGTACCGTACCGTACCGTAGTGTGTTACTGTTACCGTACTTTGATTTGTTGTCTGCTTTCCAGTTGAACGGTGTAACGTTAAGTACTGTACTGTAAAAGAGATACTGAATGATAAACAATGCTGATACGGTACCGTATATTTTTACCCCTAGACATGAGCGCTTCCGGGAGTGGTAAAAGAAAGAGCTTATCCGTGGAGTATAAAAAAGGAATAGTGGAAGAGTCTTGGGGCAAAAATATGGCAGAATTCTGCAAGGAAAAAATGTTGAGTGAACGATTGGTGCGTAAATGGCGAGCAGATTACGGTCACCTCAGTGAGCAAGTGGAGAGCGGCATGGCTAAAAAGCGCAAGGTTGGATGTGGTCGGCAACCAATGTATACCGAGCTGGAAAGCCTGGTCTGTGAGTGGGTTGCTGACAGGAGAGCGAAGACATTGGTGGTGACCAGGGCTCAGATTCAGGAATATGCCCTTGCTGTGGCACCCCAGTTTGAAATTTCCCCAGAGGAATTCAAGGCATCACAGCACTGGGTGGATAACTTTCTTGAGCGCAATGACCTGTCGTTGAGAAGATCCACGACCCTCTTTAGGCTGGAAGATGCGGAGATTGTTAAGCGTGCATTTGCATACAAGAAGTTTGTGGATGACACTGACTTCTCAAAGTACGGTCTCTCCAACATGATTGCCATGGATGAAACTGCCGTGTTCATGGGCCAAGCAGCTCAAACCACCATTGACCAACGAGGTGCCTCCTCTGTGTACGTTCCCTCCACCTCTTATGAAAGTGCACGTGTCACCTGCATTTTGGCGATTCGTTTGGATGGTAGTAAAGTCCCACCTTTACTCATTGCGAAGGGCAAGAAGGACAAGATTGAGAGGGTGTCTGGCATTTATGTGCTGGAAACTGAAAAAGCTTGGGCCACACAAGCGGTTATAAGGAAGTGGCTTGATTTAATGCTGCCGCTTGTTATGCGCGGGAACAAAAGAGGGATGCTGATCTGGGATGCAGCCAGCACACACCGCGCCAAGGACATGAAGAACTTCCTTCATGAGCGAAGAATCGACCAGATCATGATTCCGGCAGGGATGACGGCTTATCTCCAGACGCTGGATATCGCCATTAACAAGCCCTTCAAGGACAATCTCCGTGCAGAAATCAATGATTACATTGAAAACCGTATGGAGAGGAACGTCC
This sequence comes from Dendrobates tinctorius, assembly GCF_039654945.1. NCBI lineage: Eukaryota > Metazoa > Chordata > Amphibia > Anura > Dendrobatidae > Dendrobates > Dendrobates tinctorius. The sequence continues at coordinate 285,888 of NW_027361931.1, read as the reverse complement.
GTGGGAACTTTGTTAAGCCAAAACTGCCTGAGATTGTTAACTGGGTGAAGAACTCATGGGGAAAGATAACTGACACTTGCGTTGCTAATGCACTGCGAGCTGGCTACCTGGACAAGACCTGCTCATTTCAGGACAGTGCCGTTGCAACACATGACAGGTATGGGCCAATGATCCAGGCGGAAATGGAGCCCCAAGAGAATCCAGAGGAACCTCAGAGTGTTGATGTTTATGATGATGTTCCTGAAGATGATGACCTGGTTGTGATGGAATAAATCTTGTTTTATCTTCCAATATAACTCATTCAGACTGTTTGTTGTTGTTAGTTCGTTGTTTTACATGTTATACATGGAAATACCGTCATACGGTAACACGGTAGTAACAAGATATTCTTGATACGCTACATTTGTTTTATTCTACTGTTTGGTGATGACCGACTCTTCAGCATGTTAATAAATGTTAATTTATTGGTTAAAGTAAGACAGGGTGGGACTTTTTGGGGTAAAATTAATGTAAGACAGGGTCTTACTTTCGGGGAAACACGGTATGTGGGGAATCGAGAACTGTTGGCCATGAAGTGGGCATTTGAGTGGAGACATTGGTTGGAGGGAGCTAGACATCAAGTTGTGGTCCTCACTGACCACAAGAATTTGATCTACCTTGAGTCGGCTAAACGCTTGAATCCGAGACAGGCCAGGTGGGCCTTGTTTTTCACACGTTTTGATTTTGTGGTCTCCTTTCTTCCGGGCACTAAGAACGTTAAGGCTGATGCCCTCTCTAGGAGTTTTTTGGCTGATTCTCCTATTGTGACCAAGCCTGCTACCATCTTAGGTGAGGGGGTGGTTCTTTCTGCCATCTCGCCTGATTTGAGACGTGCTCTGGAGAAGTTTCAGGAGGAGAAGCCTGAGCGTTGTCCCAGTGGTAGGTTGTATGTTCCTGACCAGTGGAGGAGGAAAGTGATGTCTGAGGTTCATTGCTCCGCGTTGGCTGGTCATCCAGGTATTTTTGGTACTAGAGATTTGGTGAGTAGGTCTTTTTGGTGGCCTGCCTTGTCTCGTGATGTCAGAAATTTTGTGCAGTCCTGTGGGACTTGCTCCCGGTCTAAGCCTTGTTCTCGTTCTAGTGGGTTGTTGATGCCTTTGCCGGTGCCCTGGAGGCCATGGACCCATATTTCAATGGATTTTATTTCTGATCTGCCTGTCTCTCAGAGGATGACTTATCTGGGTAATTTGTGATAGATTCTCTAAGATGGTCCATCTTGTACCACTCCCTAAGTTGGCATCTTCCTCAGAGTTGGTGCCCTTTGCAACAGGTGGTTCGCTTGCACGGGATTCCTGAGAACATTGTATCGGACAGAGGAGTTCAGTTTGTCTCTAGATTCTGGAGGACCTTTTGTTCCAAGTTGGGAATTCAGTTGTCCTTCTCTGCATTTCACCATCAGACCAATGGGCAGACGGAGAGAACAAACCAGACTTTGGAGGCTTATTTGAGATGTTTTATATCTGCTGATCAGGATGATTAGGTCTCATTTTTACCCTTGGCCGAATTTGCTTTAAATAATAGAGCTAGTTCTGCCACTTTGATGTCACCCTTTTTCTGTAACTTTGGGTTTCATCCTCGATTTTCTTCAGGGCAGGTGGAGTCTTCTGCCTGTCCACGGGTTGACACTGTGGTGGAAAGAATACAGCAGATTTGGGACCAAGTGGTGGATAAGTTGTCTCTTTCCCAGGAAAAGGCCCAGCGGTTTTTTAACCGACATAGGATCATTGGTCCCCGGTATAAGGTGGGTGATATGGTCTGGTTGTCATCAAAGAATATCTCTATGAAAGTGGCTTCTCCAAAGTTTAAACCTAGATTTATTGGACCTTACAAGATTTTGGAGATTATTAATCCGGTCTCTTTTCGGTTGGCTCTTCCTGTCACATTTAAGATTCATAATGTTTCATAAGTCCTTGTTGAAGAGGTTTGTTGAACCAGTGGTTCCTATGGCGGCACCTCCTGACCCTGTGTTGGTTGAAGGTAACATGGAATATGAGGTAGAGAAGATACTGGATTCCCGTCTGGCTAGACGGAGACTCCAGTATTTGGTTAAGTGGAAGGGTTATGGTCAGGAGAATAATTCCTGGGTCTCTGCCTCTGATATTCATGCCGAAAGATTGGTGCGTGCTTTTCATCGGGCTCATCCTGATCGGCCTGGTGGCTTGGATGAGGGTTCGGTGACCCCTCCTCAAGGGGGAGGTACTGTTGTGAGCTCATCTGTTCATTCACCTTTTGTGTCCGAGGATCTCCCTCTTCTGGTGAAGGAAGGTAGTGAGGCTGATTTGGATGAAAGAAACCAAACACCTAATCAGGTGGATTGTGACTGGGTAACGGGAACTTCAGACTGGATATAAGGCAGCCGACGCCCTTCTGAGTGGCTGATTTCTCTGCTGGATTCTTGGAGACCAGTCTGATTCCTGCTTCCCAAAGATAAGTTTTTGCTCTGCTATTGAACTTATTAGTTTTGGTTTTGTTTACCTTGTTTTTTTAGTTCAGCCATCCCCGGCCGGGGGTGTGCTGGATTCTTATTCCTTGATCAGTGTTCTCTTTTGCTCTGCTTTCAGAATATTCTGAGTGCTGATATAGGGTTTGAAGTCTAGTGACTTCAGGGTCCTTTTTGCTTATCAGTTGTGTTGGTAATATTTTTAGCAGGGTTTTCTCGGATTGCAGACAGCAGCTTTTCTGTCCTGTCCTTTTTAGTTAGCTTGGGCCCCATCGTTTGCTCAACCAATCTATCTGTGTTAGTGTTTTCATCTTATTTCACCATCATTATATGTTGGGGGCTGCCTATTGCTTTGGGGTCTGCTCTGGGGCAGTCAGTTTTTCCCTTTTCTCGCTTTAGGCTTATTTAGATATCCGGCTGTGACGAGGTGTCTAGGATCACCGTAGGAACACTCCACGGCTACTACTAGTTGTGTGATAGGATTAGGGGTCTGCAATCCGCTAGTTTCCAACCTGATTTTCTGGGCTGAGCTTGTGTTTTGTTTTTTCCTCCTCGGTGACTCAATCATAACAAGGACCATTGGTCCCCGTTTTAAGGTGGGTGATATGGTTTGGTTGTCATCAAAGAATATCTCTATGAATGTGGCTTCTCCAAAGTTTAAACCTAGATTTATTGGACCTTACAAGATTTTGGAGATTCTTAATCGGTCTCTTTTCGATTGGCTCTTCCTGTTACATTTAAGATCCATAACGTGTTTCATAAATCTATGTTGAAGAGGTTTGTTGAGCCAGTAGTTCCTGTGGTGGCACCTCCTGACCCTGTATTGGTTGAAGGTAATGTGGAATATGAGGTTGAGAAGATACTGGATTCTCGTCTGGTTAGACGGAGACTCCAGTATTTGGTTAAGTGGAAGGGTTATGGCCAGGAGGATAATTCTTGGGTCTCTGCATCCAATATTCATGCCGAAAGATTGGTTCGTGCTTTTCATCGGGCCCATCCTGATCGGACTGGTGGCGTGGATGAGGGTTCGGTGACCCCTCCTCAAGGGGGAGGTACTGTTATGAGCTCATTTTCTCGTTCACCTTTGATGTCCGATGAACTCCCTCTGCTGATGAAAGGAGGTGGTGAAACTGATTTGGATGGGAGAAACCTGTCACCTGAACAGGTGGATTGCGATTGGACATCCAGAATCTCTGAGTGGATATAAGGCAGCCGACGCCCTGTAGGGTTGCTGGTGATTTCTCTGCTCTGAGCTCTGGCCTCCAGTTCAGTTCCTGTCTGCTAAAGCTAAGTTTTTGCTCTGTTATTCTTCCATGAGATTGTCTGATTTGCTTAGTTTTGTGTTCAGCCAGCCCCGGCTGGGGTGCTGCTGAATTTCCATTTTTGTCCCTGATCAGTTTAATCTCTTTTGCTCTGTCTTCAGAATATATCGGAGTGCTGATATAGGGATTTTGAAGTCTAGTGACTTCAGGGCCGTTTTTCCTATCAGACGTGTTGGGACATTTTTGGTAGGGTTTTTGCGGATTGCAGCCAGCATCTTTTCTGTCCTTTCCTATCTAGTTAGTTGGGCCCCATCGTTTGCTGTGCCTGTCTTTGTCTGTGTTTTCATGTTTTCATCGTCAATACATGTTGGGGGCTATCTATTGCTTTGGGGTCTGCTCTGGGGCAGTTTAGATTTCCCCTTTCTTTAGGCTTATTTAGTTCTCCGGCTGTGACGAGGTGTCTAGGACCACCGTAGGAACACTCCACGGCTTCTGTTAGTTGTTGTGAATAGGATCAGGAGTCTGCACTCCGCTAGCTACCAACCTCTCTGGTTTTCTGGACTTAGCTTGTATTTTTGTTTTTTCCTCATCCGGTGAGTTATTCATAAAAACCGGCCATGCCCTCAGCAGCAGGGGTAGCGAAAATACCAGCCTGTCCAACAGCATGATCAGGCACATGGCAGCAAAGCACCCGACTTTGTGGGCCAAACACCAGGCTCCAGGAACACTGTCTGCGGGTAATATCACTGCTTCTTCCGCTGTTGTGTGTGCAAGCAAATCCCGTCCCATGGTGCCTGCAAAGATGCCTCGTGCCCTGCATCTGTCGTTGCACACAAACTCAACTAGCACCATCAACAAGCACGTCCATACCCCAGTCCTTGGAATGCAAATGGAAATATCCAAAGCCCCAAAGAACCCAGTAATAAATTCACACCTTCCTATTCTGCTTCCACTCAAAATGTTGCCTTTTAGCCTCGTGGAGATGGAAGCTTTCTGCAAACTGATTTCGGCGTCTGTCTAAAAAAAAGGACTGTCCCCAGCCGCCACTATTTCTCCCGGTGTGCCGTCACGGCATTACACAAGAACGTGTCCCACAACATTACCCAGGTCCTCAACCATGCTGTTACTGGGAAAGTCCACCTAACCACAGACACGTGGACAAGTGCTTGTGGCCAGGAACGGTACATCTAGCTGAGTTAACATAGTGGAAGCCGCGACCCAGTCAGACCTTGGGATGGAACACGTCCTCCCGAAGCCAATGATTGCGGGCCCTAGGTCAATCAGGGTTGCCCCCACAGTCTACAGCTCCTGCACCTCCTCTTCAGCCTCCATCTTCGAAATGACAACATCAATCACAAGCTGGAAGCACTGCACCAAGCATCAACAGGCTGTACTGAAGCTAATATGCTTAGGTGAGAAACCACACAATGGTAAAGAGTTGTGGACAGCTCTGAAAGAGCAGGCAGATCTGTGGCTACCACCACTGAACCTACAGCCAGGCATGGGAGTGTGTGCCAATGGCCAGAACCTGGTGGCAGCTCTGAGGTGAGGCAAGCTCACACACATACCATGCCTGGCCCATGTGCTTAACCTCGTTGTTCAACGGTTTCTCAAAAGCTATCCGGAGCTGCTAGATCTGCTTGTGAAAGTTTACCGCCCTGCGTGCCCATTTTAGAAAGTCAGCTACAGCTTCATCCACCCTTGCCATGCTTCAGCAGCGTTTGGCCTGTTGGAGCTCTGCTGCAGTGGAAGAGGAGCTTGCTTTGGCTTTTCTAACCAACAAACATTCCTCCTGAGCAGTTGTCTTGCGGGATCTGCCGGACCTGGGCTTGTCAAACATATATCTAGTCTCTTCAAATCTTTTTTTTAATTCTTTGTACTTGACGCTGAGACACATTGAAGGTGCCAGCCCCGTCTGCAGTGGATCTGGTCTTCAGCCTCTTGATAATCCAGGCTTTGGTCGCAGGGTGGATTTTTGGCATGTTGTCAGAGCTCAAGTTGCAGCTCAAGTGAAGGTCTGGGATGCTGGGTTTCTTTTTATACACACCCACTAATTAACCGATCATTTACTGAGCACAGGTGAGGCTGTAAACTAGGATTGGGTGCATTATATGACCAGGCGACAAAACTTGTGTCTTGCCAAAATCTGACCATTCTGTGTCCATTAAATGATCAACATTTCTGCATTGATGACAATTTATTTTCTTACCCTAAACCACATTTCGGAGGGTTTCAGCTTTCAAAACAATAATTTATACAACCAGTGATTTTACTGTAGCTGGATATGACTTGCCGGCTTTTCAAAGGACACCGGTGCGTAAATATCGCACAGCACTCGCATGGTCCGAGTGCTGTGCTATTTTTTATCACACCCATTGACTTCTATTGCGGGATGCAATCCGATTTTTGATGACAATTGCAGTATGCTGTGATATTTTTCCAGTCCGATCGTGATCTGGAAAAAACAAAATGCAGATGAACACACCATTATAGAATAACATTGGTCCAAATTCAATCCGATTTTTTATTGGATTTAAACATTACCGATCTGGTAGAAGGTTTACACAGTAAAATATCGATATTTGCAGATAATACAAAGCTATGTAAAGCAGTCAATACAAGAGAAGATAGTATTCTGCTACAGATGGAGCTGGATAAGTTGGGAACTTGGGCTGAAAGGTGGCAGATGGGGCTTAACAATGATAAATGTAAGGTTATACACATGGGAAGAAGGAATCAATATCACCATTACACACTGAACGGTAAACCACTGGGTAAATTTGACATGGAGAAGGACTTGGGTATTCTAGTTAATGATAAACTTACCTGGAGCAGCCAGTGCCAGGCAGCGGCTGCCAAGGCAAACAGGATCATGGGGTGCATTAAGAGCCTTCTTAAAGACAATGGCTGATTTCGCTGAGGGGGTCGTCATATTAGGGGGAGACTTTAACATGACTCTCAACCCGACATTAGATTCTTCAGCAGCAAAATCTCACATTTCTCTACGTCAGCTGTCCTCTTTGAAAAAAGACCTTCATAACTTACGTCTTACGGATGTCTGGAGACTTTTTAATCCCAACGGGAAAGACTATACGTTCTTCTCCACACCACATAACTCATATAGCAGAATAGATTTTTTTCTTCTTAGTCATTGTGCATTGGCGTGGGATCCGAGACCATCTATTGGAAGTTTCCTATGGTCGGATCATGTTCCAATCTTCCTAGATATTAGTCCTCCTGATTCAGTGACACGACAGTGGACGTGGAGACTGAACGATAACCTTTTAAAAGACCCTACCTGTGTGGCTGACATTAAGACTACCATAGCAGAATTCTTACAATTTCATAAACATGACACCACTGCCATGCCTATCAAATGGGAGACTCTTAAATGCATCCTTAGAGGGACTCTGATTAAACATGGTTCTCGCTTGAAACAAAGGAAACGTAGGGAGATTACGGACCTCACAGAGAGGATATCAACATTGGAGATGAAACACAAGAAGGATAAGGAGACAGAGACGTTGTCTGAACTGATTAAGTGCAGAGACGATCTGAAATCCCTACTAAATGAGAAGTCCCGGCATCAAAGAAACCGCTTTAAGAGTATATTATATGGGCAGGCTAATAAATGCGGACGCCTTTTAGCCAGATTTTTGCACCCCTGTAATCAGACTACATATATTCCTTCTCTTCAGCGACATCATGGCCAGACAACATCAAATCCAACGGAAATTCTAGATATAATGCAGCGATACCATCATACATTGTACAATATTAATAGTGATCGCTCCCCTCATTCGCCTCTAGACCCTCAACCACACATAGAATCATATATACATGACACAGCCCTTCCAGTGTTGACCACGGATTTGACATCATCACTAGATACTGATTTTATGACAGAGGAGATCGACGAGGTCATTCAAAATACCCCGGCAGGTAAAAGCCCAGGAACAGACGGCTTCTCCCCTTATTTCTAGAAGATGTTTCGCGAACAACTTAATCCCATTATGACGCTAGTGTTTAATTCCATCGCGACCAACTCCCCATTTGTTCCACAATCCTTAGAGGCCTTTATTACGGTGATACCGAAACCAGGGAAAGACCCAAAAATAGTGACCAACTACCGTCCAATATCTCTCATTAACGTAGACGTAAAGTTATACGCAAAAATTTTAGCTAATCGATTGGCCCCTCTTTTGCCTTCGGTGGTACACTCGGATCAGGTGGGGTTTATACGGGGAAGAGAGGCAAGCGATGGCATAGGTAAAACCCTTATCCTGACTGCTCATGCTAAAGTAAAACAGAAACCATTGGCTCTGCTGTTGATTGATGCAGAAAAGGCCTTTGTCCGTGTACACTGGGGATTCATGTTTTCGGCCCTTCGACAAATGGGACTGGGTAATCGCTTCCTACAAAGGATTGCGGCTCTCTATTCCAGCCTTTCAGCGAGGGTTAAAGTCAATGGGGCGATGTCGGATCCTATAACCATCGGGAACGGAACCCGGCAAGGATGTCCTTTATCACCCTTGTTATATGCAATAGTCATGGAACATCTTGCAGTGGCGATTAGGAAGAACCCCAGTGTGCACGGGTTATGGGTAGATCAGGTGCACTATAAGGTCTCTCTTTATGCGGATGACCTCCTCCTGTATATATCCCAGCCTCATATTACCCTCCCATCAATGATGGAAGAGTTCCAAAAATATGGAGCAGTCAGCAACTTTAAAATTAATTTCCAGAAAACCGAAGCCCTCAATATATCTCTGAGACAGACAGAGCTTACAAGAATCATGGGAAACTTCCCCTTTAGGTAGAGGATTGGAGCTATTCAATACTTAGGAGTTCAAATTCCTTCTGATATGAATGATCTGTACAAATTAAATTACCTGCCCCTCTTAGAATCAACCTTAAAACGTTTAAGAGAGTACGGACAGAAGAATATCTCGTGGTTTGGCAGGATGAACTCATTTAAGATGGATATTCTCCCCAGATTTTTATATTTGTTTCAGGCGGTCCCGATTACACCGCCGAAAACTTTCTTCCAGACCATCAGATCGGCATTGATCCGGTTTATCTGGCAGACCTCCAAACCCCGACTAAAGTACTCTATCCTGACTGCCCCGAAGCTCAGGGGTGGCGCAGGCCTCCCTGACCTTGAGTTATAACATAGCGCATCCATACTGGCACGCTTATTTGATTGGCAATTTGGTCATCACTTCAAACAGTGGGTTCAATTAGAACAGACATCTTATAAGGTTCCATTGCGCCATCTCCCATGGATCCGACGCCATGACTTGGTCACAAATGATTTTGAGGGAAATACAGGTTTTTTGACTCGTGAGGTTCTACAGTTATGGAATCGTGTTAAAACCAGAAAGAAATTGATCAGCACCCTGAACCCGCTGACTCCAATATTTGGTAACCCGGATTTTCCTCCAGGGTGTCACAGAGACCAATTTCTGGGTTGGCATAGAAGGTCTGACCTGCGTTTGGGACAGGTGTTGATAGAGGGGAGGGCTCCATCTTGGGAAATCTTAAGGGAAGGGTCCCCCTCGGGAGCAATTTCCTGGATGGAATATAATCAGCTGAGATCTTTTATTCGGAGACATTTGGGCGACAGTTCTTCTCACCCACCCATGACACGGTTTGAAAACTTACTATCACAACAAGATCCTCCTTCTCACCTGATTTCTCTTTTATATAAGATACTTCACTCAGACGACTCTGATGCGGCTCCAAGTTACATCCGAGCATGGGAGGAGGAGATGGGACATAAATTTTCATCGGAAGACCTTGATAAAGCTTATTTTTTCACACATAAAATGTCTCCGGCCGGGGGCACACAGGAGAAAAATTTCAAGATACTGTCCAGGTGGTACCTGTCCCCCGTCAGGCTAAAGTCAATTTATCCGTCAGCTGACGATACCTGTTGGCGATGTGCGACGGAAAGGGGCACGCTTTTCCATATCTGGTGGCAGTGTCATGCTATACAACCCTTCTGGGTAAAGGTTTTCGGAGCGTATCAAAAGATCTCTGGAACACGTTCCCCCCTCCTCGCAAATTGCCCTTCTGTCGATCCTCCCGGGCCCCATATCCACTCAAAAAAAAAGCCTTCTCAGATTTTGCATTTCTGCGGCGCGCATGGTTATTCCACACCATTGGCGCACAACAACAATACCGACCATGGCAGAATGGGTGACAGAATTTGCAGATATCTTCCGTATGGAGGAATTAATGGCCGAAATGGAGGGAGACAGTACCCGCATGATTCGTGTGTGGCAGCCTTGGATACTATTCAAGGAAACCCCCGAATTACCTCACTTGGTCGAGGAAGCAAATTAAAGGTCGACTTGGAGGCCCGCTCACTTCCCCCCTCCCTTTTTCTTTCCTCTCCCCATCACGCTCTCTTTGAGTTTCTTATTTTGCTTTCTTAGGTTTCCTTTACTGTTTCTTGACGTACACCTCTACTGGTTACATGGAGACTTTGTTAAACACGCTCGCAATTACTACTCTCTTAATAATGATGTTGATGTCCCGAAAGAAACACAGGGCGGCGTGACATCTTTTCCGTTGATATCTGAATACGCAATAATATATGACAAATGTATGTATAGTTAAGAATAACAACCACGGGATGATATACGTGTGCCCTCTGGTATACAGTTATATTGATGAATATGCACCGTTTTTTTTTTTATCTAACAGGGGAGTTACGTGCCGTGGCACCAGAAGATATCTCGTCATTATGAGTGTATGACAATAATGTGGCTTAATGTGCCTTGGTGTACACTGTTTGTTGTCTTGTACTTTGTTGTTTATTTGTTCTCAATAAAATAGATTCAACATAAGAGGTCTGGATACACATGATGAGAGCATTATACTGCCTCTGTACAAATCCCTGGTTAGACCGCACATGGAGTACTGTGTACAGTTTTGGGCACCGATGCTCAGGAAGGATATAATGGAACTAGAGCGAATACAAAGGAGGGCAACAAAATTAATAAAAGGGGATGGGGGACTACAATACCCAGAGAGATTAGCAAAACTAGGATTATTTAGTCTAGAAAAAAGGCGACTGAGGGGCGATCTAATAACCATGTATAAGTATATAAGGGGACAATACAAATTTCTCTCCGAAGATCTGTTTATACCAAGGAAGGTGACGGTCACAAGGGGGCATTCTCTGCGTCTGGAGGGGAGGTTTCTCCGCCAACATAGAAGAGGATTCTTTACTGTTAGGGCAGTGAGAATCTGGAATTCCCTGCCTGAGGAGGTGGTGATGGCGAACTCAGTCAAGGGGATCAATGAGGCCTGGATGTCTTCCTGGAGCGTAACAATATTGTATCTTACAGTTAATGTTAGGTTCTTTAGAAGGACGTAGATCTGGGGATTTATTCTGATGGAATATAGGCTGAACGGGATGGACACAGGGCTTTTTTCAGCCTTGCTATCTATGTTACTATGCTACAACTCCTGTGTTTAGTCTTAGCTATGCACTTTCCTCCCTAAATGAATGAGAAGGGGGACCCCAATTAAAAAGTGAACTTTCATAAAGATCACTTGGCAATCAAACGCAAGCAGGGGCACCAGTTTAGGAGAGATCCTATCCACTGATATATCTGTTGCCAGAATGTCCACTTTCACCACTGCGATGACTATGTGAAGGGTTAATACTAAAATCAGAATTGAAGTTTCGTTTTATCCATTCTTTGGAGGTTTCGTTTCTCCGTTTTTGTTGCTGTAAGATAAATTTTTATAATTGGCATGGGCTGTCATGAAACCAGACTATTCCCATCTGTATAAGATAAGGGAGGCGGGGGTGTAAAACTCTGAAGAATATGCCATTATACTACTTTCTACGCTATTTAGGTACGGACATATATGTAGTTTCCGGTTTTCTTGCAATATTATTGGCTTACCAAGTAAAATGATGCTATTGGTACTTGAGAACCTTGCATAATTAAGCAAAAGATTATAAAAGATGTGACTAAAATAAAGGGGCTTAGTGATCTGCCTCGATCCTCCCATACAGAGACCCCGTCTCCGTGTGGTCATTTGAGTTGCTAGCAACACTGGAATAATTTGGAAATCACTGTATCAACCGTGAAGGGTTAATTTAGCCCTCCCAAAACAGCTACCTCCACAGTGGTGCCCCAAACAGGGATGCCTCTGCCCCCGGAGGACAACAAGACAAAGGACCCTCGGAGCGGACACAGGTGCTGGAAAATTGGGACTGATCACCCCCCACAACCACGGTAAGTTGGCAGTTATACTGTTCAGACTGACCGTTGGTGTGGTTTTCCTGCGCTTGTTGCTGCAAAGAGGATCTGAGGTTTGTCCCCTGGTGGGGTGATTCATGGGTGGAATAATATAGAGGTGCAGTCCCGTTGGGGGCCCAGTGCTCGAACCGTACCTCATAAGGGATGGACACCCCGGATTGACCAGTGATTGTGACTCTCTTTATAGTCAAAATATTCTGAAATTCCCGATCATTATTAGTAATTGGGCGTGGTCATGTGATCGAAGATGGGTAGGATACGTAACTCAGGTATATATATATATAACCAGAGGTGTCCGGAGGGATAGTTTGAGACGCCCTCCTCCTCTGAGTACCGCGAATTTTGGGCTTCCCAGAGGGGGTTGACCCTGTGGAACAAACGGAGACGGCTGCTCCAGTATTGTGCACAATTTGTCAGGATATTTAGCTCTAAAGGAGAGAATTATGTTTCTGTGGAAGAAAAAGAAAAGTTTGGAATTGTGTGAAGGATCAGATACTGTTAGTCTTATGATTCAAAGACGAGGAAAGAAGTGTCAGGAATGCAGGAAAAATATTTTCGATTCTGGGATTTCCTAAGGGCGGGAGGTTGCAGCCTACGCTATGGGATGAAGAAGTTCAAAGGTTGACTGATGATGGATTACTTAAAGGCGCTGAGGAATTCCGTGGCTTGGCACATGAACTGTATAATGAAGGTTATGTGGAAATTGAACACCAAGTGAATTCTGATTGTTTTTATTGCTATGTGGAAAAAAAAGGAAAATTGTCTAACACTGTGAAGACTGAAAGTGTTGTGGTACAGGAAAGAATTGAGAATGTGATTGGTTAAGAAGGAACTAAGATTGATATTAATGTGTCAGGGAAATAGTTAAAAGTGATGATTTGAAACGAGGTCTCCCTGCTAGATGACAATTGTACAAGGAGACCGAGAGTCGCAGCCCCCACCTCTGCTCACGGCACCTATTATTATCCGCAGCCAGCCTCAATCCCCGTTCACCCGATCCAGAGGAAAAAAAAAAAAAAAAAGTTTTCATAAGACTTTAACCTGCTCTGTTCAGGAGAGAGAAAAAAAAAAAAGCAAGCTAGCAGCTGCTTCAGTACCCCCTCCCATCTTAGCCCACACCATATCGCCCTTCGCCCCCACCGCAGCTGCGAGTACACAGCCAGTCTCTTATCAGTATCACTGGAGCACACACCAAACTCTGGCCCCCCCTCAGCTACTGGGAACCCTGCTCCTCAGCCCCTCCCTGCTAATGCTGGCGCTGCGGGCGACTTGGTCACTTTCAGAGAGACTGTCACACTCCCGCTGATAGATGCTACCCTCAAGTTCTCTCTTCCAATCGTAATCTAAATACTGGGAACCCCAGAGGATACCCCGGTTACGGACAGCCCCAAAATCCTGATAATTGTCCATACTGAAGGGGTGGCCAACCCGGGTCTGCCATCACAATGTCCTCCGCCAAACCTGGGGCATGCTCATCCGTCACGCTCCCTGTAGGGGGCACCGTTAAGTTCATGGTTGACACTGGGGCGGCCAATTCTATAATCAAGTCATCAGATGTACCTACGGATATCCCTATTCAATTCAAGAGCTTGTTTTAATTGGAGTAGATGGCAGACCCAATAAACATACTTACAAAACCCATCCCTGTAGGACCTTTCCCCGAGGTTACTGCTCAGTTTGTAATCTCTCCCACATGTCCTGTAAATTTACTAGGGGCAGATTTATTATCACAGTTCCGCTCCAGAATACAATTCCAAGATGATGGTCAGATGGCTCTAACGTTATATAATCCCTATGTAGATGAAGACAGTGAGGAAATCTGTATTTTGCATGCCCTTCCTACAGTTATGATGGCCCTGATAGACCAAGGTCCACCCCCAATATTGCCTGAGGATCAATGACTCACCCCATACCTCTCAGAGATACTATCTAAACTCTGGTCAAAAGGGCTAAATGATATAGGGAAAATGCCTGTAGAACCAGTAAAAGTGTTTCTCAAACCTGGTGCCTAATCCTCATACTCTTTTGTCCCAGATACCCCAGGATGCTGCTTGGTTTACAGTTATTGATCTTACCAATGCCTTCTTTAGCATTCCGTTACACCCAGACTGTCAGTTTCTATTTGCAATCACTTAGCAGGGACAACAGTTAATATGGACAGTTATGCCACAAGGGGCCCAAAACAGTCCCAACCAGTTTTGCAAAAAAAATATGAGCAGGTGTCTTTTGCCATTGTTAGCCTCCTTAAGTATCTGGCAGCACTGAACTGTCGGGTTTCGGCCTCGGGACTTCAGTTCTGCCTTGGTCAAGGGATATTCTTGGGTCACTGTCTCCTTCAGGGTGCCAGACACCTCGCAGAAGAAAAATAGCTGTCAGCTCCCTTCCTTTCCCAAAAGATGAAACTTAACTCCAGCGTTTTCTTGGACTATGCACTTATTGTTGTCAGTGGATACCGGATGCATCCCGCATAATGCAACCCCTTTACAACGCCTTGAAAGACGGCATAATGAATTATAAGGAAAGATGGCCGTGATGAGGATTACCTTCAACATGATTGTTCCCAACTTCTGATAGAAGAAACAGCTACTCCACCAAATGTCAGTGAGAATCCACTCCCAAATCCTGATCTGGTGTTATACACAGATGGTTCAAGATATGCTGATGAGTTTGGTAGATTCCACACGGGATACGCTGTTACCAGAGGACACTGTAGTGCACGCAGCTGCGCTCCCGCCCTCACAGTCAGCAGAACGCCAGGCTCTGTCTACTGCATGTACTTTGGCCAAGAACAGACGGGCTAATATATACACGGACTCACGGTATGCATTTGGTATTGCTCACGATTTTGGGGCTCTATGGGCCAATCGAGGGTTTATTACTACTGCCGGAACTCCAGTGAAAAATGCTGAGGCTGTTAAAACCCTCATGAACTCGATCAAATTACCTACTCAGGTGGCCATTATCAAAGTTAAGGCGCACGGTCCTAGGACCAGTCCACAGACTGTTGGCAACGCATTTGCGGATATGCAAGCAAAAGCCGCAGCTCTTTTACCCATAGAACCAACCATACCAACTATGGTGACCACACGCTCTCAGCGTAAACAGTTACAAGAAGCATTGACCCTACGAGAACCTGATGATCTAGAACAGACTGAAGTTTTCTGTCGGACCCCGCGAGACCGCTTAATGACGACGCAGAGAATGTCTCCAAAGGAAGAGGTGAAACAATGGAAGACTGATGGGGCACGTATGGATAATGGTCTCTGGAAAAAGGAGCAACTCGTGTGTCTCCCTAAGCGGATGTACCCTGCTATTGCCACATGGGCACATGGACCTACACATCGAGGAAAGAATCAGGCCCTCACACTGGTGCAAAAATTCTACTGGGCCCCGGTTCTCCAGTTGGAAGCATTCCCTGTTACCAACATGACTGCAAAGACCACAGCGAAGAAACTGGTGATGGAAGTTATATGCAGATATGGGATTCTAGTTGTTGAAAGTGATCAAGGCCCGGCCTTTTCTTCTTGTGTACTAAGAAGTTCTGACAAAGCTTGGATCCACTGTAGCCCTCCATACTCCGTACCACCCACAATTCAGTGGGGAAGTTGAGAGGCTGAACGGCACACTGAGGGGACAATTGACCAAAATGATGCAGGAGACTACAGCTCCATGGCCAGAGCTCCTACCCATTGTACTATACCACATCCGTACTACCCCTATTACACAATATGGCCTGTCCCCATATGAGATATTGTTTGGTACTAGGCCCCCAGTTGCAAATTTCCAGCCTCAGCTGTTATCAGAAGAAACTGACCGTGCTGTTCAATATGTTATTCTGCTTAGTAAAAATATTGCTAACACCCATGTTCTAGCTTTCTTTTTTCCAGATTCAGCAGAAACCGACACCTGCTATAACCTGAAGCCTGGTGATTTGGTAGTCGTGAAGAGGCATGTCAGGAAGCACGGACTAGAACCCTTGTATGACGGTCCCTATCAAGTCCTCATCACCCAACAAGCCAATAGCAAATGAAGGGGCATAATGTTTTTTGGTTTTTCGCATTTCCCATATTATTATTGGTAGAAGTTAAAGTTAGATATTCAAAGACTCAGAGATCAATACGATAAAGACAGTGATCGTAATAGGGACAGTTGGTGGTCAGACACCTTCTTTCTCAATCCAGCCAATTGGTTTTTAGGGAATTGGGGGCTGGGTAGCTGGGATCTTACAGAGCTTGTTACACATTGCTGCCTGTATCCTTGTTGTATGTGTGATACTAAAACTTGTTCTTTGGTGTATTCCTGTATGTATTAGGAAATTCTACACTAAGCCAGCTAATGATGATACCAAAGGTGTCGCTGCCCCTGCTCTTCTCTGCACCGATCTCATAAGGCTACTTGATGAAGATGTTGAAGCCAAGCGCATGGCTACCTACAAAAGATCTCCACCACCGTCATCAAAAATTGTTATTCGTGAACTGCATAGACTGTAAGCTTGCGAGCAGGGCCCTCACTCCTCTTGTTATTTGTTATAATCTCCTGTATGTGATTATTGTTATGCTGTAATGTCTATTGTCTGTACAAATCCCCTCTGAAATGTAAAGTGCTGCGGAATATGTCGGCGCTATAAAAATAAAATTTATTATTATATTAACTGCAGTATACAGGGGGGACGGGTGCGCCGAGACAGCCATGACTGATAACACGGCATCAGTCATGTGAAGACCAGTACCCCTCAAGCTGTTAGCTTGGGATAGCACCTCTGATGCTGCATATGTGTAAAAAAAAAATTTATCTAGGGGGGAATGTGAAGGGTTAATACTAAAATCAGAGTTGAAGTTTCGTTTTATCCATTCTTTGGAGGTTTCGTTTCTCCGTTTTTGTTGATGTAAGATAAATTTTTATAATTGGCATGGGCTGTCATGAAACCAGACTGATCCCATCTGTATAAGATAAGGGAGGCGGGGGTGTAAAACTCTGAAGAATATGCCATTATACTACTTTCTACGCTATTTAGGTACGGACATATATGTAGTTTCCGGTTTTCTTGCAATATTATTGGGTTACAAAGTGAAATGATGCTATTGGTACTTGAGAGCCTTGCATAATTAAGCAAAAGATTATAAAAGATGTGACTAAAATAAAGGGGCTTAGTGATCTGCCTCGATCCTCCCGTACAGAGACCCCGTCTCCGTGTGGTCATTTGAGTTGCTAGCAACACTGGAATAATTTGGAAATCACTGTATCAACCGTGAAGGGTTAATTTAGCCCTCCCAAAATAGCTACCTCCACAACTAGATGATTGTTCATGCTGCCTCCATCGCCACAAATTCTGCTCTGGTTGTTCTTTGGGCTCCGTGCTTACCTCACTTAGAGGGGACCGCTAGTGGCTGTTCAGAACACTGTTCCAGTGATACCACTGAACAGGACGCACGGAAGCCGGCATCAGGAGTGTGGTGCAGCACCTGCGCTCCTCCGCACACCCATGATGGCCCTCTGCCAGATCAGTCTGGCCAGGCCTGGAACGTCATCTGTCTTCAGGTACGGCCCACTGAAGGTTCCCAGTCAAGAACAGAAAACAAACTGATGCGAGGGAGAGGTGCCGCCCTTTTAATGTTAGTTTCCTGTCCTTGAAGGGCGGATCCCCTCTCTAGGTCGTGTTGTCATGGGGGAAGGAGAAAACAAATGCAAACTGGCCACGTCAAGGAAGCAGTTACAGTATTTCCTCCTAAGATGTTGGAGTTGTGGTTAGGACCTATTACAGATCCTCCTCCTCCTCACTGGCCGCACAAAACTGGCGGAGGGGAGAAAAGAGACAGTAATAAGAGGTTCAGTTATTTTATTCCACAATTACTGCCCTCTACCGAGCAAGTAAAGGTAGCGCTAATCTGCCAGACAGGAATCTGCATGGTGACCTAGCACTGGGGGATGCAATCCAGGTAAGCTACACCCCACCCAGCATTCAGTCCGCAGGTGGAACAGTCAGATAATGGGGCCGCTGACCCCGACAAGTAAACAGTCACACAATGGGGCGGTCAGTCAGTGGGTCCCTGCAGGGGTCAGGCCCGGGGTGCTGGTCTGGCACTTGGCAGCTTCACATAGCTCTTGAGGGCAGGCAGTGGTTTGATCTTGCGTCCGGCCCAGCCACCCTTCCTTTTCCAGAGTCCACTGGACGGTCGGATTCCCAGCCAGCGGTTCCGCCCAGCTTTGCCGATCACCCGCTTGTTGTGGTCAATGTTGGAGACGCGCCCTACGGTGGCCACGCAGGTTTCTAGCACCTGTGTAGGAGAGAAGGGTCAGACTGCAGTATGCAGTGTTACGGGGGTGGAGATCTTGACGCTCACCTGCACTTGTCTCTTGGAGGGCAGCTGCACAATGGCGGTTCCATTGACCTTCCTCAGCAACACCCCGCACGTCCCTGTGAGAGAGTGACACGTCAGATGTGACAGAAGCCTCTTCCCCCAGAGGTAGGCACCAGACTCACCAGCAGCTCTGATGAACTCAGCACCTTTCCCAGGCATCACCTCCAGGCAATTAACCAGGGTGCCGACTGGCAACGCACCGAGCGGGTGAGCGTCGCCCTCCTGTGCAGATACTGACGAATGAGCAGAAGGTTACCATGATTGTGGCATCCACACCCCCATCCCTTCCCGGGATCATACCCGCCATGCGACCGATGTGCCCAGATGACGATATCAGATCTCCGGCCTTCATGTTCTCTGTAGCAATGATCCAACGTTTCCGCCTCCCACCTGCAACCAAAGCGATGTCCGCCGACCTGTGGAGACCAAGAGACCGGAACACTGACCTACTGATGTTAGGGGGGAGAGTAGTACATGATCTGTCACCAAAAACAGGACACCACGAGGCCCAGAGGAGGCCAGGATGTGAACAGGAGGGATAGCGGTGACATTACCTGCAGGGGTCGTAGCGGACCTGCACCACTGTCTCCTGGAAACTAGCGTTTTCATGACCCGGCACATAACGCAGTCTCTGAAAATCAATCATCCGGAAAAGCTGCTTATGCCCCCCACCAATGCCACGCACACGGATACGACCTGTGAGAAACCAGCACAATTAGCCCCCCTATCCGAGCAGCCAGACCAGAGGGGGAGCGAGCAGCCAGACCGGGGGGGGTGGCGAGCGAGAGAGCAGCCAGACCGGGGGGGGGTGGCGAGCGAGAGAGCAGCCAGACCAAAGGGGGGGCCAGCGAGAGCGCAGCCAGACCAGAGGGGGGGAGCGAGCGAGAGAGCAGCCAGACCAGAGGGGGGGGGGTGAGCGAGAGAGCAGCCAGACCAGAGGGGGGGGGGTGAGCGAGAGAGCAGCCAGACCAGAGGGGGGGGGGTGAGCGAGAGAGCAGCCAGACCAGAGGGGGGGTGAGCGAGAGAGCAGCCAGACCAGGGGGGGGGGGGCGAGCGAGAGAGCAGCCAGACCAGGGGGGGGGGGGGCGAGCGAGAGAGCAGCCAGACCAGGGGGGGGGGGGGCGAGCGAGAGAGCAGCCAGACCAGGGGGGGGGGGGGCGAGCGAGAGAGCAGCCAGACCAGGGGGGGGCAGAGAGAGAGAGCAGCCAGACCAGGGGGGGCGAGCGAGAGAGCAGCCAGACCGGGGGGAGGGCAGAGAGAGAGCAGCCAGACCAGGGGGGGCCAGCGAGAGCGCAGCCAGATCAGAGGGGGGGGAGCGAGCGAGAGAGCAGCCAGACCAGAGGGGGGGGAGCGAGCGAGAGAGCAGCCAGACCAGAGGGGGGGGGAGGGAGAGAGCAGCCAGACCAGAGGAGGGGGGGAGGGAGAGAGAAGCCAGACCAGGGGGGGGCGAGCGAGAGAGCAGCCAGACCGGGGGGGCAGAGAGAGAGCAGCCAGACCAGGGGGGGGCGAGCGAGAGCGCAGCCAGACCAGGGGGGGGGGGCGAGCGAGAGCGCAGCCAGACCAGAGGGGGGGCGAGCGAGAGCGCAGCCAGACCAGAGGGGGGGGTGAGCGAGAGCGCAGCCAGACCAGAGGGGGGGGGGTGAGAGCGAGAGCGCAGCCAGACCAGAGGGGGGGGGGGGGGGGTGTGAGCGAGAGCGCAGCCAGACCAGGGGGGGGGGGCGCGAGCGAGAGAGCAGCCAGACGACCAGAGGGGGGGGCGAGCAGCAAGACCAGAGGGGGGCGAGAGAGAGAGCAGCCAGACCAGGGGGGGGGGCGCGAGTGAGAGAGCAGCCAGACCAGAGGGGGGGGCGAGCGAGAGAGCGGCCAGACCAGGGGGGGGGGGCAGAGAGAGAGAGAGAGCAGCCAGACCAGGGGGGGGGGGCGAGAGAGAGAGCAGCCAGACCGGGGGGGGGCGAGCGAGAGAGAGAGCAGCCAGACCAGGGGGGGGGGCGAGCGAGAGCGCAGCCAGACCAGGGGGGGCGAGCGAGAGCGCAGCCAGACCAGAGGGGGGGGCGAGCGAGAGCGCAGCCAGACCAGAGGGGGGGGCGAGCGAGAGCGCAGCCAGACCAGAGGGGGGGGCGAGCGAGAGCGCAGCCAGACCAGAGGGGGGGGCGAGCGAGAGCGCAGCCAGACCAGAGGGGGGGGCGAGCGAGAGCGCAGCCAGACCAGAGGGGGGGGCGAGCGAGAGCGCAGCCAGACCAGAGGGGGGGGCGAGCGAGAGCGCAGCCAGACCAGAGGGGGGGGCGAGCGAGAGCGCAGCCAGACCAGAGGGGGGGGCGAGCGAGAGCGCAGCCAGACCAGAGGGGGGGGCGAGCGAGAGCGCAGCCAGACCAGAGGGGGGGGCGAGCGAGAGCGCAGCCAGACCAGAGGGGGGGGCGAGCGAGAGCGCAGCCAGACCAGAGGGGGGGGGGCGAGCGGGGGGGCGAGCGAGAGCGCAGCCAGACCAGAGGGGGGGGGGCGAGCGAGAGCGCAGCCAGACCAGAGGGGGGGGGGGGGGGCGAGCGAGAGCGCAGCCAGACCAGAGGGGGGGGGGGGCGAGCGAGAGCGCAGCCAGACCAGAGGGGGGGGCGAGCGAGAGAGCAGCCAGACCAGGGGGGGGGGGGGAGAGAGAGCAGCCAGACCAGAGGGGGGGGCGAGCGAGAGAGCAGCCAGACCAGAGGGGGGGCGAGTGAGAGAGCAGCCAGACCAGAGGGGGGGCGAGCGAGAGCGCAGCCAGACCAGAGGGGGGGGTGAGCGAGAGCGCAGCCAGACCAGAGGGGGGGGGGTGAGAGCGAGAGCGCAGCCAGACCAGAGGGGGGGGGGGGGGGTGTGAGCGAGAGCGCAGCCAGACCAGGGGGGGGGGGGCGCGAGCGAGAGAGCAGCCAGACGACCAGAGGGGGGGGCGAGCAGCAAGACCAGAGGGGGGCGAGAGAGAGAGCAGCCAGACCAGGGGGGGGGGCGCGAGTGAGAGAGCGGCCAGACCAGAGGGGGGGGCGAGCGAGAGAGCGGCCAGACCAGGGGGGGGGGGCAGAGAGAGAGAGAGAGCAGCCAGACCAGGGGGGGGGGGGGGCGAGAGAGAGAGCAGCCAGACCGGGGGGGGGCGAGCGAGAGAGAGAGCAGCCAGACCAGGGGGGGGGGCGAGCGAGAGCGCAGCCAGACCAGAGGGGGGGGGCGAGCGAGAGCGCAGCCAGACCAGAGGGGGGGGCGAGCGAGAGCGCAGCCAGACCAGAGGGGGGGGCGAGCGAGAGCGCAGCCAGACCAGAGGGGGGGGCGAGCGAGAGCGCAGCCAGACCAGAGGGGGGGGCGAGCGAGAGCGCAGCCAGACCAGAGGGGGGGGGGCGAGCGGGGGGGCGAGCGAGAGCGCAGCCAGACCAGAGGGGGGGGGGCGAGCGAGAGCGCAGCCAGACCAGAGGGGGGGGGGGGGGCGAGCGAGAGCGCAGCCAGACCAGAGGGGGGGGGGGGGGCGAGCGAGAGCGCAGCCAGACCAGAGGGGGGGCGAGTGAGAGAGCAGCCAGACCAGGGGGGGGGGCGAGCGAGAGAGCAGCCAGACCAGAGGGGGGGGCGAGCGAGAGAGCAGCCAGACCAGAGGGGGGGGGGGGAGAGAGAGCAGCCAGACCAGAGGGGGGGGCGAGCGAGAGAGCAGCCAGACCAGAGGGGGGGGCGAGTGAGAGAGCAGCCAGACCAGGGGGGGGGGGCGAGCGAGAGAGCAGCCAGACCAGAGGGGGGGGCGAGCGAGAGAGCAGCCAGACCAGGGGGGGGGGGGGGGGGGGGAGAGAGCAGCCAGACCAGAGGGGGGGGCGAGCGAGAGAGCAGCCAGACCAGGGGGGGGGGGGGAGAGAGAGCAGCCAGACCAGAGGGGGGGGCGAGCGAGAGAGCAGCCAGACCAGAGGGGGGGCGAGTGAGAGAGCAGCCAGACCAGAGGGGGGGGGCGAGCGAGAGAGCAGCCAGACCAGAGAGGGGGGCGAGAGAGAGAGCAGCCAGACCAGAGGGGGGGGCGAGCGAGAGAGCAGCCAGACGACCAGAGGGGGAGGGCGAGCGAGAGAGCAGCCAGACCAGAGGGGGGGGCGAGCGAGAGAGCAGCCAGACCAGAGGGGGGGGCGAGCGAGAGAGCAGCCAGACCAGAGGGGGGGGCGAGCGAGAGAGCAGCCAGACCAGAGAGGGGGGCGAGCGAGAGAGCAGCCAGACCAGAGAGGGGGGGGGAGAGAGAGAGCAGCCAGACCAGAGGGGGGGCGAGTGAGAGAGCAGCCAGACCAGAGGGGGGGGCGAGCGAGAGAGCAGCCAGACCAGAGAGGGGGGCGAGCGAGAGAGCAGCCAGACCAGGGGGGGGGGGGGGGGGGAGAGAGAGAGCAGCCAGACGACCAGAGGGGGGGGCGAGCGAGAGAGCAGCCAGACGACCAGAGGGGGAGGGCGAGCGAGAGAGCAGCCAGACCAGAGGGGGGGGCGAGCGAGAGAGCAGCCAGACCAGAGGGGGGGGCGAGCGAGAGAGCAGCCAGACGACCAGAGGGGGAGGGCGAGCGAGAGAGCAGCCAGACCAGAGGGGGGGGCGAGCGAGAGAGCAGCCAGACCAGAGGGGGGGGCGAGCGAGAGAGCAGCCAGACCAGAGGGGGGGGGCGAGCGAGAGAGCAGCCAGACCAGAGAGGGGGGCGAGCGAGAGAGCAGCCAGACCAGAGAGGGGGGGCGAGCGAGAGAGCAGACAGACCAGGGGGGGGGGGGGGGGGGGGGGAGAGAGCAGCCAGACCAGAGGGGGGGGCGAGCGAGAGAGCAGCCAGACCAGGGGGGGGGGGGGGGAGAGAGAGCAGCCAGACCAGAGGGGGGGGCGAGCGAGAGAGCAGCCAGACCAGAGGGGGGGCGAGTGAGAGAGCAGCCAGACCAGAGGGGGGGGCGAGCGAGAGAGCAGCCAGACCAGAGAGGGGGGCGAGAGAGAGAGCAGCCAGACCAGAGGGGGGGGCGAGCGAGAGAGCAGCCAGACGACCAGAGGGGGAGGGCGAGCGAGAGAGCAGCCAGACCAGAGGGGGGGGCGAGCGAGAGAGCAGCCAGACCAGAGGGGGGGGCGAGCGAGAGAGCAGCCAGACCAGAGGGGGGGGGCGAGCGAGAGAGCAGCCAGACCAGAGAGGGGGGCGAGCGAGAGAGCAGCCAGACCAGAGAGGGGGGGGGAGAGAGAGAGCAGCCAGACCAGAGGGGGGGCGAGTGAGAGAGCAGCCAGACCAGAGGGGGGGGCGAGCGAGAGAGCAGCCAGACCAGAGAGGGGGGCGAGCGAGAGAGCAGCCAGACCAGGGGGGGGGGGGGGGGAGAGAGAGAGCAGCCAGACGACCAGAGGGGGGGGCGAGCGAGAGAGCAGCCAGACGACCAGAGGGGGAGGGCGAGCGAGAGAGCAGCCAGACCAGAGGGGGGGGCGAGCGAGAGAGCAGCCAGACCAGAGGGGGGGGCGAGCGAGAGAGCAGCCAGACGACCAGAGGGGGAGGGCGAGCGAGAGAGCAGCCAGACCAGAGGGGGGGGCGAGCGAGAGAGCAGCCAGACCAGAGGGGGGGGCGAGCGAGAGAGAAGCCAGACCAGAGGGGGAGGGCGAGCAGCAAGACCAGAGGGGGGGCACACGCAGCTGTGAGGGTCTCATACACAGATATGACAGTTACATACCGGTATGGTCCCGGCCGCCGGTTTTCCTCTTTCCTATGGGGTTGATGGTGTACTTAGCGGGAGGCTTCCATATCTCTATCCCATGGAGGGGCGCTGTGGTGAGGAGACTTCTAGACGGCAGCAGTGAGGAGGCGGCAGCCTAAAGAAGAAAGGAGCCTCATAGATACATGGCCACAAGAGAGCGCCGGCCCCAACACGAGAGCGGCCTGAGGCGGGCGCAGGCACATGGGAGGGGGGGGGCGCACCTGGAGGCGGAGGCAGCTCAGTGAGAGGCCGCGGAGGGTGCGGGTCAGGCCGCTGAGCGCCATCACTGCAGGGAAGAGACGTGTAGATCAGCAGGGCCGGGCGGCGGTCACAGCGGCTCCGCACTCGGAGCGCTAGCGTGCAGTTTCCGGGTTTGACGTCACTTCCGGGGCGTGGTCTGACGTAGAAAGGCGGGAAACGAGTTTGCAGCCTGTAGCGCAGATCTCTAGTGGGCGTGTCAGGGGTGGTGACAGTGTCTGTGAGCTGCAGCGCTGATTGGTTCACGACGGGAGTGAGGGCGGTGATTTTATGCGCGCGCTCACTTCCCGATCCCGGGGCAGGCTGGGAGGGCGCGCATTCGGGAGCGCGCTTCTCACAGACTTGTGCCCCCTATGTGTACGCTCTCAGCACAGCTGCTTGCCGTGACAGCACAGGTGGAGCAGCCTGTAGTGTTCTGTGGTTAATGGCGCCTGAAGATACAGGTGGCGCACACATAAGCCTGCTCCATCTGTGCTCCCGAATGCGCGCCCTCCCAGCCTGCCCCGGGATCGGGAAGTGAGCGCGCGCATAAAATCACCGCCCTCACTCCCGTCGTGAACCAATCAGCGCTGCGGCTCACAGACACTGTCACCACCCCTGACACGCCCACTAGAGGGTGACGGAGCGCAGGCGGGAAGAGAAGCCGCCGGGAGCCCGTTGTCTCCGCGGTCACAGACGGGTGGGCGGAGGGGTGTAATACTTAGGCCTCTTTCACACATCAGGTTTTTGCCGTCAGGCGCGATCCGTCGCTTTTGACAGAAACCGGATCCGGTTCCCCCCCCATTGACTTGCATTTGCGCCGGATCGCCATGCGTTTCATCCGGTTTTCGCCGGATCCGGCAATGTGTCGCGATCTGGCGTCTGGAAAAAACGTCTACTGTAACTTTTTTTGTCTCCGGCGAAAAAGCCGGACACGCCGGATCCGGCGCGTCCGGCTTTTTCACACAATGAAAGCCTATGAGCGCCGCAATGCGCCGGATCCGTTTTTTTTGATCTGAGCATGCTCAGTAGCTCTGCCCACAGGAGATATATAAAAGGAAGACAATGGGACCCTCAGCCACACCCAACATGCCACCCAAGACAGCAACCAGGAGCAGGAGAAGGCAGCAGACATCTGCAGCAGCAGCACCATCAGCAACACCCCAAATGGAGCAGCATGCTGAACGGGAGGGGAGTCCAGCAGCAGATGAGAGACGGTAATTATCAAATCCCCCATTCCTCCACACTAGGGCCATGGAATATCAAGATATTCATTGGCCCTTTGTTTCTCTTTATTCAACAGCCGCCCAAGAGATGCAGCAGCACTGGCAGCAGCAGCAGGAACACCACCCACAGGCATGGAGTCTGGCCAGCAGGAAGACAGCACATCTTCTTCTGGGAGCCCTCCCTCGCATCGTCAGCGTTTGACAGTAAGTTTTTATTTCCAAAATCCATCATCTCTGTAATATATGTCTATTCATTGCCTTTTATTTCAAAACAGGAATCACAAGCTGAAGAGGAGCTCCCAGAAGAAGAAGGAAGGGGTGGACAGACACCTGGAGTGGGCTCACAATTGGTAAGTTTTTTTCATCAAACGCAGAAACACAACATCACACTACACACAACACATAGAAAACAATGTTCTGCAGACCACACACAGCAAACAAATGCCTACATCCAAAGACATAACATTTTTTGTTTTCTTCTCTAGTCTTCCCAATCTGGTGCTCGGCCAAGAGGTCCTCGCAGTGCCTCCCAGGGTCGTCGGCGACAGCAACGCGGCGGTCACCAGCGTGTAAGTATACATATTTTTGCTTTTTTTTTGCACCTTTTATTTCATTTCTTTTGTGGAGGCTAATTATGTTATTTTTGTCTTTTTCTTTAACAGCCTTCACAGCGTGCTCCCGACTCTGACAGTGAGGATGGAGGGATTGATGTGGACTGCCTCATCGATCTCGTCAGAGAAAGGGAGCCGCTCTGGAATATGGCTGACCGCCGCCACGCTGACCTTATCGTTACCCGACGACTCTGGGAGGAAATCTGTTCGCTCCTTGTGGGCCGCTGGGAGGACCTCGATGCTCGGGTCCAGATTAAAGAGCGTAAGTATATACAGTACCGGTTGCTTGATGTAAACCAGTGTTTCCCGAACTCCAGTCCTCGTGGTCCCCACGGATCATGTGTTCAGGATTTCTATTTACTATGGAAATCCTGAAAACATGACCCCTGGGGACCATGAGGACTGGAGTTTGGGAAACACTGATGTTGTATACTAACCACTCCTTTCTCGTTTCAGGGAACAGAATTGTGAAGCGGTGGCGGTCTGTGAGGGATCGTTTCAAGAAGGAGTTCAATAAAGAGATGCGGGCCCCGAGTGGATCTGGAGGACGCAGGAGCAAGTACAAGTACGCACAAGCCCTGTCGTTCCTCCGGGAAACAATGGTCACCAGAAGGTAAATATTACACACCACATGTGAAAAAGATGTAACTTTTTTTTTTCAGCCAGGGCCATACCATGTCAGTATTTTAATTGTTTTTTTTTCTCTTTATTCCACAGCACGGTGAGCAGCACTTGGGAGCCTGCACGATTGGACCCTTCTGAGGCGATCCCTGAGGAGACCGGCACCGAGGGACACTTCGACCGCCCCGGTACATCTGCACCTTCCCTGCCTTCCCACACATTCGACCCATCTGTCCCATCCACCAGCACAGGAGCATCGTGGCCGCCTACATTACATGAAGCTGCTGGTGAGGAGATCGCTTTCCCTTTACCCCACCCTTCTGCCCCTGCCACCTCTAGTACACCTGCGGGTACTGGGCGGCAGCGGCAGAGGGGTCAGGAAAAGAGTTATGCGCAAGAGTTATTGCATCTGAATGCATCTTTCCAGAACTGTCTCAAAGTCTTTTCAGAGCAAATCTCCGCAGGCTTTCAGCAGATCAACTCCAGCATTCTGGATGTGAAGACACTTCTGCAAACCATGCATTCAGAAGCAAGATCTTCGCCAAACCACACCTTTTTCAGGTCTGTTGTGGAGCGCATGGAAACGCTATCTCCTACCCAGCAGATGCATGTAATGCATTCGTGCCACGGTGCTCTACAGCAGGTTACCTCCCAACCTCCTCCTCCCACCACTGTAGTTCCTCCACCTGCACCCCCTCCAGCCACTTTCCATCCTCCCCCTCCTATTACATCTGCACCCCCTCCAGCCACTTTTCATCCTCCCCCTCCTACTACATACCAGCAACCTGCCCAGTACCAGCAACCTCCCCAGTACCAGTCATCTCCCCACTTCCAGCAACCTGCCCCGTACCAAACTCCTTCCCCGTACCAAACTCCTTCCCCATACAACTTTCCATCAACATCATCTGCTCCTACAGTCCCTGCCCAACCCTCCACTCCACCGCCCACCACCTCTTCTGCCTCCCACATGTCCACCCATTCTGTAGCTTTTTCCACACCTTCACCTCTAACTGTTCCTTCCCCACCACGATCCCAGTCCTCTCTCCACACACCCAGTGTCGAAGTGTCCCGCAGCCCCTCCAGCAGTATTTCCACCCCACAATACACAGAATTGTAATGTGTGTTTTTTAATAAAAATGCCCATTGGGTTTAAAACCTTTATTAAAAAAGTTTTTTGCACTTTAAAAACTTTAAAAAAAAAAAAAAAAAATTTAAATAAAAGTTAAATTATCGTTTCACAATGGTTGTCTGTCATTTCTTTCTGCGGCGAACTATGTTTAAAAAAAAGGTTAAATACAGGGTATTTCAAAGGTAAAAAGGTATTCAAAACCAGGTATATAACTGTGGGTAAATTTTAGCTTTTTGCCACAGTTGTGTTCCTGGTTGTGTTTGAAGCAAAGTATTTCACCTAAAAAGTTGTGTTTATTGTTGGTGATTTCCTAACAATGTACACAACTTTTGTTAAAAGGTGAAATACTTTGCATAAAACACAACCAGGAACACAACTGTGGCCTAAAGCTAAAAATATTAAGACCATGACAAGATAGCCAACTTTGGTTGGCTAAGGTATATACTGCTGGTCCAGAAGGTACACAAGTTTGGTTAGGGCACAAATCTTTCACACTCTGTCATCCCAGTGTACTCTGCCTTGAGGGGCCACAAGGGTCAATTTTAAAAACCGGATCCGGCGTAATCCGTCAGAAAAACGGATGAACCGGATGAGACGGATCCGGTTTTGTCTGTCAAGAACAAGACGGATCCGGCAGAAAACCGGATCCGGCACATCAGGTTTTACAAAACATTTGCCGGATCCGGCATTCCGGCACGACGCCGGATCGCGCCTGACGCCGAAAACCTGATGTGTGAAAGTAGCCTTAGGCCTCTTTCACACTTCCGTTTTTTACAATCAGTCACAATCCGCCAGGTTTTGAAAAAAAACGGATCCTCAATTTTTTTTTGAGGATCCGTTTTTTTCCCATTGACTTGCATTAATGGCGGATTGTGACGGATTGCCGTCCGTTGCATCCGTTTTTTGTGAGGATCCGCCAAAAGTTGCTGTCCGTCACCATCCTCAAAAATTTCAAAACGGAGCTTGTAACGTTTTTTTTCTCTGGCGGATCCTGCAAACAGTGATTTAACCCGAATTTCTTTCTGGGTGCCGGACAAAAAAAAAATTCTCTCTCTCTCTCTTTCTTTCTTTCTTTCTTTCTTTCTTTCTTTCTTTCTTTCTTTCTTTCTTTCCCCCCCCCCCGGCCAGCGATTTGATTTTCAGGATCCGTCTGAAAACGGATCCTGTGCCATCCGTTCACATCACTTTAGAACGGATCCGCTTCTCCGCCTTTTTGGCGGATTATAACTGATGCAAAAAACTGAAGTGTCAGTAAAAAGCCGGAGAAGCGGATCCGTTAAGTGATGTGAACGGATGGCACAGGATCCGCAGAATGAGGAAACTAAGAGGAACCGCTGGCCGGGAAAGGGAGAGAGAGAGAGAATTTTTTTTTCAGGCACACAGACAGAACTTCGGGTTAAATCCGTGTCTGGAGGATCCGCCGGCAAAGAAAACGTTGCAAGTAGTGATGGGTAAAATGCGATTTTTTTTTTTGGTGAGCCGGCTCTTCATTTCCTATTACCTTTGGCTTTAAATTTGAAGCCAAATTCTGGTATGTGTATGGTATGGTGTGTATGGTATGGTGTGTATGGTATGTGCATGATTGTATACCTTATAGTAAAAATCTACACACGTGCCAATTTATGACATAAAACAGAATAGTTTCCAGAATAACCAGATTTTATATTATTTGCTGTAAAAACTTTAACAAACACAAAATAGCAACAAGACCCTAATTATCAGTGCCACATTTTAAAGCTACCTTCACACTTGGCAAGTTCGCTGTGGGCTGTCTGCTGCAAAACTGCAGCGTCACATGTTGCATCTGCATCCAGGCGGATTTAGATAAGGACTTTGTGCCGTTGTGGCTCGGGCGGTGACAGCACGGAGTTCTGTGGGCATGTCATGCCTGTCGCATCTCTGGCCCCTGAGGCAGAAGAGAAAATGCTCCGCTGGAGCCGGGAAAGGTAAGAATTGAGCCTACCCCTTTACCCCTGATCATTTCCAAAATAACAGCGTGTGTATTCTGTTTAGTATGAAAACATTAACAAATATAAAATGTGCAAAAATATAACAAATGCTCAAAACAGCAGCAGAAAACCATTTTTAAAAGTGCAACATGTTAAGCTTGTCATTTGGGCAGATTGTCATTAAGAAAGACCAAGTGCTGGAGCTCGGAGGGGCTGATTCTTACATTCTGGTTTTGTGTTGTCGATGTAATCAAAATGCGACCAAATCCTACTTGGTTTGTCACTCATCTTGTTATCCACTGTCCGTGCACTCCTCTCCTCTCTGCAGGCGATCAACCTCCCTCTTTATTTATTTGTGGGTATTTTAAAAATAGTCTGTGAGGAAATTAATACCCAAGTTCCTCACCGTCACCAATATGGTTGCAAAATTGGGAGGATTTGATTACACGCACCTCAATCTGCAGTCACTACTGTTTGTTACACTCTGCATCCATCCAGGGTAGGGCAGGCTGCCAGGAACACAGCGTGTGTGTTAACTTAAAAACAATCACAAGAGGGCAAGGAATGCTTGTCACAGATTGGAGGGGGCTGTGAGTGCTATGTGCGGCAGCAGGAGGCGCATTCTTTCTCAGTCTCCTGGATAAGATCAGAGTGACTACTGCCGGGAGGGGCGGGGCAAGAGGGGACTGACTGTGGAACGTGAGCTGGCAAAGAGCCGTTTAAATTTCAATTGGCTCCCTGCCAGGAGCCGGCTCATATGATTCACTATAAAGAGCCGGCTCTTAGAGCCGGCTCCTTCGGGAGCTACCCATCACTAGTTGCAAGCTCCGTTTGGAAATCTTTGAGGATGTTGACAGCAACATTATGGCGGATCCTCACAAAAACGGATGCAACGGACAGCAATCCGTCAAGATCCGCCAATAATGGAAGTCAAAGGGGGAAAAAACGGATCCACAAAAAAAATTGCGGATCCGTTTTTTTTCAAAACTTGGCAGATTTTAACTGATTGTAAAAAACAGAAGTGTGAAAGAGGCCTAAGGGGCAGTTTGGTAGGAGTTGGGAGGTTAATACACGATTGTGGGGTCTGGGGGGTTAATACACGATTGTGGGGTCTGGGGGGTTAATACACGATTGTGGGGTCCGGGGGGTTAATACACGATTGTGGGGTCCGGGGCGTTAATACACGATTGTGGGGTCTAGGGGGTTAATACACGATTGTGGGGTCCGGGGGGTTAATACACGATTGTGGGGTCTGGCGAGGCTCCGGGGGTTAATACACGATTGTGGGGTCTGGGGGGTTAATACACGATTGTGGGGTCCGGGGGGTTAATACACGATTGTGGGGTCTGGCGAGCCTCTCTGCTGCCTGAGGCGAACACCAAAATGACGCCCCCCCCCACACACAAGGTAAATTCTCATATCTATCCGGTAACACTGAGGACATTTTGATTTAGATAAATAGAAAAAAAGATCCAAACCCAAAGATGTCAGCGGCATCACACGCACAGACAAGAGCAACACAGAAGTGTCCAGAACAAGGGTCATTCATGGCAATGGTCGGCCGGGCACACAAACCCCACAAACTATAGCCCTCCTCACCCCGATCAGTGACTTTCTGCTATACTGTGTTATTATTATTTGAAGAGCCACATGTGAATGGCGCCACAGTGCGTATGACTGACCACAGCTCCATTTACATGGCCCCTTCTCTTCAAAGCTACGTTTCCCAGGATCATGGGGGTCCCAGCGGTCAGATCCACAACAAACAGAAACTCATCCCCTATCCCCACATAATGCTCCATACAGTATAATGTGCCCCATATATGACTTTATACAGTATAATGGGCCCCACATAATGCTCCATACTGTATTATGTGCCCCATATATGACTTCATACAGTATAATGGGCCCCACATAATGCTCCATACTGTATTATGTGCCCCATATAATGCTCCATACAGTATAATGGGCCCCATATATGACTTCATACAGTATAATGGGCCCCATATGTGACTTCATACAGTATAATGGGCCCCATATATTACTTCATACAGTATAATGGGCCCCATATATTACTTCATACAGTATAATGGGCCCCATATATTACTTCATACAGTATAATGGGCCCCATATATTACTTCATACAGAATAATGGGCCCCATATATGACTTCATACAGTATAATGGGCCCCACATATGACTTCATACAGTATCATGGACCCCATATATGACTTCATACAGTATCATGGGCCCCATATATGACTTCATACAGTATCATGGGCCCCATATATGACTTAATACAGTATCATCGGCCCCATATATGACTTCATACAGTATAATGGGCTCCATATATGACTTCATACAGTATAATGGGCCAAATATATTACTTCATACAGAATAATGGGCCCCATATATGGCTTCATACAGTATAATGGGCCCCATATATGACTTCATACAGTATAATGGGCCCCATATATGACTTCATACAGTATAATGGGCCCCATATATGACTTCATACAGTATAATAGGCCCCATATATGACTTCATACAGTATAATGGGCCCCATATATGACTTCATAC
This sequence comes from Dendrobates tinctorius, assembly GCF_039654945.1. NCBI lineage: Eukaryota > Metazoa > Chordata > Amphibia > Anura > Dendrobatidae > Dendrobates > Dendrobates tinctorius. The sequence continues at coordinate 253,475 of NW_027361931.1, read as the reverse complement.
AGTATAATGGGCCCCATATATGACTTCATACAGTATAATGGGCCCCATATATGACTTCATACAGAATAATGGGCCCCATATATGACCATACAGAATAATGGGCCCAATATATTACTTCATACAGTATAATGGGCCCAATATATTACTTCATACAGTATAATGGGCCCAATATATTACTTCATACAGTATAATGGGCCCCATATATTACTTCATACAGTATAATGGGCCCCATATATTACTTCATACAGTATAATGGGCCCCATATATTACTTCATACAGCATAATGGGCACCATATATTACTTCATACAGTATAATGGGCCCAATATATTACTTCATACAGTATAATGGGCTCCATATATTACTTCATACAGTATAATGGACAGTCTGTCTGCAACAAGCTTTCCTACATCCATGATCTTTTTGTTACTACCAAACTTTCCTTCCTCGCCATCACCGAAACCTGGCTCACCCCTTCTGACACAGCCTCTCCTGCTGCACTTTCGTATGGCGGCTTCCACCTTTCCCACACCCCCCGCCCCAGCAGCAAACATGGCGGAGGAGTTGGTTTTCTCCTGTCAGATACCTGCTCCTTCACCCCAATCCCACTGCCACCATCTGTTACCCTCCCTTCCTTTGAGGTGCACTCTGTGCGCATCTACTCCCCCTCCAACTGGCTGTCATCTACAGCCCCCCAGGGCCAGCCACCACCTTCTTTGACCACTTCACCACCTGGTTACTTCATTTCCTTTCCACGGACATCCCTACTATCATCATGGGTGACTTCAACATCCCCATTGACACTTCCCTCTCAACTGCCACTAAACTCCTATCTCTCACTTCCTCCTTCGACCTCACTCAATGGTCTTCTACAGCCACCCACAAAGATGGCCACACACTGGACCTCATCTTCACCCGCCTCTGTTCCCTATCTAACCTCTCTAACTCACCTCTTCCTCTCTCTGACCACAACCTTCTCACATTCTCTTCTCTCTTTACTCCATGTCTACAATCCCCACCCCACAAACTTTCACACCCTCGCAGGAATCTTAAACACCTTGACCTACACTCATTCTCTGAATCCCTCCTCCCTCTCACAGATATAAGTTCCTTACACAATGCAGATGACGCTGCTGCTCTATATAACACCACAATAGCTGTAGCTTTGGAATCCGCTACCCCACATACACATACCAAAACTCACAAAATCAACAGACAGCCCTGGCACACCAGCCTGACCAAAGAACTGAGGCGAGCTTCCAGGGCTGCTGAGCGCAGATGGAAAAGATCCCACTCCAACGAGCACTTCATCGCATTCAAACAGTCCCTCACTACTTTCAAGACCACACTCGCCACAGCTAAACAAACCTACTTCTCATCTCTCATATCCTCCCTGTCTCACAACCCTAAACAGTTATTCAACACCTTCAATTCTCTCCTCCGCCCCCCAGCACCTCCTCCCTCCCCACTCAACTCAGCTGAAGACTTTGCCTCATTTTTCAAGCAGAAGATTGATAACATCAGAGACAGTTTTGGTCAACAACCCCCAGAGCCCTTCCTCCCGACTTCCCAGCCCTCCACCTTCAAAACCAACTTCTCCACCATTACAGAAGATCGACTCTCCACTCTACTCTCAAGATCACATCTCACCACCTGTGCCCTCGACCCGATCCCATCCCACTTCATACCAAACCTCACCACAGTCTTCCTCCCAACCCTAACCCATCTCTTCAACCTATCACTAACTACTGGTGTTTTCCCCTCAAGCTTTAAACATGCCTCCATCACACCTATCCTCAAAAAGCCCTCTCTTGACCCATCCTCTGTATCTAGCTATCGCCCTATATCACTTCTCCCCTACGCCTCCAAGCTCCTGGAACAACACGTCTACCTTGAACTATCCTCCCATCTCTCTTCTTGCTCCCTCTTCGACCGCTTACAATCTGGCTTCCGGTCACACCACTCCACTGAAACTGCCCTTACTAAGGTCACCAATGACCTCTTAACCGCCAAGAGCAAGCGACACTACTCTGTCCTCCTCCTCCTGGACCTGTCAGCTGCCTTTGACACAGTGGACCATTCCCTATTATTACAGACCCTCTCATCCCTCGGCATCACAGACTTGGCCCTATCCTGGATCTCATCATACCTAGCAGACCGGACATTCAGCGTCTCCCACTCACACACCACCTCTTCACCTCGCCCCCTATCTGTCGGAGTCCCACAAGGTTCAGTCCTTGGGCCCCTGCTGTTCTCTATTTACACCTTTGGCCTGGGACAGCTCATAGAATCTCATGGTTTTCAGTATCATCTCTACGCTGATGACACACAGATCTACATCTCTGGATCAGATATCACCTCCCTACTAACCAGAATCCCTCAATGTCTGTCCACTATTTCATCCTTCTTCTCCGCTAGATTTCTGAAACTCAACATGGACAAAACAGAATTCATCATCTTTCCCCCATCTCACGTGACCCCCCCTACGAACCTATCAATTACAGTAAATGGCTGCCCACTCTCCCCAGTCCCACAAGCTCGCTGCCTCGGAGTAATCCTTGACGCTGATCTCTCCTTCAAACCACATATCCAAGCCCTTTCCACTTCCTGCCGACTTCAACTCAAAAATATTTCACGAATCCGTTCATTCCTCACCCAAGAATCTGCAAAAACCCTAGTCCATGCCCTCATCATCTCTCGCCTTGACTACTGCAACCTCCTGCTCTGTGGCCTCCCCTCGAACACTCTTGCACCCCTCCAATCTGTTCTAAACTCTGCTGCCCGACTAATCCACCTGTCGCCCCGCTATTCCCCAGCTTCTCCCCTCTGTCAATCCCTTCACTGGCTCCCAGTAGCCCAGAGACTCCATTACAAAACCCTAAGCATGACATACAAAGCCATCCACAACCTGTCTCCTCCATACATCTGTGACCTCGTCTCCCGGTACTTTCCCGCACGCAACCTCCGATCCTCACAAGATCTCCTTCTCTACTCCCCTCTTATCTCCTCTTCCCACAATCGCATACAAGATTTCTCTCGCGCATCACCCCTACTCTGTAACTCTCTACCACAACATATCATTCTCTCACCTACCATCGAAACCTTCAAAAAGAGCCTGAAGACCCACCTCTTCCGACAAACCTATAACCTGCAGTAACCACCGATCGACCAAACCGCTGCACGACCAGCTCTACCCTCGCCTACTGTATCCCCACCCATCCCATGTAGATTGTGAGCCCTCGCGGGCAGGGTCCTCTCTCCTCCTGTACCAGTTATGACTTGTATTGTTCAACATTATTGTACTTGTTTTTATTATGTATACCCCTCCTTACATGTAAAGCGCCATGGAATAAATGGCGCTATAACAATAAATAATAATAATAATAATGGGCCCCATATATTACTTCATACAGTATAATGGGCCCCATATATTACTTCATACAGTATAATGGGCCCCATATATTACTTCATACAGAATAATGGGCCCCATATATTACTTCATACAGTATAATGGGCCCCATATATTACTTCATACAGAATAATGGGCCCCATATATTACTTCATACAGTATAATGGGCCCCATATATTACTTCATACAGTATAATGGGCCCCATATATTACTTCATACAGAATAATGGGCCCCATATATTACTTCATACAGTATAATGGGCCCCATATATTACTTCATACAGTATAATGGGCCCCATATATTACTTCATACAGTATAATGGGCCCCATATATTACTTCATACAGAATAATGGGCCCCATATATTACTTCATACAGTATAATGGGCCCCATATATTACTTCATACAGTATAATGGGCCCCATATATTACTTCATACAGTATAATGGGCCCCATATATTACTTCATACAGTATAATGGGCCCCATATATTACTTCATACAGAATAATGGGCCCCATATATTACTTCATACAGTATAATGGGCACCATATATTACTTCATACAGAATAATGGGCCCCATATATTACTTCATACAGTATAATGGGCCCCATATATTACTTCATACAGAATAATGGGCCCCATATATTACGTCATACAGTATAATGGGCCCAATATATTACGTCATACAGTATAATGGGCTCCATATATTACTTCATACAGTATAATGGGTCCCATATATTACTTCATACAGTATAATGGGCACCATATATTACTTCATACAGCATAATGGGCCCCATATATTACTTCATACAGTATAATGGGCCCCATATATTACTTCATTCAGTATAATGGGCCCCATATATTACTTCATACAGTATAATGGGCCCCATATATTACTTCATACAGTATAATGGGCCCCATATATTACTTCATACAGTATAATGGGCCCCATATATTACTTCATACAGTATAATGGGCCCCATATATTACTTCATACAGCATAATGGGCACCATATATTACTTCATACAGCATAATGGGCACCATCTATTACTTCATACAGTATAATGGGCACCATATATTACTTCATACAGTATAATGGGTCCCATATATAACTTCATACAGAATAATGGGCCCCATATATTACTTCTTACAGTATAATGGTGTCATGGATTGAACAGGGTTCTTGCCCTGCACTCACAGGCTTAAGTGTTCGTGGCCTCTTTCTGGATCTGGGAGGGGTATTTATACTCACTCTTTACCAGGGTTCTCTGTCAGCTATACTGTTGTTCTGGTGTGTCTGACCCCTTGTGTGCATGTATTCTGCGTTGCTTGTTTGCTTCCCGTGTATGACCCGGCCTGTTTCCTCACTCTGTACTCCGTCTCTCGTTTTGGTACTATTGTCTTCTCTGGTTCTGACCTCCTGGCTTGGCTATCGTTACTCCGTTACAGTTTGTCCCTATTGTACCGTCTATTGCCCGTTCTAGTTTTCTGATCTATTGCTGCGTCCTGACTTTCCATTCTGTCTAACCCTTTGGTACTGTATTGCTGTCTTGTGCTTTGACCCTGGCTTCATCTGGTTTCTGTCTCTGTCGATGCCCCTTGGTAACATTGAGCACTGTTTTTGTACTCAGGACACACGCACTGGCTCAGTGAGCAAGTGCAGTGCGGGGCTCCTGACATTATAGCTGACCCTTTCAGTTTTTTTTCCTCTGAAGGAGGGGAAAAAAAAAGTGTGTTTTCCTCATGGATCCCATACAAGCCTTGGCTGATCAGGTCAAGCACCTGACCCAAATGTTCCACAAACTTAATGTGGAACAGCGCACGATGGCCCAGACCCAGCAACAGTTGGTGGATACTGTGCAGGGGGCTGTCGCTGCAGGGGCTCCTAGTGCTGGGGATAGAGATGTGTCATTGGCATCCCCTGAATCTCCAGTCAAATTGCCAGACCCTTTCTCAGGGGATAAAAGGGAGTTCAGGTCGTTCAGAGAAGGATGCAAGCTTTTTTTTTTCTCTGAGGCCCCGCTCCTCCAGGGATGAGTTCCAGAGGGTGGAGGTCGTCATTTCCCTTCTTTGGGGGGCTCCACAGGCATGGGCTTTCTCTCTCTCTTCCTCTGCTCCTGAACGTATGTCAGTGAATTTGTTCTTTGAGGCTCTGGGGAACATTTATGATGAGCCTGATAGAGTGCGTCTGGCAGAGGATATGGTGATGAGTGTGACACAGGGGAGGCACTCTGCTGAATGGTTCTGCTCTGAGTTCAGACGCTGGGCAGCGGAGGTCTCCTGGGATGATGCTGCCCTCTGGGGTTTGTTCTGTAGAGGCCTGTCCGAACGTTTGAAAGATGCCCTAGCCCTTCATCCTCCACCGGATTCTTTGGAGGATGCTATGATCCAGGCTGTCCGCATGGACCGTAGGCTGTGGGCAAGAGGGGTCATGCTGCAGGAGACCCCTTTATTCTCCAATCTGAGAGACTCTGCATCTAGTCCCGAGCCCATGGAGGTTGGTGCCACGTCATTGAAGGAAAAAGAGAGGAGACACCGTAGAAACAACCAACTGTGTTTTTACTATGGATCCGCTGGACATTGAAGAAGGAACTGTCCTTCTTGCCCTTCTTCAGTGAAGCCGTCAGGAAAACGACTGAGTCTGGGTAACAATCGAGGATGTTGCTCAGACTCCCAGGTACCCTTTTCCTCACTTACTAAAATTCTGCTTCCAGTGGAACTGGAACTTACAGGCGGTCCGGTTGGGACTACCAACTTTGTTGACTGGCTCTTCTCTTAATCTGATCGATGCCAAAGTTGTGACTTTTCATAAGATAGGGACAGTCAGGTTAAAAGATCCTGTTAAAATCGTGGCAATTGATTCTTCTATCACCCGGGAGGGAATTTGTTTCATGACTGATACCTTTTCGCTGAAAGTGGGTTCCACTCACGTGGAAAAATTAAGGTGTTTTGTTCTAAATAATCTGCCGGCTGGACTGGTACTGAGTATGCCTTGGCTTCAACGTCACAATCCTACTATTGACTGGGTCACAGGGGAGATCATTCAGTGGGGTTGTATGGCTAACGGTCTAGGTTGTAACTTGACAACTCTTGTCATCCCAGTAAAATCTGTGTCAGTGTCGTCTGTCGATCTGGAAGGTATTCCGGAGTACCTGAAAGAATCATAGAATCGTAGAGTTGGAAGGGACCTCCTGGGCCATCTGGTCCAACCCCCTGCTCAAAGCAGGATTCGCTAAATCATCCCATTCATCCCAAGATTTTGAAGACGTATTTTCTGGAAGTGAGGCTGAGGCGCTACCACAACATAGACCCTTCGATTGTGCCATTAATCTAGTCCCTGGAGCCAAGTTACCCAAGGCTCGCCTGTTCAATTTGTTCGGGCCCGAACATCTAGCCATGAAGGAGTACATTACCGAGAGTCTCCGCAAAGGGCATATTAGGCCTTCTGTTTCACCTATGGCGGCGGGCTTCTTTTTTGTTAAGAAAAAAGATGATGGTTTGCGGCCGTGCCTCGACTTTCGGGAATTAAACAAAATTAAAGTGAAAAATACATACCCTCTCCCCCTAATTCCTGATCTATGTAACCAACTCACCGGGGCCAAGTGGTTCTCTAAACTGAATTTACGTGGGGCATACAACCTTATAAGAGTCCGGGAAGGGGACGAATGGAAAACAGCATTCCTGACGACTGAAGGGCTGTTCGAAAACTTGGTTATGCCTTTTGGTCTCACCAACACTCCTGCTGTTTTTCAGAATTTTATTAATGTAATTTTCTCTAATTTGGTCGTTTTGTGGTCATCTATTTGGACCACATCCTTATAAACAGGGAGGAAATGGTTGAGGAGGTAAAAGTGGCTGGGACCCTAGGAGGTAGCGACCATGCTATTTTAGAATTTTGGATAACTAGAGGAGGAAAACTCAGACTTCAAGGTTAGATTTCAGAAAGGCAGATTTTAAGGGATTCAGAAAGAGAATTGGAGGGATCCAATGGCTGGATATCCTTAAAGACAAAAATGTCCAGGAAGGATGGGAAATCTTGAAAAATGAAATTCTCAAAGCACAATTGTTAACAATTCCGAAAAGAGGGAAGAATAGGAAGCATTTAAGGAAACCAGGATGGATGAACACAGAAAATAAACACATGCTAAAAAGGAAGAAAGAAATGTATATAAAACGGAAAGAGGGAGGCATATCTAAAGAAGAATATAATGATGTCTGCAGACCCTGCAGGGCACAAATCAGATTAACTAAAGCTTACAATGAATTGAGGCTTGCAAGAGATGTCAAAAGCAATAATAAAGGATTTTGGAGATATGTCAAAAGTGAAAGAAGCTATAGGATTTTTACAGGATGAAAATGATGAAATGGTAAGACAGGATGTTGTGAAGGCCGAACTTTTAAATTCCTGTTTTGCATCTGTTTTCTCTCAGAAAGGAAATGTAACATCAACTGATCTTCACTGTCCTATTAAGGGAATAGAAGAATCCAGGATATCTATAAACAGAAAGATAGTGAGGAAACACTTAGCTAACCTAAATGAATGCAAGTCTCCAGGTCCAGATGAATTACACCCAAGAGTACTGAAGGAGATAGCAGAAGAAATGTTTGAACCCTCTCCATAATCTTTGAAAATTCTTGGAGAACAGGAGAAGTCCCAGAAGACTGGAGAAGAGCAAATGTTGTTCCTATCTTCAAAAAGGGGAAGAAGGTGGACCCAGGCATCTATAGTCCGGTGAGTCTGACTTCTATACCAGGAAAGATCTTTGAACAAATTATTAAACAACATGTATGTCAGTACCTGGATAAGAATGAAGTGATTAAACAGAGTCAGCATGGGTTTGTAATTAATAAGTCATGTCAGACTAACTTAATTTCCTTCTATGACGAAATCACTGATTGGGTGGATCAGGGAAATGCTGTAGATATAGTATATCTTGACTTCAGCAAAGCATTTGACAAAGTATCTCACACAATCCTTATTGAAAAAATGACTAAGTATGGAATGGACAAGGCAACTGTTAGGTGGATTCATAACTGGCTTAGTGATCGGACCCAAAGAGTGGTCGTAAATGGCTGCACATCCAGTTGGAAGAATGTCTCAAGTGGGGTACCACAGGGCTATGTCCTGGGCCCTGTATTGTTGAACATCTTTATCAACGATTTAGATGAAGGAATTGAGGGTAAACTGATTAAATTTGCTAATTACACAAAGCTAGGAGGGATAGCTAATACTAGAGAAGAGAGAGAGAGGATTCAAAAAGATATAAATAAACTGGAGAAGTGGGCAGCAACTAACAGAATGGTTTTTAACAGGGAGAAATGCAAAGTACTACATCTGGGCAATAAAAATGAAAAAAGCATATACAGAATGGGAGGAATAGGGCTAAGCAACAGCACATGTGAAAAAGACTTGGGGATACTATTAGATCACAGACTGAATATGAGTCAACAGTGTGATGCAGCAGCAAAAAAGGCAAATGCAATTCTAGGATGTATTAACAGAAGCATACAGTCTAGATCACGTGAAGTCATTATTTCCCTCTACTCCTCTTTGGTCAGACCTCATCTGGAATATTGTGTCCAGTTTTGGGCACCACATTTTAAAAAAGACATCAACAAACTAGAGCAAGTTCAGAAAAGAGCGACCAGAATGGTGATCTGTTGTGAGTTCATTTTTCCCTTCACCATTGAGGTCTGATGAACTCCCTCCTCTGGTGAAGGAAGGTAGTGAGACTGATTACCAAACACCTGGGTAGCTAGATGATAACTGGGTGGCTGGAATTGAGGACTGGATATAAGGCTGCCAACGCCCTTCTTCCTGGCTGGTGATTTTCTTGCTGGATTCTTGGAGACCAGTCTGATTCCTGCATCTCAAAGCTAAGTTTTTCTGCTCTGCTTTGTACACTTCTGTTTTGTTTTTGTTTTGCCTTGTTTTTTGGTAGTTCTGCCATCCCCGGCTGGGGGTGAGCTTAATTCCATTTTTGTCTCTGATCTGTTGATCTTTTGCTCTGTCTTCAGCATATACCTGAGTGCTGATATAGTCTTTTGAAGCCTAGCGACTTCAGGGCCTGTCTTTCCTATCAGTCGGTTGGCTCATTTTGATAGGGTTTTTGCGGATGGCAGACAGCAGCTTTCCTATCCTGTCCTATGTAGTTAGCTTGGGCCCCATCATTTGATCAACCTATCTTTCTATCTGTGTTAGTGTTTTCATCTTGCTTCACCGTCATTATTTGTTGGGGGCTGCCTATTGCTTTGGGGTCTGCTCTGGGGCAGTTTAGTTTTTCCCCTTTCTGTCTTTAGGCTATGTAGCTCTCCGGCTGTGATCGAGGGGTCTAGGGCACCGTAGGAACCCCTCACGGCTACTGCTAGTTGTTGTGGATAGGTTCAGGGGTCTGCAATCCGATAGCTGCCAACCTCTCTGGTTTTTCTGGACTTAGCTGGTATTTTGTTTTTTCCTCCTTCGGTGACTCATCATAACAGTGATCGGTCTGCAAACCCTGTCTTATGAGGAAAGGTTGCAGGATTTGGGAATGTTCAGTTTACAAAAGAGAAGACTGAGAGGAGACTTAATAGCTGTCTACAAATATCTAAAGGGCTGTCACATTGTAGAAGGATCATCTTTATTCTCATTTTCACAAGGAAAGACTAGAAGCAATGGGATGAAACTGAATGGGAGGAGACACAGATTAGATATTAGAAAAAACTTTTTGACAGACTGATCAATGAGTGGAACAGGCTGCCACGAGAAGTGGTGAGTTCTCCCTCAATGGAAGTCTTCAAACAGAGGCTGGACAGACATCTGACTGGGATGATTTAACGAATCCTGCTTTGAGCAGGGGGTTGGACCAGATGGCCCAGGAGGTCCCTTCCAACTCTACGATTCTATGACATTCTGGTGTTCTCGGTGGACAGTCAATCTCACTTGCACCATTTGCGGATGGTTCTCCTGAGACTGAGGGAGAATCATTTGTATGCCAAGTTGGAAACATGCTCATTTTTCATGCGAGAAGTAAACTTTCTTGGGTTGATTGTGTCAGGGGAGGGGTTCCGCATGGATCCTAAGAAGGTCCAGGCTGTTACGGAGTGGGTGCAGCCTCATGACTTGAAAGGGTTGCAGCGATTATTGGGCTTTGCCAACTTTTATAGGAAATTTATTAAGGGCTTCTCGCAGGTGGTAAAGCCTCTAACGGACCTCACTCTCAAGGGAGCTGATGTAAAAAATTGGTCTGTAGCTGCAAAAAATTCTTTCATGACATTAAAAAAGTGCTTTTCTTCAGCCCCTGTATTGGTACAATCCGACCCGTCAAGACCTTTTGTCGTGGAGGCTGATGCCTCGGAAGTAGGGGTGGGGGCAGTTTTGTCTCAGGGCCCTCCTACCCTTACTAATCTGAGGCCTTGCGCCTTCTTCTCTAAAAAATTTTCCTCTGCCGAGAGAAATTACGATGTCGGCAATAGAGAGTTATTGGCGGTAAAGTTGGCTTTTGAAGAATGGAGGCATTTCCTGTTCATGCCATTACAGTCATCACTGATCACAAAAATTTTGGCCTATATCAAGTCTGCCAAGAGATTGACCCCCAGACAGGCTCGGTGGGTGCTTTTTTTCTTCCTCGATTTCAGTTTGCCATCACATTCCGCCCGGGATCTAAAAACATCAAGGCCCAGGAAAACTATAAGCGGTTTGCTGACAGGAGGAGGGGGTCAGGTCCTGCATTTGCAGTAGGGGAGAAGGTGTGGCTATCCACCCGCAATATCAAGCTTAAGATACCATCTATAAAGCTGGGCCCCAAGTTTATTGGCCCATACAAAGTTGTGGAGCTTGTTAACCCAGTAGCCTACCGACTGCAGCTGCCCACCTCCTTTAAAATTTCTGATGTCTTCCACAGCTCCCTGTTAAAGCCTGTGGGGACGGTGAGAGAGGATCCCTCATCAAATGCTCCGCCAGTGCTGGTAGAGGGGCAGCTGGAGTATGAAGTAGGGCACATTGTTGACTCCCGGTGGGTGCGCCGGAGACTCCAGTATCTGATACACTGGAAGGGGTACTCTCTGGAGGATCGGTCATGGGTTCCGGCCAGTTCGGTGCATGCCGATCGTCTGGTACGGGCTTTCCACGCCAGATACCCAGACAAGCCTGGGGGTCCAGTGGCCCCCCATTAAGAAGGGGATACTGTCATGGTTTGAACAGGGTTCTTGCCCTGCACTCACAGGGTTAAGTGTTCGTGGCCTCTTTCTGGATCTGGGAGGGGTATTTATACTCAGCTATACTGTTGTTCTGGTGTGTCTGACCCCTGGTGTGCGTGTTTTCTGCGTTGCTTGTTTGCTTCCCGTGTATGACCCGGTCTGTCCCCTCACTCTGTACTCCGTCTCTCGCTTTGGTACTATTGTCTTCTCCGGTTCTGACCTCCTGGCTTGGCTATCGTTACCCCATTACAGTTTGTCCCTATTGTACCGTCTATTGCCCGTTCTGGTTTTCTGATCTATTGCTACGTCCTGACTATCCATTCTGTCTAACCCTTTGGTACTGTATTGCTATCTTGTGCTTTGACCCCGGCTTCATCTGGTTTCTGTCTCTGTCTATGCCCCTTGGTAACATTGTCCTGTAGTTGCCTTTCTAGGAGTTTCCCTGCAGCTCCTAGCTCTGTGGAGCTTAGGTCACGCCCCCAGCAGTCACGTGCTTCAGGTCCTGATACTCTGAAGCACGCATCTTCGCCGCTGCTGCCCCGCTCCACAGGTATCTTTGAGCACTGTTTTTGTACTCCGGACACACGCATTGGCTCAGTGAGCAAGTGCAGTGTGGTGTTCTTGACAAATGGGCCCCATATATTATTTCATACAGCATAATAGGCACCGTATATTACTTCGTACAGCATAATGGGCACCATATATTACTTCGTACAGCATAATGGGCACCATATATTACTTCGTACAGCATAATGGGCCCCAAATATTTCATACAGCATAATGGGCCCCATATATTACTTCATACAGTATAATGGGCCCCATATATTACTTCATACAGTATAATGGGCCCCATATATTACTGCATACAGTATAATGGGCCCCATATTACTTCATGCAGCATAATGGGCCCCATATATTACTTCATACAGTGTAATGGGCCCCATATAATTCTTCTACCCAAACCCCGCTGTTCTGGTCTCCTCAGTGTATTCTGATCCTCCGCAGTGCTTGGCACAAGGACATCATTAACTTTACCTATATAATTGTCCACTTGGACTAATAGTAATAGTGATTTGTTTGTACCCTGTTGTCTGGCGCTGGCCCACTTTATAGGGGTGCTCAGGGCATATGATTATACACCAGTAAAAAGTATGAGAGGCTCAATGTGACCAGTTCCACCTAGTTTCCTACCCCTCTTATTCTACTGGTACTGATGAAAAGAAAGAAAGAACAGAGAGAAAAAGAAAACGGAGAGAGAAAGAAAGAACAGAGAGAAAGAAAGAGGGGAAAGAAATAAATAACAGAATGAAGGAAAGAAACAGAGAGAGATTCTATAAAGATACTACAGCAGCCCGGCTTCCACTATAGTGCCCACCTGAGCCTCCCGATGCAGGACATATCATCCGCTCACATGGCCGGCATCCCGAGTCCACGGCGATTCTGCTGTCCGCGCTGTCGGGGGAGGATACGGTGATGGATCTGAAGTAGAGTTGAGCGACTTTTGTTTTTTTAGGGTCGCGTTTCGTTTCGTGAAACCCGACTTCCAAAAGTCGGGTCGAGCAAGATCGTCCGATTATAGGGAAAAGTCGGGGTCGTCACGAAACCCAATGTAAGTCAATGGGGAATAAAAGTCGGCAGTGAGAGGAGGACAGGAGACACACCTACAGTGCCCATTTGAATGCCAAAAGCATCAATTCTTCTTACTTAAGCTTGTCAACCTTAATTAACTTCATAATACAAGTTACGCACTGAAAAATGGGGGTTATTTGGCTAAAGTTGTGGGGTGGGAGGGCTGGCTGCAGGTTTTCATGCGCCCTGGGCGAAAGAGCGCCCCTTTAACACATACCACAACTCATCATGCTCCGATACGGCAGAGAAATAGCGGTATAGTACAATGAAAAATACCTCACTTTTTACATCTCATGACGAGGCCCATCTATTTCTCCATACAGAATCATTGGTCCCATATAATGTTTGAAACAGTATATGATGAGCTCCACATAATGCTACAGTATATGTTGGTCCCCATGGATTAAGCTCCACTGTCTTATGGGCCCAAATAATGCTCCAAACATAATGGGCCCCATTTCTAATGCTCTTGTGTATAATGGGCCCTGTAAATGCTGCTCCAGTGTCTGATGTCCACCTTTGGAATGTTCCAGTGTATGGTGGGCCCCATCTATCATTCTCCAGAGTATAGTGCTCCCCAAAAATTGCTGTCCCAACATTGAAAACAATCAAATAAGTCTCCTCGCTAGGGAATCCTTGTACTTGTCTGGACTCCTCGTCGTCCCCATCTTCCATCTCACTGCACAGTATTTCAACTTTGCAAGTGCTGTGATCCTGGGCAAGCAGGGGGGGCCCACTCGTTGGCGACGGCACTGGCACAGGGCCCCTGATAGTACGGTGGTGTGTCTGATGGCGGGTGGGCCGAACCTGCACTTTCATCTGCAGCTTCCTCTTTGTCACCGTGTAAGATGGAACTGTATATGGGAAGGGTAACCTGAGTTTCATCAGGGTCAGATTCAGGTCGTGTAGCGTGCGAGGGGAATGTAGTGGTCTGGGTCAATGTACCAGCAGATTCATCGAGCAGTGGCTGGGCATCAGTGCACTTTTGTCGCCCCCAGGAGTACGGTCGCCACAGTGGCATTACCTTCTTCCTAGGGAGTGTGATGTCATGCTTGGGAGCAACGAACGATCTCTCTAGCAGGTTAACTGATTGGGCGGCGTTATTCCCACGAGTCATGACCCTCCAAACAGCGTTCATGAAGGCAAAGTGTTTGTTTTACGTGGGCAGTATGGTTGCAAAGCTGAACCTTAAAGGAATGTCCAGAAGGGCACCACCAGGAGTGGAACCTATGGTTAAATTCGACTCCACCTGGGAAACCTCAACCATGCCAGCTACAGAACAGATGCACACATTGCAAGCTTAATTCCGTTAACGAACGAGACTCCGTCATGCCCCGCGGTCCGAGTCCGGCTTACTAGAGGGACACGTGAGGCTCTGGCACATGAGATTGGCCAATAACTGGTGTGTCATGCCCTTACATGTCCGTGGCTGCATGTGCGCTACACTGAAAAGGCCAGCGTTTGTCGCTTACAGGTGCAGATAACCCGCTGAACAACGTTAGTGATGGGGATCACTGATTACAATTATTACCCGCGAACAATGATTTCCCAGTAAGTGCAGGTCAACCGCAGTTCTGGAATTAGGCCTAACCGTCATTCCTGAAAAAATGAAAAACTTACGTGTGCAAACCACAGGTGCTGTAGCTTGCTTAACAGCTCGCCAGCCGTTCTCACGCCCAGTATGGATTACACGTGATTGCACAAAGGTGAGAAAGGGTACCGTATCCCCAGATAACATGTATGGATAGCATAGTGTACACATTCAAAATATATGTCTATACATCAGGAGGCAGGCACAGATGGTGTCAGGCCCAGTATGGATTGCACGTGATTGCACAAAGGTGAGAAAGGGTACCGTATCCCCAGATAACATGTATGGATAGCGTACACATTCAAAATATATGTCTCAGGAGGCAGGCTCAGACGGTGTTAGGCCCAGTATGGATTGCACATGATTGCACAAAGGTTAGAAAGGGTACCGTTTCCCCGGATAACATGTATGGATAGCGTACACATTCAAAATATATGTCTATACATCAGGAGGCAGGCTCAGACGGTGTCAGGCACAGTATGGATTTGACGGCCCAGATTACACAGCGGAGGAGCAGGGAGAGGTAAAGATTGCAAATGCTGGGGCCCTGCCCAAGCAAGGGGGGCCCACTCGTGGGCGTCGGTACTGCCACTGGGCCCCTCATAGTACAGCGGTGTGTCTGACGGCGGGTGTGCACCACCACTGTCAGAGACACTTGATTGCACTATGAGGGACCCTGTGCCAGTGCCCGCGCCCAAGAGTCGGCCTACCCACCTGTTCAGGGCAACGGCACTCGCACGGTGTCGTGCGCTAGGTGGTGACCCCGGCCATGGGGGGGAGGCAGCACAGTTAGGGAGTTTTAGAAAGTGGCATATGTTGATGTTGGACATTCAGCTGATGCAAAAGGCGAAATAGGTGAAGTCCCAGGAAGAGGTGGACCAAAGCAAGCCATTTTTCTGTCACCCTATGTGTCATCAGGGGAAGGTGGGACAAAATCCTTGGAAACCCATGCATGGTTCATTTTAATGAAGGTTAGATCATCCACATTTTGGGTTGACAGACGGGTCCTTTTTTCTGTCAGGATTGATCCAGCTGCACTGAAGACTCTTTCCGATAGCACACTTGCAGCTGGGCAAGCGAGCTCCTGTAAGGCATATTGGGCCAATTCAGGCCAGGTGTCCAGTTTAGCGGCCCAATAGTCAAAGGGGAATGACCTGTGTGGGAGAACATCGATATGGGAGGAAAAGTAGTTTGTAACCATAGTTGACAACTGCTGTCTCCTGTCACTTTCCATCGATGCAGTATTACCAGTTGTGTGAGCGGTACTTGAAAAATCAGTCCACAACATTGTCATGAAACCCCTGTCTCCAACGCCACTTCTGCTGTGTGCACCACGAACACCTCTGCCAAGCTGCCCCCGGCCCGTACGGCTCGTGTGAGAACCATCACCGCTGCTGTGTGCGGGGAATGCCTCAAGCAACCGATTTACCAGAGTTGCTTGTTTATTAGCCAATATTAGGTCAAGGTTCTCCTGTGGCATGATGTTTTGTAATTTGCCTTTATAGCGTGGATCCAGGATGCTGGCCAACCAGTAGTCGTCATCGTTCATCATTTTGGCAATGCGGGGGTCCCTTTTTAGGATCTGCAAGGCATAATCTGACATGTGGGCCAATGTTCCCGGTGTCAATGATGCACTGCGAGTGCTGGGTGGAGGAGCACTTTCTGGCAAATCCACATCCCTCCAGTCACGCACAAACCCTGTACCAGACCTTGCCACGCCAACATTTTCACTTGCCCCACAAGATGCATCCTCCTCCCCTAAGTAATCATCCCCATCATCATCCTCCTCCTCCTCTTCTTCCTCCACCTCGTCCAGGAGAGGTCCCTGAGCAGACAATGGCTGAATGTCATCAAGGATTCCCTCCTCCTCTTCCTCCTCATCAACATTGGCTGCAGACGCCTGCTCCTTAAGGTGCGTCAAAGTTTGCATGAGCAGACGCATAAGTGGGATGCTCATGCTTAGGATGGCGTCGTCTGCGCTTACCAGCCGTGTGCATTCCTCAAAACACTGAAGGACTTTACAGAGGTCTTTCAGCTTCGACCACTGCACACCTGTCAACTCCATGTCTGCTCTCAAAGTGCCTGGCCGTGTATCCTCCCACAAATGCATTATGGCCTGCCTCTGCTCGCACAGCCGCTCCACCATGTGCAGGGTGGAGTTCCACCTTGTTGCAATGTCGATAATGAGGCGGTGGTTGGGAAGGTGGAGCAATCGCTGCAGCTTCTGCATACGAACGGCGTGTACAGGCGACCGGCGGATGTGCGCGCACAGTCTTCGCACCTTCTGGAGCAGGGCTGTTAACTCCGGATAATTTTTGAGGAAGCACTGCACCACCAGGTTCAAGGTGTGAGCCAAGCAAGGTATGTGGCTGAGTTTTGAAAGGGCTATGGCTGCCACAAAATTACGGCCGTTATCACTAACTACCTTGCCTGCCTCAAGATGTACACTGCCCAGCCATGACTCAGTTTGTCGCTTCAAGTACTCGGCCAGCACCTCGGCGGTGTGTCTGTCGCCCAAACACATCATCTGCAACACAGCCTGCTGACGCTTTCCACTAGCTGCTCGATAGGGGGACACATCGTGTGCAACAGTGGCAGCTGCAGATGGAGTGCTCGTACGACTGCGCTCTGTGGACGAGCTTTCGCTTCTGGAGGAGGAGGAGGGTCGAACGCCTACAGCCAACTGTTTCCTATACCGTGGGCTAGGCAGCACTGTCCCACCACCGCTGTCCCCTGTGGACCCTGCATCCACCACATTAACCCAGTGCGCAGTGATGGACACGTAACGGCCCTGGCCATGCCGACTGGACCATGCATCAGTTGTGAGGTGCACCTTTCCGCTCACTGACTGCTTGAGTGCATGGACAATGCGGTCTTTCACATGATGGTGGAGGGCTGGGATGGCTTTGCGAGAGAAGAAGTGGCGACTGGGTAGGTCATAGCGTGGTACTGCATAGGCCATGAGTTCGCGGAAAGCTGTGCTTTCCACCAACCGAAAGGGCATCATCTCAAACGAGATTAGTTTGGCAATGTGGGCGTTCAAACCCAGTGTACGCGGATGAGAGACTGAGTACTTTCTTGACCTACTCATAGTGTCTGGGAGGGTGAGCTGGACTTGAGAGCTGCATATGGTGGAAGTAGCGGTGGACAGGGCGGACTGAGAGAGGGTTGATGATGGTGATGGAGTTGGTGTTCTTTCTGATGGCCTAGAATCAGTCTTTCGTTGATATAACAGTGGGATTCCCTGACTGCTGTGGCCTTGCAACGACACCTCAACATTTGCTGCTGTGCTAACCGGTGGGCTTACAGTGGGGGAAACAATGTAGCGTTGCTGACTACCTTCGTTGTGATCAGTTGCACATGTGGCACTTGAGGTTTGGTGTTGTGTCCACGCTTGCAAGTGCATGCTGGTTAAATGTCTAAGCATGCAACTGGTATTCAAATTTTTCAGATTTTTCCCTCGGCTAAAGGTCTTTGCGCACTTCTTACAGATAACCTTGGCCTGATCATGAGGATTTTGTTCAAAAAAGTGCCACACTGCACTCTTCCTACTTTGGCAGACATTTTGCGGCCTAGCACGCTGTGATCTTTTGACCCTCTGGACAAGCTGTCCAGCAACTCTTTTGATGTTTGGAACCTGTCTTTGGAGTGCTCCGGGCCTGCCAGATAACAGCTGTTGCGATATCGATGTCTGCTGTGGATGCTCCTCATCTGAGCTATTGGAAGCAGCACCCTCTTCCCCCAATGGATGCCAATCTGGGTCAACAACTGGGTCATCCATCACCTCCTCTTCTATGTCATGTGCACCTTCCTCTGTGTCACCGTGTATGGTGGTACAGTGTGCGGGAAGGGGCACCTGAGTCTCATCAGGGTCAGAATCTGGCTCTGTACACTGCGAGGACAATGTAGTGCTCTGAGTGAATGTACCAGCAGAATCATCCATCAGCGGCTGTGCATCAGTGCACTCCATGTCAGATTCATCTTGGCCTGGGTAATTCACCATTTCACTTGATAATCCAGGCATGGTATGTGAAAACAGCTCCATGGAGTAATCAGTAGTATGGCCTGCGTCATCCTTCAATCTTGGTTGGGGTGAAGGACACAAGGAAAGGTGTGGTTCATGAACATGAGCCTCCAATGACGACTCAGTGCTTTTACTTTTTACAACTGAAGAAGAGGAGGCGATAGAGCTGGAGGCTGAGTCAGCAATGTAAGACAAAACTTTTTCCTGATGCTCTGGCTTTAAAAGCGGTTTGCCAACTCCTAGAAAACTAAGCGTTCGAGGCCTTATGTAGCCAGACGATGACGCAGGCTCAACACCTCCTGCATTCGGTCCTATTTTGCTCTTGCCACTACCATCAGATCCACCACCAACACCATCATTACCAGCTGCCAACCCCCGCCCAATTCCACGGCCTCTTCCACCAGCCTTCCTCATTTTTGGTAGAAATGTAGACAAAATCCAACAAACTATATAGTAATGTAAAACAAGGTACAAGGTGTCTATAGGACAGGGGAGATTTTGAATTTCTGCAGACACTTGTGGACACTGGACACTTTTGGATTGTGTGAGGCCCACTGATATCTGAGCGCTATGTCACAGGCTCGATGGCACAGCTGTGACCAAAGTGACTAGAGGATAAGGAAGATTTTGAATCTCTGCACACACTTTTAGACACTGGACACTTTTGGATTGTGTGAGGCCCACTGATATCTGAGCGCTATGTCACAGGCTCGATGGCACAGCTGTGACCAAAGTGACTAGAGGATAAGGAAGATTTTGAATCTCTGCACACACTTTTAGACACTGGACACTTTTGGATTGTGTGAGGCCCACTGATATCTGAGCGCTATGTCACAGGCTCGATGGCACAGCTGTGACCAAAGTGACTAGAGGATAAGGAAGATTTTGAATCTCTGCACACACTTTTAGACACTGGACACTTTTGGATTGTGTGAGGCCCACTGATATCTGAGCGCTATGTCACAGGCTCGATGGCACAGCTGTGACCAAAGTGACTAGAGGATAAGGAAGATTTTGAATCTCTGCACACACTTTTAGACACTGGACACTTTTGGATTGTGTGAGGCCCACTGATATCTGAGCGCTATGTCACAGGCTCGATGGCACAGCTGTGACCAAAGTGACTAGAGGATAAGGAAGATTTTGAATCTCTGCACACACTTTTAGACACTGGACACTTTTGGATTGTGTGAGGCCCACTGATATCTGAGCGCTATGTCACAGGCTCGATGGCACAGCTGTGACCAAAGTGACTAGAGGATAAGGAAGATTTTGAATCTCTGCACACACTTTTAGACACTGGACACTTTTGGATTGTGTGAGGCCCAATGAATATCTGAGCGCTATGTGACAGGCTCGATGGCACAGCTGTGACCAAAGTGACAAGAGGATAAGGGAGATTTTGAATCTCTGCACACACTTTTGGACACTGGACACTTTTGGATTGTGTGAGGCCCAATGAATATCTGAGCGCTATGTGACAGGCTCGATGGCACAGCTGTGACCAAAGTGACTAGAGGATAAGGGAGATTTTGAATCTCTGCACACACTTTTGGACACTGGACACTTTTGGATTGTGTGAGGCCCAATGAATATCTGAGCGCTATGTGACAGGCTCGATGGCACAGCTGTGACCAAAGTGACTAGAGGATAAGGGAGATTTTGAATCTCTGCACACACTTTTGGACACTGGACACTTTTGGATTGTGTGAGGCCCAATGAATATCTGAGCGCTATGTGACAGGCTCGATGGCACAGCTGTGACCAAAGTGACTAGAGGATAAGGGAGATTTTGAATCTCTGCACACACTTTTGGACACTGGACACTTTTGGATTGTGTGAGGCCCAATGAATATCTGAGCGCTATGTGACAGGCTCGATGGCACAGCTGTGACCAAAGTGACTAGAGGATAAGGGAGATTTTGAATCTCTGCACACACTTTTGGACACTGGACACTTTTGGATTGTGTGAGGCCCACTGATATCTGAGCGCTATGTCACAGGCTCGATGGCACAGCTGTGACCAAAGTGACTAGAGGATAAGGGAGATTGGATTGCTTTTAAAAAAGCAGTTTGCGGAGCAGTGGGTAAACAGCAATGCAGGAATTTCAGGAAGCCTTAGAAGGCAGCCCAACAACCAACACCACTGATACACCACTATATAGCCTCCCCTTGCACTGCACACACAGTGACTGGTGTGTTGTGCAGGCCAAATCGCTAGCAGCAGAAGCAGTTTCTTTTTCTTCTTCCCTGCCTAACGCTCTCCCTACAGAATCAGCAGCAACCTCTCCCTATACTGAGATCGGCAGAAGTAAGATGGCGGTCGGCGTGCATGCCCTTTTATACCCCCTGTGACGCCCACCAAAGCAAGCCAATCACTTGCATGCCCTTCTGAAAGATAGTGGTGACCCCTGCCTATGTCATCACGTTGCCCACAGTGTCCGTGGATCCTGATTGGCTGAAAAAGAGCGCAAAACAAACTTTTGAAACGCGACTTTGGCGCGTAAGTCGCCGACCTCGTGGCCGACCTCATCCTAGGGTCGGGTTTCGTTTCATGAAACCCGACTTTGCCAAAAGTCGGCGACTTTTGAAATTTTTCGACCCGTCTCACTCAACTCTAATCTGAAGCATTCCCTGAAGTGCCTCCATGGTTCTGTCACAATCTCCTCCCGAAATTACCTCATTTCCAGTCAGCTTCTAGCACGTCACTTCCGTTGGAATGTCACGTGTGAATTTTAAAGTGCTCCTCGGGGCTCTGCCGTGTACTCCTGTGTCCGCGGGAAAAGTAAGCTCCCAACCGGGGCAGTGGGGCAGAATCTCTCTCAAAATTGGGACTGTCCCGCTGGGAGGTATGAATGCTCCCCACCATACACCTTGTACACGTATGGCTCCGCATACATCATACACACACGGTTCTGCTTTTTATGCCTCATACACACACGGCTCCGTTCTGTACACCTCGCGCACACACACGGCTCCACTCAGTACACACATGGCTCCACTCCGTAAACCTCATACACATGCGGCTCTGCTCCGTACATCTTGTACACACGTGGCCACGCTCTGTAAACCTTGTACACAAATGGCTCCACTCCGTAAACCTTGTACACATGTGGCTTTTCTCCATACACCTCGTACACGTGCGGCTCTGCTCTGTACACGTGCGACTCCGCTCCGTACACCTAGCACACGTGCGACTCCGCTCCGTACACCTAGCACACGTGCTGCTCCGCTCTGTACACCTCGCACACGTGCTGCTCCGCTCCGTACACCTCGCACACGCGCTGCTCCGCTCCGTACACCTCGCACACGCGCTGCTCCGCTCCGTACACCTCGCACACGCGCTGCTCCGCTCCGTACACCTCGCACACGCGCTGCTCCGCTCCGTACACCTCGCACACGCGCTGCTCCGCTCGGTACACACGACTCCACTCCGTGTACCCACAAGTTCCGCTCCGTACACACACGGCTCTGCTCCGTACACATCTCTGCTCCGTACACATGCGGCTCTGCTCCTTACACCTCGCACACACGTGGCTCCGCTCCGTACACCTCGCACACACAGCTCCGCACACCCCACACACTCGCGGCTCTGCTCCGTACACCTCGTACACACACGGCTCCGCTCCATGTACACACAGCTCCACTCCGTACACATCTCTGCTTCGTACACCTCGTACACACACACACAGCTCCACTCCGTACACATCTCGGCTTCGTACACCTCGTACACACACACACAGCTCCACTCCGTACACATCTCTACAACGTACACTTCCCACACGCGCGGCTCCGCTCCGTACACCTCGTACACACGCGGCTCCGCTCCTTACACCTCGTACACACGCGGCTCCGCTCCTTACACCTCGTACACACGCGGCTCCGCTCCTTACACCTCGTACACACGCGGCTCCGCTCCTTACACCTCGTACACACGCGGCTCCGCTCCTTACACCTCGTACACACGCGGCTCCGCTCCTTACACCTCGTACACACGCGGCTCCGCTCCTTACACCTCGTACACACGCGGCTCCGCTCCTTACATCTCGTACACACGCTGTTCCGCTCCTTACACCTCGTACACATGCGGCTCCGCTCCTTACACCTCGTACACACGCGGCTCCGCTCCTTACACCTCGTACACACGCGGCTCCGCTCCTTACACCTCGTACACACTCGAGGCTCTGCTCAGTACACCTCGTACACACACACGACTCTACTCCGTACACCTTGTACACGAGTGGCTCTGCTGTGTACACCTCGTACACGTGCAGCTCTGCTCCGTGCACCTCGGTCCTCGCACACACGCGGCTCCGCTCCGTACACCTCGCACACACACGGCTCTGTACACCTCGCACACACGCGGCTCCGTACACCTCGCACACACGTGGCTCCGCTCCGTACACCTCGCACACACACTGCTCCGCTCCGTACACCTCGTACACACACGGCTCCGCTCCGTACACCTCGCGCACACGCGGCAACGCTCCGTACACCTCGCACACACACGGCTCCGCTCCGTACACCTCGCGCACACGCGGCTCCGCTCCGTACACCTCGCGCACACGCGGCTCCGCTCCGTACACCTCGCGCACACGCGGCTCCGCTCCGTACACCTCGCGCACACGTGGCTCCGCTCCGTACACCTCGCGCACACGCGGCTCCGCTCCGTACACCTCGCGCACACGCGGCTCCGCTCCGTACACCTCGCACACACGCGGCTCCGCTCCGTACACCTCGCACACACGCGGCTCCGCTCCGTACACCTCGCACACACGCGGCTCCGCCCCGTACACCCTGTAAACCCCCCTGACCCCACAAATAAACTTCCCTCATCCAGGACGATGACAGACAGCAGAGTCCTGCATAAAACAAGGGCTGATGAGCACAGGACCTGTGATAAGGTCATAGGAGGGGAGGAGTCAGGGGTCACATGATATCCGGATTGAAGACGCTACAGATGAGGAGAGGAGCGACTACAGGACCTGTGATGAGGTCACAGGAGGGGAGGAGTAACGGGTCACATGAACAAGGGGCCCTGACTCCTTCCCTCCTGTGATCTCATCAGTTACAGCCTCTTGCACAATCGCAGCACCAGCGTGCAGAGGCTAAATTGTAGGTGCTGCGGGTAGAGGAGCGCATAATGCCGCCCCCTGCTGCATGCCACTTCAGCACCTGGCTCAACTTGCCTCATTATAACTGCGGCCCTGCTGGCGAGGCTCCGGGGGGGTTAATACACGATTGTGGGGCCTGGCGAGGCTCCGGGGGGTTAGAACACGATTGTGGGGTCTGGCGAGGCTCCGAGGGGTTAATACACGATTGTGGGGCCTGGCGAGACTCCGGGGGGGTTAATACACGATTGTGGGGCCTGGCAAGGCTCCGGGGGGTTAATACACGGTTGTGGGGTGTGGCGAGGGTCCGAGGGGTTAATACATTATTGTGGGGTCTGGCGAGGGTCCGAGGGGTTAATACACAATTGTGGGGTCTGGCGAGGCTCCGGGGGGGTTAATACACAATTGTGGGGTCTGGCGAGGCTCCGGGGGGGTTAATACACGATTGTGGGGTCTGGTGAGGCTCCGGGGGGGTTAATACACAATTGTGGGGTCTGGCGAGGCTCCCTGGGGTTAATACACGATTGTGGGGTCTGGTGAGGCTCCGGGGGGTTAATACACGATTGTGGGGTCTGGCGAAGCTCCGAGGGGTTAATACACGATTGTGGGGTCTGGCGAGGCTCCGGGGGGTTAATACACTATTGTGGGGTCTGGCGAGGCTCCCTGGGGTTAATACACGATTGTGGGGTCTGGCGAGGCACCGGGGGGTTAATACACGATTGTGGGGTCTGGCGAGGCTCCGGGGGGTTAATACACGATTGTGGGCTCTGGCGAGGCTTCTGGGTTAATACACGATTGTGGGGTCTGGTGAGTCTCCGGGGGGTTAATACACGATTGTGGGGTCTGGCGAAGCTCCGAGGGGTTAATACACGATTGTGGGGTCTGGCGAGGCTCCGGGGGGTTAATACACGATTGTTGGGTCTAGCGAGGCTCCGGGGGTTAATACACGATTGTGGGGTCTGGCGAGGCTCCCGAGGGTTAATACACAATTGTTGGATCTGGGGGGTTAATACACAATTGTTGGGTCTGTCGAGGCTCCTGGGGGTTTATACACGATTGTGGGGCCTGGCGAGGCTCCGGGGGGTTAATACACGATTGTGGGGTCTGGCGAGGCTCCGGGGGGTTAATACACGATTGTGGGGTCTAGGGGGTTAATACACGATTGTGGGGTCTAGGGGGTTAATACACGATTGTGGGGTCTGGCGAGGCTCCTGGGGGTTTATACACGATTGTGGGGCCTGGCGAGGCTCCGGTGGGTTAATACAAGATTGTGGGGTCTGGCGAGACTCCGGTGGGTTAATACAAGATTGTGGGGTCTGGCGAGGCTCCGGGGGGTTAATACACGATTGTGGGGTCTGGTGAGGCTCCGTGGGGGTTAATACACGATTGTGGGGTCTGGCGAGGCTCCGGGGGGTTAATACACGATTGTGGGGTCTGGCGAGGCTCCTGGGGGTTTATACACGATTGTGGGGTCTGGCGAGGTTCCCGAGGGTTAATACACCATTGTGGGGTCTGGGGGGGTTAATACACGATTGTGGGGTCTGGCGAGGCATCGGGGGGTTAATACACGATTGTGGGGTCTGGCGAGACTCCGGGGGGTTAATACACGATTGTGGGGTCTGGCGAGGCTCCGGGGGTTAATACACGATTGTGGGGTCTGAGAAGGCTCCGGGGGGTTAATACACGATTGTGCGGTCTGGCGAGGCTCCCGAGGGTTAATACACAATTGTGGGGTCTGGGGGGTTAATACACGATTGTGGGGTCTGGCGAGGCTCCTGGGGGTTTATACACGATTGTGGGGCCTGGCGAGGCTCCGGGGGGTTAATACACGATTGTGGGGTCTGGGGGTTAATACACGATTGTGGTGTCTAGGGGGTTAATACACGATTGTGGGGTCTAGGGGGTTAATACACGATTGTGGGGTCTGGCGAGGCTCCTGGGGGTTTATACACGATTGTGGGGTCTGGCGAGGCTCCCGAGGGTTAATACACAATTGTGGGGTCTGGGGGGTTAATACACGATTGTGGGGTCTAGGGGGTTAATACACGATTGTGGGGTCTGGCGAGGCTCCTGGGGGTTTATACACGATTGTGGGGTCTAGCGAGGCTCCTGGGGGTTTATACACGATTGTGGGGTCTGGGGGGTTAATACACGATTGTGGGGTCTGGCGAGGCTCCGGGGGGTTAATACACGATTGTGGGGTCTAGGGGGTTAGTACACGATTGTGGGGTCTGGCGAGGCTCCTGGGGGTTTATACACGATTGTGGGGTCTGGCGAGGCTCCTGGGGGTTTATACACGATTGTGGGGTCTAGCGAGGCTCCTGGGGGTTTATACACGATTGTGGGGTCTGGTGAGGCTCCGGGGGGTTAATACACGATTGTGGGGCCTGGCGAGGCTCCGGGGGGTTAATACACGATTGTGGGGTCTGGTGAAGCTCCGGGGGGTTAATACACGATTGTGGGTTCTGGGGGGTTAATACACGATTGTGGGGTCTGGCGAGGCTCCTGGGGGTTTATACACGATTGTGGGGTCTGGCGAGGCTCCAGGGGGTTAATACACGATTGTGGGGTCTGGCGAGGCTCCAGGGGGTTAATACACGATTGTGGGGTCTGGCGAGGCTCCGGGGGGGTTAATACACGATTGTGGGGCCTGGCGAGGCTCCGGGGGGTTAATACACAATTGTGGGGTCTGGTGAAGCTCCGGGGGGTTAATACACGATTGTGGGTTCTGGGGGGTTAATACACGATTGTGGGGTCTGGCGAGGCTCCTGGGGGTTAATACACGATTGTGGGGCCTGGTGAAGCTCCGGGGGGTTAATACACGATTGTGGGTTCTGGGGGGTTAATACACGATTGTGGGGTCTGGCGAGGCTCCAGGGGGTTAATACACGATTGTGGGGCCTGGTGAAGCTCCGGGGGGTTAATACACGATTGTGGGTTCTGGGGGGTTAATACACGATTGTGGGGTCTGGCGAGGCTCCTGGGGGTTTATACACGATGGTGGGGTCTAGAGGGTTAATACACGATGGTGGGGTCTGGGGGGTTTATACACGATTGTGGGGTCTGGCGAGGCTCCTGGGGGTTTATACACGATTGTGGGGTCTGGCGAGGCTCCAGGGGGTTAATACACGATTGTGGGGTCTGGCGAGGCTCCGGGGGGTTAATACACGATTGTGGGGCCTGGTGAAGCTCCGGGGGGTTAATACACGATTGTGGGTTCTGGGGGGTTAATACACGATTGTGGGGTCTGGCGAGGCTCCAGGGGGTTAATACACGATTGTGGGGCCTGGTGAAGCTCCGGGGGGTTAATACACGATTTTGGGGTCTGGCGAGGCTCCGGGGGGTTTATACACGATGGTGGGGTCTAGAGGGTTAATACACGATGGTGGGGTCTGGGGGGTTAATACACGATTGTGGGGTCTAGGGGGTTTATACACGATTGTGGGGTCTGGCGAGGCTCCTGGGGGTTTATACACGATTGTGGGGTCTGGCGAGGCTCCAGGGGGTTAATACACGATTGTGGGGTCTGGCGAGGCTCCGGGGGGGTTAATACACGATTGTGGGGTCTGGTGAAGCTCCGGGGGGTTAATACACGATTGTGGGTTCTGGGGGGTTAATACACGATTGTGGGGTCTGGCGAGGCTCCAGGGGGTTAATACACGATTGTGGGGTCTAGAGGGTTAATACACGATTGTGGGGTCTGGTGAGGCTCCCGTGGGTTAATACACAATTGTGGGGTCTGGGGGGTTAATACACGATGGTGGGGTCTAGAGGGTTAATACACGATTGTGGGGTGTGGGGGGTTAATACACGATTGTGGGGTCTAGGGGGTTTATACACGATTGTGGGGTCTGGCGAGGCTCCTGGGGGTTTATACACGATTGTGGGGTCTGGCGAGGCTCCAGGGGGTTAATACACGATTGTGGCGTCTGGCGAGGCTCCGGGGGGTTAATACACGATTGTGGGGTCTGGTGAAGCTCCGGGGGGTTAATACACGATTGTGGGTTCTGGGGGGTTAATACACGATTGTGGGGTCTGGCGAGGCTCCAGGGGGTTAATACACGATTGTGGGGTCTGGTGAAGCTCCGGGGGGTTAATACACGATTGTGGGGTCTGGCGAGGCTCCAGGGGGTTAATACACGATTGTGGGGTCTGGTGAAGCTCCGGGGGGTTAATACACGATTGTGGGGCCTGGCGAGGCTCCGGGGGGGTTAATACACGATTGTGGGGCCTGGCGAGGCTCCGGGGGGTTAATACACGATTGTGGGTTCTGGGGGGTTAATACACGATTGTGGGGTCTGGCGAGGCTCCAGGGGGTTAATACACGATTGTGGGGTCTGGTGAAGCTCCGGGGGGTTAATACACGATTGTGGGGTCTGGCGAGGCTCCGGGGGGTTAATACACGATTGTGGGGTCTGGTGAAGCTCCGGGGGGTTAATACACGATTGTGGGGTCTGGCGAGGCTCCGGGGGTTAATACACGATTGTGGGGTCTAGAGGGTTAATACACGATTGTGGGGTCTGGCGAGGCTCCGGGGGGGTTAATAAATGATTGTGGGGCCTGGCGAGGCTCCGGGGGGGTTAATACACGATTGTGGGGTCTGGTGAAGCTTCGGGGGGTTAATACAAGATTGTGGGGTCTAGGGGGTTAATACACGATTGTGGGTTCTGGCGAGGCTCCGGGGGGGTTAATAAACGATTGTGGGGCCTGGCGAGGCTCCGGGGGGGTTAATACACGATTGTGGGGTCTGGTGAAGCTTCGGGGGGTTAATACACGATTGTGGGTTCTGGGGGGTTAATACACGACTGTGGGGTCTGGCGAGGCTCCAGGGGGTTAATACACGATTGTGGGGTCTAGAGGGTTAATACACGATTGTGGGGTCTAGGGGGTTAATACACGATTGTGGGGTCTGGGGTTTTAATACACGATGCTGGGGTCTAGAGGGTTAATACACGATTGTGGGGTCTGGCGAGGCTCCTGGGGGTTTATACACAATTGTGGGGTCTGGCGAGGCTCCGGGGGGTTAATACACGATTGTGGGGTCTGGGGGATTAATACACGATTGTGGGGTCTGGCGAGGCTCCTGGGGGTTTATACACGATTGTGGGGTCTGGCGAGGCTGCGGGGGGTTAATACACGATTGTGGGGTCTGGGGGGTTAATACACGATTGTGGGGTCTAGGGGGTTAATACACGATTGTGGGGTCTGGCGAGGCTCCGGGGGGTTAATACACGATTGTGGGGTCTGGGGGGTTAATACACGATTGTGGGGTCTAGGGGGTTAATACACGATTGTGGGGTCTGGCGAGGCTCCCGAGGGTTAATACACAATTGTGGGGTCTGGGGGGTTAATACACGATTGTGGGGTCTAGGGGGTTAATACACGATTGTGGGGTATGGCGAGGCTCCGGGGGGTTAATACACGATTGTGGGGTCTGGGGGGTTAATACACGATTGTTGGGTCTAGGGGGTTAATACACGATTGTGGGGTCTGGCGAGGCTCCTGGGGGTTTATACACGATTGTGGGGTCTGGGGGGTTAATACACGATTGTGAGGTCTGGGGGGTTAATACACGATTGTGGGGTCTAGGGGGTTAATACACGATTGTGGGGTCTGGCGAGGCTCCTGGGGGTTTATACACGATTGTGGGGTCTGGGGGGTTAATACACGATTGTGGGGTCTAGGGGGTTAATACACGATTGTGGGGTCTGGCGAGGCTCCTGGGGGTTTATACATGATTGTGGGGTCTGAGAAGGCTCCGGGGGATTAATACACGATTGTGGGGTCTGGCGAGGCTCCGGGGGATTAATACACGATTGTGGGTTCTGGGGGGTTAATACACGATTGTGGGGTCTGGCGAGGCTCCAGGGGGTTAATACACGATTGTGGGGTCTGAGAAGGCTCCGGGGGGTTAATACACGATTGTGGGGTCTGGCGAGGCTCCGGGGGTTAATACACGATTGTGGGGTCTGGCGAGGCTCCGGGGGTTAATACACGATTGTGGGGTCTGGCGAGGCTCCAGGGGGTTAATACACGATTGTGGGGTCTGAGAAGGCTCCTGGGGGTTAATACACGATTGTGGGGTCTGGTGAAGCTCCGGGGGGTTAATACACGATTGTGGGTTCTGGGGGGTTAATACACGATTGTGGGGTCTGGCGAGGCTCCCGGGGGTTAATACACGATTGTGGGGTCTGGTGAAGCTCCGGGGGGGTTAATACACGATTGTGGGGTCTAGAGGGTTAATACACGATTGTGGGGTCTAGGGGGTTAATACACGATTGTGGGGTCTGGCGAAGCTTCGGGGGGTTAATACACGATTGTGGGTTCTGGGGGGTTAATACACGATTGTGGGGTCTGGCGAGGCTCCAGGGGGTTAATACACGATTGTGGGGTCTGGTGAAGCTCCGGGGGGCTTAATACACGATTGTGGGGTCTAGAGGGTTAATACACGATTGTGGGGTCTAGGGGGTTAATACACGATTGTGGGGTCTGGCGAGGCTACGGTGGGGGTTAATACACGATTGTGGGGCCTGGCGAGGCTCCGGGGGGTTAATACACGATTGTGGGTTCTGGGGGGTTAATACACGATTGTGGGGTCTGGCGAGGCTCCTGGGGGTTTATACACAATTGTGGGGTCTGGCGAGGCTCCGGGGGGTTAATACACGATTGTGGGTTCTGGGGGGTTAATACACAATTGTGGGGTCTGGCGAGGCTCCGGGGGTTAATACACGATTGTGGGGTCTAGAGGGTTAATACACGATTGTGGGGTCTAGGGGTTTAATACACGATTGTGGGGTCTGGCGAGGCTCCCGTGGGTTAATACACAATTGTGGGGTCTGGGGGGTTAATACACGATTGTGGGGTCTGGCGAGGCTCCGGGGGGTTAATACACGATTGTGGGGTCTGGGGGATTAATACACGATTGTGGGGTCTGGCAAGGCTCCTGGGGTTTTATACACGATTGTGGGGTCTGGCGAGGCTCCGGGGGGTTAATACATGATTGTGGGGTCTGGGGGGTTAATACACGATTGTGGGGTCTGGCAAGGCTCCTGGGGTTTTATACACGATTGTGGGGTCTGGCGAGGCTCCGGGGGGTTAATACATGATTGTGGGGTCTGGGGGGTTAATACACGATTGTGGGGTCTAGGGGGTTAATACACGATTGTGGGGTCTGGCAAGGCTCCGGGGGGTTAATACACGGTTGTGGGGCCTGGCGAGGCTCCGGGGGGTTAATACACGATTGTGGGGTCTGGCGAGGCTCCGGGGGGTTAATATATGATTGTGGGGTCTGGCGAGGCTCCAGGGGGTTAATACACGATTGTGGGGTCTGGCGAGGCTCCGGGGTGTTAATACACGATTGTGGGGTCTGGTGAGGCTCCGTGGGGGTTAATACACGATTGTGGGGTCTGGCGAGGCTCCGGGGGGTTAATACACGATTGTGGGGTCTGGTGAGGCTCCAGGGGGTTAATACACGATTGTGGGGTCTGGTGAGGCTCCGTGGGGGTTAATACACGATTGTGGGGTCTGGCGAGGCTCCGGGGGGTTAATACACGATTGTGGGGTCTGGCGAGGCTCCGGGGGGTTAATACACGATTGTGGGGTCTGGCGAGGCTCCGGGGGGTTAATACACGATTGTGGGGTCTGGCGAGGCTCCGGGGGGTTAATACACGATTGTGGGGTCTGGCGAGGCTCCGAGGGGTTAATACACGATTGTGGGGTCTGGCGAGGCTCCGGGGGGTTAATACACGATTGTGGGGTCTGGCGAGGCTCCGGGGGGTTAATACACGATTGTGGGGTCTGGCGAGGCTCCGGGGGGTTAATACACGATTGTGGGGTCTGGCGAGGCTCCGAGGGGTTAATACACGATTGTGGGGTCTGGCGAGGCTCCGGGGGGTTAATACACGATTGTGGGGTCTAGGGGGTTAATACACGATTGTGGGGTCCGGGGGGTTAATACACGATTGTGGGGTCCGGGGGGTTAATACACGATTGTGGGGTCCGGGGGGTTAATACACGATTGTGGGGTCTGGTGAGGCTCAATACACGATTGTGGGGTCTGGCGAGGCTCCGGGGGGTTAATGCACGATTGTGGGGTCTGGCGAGGCTCAATACACGATTGTGGGGTCTGGCGAGGCTCCAGGGGGTTAATACACGATTGTGGGGTCTGGCGAGGCTCCGGGGGGTTAATACACGATTGTGGGGTCTGGCGAGGCTCCGGGGGGTTAATACACGATTGTGGGGTCTGGCGAGGCTCCGGGGAGTTAATACACGATTGTGGGGTCCGGGGGGTTAATAC
Source organism: Dendrobates tinctorius (assembly GCF_039654945.1). NCBI lineage: Eukaryota > Metazoa > Chordata > Amphibia > Anura > Dendrobatidae > Dendrobates > Dendrobates tinctorius. The sequence continues at coordinate 221,241 of NW_027361931.1, read as the reverse complement.
ACGATTGTGGGGTCTGGCGAGGCTCCGGGGGGTTAATACACGATTGTGGGCTCCGGGGGGTTAATACACGATTGTGGGGTCTGGCGAGGCTCCGGGGGGTTAATACACGATTGTGGGGTCTGGCGAGGCTCCGGGGGTTTTAATACACGATTGTGGGGTCTGGGGGGTTAATACACGATTGTGGGGTCTGGCGAGGCTCCGGGGGGTTAATACACGATTGTGGGGTCTGGTGAGGCTCCGGGGGGTTAATACACGATTGTGGGGTCTGGTGAGGCTCCGGGGGGTTAATACACGATTGTGGGGTCCGGGGGGTTAATACACGATTGTGGGGTCTGGCGAGGCTCCGGGGGGTTAATACACAATTGTGGGGTCTGGAGAGGCTCCGGGGGGTTAATACACGATTGTGGGGTCTGGCGAGGCTCCGGGGGGTTAATACACGATTGTGGGCTCTGGTGAGGCTCCGGGGGGTTAATACACGATTGTGGGGTCTGGAGAGGCTCCGGGGGGTTAATACACGATTGTGGGGTCCGGGGGGTTAATACACGATTGTGGGGTCCGGGGGGTTAATACACGATTGTGGGTTCCGGGGGGTTAATACACGATTGTGGGGTCCGGGGGGTTAATACACGATTGTGGGGTCCGGGGGGTTAATACACGATTGTGGGGTCCGGGGGGTTAATACACGATTGTGGGGTCTGGCGAGGCTCCGGGGGGTTAATACACGATTGTGGGGTCTGGGGGGTTAATACACGATTGTGGGGTCTGGTGAGGCTCCGGGGGGTAAATACACGATTGTGGGGTCCGGGGGGTTAATACACGATTGTGGGGTCTGGTGAAGCTCCGGGGGGTTAATACACGATTGTGGGGTCTGGTGAGGCTCCGGGGGGTAAATACACGATTGTGGGGTCCGGGGGGTTAATACACGATTGTGGGGTCTGGTGAAGCTCCGGGGGGTTAATACACGATTGTGGGTTCTGGGGGGTTAATACACGATTGTGGGGTCTGGCGAGGCTCCAGGGGGTTAATACACGATTGTGGGGTCTGGCGAGGCTCCGGGGGGTTAATACACGATTGTGGGGTCTGGCGAGGCTCCGGGGGGTTAATACACGATTGTGGGGTCTGGCGAGGCTCCGGGGAGTTAATACACGATTGTGGGGTCCGGGGGGTTAATACACGATTGTGGGGTCTGGCGAGGCTCCGGGGGGTTAATACACGATTGTGGGGTCCGGGGGGTTAATACACGATTGTGGGGTCTGGCGAGGCTCCGGGGGGTTAATACACGATTGTGGGGTCTGGCGAGGCTCCGGGGGGTTAATACACGATTGTGGGGTCTGGGGGGTTAATACACGATTGTGGGGTCTGGCGAGGCTCCGGGGGGTTAATACACGATTGTGGGGTCTGGTGAGGCTCCGGGGGGTTAATACACGATTGTGGGGTCTGGTGAGGCTCCGGGGGGTTAATACACGATTGTGGGGTCCGGGGGGTTAATACACGATTGTGGGGTCTGGCGAGGCTCCGGGGGGTTAATACACGATTGTGGGGTCTGGAGAGGCTCCGGGGGGTTAATACACGATTGTGGGGTCTGGCGAGGCTCCGGGGGGTTAATACACGATTGTGGGTTCTGGTGAGGCTCCGGGGGGTTAATACACGATTGTGGGGTCTGGAGAGGCTCCGGGGGGTTAATACACGATTGTGGGGTCCGGGGGGTTAATTCACGATTGTGGGGTCCGGGGGGTTAATACACGATTGTGGGGTCCGGTGGGTTAATACACGATTGTGGGGTCCGGGGGGTTAATACACGATTGTGGGGTCTGGCGAGGCTCCGGGGGTTAATACACGATTGTGGGGTCTGGGGGGTTAATACACGATTGTGGGGTCTGGCGAGGCTCCAGGGGGTTAATACACGATTGTGGGGTCTGGTGAGGCTCCGGGGGGTAAATACACGATTGTGGGGTCCGGGGGGTTAATACACGATTGTGGGGTCTGGCGAGGCTCCAGGGGGTTAATACACGATTGTGGGTTCTGGCGAGGCTCCGGGGGGTTAATACACGATTGTGGGGTCCGGGGGGTTAATACACGATTGTGGGGTCTGGTGAAGCTCCGGGGGGTTAATACACGATTGTGGGTTCTGGGGGGTTAATACACGATTGTGGGGTCTGGCGAGGCTCCAGGGGGTTAATACACGATTGTGGGGTCTGGTGAAGCTCCGGGGGGGTTAATACACGATTGTGGGGTCTGGCGAGGCTCCGGGGGGTTAATACACGATTGTGGGGTCTAGAGGGTTAATACACGATTGTGGGGTCTAGGGGGTTAATACACGATTGTGGGGTCTGGCGAAGCTTCGGGGGGTTAATACACGATTGTGGGTTCTGGGGGGTTAATACACGATTGTGGGGTCTGGCGAGGCTCAGGGGGGCTTAATACACGATTGTGGGGTCTAGAGGGTTAATACACGATTGTGGGGTCTAGGGGGTTAATACACGATTGTGGGGCCTGGCGAGGCTCCGGGGGGTTAATACACGATTGTGGGGTCTGGCGAGGCTCCGGGGGTTAATACACGATTGTGGGGTCTAGAGGGTTAATACACGATTGTGGGGTCTAGGGGGTTAATACACGATTGTGGGGTCTGGCGAGGCTCCCGTGGGTTAATACACAATTGTGGGGTCTGGGGGGTTAATACACGATTGTGGGGTCTGGCGAGGCTCCGGGGGGTTAATACATGATTGTGGGGTCTGGGGGGTTAATACACGATTGTGGGGTCTAGGGGGTTAATACACGATTGTGGGGTCTGGCAAGGCTCCGGGGGGTTAATATATGATTGTGGGGTCTGGCGAGGCTCCAGGGGGTTAATACACGATTGTGGGGTCTGGTGAGGCTCCGGGGGGTTAATACACGATTGTGGGGTCTGGCGAGGCTCCGGGGGGTTAATACACGATTGTGGGGTCTGGCGAGGCTCCGTGGGGGTTAATACACGATTGTGGGGTCTGGCGAGGCTCCGGGGTGTTAATACACGATTGTGGGGTCTGGTGAGGCTCCGTGGGGGTTAATACACGATTGTGGGGTCTGGCGAGGCTCCGGGGGGTTAATACACGATTGTGGGGTCTGGCGAGGCTCCGGGGTGTTAATACACGATTGTGGGGTCTGGTGAGGCTCCGTGGGGGTTAATACACGATTGTGGGGTCTGGCGAGGCTCCGTGGGGGTTAATACACGATTGTGGGGTCTGGCGAGGCTCCGGGGGGTTAATACACGATTGTGGGGTCTGGTGAGGCTCCGTGGGGGTTAATACACGATTGTGGGGTCTGGCGAGGCTCCGGGGGGTTAATACACGATTGTGGGGTCTGGTGAGGCTCCGTGGGGGTTAATACACGATTGTGGGGTCTGGCGAGGCTCCGTGGGGGTTAATACACGATTGTGGGGTCTGGCGAGGCTCCGGGGGGTTAATACACAATTGTGGGGTCTGGCGAGGCTCCGGGGGGTTAATACACGATTGTGGGGTCTGGCGAGGCTCCGGGGGGTTAATACACAATTGTGGGGTCTGGCGAGGCTCCGGGGGGTTAATACACGATTGTGGGGTCTGGCGAGGCTCCGAGGGGTTAATACACGATTGTGGGGTCTGGCGAGGCTCCGGGGGGTTAATACACGATTGTGGGGTCCTGGGGGTTAATACACGATTGTGGGGTCCGGGGGGTTAATACACGATTGTGGGGTCTGGCAAGGCTCCGGGGGGTTAATATATGATTGTGGGGTCTGGCGAGGCTCCAGGGGGTTAATACACGATTGTGGGGTCTGGGGGGTTAATACACGATTGTGGGGTCTGGCAAGGCTCCGGGGGGTTAATATATGATTGTGGGGTCTGGTGAGGCTCCGGGGGGTTAATACACGATTGTGGGGTCTGGGGGGTTAATACACGATTGTGGGGTCTGGCAAGGCTCCGGGGGGTTAATACATGATTGTGGGGTCTAGGGGGTTAATACACGATTGTGGGGTCTGGCGAGGCTCCGGGGGGTTAATACATGATTGTGGGGTCTGGGGGGTTAATACACGATTGTGGGGTCTGGCAAGGCTCCGGGGGGTTAATACATGATTGTGGGGTCTAGGGGGTTAATACACGATTGTGGGGTCTGGCAAGGCTCCGGGGGGTTAATATATGATTGTGGGGTCTGGCGAGGCTCCAGGGGGTTAATACACGATTGTGGGGTCTGGTGAGGCTCCGGGGGGTTAATACACGATTGTGGGGTCTGGCGAGGCTCCGGGGGGTTAATACACGATTGTGGGGTCTGGCGAGGCTCCGGGGGGTTAATACACGATTGTGGGGTCTGGCGAGGCTCCGTGGGGGTTAATACACGATTGTGGGGTCTGGCAAGGCTCCGGGGGGTTAATATATGATTGTGGGGTCTGGTGAGGCTCCGGGGGGTTAATACACGATTGTGGGGTCTGGGGGGTTAATACACGATTGTGGGGTCTGGCGAGGCTCCGGGGGGTTAATACATGATTGTGGGGTCTGGGGGGTTAATACACGATTGTGGGGTCTGGCAAGGCTCCGGGGGGTTAATACATGATTGTGGGGTCTAGGGGGTTAATACATGATTGTGGGGTCTGGCAAGGCTCCGGGGGGTTAATATATGATTGTGGGGTCTGGCGAGGCTCCAGGGGGTTAATACACGATTGTGGGGTCTGGCGAGGCTCCGGGGGGTTAATACACGATTGTGGGGTCTGGCGAGGCTCCGGGGGGTTAATACACGATTGTGGGGTCTGGCGAGGCTCCGTGGGGGTTAATACACGATTGTGGGGTCTGGTGAGGCTCCGTGGGGGTTAATACACGATTGTGGGTTCTGGGGGGTTAATACACGATTGTGGGGTCTGGCGAGGCTCCGGGGGGTTAATACACGATTGTGGGTTCTGGGGGGTTAATACACGATTGTGGGGTCTGGTGAGGCTCCGTGGGGGTTAATACACGATTGTGGGTTCTGGGGGGTTAATACACGATTGTGGGGTCCGGGGGGTTAATACACGATTGTGGGGTCTGGTGAGGCTCCGTGGGGGTTAATACACGATTGTGGGGTCCGGGGGGTTAATACACGATTGTGGGGTCTGGCGAGGCTCCGGGGGGTTAATACACGATTGTGGGCTCCGGGGTGTTAATACACGATTGTGGGGTCTGGTGAGGCTCCGTGGGGGTTAATACACGATTGTGGGGTCCGGGGGGTTAATACACGATTGTGGGGTCTGGCGAGGCTCCGGGGGGTTAATACACGATTGTGGGGTCCGGGGGGTTAATACACGATTGTGGGGTCCGGGGGGTTAATACACGATTGTGGGGTCTGGCGAGGCTCCGGGGGTTAAAGGGAAGGTGCCGCAATTTTATATAATTTGCAAAAATAGAGTAAGTAACAAAACTTGTTGTTTCAGCAAATGTTGTACTAACCAGGATTTATGGATTGTTTGTAATAATGTTATAATGTAGCCACTGGGTGCTGCCATCTTGATTTGCAGATCTGTGGAGGACTCATACAGTCTGCAAATATGGCCGTCCCTGGACATAGGAGACTGCGGTCGGCTCCCGACCCCACATTGCAGCCTCATTAGCAGAGAACTGGGCACGCCCCTGTGGGCTGCACCACTCACTGCTGTAGGTGTGGCTGGGCGCCATGTTACTGTAGCCCAGTGCTATCTGCTGAGCTCCACTTTCTGCATCGTGCTTCCTGCTCCACTGTCCTCCTGCTCTGTCTCCGCCTCCTCACTCACAGCCCCAGTGATCTCCTGTAATCTGACACCTTCCCTTTTATGGCTGAGGAGGACAGTGACATATACAGCCCATAGTCTAGTGTATAATTGGGGGCTGGAAGTTTCACCAGTGTGGGCATATCTGTAATACTGTCTCCTGTGATACTGCCTGCTGAGCCGTGTATCTAATCCTATCCTGTGTGATACTGACTGCTGAGCCATGTATCTAATCCTCTCCTGTGATACTGACTGCTGAGCTGTGTATCTAATCCTATCCTGTGTGATACAGTCTGCTGAACCGTGTATCTAATCCTCTCCTGTGTGATACTGACTGCTGAGCTGTGTATCTAATCCTATCCTGTGTGATACTGACTGCTGAGCTGTGTATCTAATCCTCTCTTGTGTGATACTGACTGCTGAGCCGTGTATCTAATCCTATCCTGTGTGATACTGACTGCTGAGCCATGTATCTAATCCTCTCCTGTGTGATACTGACTGCTGAGCTGTGTATCTAATCCTCTCCTGTGATACTGACTGCTGAGCTGTGTATCTAATCCTATCCTGTGTGATAGTCTGCTGAACCGTGTATCTAATCCTCTCCTGTGTGATACTGACTGCTGAGCTGTGTATCTAATCCTATCCTGTGTGATACTGACTGCTGAGCCATGTATCTAATCCTCTCCTGTGATACTGACTGCTGAGCTGTGTATCTAATCCTATCCTGTGTGATACAGTCTGCTGAACCGTGTATCTAATCCTCTCCTGTGTGATACTGACTGCTGAGCTGTGTATCTAATCCTATCCTGTGTGATACTGACTGCTGAGCTGTGTATCTAATCCTCTCTTGTGTGATACTGACTGCTGAGCCGTGTATCTAATCCTATCCTGTGTGATTCTGACTGCTGAGCCATGTATCTAATCCTCTCCTGTGTGATACTGACTGCTGAGCTGTGTATCTAATCCTCTCCTGTGATACTGACTGCTGAGCTGTGTATCTAATCCTATCCTGTGTGATAGTCTGCTGAACCGTGTATCTAATCCTCTCCTGTGTGATACTGACTGCTGAGCTGTGTATCTAATCCTATCCTGTGTGATACTGACTGCTGAGCTGTGTATCTAATCCTCTCTTGTGTGATACTGACTGCTGAGCCGTGTATCTAATCCTATCCTGTGTGATACTGACTGCTGAGCCGTGTGTCTAATCCTCTCCTGTGTGATACTGACTGCTGAGCTGTGTATCTAATCCTCTCTTGTGTGATACTGACTGCTGAACCATGTATCTAATCCTCTCCTATGTGATACTGACTGCTGAGCTGTGTATCTAATCCTATCCTGTGTGATACAGTCTGCTGAACCGTGTATCTAATCCTCTCTTGTGTGATACTGACTGCTGAGCTGTGTATCTAATCCTATTATTCACTGTCCTATTAAGGGAATAGAAGAATCCAGGATATCTATAAACAGAAAGATAGTGAGGAAACACTTAGCTAACCTAAATGAATTCAAGTCTCCAGGTCCAGATGAATTACACCCCAGAGTACTGAAGGAGATAGCAGAAGAAATTTTTGAACCCCTCTCCATAATCTTTGAAAATTCTTGGAGAACAGGAGAAGTGCCAGAAGACTGGAGAAGAGCAAATGTTGTTCCTATCTTCAAAAAGGGGAAGAAGGTGGACCCAGGTAACTATAGTCCGGTGAGTCTGACTTCTATACCAGGAAAGATCTTTGAACAAATTATTAAACAACATGTATGTCAATACCTGGATAAGAATGAAGTGATTAAACAGAGTCAGCATGGGTTTGTAACTAATAAGTCATGTCAGACTAACTTAATTTCCTTCTATGACGGTATCACTGATTGGGTGGATCAAGGAAATGCTGTAGATATAGTATATCTTGACTTCAGCAAAGCATTTGACAAAGTCTCTCATACAATCCTTATTGAAAAAATGACTAAGTATGGAATGGACAAGGCAACTGTTAGGTGGATTCATAACTGGCTTAGTGATCGGACCCAAAGAGTGGTCGTAAATGGCTGCACATCCAGTTGGAAGAATGTCTCAAGTGGGGTACCACAGGGCTCTGTCCTGGGCCCTGTATTGTTCAACATCTTTATCAACGATTTAGATGAAGGAATTGAGGTTAAACTGATTAAATTTGCTGATGACACAAAGCTAGGAGGGATAGCTAATACTAGAGAAGAGAGAGAGAGGATTCAAAAAGATATAAATAAACTGGAGAAGTGGGCAGCAACTAACAGAATGGTTTTTAACAGGGAGAAATGCAAAGTACTACATCTGGGCAATAAAAATGAAAAAAGCATATACAGAATGGGAGGAATAGGGCTAAGTGACAGCACATGTGAAAAAGACTTGGGTATACTAATAGATCACAGACTGAATATGAGTCAACAGTGTGATGCAGCAGCAAAAAAGGCAAATGCAATTCTAGGATGTATTAACAGAAGCATACAGTCTAGATCACGTGAAGTCATTATTTCCCTCTACTCCTCTTTGGTCAGACCTCATCTGGAATATTGTGTCCAGTTTTGGGCGCCACATTTTAAAAAAGACATCAACAAACTGGAGCAAGTTCAGAAAAGAGCGACCAGAATGGTGACCGGTCTGCAAACCCTGTCTTATGAGGAAAGGTTGCAGGATTTGGGAATGTTTAGTTTGCAAAAGAGAAGACTGAGAGGAGACTTAATAGCTGTCTACAAATATCTAAAGGGCTGTCACATTGTAGAAGGATCAACTTTATTCTCATTTGCACGAGGAAAGACTAGAAGCAATGGGATGAAACTGAATGGGAGGAGACACAGATTAGATATTAGAAAAAACGTTTTGACAGTTAGAGTGATCAATGAGTGGAACAGGCTGCCACGAGAAGTGGTGAGTTCTCCTTCAATGGAAGTCTGCAAACAGAGGCTGGACAGACATCTGACTGGGATGATTTAGCGAATTCTGCTTTGAGCAGGGGGTTGGACCAGATGGCCCAGGAGGTCCCTTCCAACTCTACAATTCTATGATTCTATCCTGTGTGATACAGTCTGCTGAACCGTGTATCTAATCCTCTCTTGTGTGATACTGACTGCTGAGCCGTGTGTCTAATCCTCTCCTGTGTGATACTGACTGCTGAGCTGTGTATCTAATCCTATCCTGTGTGATACTGACTGCTGAGCCGTGTATCTAATCCTCTCCTGTGTGATACAGTCTGCTGAACCGTGTATCTAATCCTCTCCTGTGTGATACTGACTGCTGAGCCGTGTGTCTAATCCTCTCTTGTGTGATACTGACTGCTGAGCTGTGTATCTAATCCTATCCTGTGTGATACTGACTGCTGAGCCGTGTATCTAATCCTCTCTTGTGTGATACTGACTGCTGAACCGTGTATCTAATCCTCTCCAGTGTGATACTGTCTGCTGAGCCGTGTATCTAATCCTCTCTTGTGTGATACTGACTGCTGAGCCGTGTATCTAATCCTCTCCTGTGTGATACTGACTGCTGAGCCATGTATCTAATCCTCTCCTGTGTTATAGTCTGCTGAGCCGTGTATCTAATCCTCTCCTGTGTGATACTGTCTGCTGAACCGTGTATCTAATCCTCTCCAGTGTGATACTGTCTGCTGAGCCGTGTATCTAATCCTATCCTGTGTGATACTGACTGCTGAGCCGTGTATCTAATCCTCTCCTGTGTGATACTGTCTGCTGAGCTGTGTATCTAATCCTCTCCTGTGTGATACTGTCTGCTGAGCCGTGTATCTAATCCTCTCCTGTGTGATACTGACTGCTGAACCATGTATCTAATCCTATCCTGTGTGATACTGCCTGCTGAACCGTGTATCTAATCCTCTCCTGTGTGATACTGACTGCTGAGCTGTGTATCTAATCCTATCCTGTGTGATACTGTCTGCTGAACCATGTATCTAATCCTCTCTTGTGTGATACTGACTGCTGAGCTGTGTATCTAATCCTATCCTGTGTGATACAGTCTGCTGAACCGTGTATCTAATCCTATCCTGTGTGATACTGACTGCTGAACTATGTATCTAATCCTCTCTTGTGTGATACTGACTGCTGAACCGTGTATCTAATCCTATCCTGTGTGATACTGTCTGCTGAGCCGTGTATCTAATCCTATCCTGTGTGATACTGACTGCTGAGCCGTGTATCTAATCCTCTCCTGTGTGATACTGTCTGCTGAGCTGTGTATCTAATCCTCTCCTGTGTGATACTGTCTGCTGAGCCGTGTATCTAATCCTCTCCTGTGTGATACTGACTGCTGAACCATGTATCTAATCCTATCCTGTGTGATACTGCCTGCTGAACCGTGTATCTAATCCTCTCCTGTGTGATACTGACTGCTGAGCTGTGTATCTAATCCTATCCTGTGTGATACTGTCTGCTGAACCATGTATCTAATCCTCTCTTGTGTGATACTGACTGCTGAGCTGTGTATCTAATCCTATCCTGTGTGATACAGTCTGCTGAACCGTGTATCTAATCCTATCCTGTGTGATACTGACTGCTGAACTATGTATCTAATCCTCTCTTGTGTGATACTGACTGCTGAACCGTGTATCTAATCCTATCCTGTGTGATACTGACTGCTGAGCCGTGTATCTAATCCTATCCTGTGTGATACTGACTGCTGAGCCGTGTATCTAATCCTCTCCTGTGTGATACTGACTGCTGAACCATGTATCTAATCCTATCCTGTGTGATACTGCCTGCTGAACAGTGTATCTAATCCTCTCCTGTGTGATACTGACTGCTGAACCGTGTATCTAATCCTATCCTGTGTGATACTGACTGCTGAACCGTGTATCTAATGCTATCCAGTGTGATACTGACTGCTGAACCATGTATCTAATCCTCTCTTGTGTGATACTGACTGCTGAACCATGTATCTAATCCTCTCCTGTGTGATACTGACTGCTGAGCCGTGTATCTATTCTAATCCTCCCCTGTGTGATACTGACTGCTGAACCGTGTATCTAATCCTCTCCTGTGTGATACTGTCTGCTGAACCGTGTATCTAATCCTATCCTGTGTGATACTGACTGCTGAGCCGTGTATCTATTCCTCTCCTGTGTGATACTGTCTGCTGAGCCGTGTATCTAATCCTATCCTGTGTGATACTGACTGCTGAGCTGTGTATCTAATCCTCTCCTGTGATACTGACTGCTGAGCCGTGTATCTAATCCTCTCCTGTGTGATACTGACTGCTGAACCGTGTATCTAATCCTCTCTTGTGTGATACTGACTGCTGAACCGTGTTTCTAAGCCTCTCCTGTGTTATAGTCTGCTGAGCCGTGTATCTAATCCTCTCCTGTGTGATACTGTCTGCTGAGCCGTGTATCTAATCCTCTCCTGTGTGATACTGATTGCTGAGCCGTGTATCTAATCCTATCCTGTGTGATACTGACTGCTGAGCTGTGTATCTAATCCTCTCCTGTGATACTGACTGCTGAGCCGTGTACCTAATCCTCTCCTGTGTGATACTGACTGCTGAGCCGTGTATCTAATCCTCTCCTGTGTGATACTGACTGCTGAGCCGTGTATCTAATCCTCTCCTGTGTGATACTGACTGCTGAGCCGTGTATCTAATCCTCTCCTGTGTGATACTGACTGCTGAGCCGTGTATCTATTCCTATCCTGTGTGATACTGTTTGCTGAGCCGTGTATCTAATTCTCTGCCGTGTGATACTGCTCTCCTGAAATACTCTGTGCTGCTGTCACCCTGCTGGTTTTATGTGTGATCTACATGGTGGTATTGTGTATGACCTATATGGCGCTATTATGTGAGAACACTATGGCAGTATTATCTGCTAAAAGGGTACCCATTCTAGGGTGGTTCTGGCTGAGCACCTGCACACGGGTCAGGGGTAATAGTTAGGTGCAGTCAGGGGAGGGCTGGTGAGGCAGCTGAAGAGAGGGGTCTCATTTCGTTACTGTATGGCTCCATTCCCCCCCAGCCTGCTTCCCAGCGTCACCCCGGACTGCGCCTGTCGCCTCGCTGTCACACATCGCCAGGACAGGATCTAAGGAGGGGAATGGGGTCTCTGCATGCAAAGTCTGGATCAGAACAGACCATCAATCAGCAGAAATGTTTCCTGGATTTCTGTGCTGCTGTCACCCTGCTCCTCCCCCTTATATCTCCCTCTGTGACCCCCATAGACCAGCACACTCCTCTCCTGAAATACTCTGTGCTGCTGTCACCCTGCTCCTCCCCCATATATCTCCCTCTGTGCCCCCCATAGACCAGCGCACTCCTCTCCTGAAATACTCTGTGCTGCTGTCACCCTGCTCCTCCCCCATATATCTCCCTCTGTGACCCCCATAGACCAGCACACTGCTCTCATGAAATACTCTGTGCTGCTGTCACTCTGCTCCTCCCCCTTATATCTCCCTCTGTGACCCCCATAGACCAGCACACTGCTCTCCTGAAATACTCTGTGCTGCTGTCACCCTGCTCCTCCCCCATATATCTCCCTCTGTGACCTCCCATAGACCAGCACACTCCTCTCCTGAAATACTCTGTGCTGCTGTCACCCTGCTCCTCCCCCTTATATCTCCCTCTGTGACCCCCATAGACCAGCACACTCCTCTCCTGAAATACTCTGTGCTGCTGTCACCCTGCTCCTCCCCCATATATCTCCCTCTGTGCCCCCCATAGACCAGCACACTGCTCTCCTGAAATACTCTGTGCTGCTGTCACTCTGCTCCTCCCCCTTATATCTCCCTCTGTGACCCCCATAGACCAGCACACTCCTCTCCTGAAATACTCTGTGCTGCTGTCACCCTGCTCCTCCCCCTTATATCTCCCTCTGTGACCCCCATAGACCAGCACACTCCTCTCCTGAAATACTCTGTGCTGCTGTCACCCTGCTCCTCCCCCATATATCTCCCTCTGTGCCCCCCCATAGACCAGCACACTCCTCTCCTGAAATACTCTGTGCTGCTGTCACTCTGCTCCTCCCCCTTATATCTCCCTCTATGACCCCCATAGACCAGCGCACTGCTCTCCTGAAATACTCTGTGCTGCTGTCACTCTGCTCCTCCACCATATATCTCCCTCTGTGCCCCCCAAAGACCAGCGCACTGCTCTCCTGAAATACTCTGTGCTGCTGTCACCCTGCTCCTCCCCATATATCTCCCTCTGTGCCCCCCATAGACCAGCGCACTGCTCTCCTGAAATACTCTGTGCTGCTGTCACCCTGCTCCTCCACCATATATCTCCCTCTGTGCCCCCCATAGACCAGCGCACTGCTCTCCTGAAATACTCTGTGCTGCTGTCACTCTGCTCCTCCCCCATATATCTCCCTCTGTGCCCCCCATAGACCAGCGCACTGCTCTCCTGAAATACTCTGTGCTGCTGTCACCCTGCTCCTCCACCATATATCTCCCTCTGTGACCCCCATAGACCAGCACACTGCTCTCCTGAAATACTCTGTGCTGCTGTCACTCTGCTCCTCCACCATATATCTCCCTCTGTGCCCCCCATAGACCAGCGCACTGCTCTCCTGAAATACTCTGTGCTGCTGTCACTCTGCTCCTCCCCCATATATCTCCCTCTGTGCCCCCCATAGACCAGCGCACTGCTCTCCTGAAATACTCTGTGCTGCTGTCACTCTGCTCCTCCACCATATATCTCCCTCTGTGCCCCCCAAAGACCAGCGCACTGCTCTCCTGAAATACTCTGTGCTGCCTGCCAACCTCGGTGACCGAAGACCCCATTCCTCTCCTCAGATCCTGTCCTGGCGATGTGTGAAAGCGAGGTGACAGGGGCCTGATATATGGGGGAGGAGCAGAGTGACAGCAGCACAGAGTATTTCAGGAGAGCAGTGTGCAGGTCTATGGGGGGCACAGAGGGAGATGTATGGGGGAAGGAGCAGGGTGACAGCAGCACAGAGTACTTCAGGAGAGCAGTGTGCTGGTCTATGGGGGGGTCACAGAGGGAGATATATGGGGAGGAGCAGGGTGACAGCAGCACATAGTATTTCAGGAGAGCAGTGCGCTGGTCTATGGGGGGCACAGAGGGAGATATATGGGGAGGAGCAGGGTGACAGCAGCACAGAGTATTTCAGGAGAGCAGTGTGCTGGTCTATGGGGGGCACAGAGGGAGATATATGGGGAGGAGCAGGGTGACAGCAGCACAGAGTACTTCAGGAGAGCAGTGTGCTGGTCTATGGGGGGCACAGAGGGAGATATATGGGGAGGAGCAGGGTGACAGCAGCACAGAGTATTTCAGGAGAGCAGTGCGCTGGTCTATGGGGGGCACAGAGGGAGATATATGGGGGAGGAGCAGGGAGACAGCAGCACAGGGTATTTCAGGAGAGCAGTGTGCTGGTCTATGGGGGGCACAGAGGGACATATATGGTGGAGGAGCAGGGAGACAGCAGCACAGGGTATTTCAGGAGAGCAGTGCGCTGGTCTATGGGGGGCACAGAGGGAGATATATGGGGGAGGAGCAGGGAGACAGCAGCACAGAGTATTTCAGGAGAGCAGTGCGCTGGTCTATGGGGGCACAGAGGGAGATATATGGTGGAAGGAGCAGAGTGACAGCAGCACAGAGTATTTCAGGAGAGCAGTGTGCTGGTCTATGGGGGGCACAGAGGGAGATATATGGGGGAGGAGCAGGGAGACAGCAGCACAGGGTATTTCAGGAGAGCAGTGTGCTGGTCTATGGGGGGCACAGAGGGAGATATATGGTGGAGGAGCAGGGTGACAGCAGCACAGAGTATTTCAGGAGAGCAGTGCGCTGTTCTATGGGGGGTCACAGAGGGAGATATATGGGGAGGAGCAGGGTGACAGCAGCACAGAGTATTTCAGGAGAGCAGTGCGCTGGTCTATGGGGGTCACAGAGGGAGATATATGGGGGAGGAGCAGGGTGACAGCAGCACAGAGTATTTCAGGAGAGCAGTGCTCTGGTCTATGGGGGGGTCACAGAGGGAGATATATGGTGGAAGGAGCAGAGTGACAGCAGCACAGAGTATTTCAGGAGAGCAGTGTGCTGGTCTATGGGGGGGTCACAGAGGGAGATATATGGGGAAGGAGCAGGGTGACAGCAGCACAGAGTATTTCAGGAGAGCAGTGCGCTGGTCTATGGGGGGCGTAGAGGGAGATATATGGGGAGGAGCAGGGAGACAGCAGCACAGAGTATTTCAGGAGAGCAGTGTGCTGGTCTATGGGGGGCACAGAGGGAGATATATGGGGGAGGAGCAGGGTGACAGAAGCACAGAGTATTTCAGGAGAGCAGTGCGCTGGTCTATGGGGGGGTCACAGAGGGAGATATATGGTGGAAGGAGCAGAGTGACGGCAGCACAGAGTATTTCAGGAGAGCAGTGTGCTGGTCTATGGGGGGGTCACAGAGGGAGATATATGGGGAAGGAGCAGGGTGACAGCAGCACAGAGTATTTCAGGAGAGCAGTGCGCTGGTCTATGGGGGGCGTAGAGGGAGATATATGGGGAGGAGCAGGGAGACAGCAGCACAGAGTATTTCAGGAGAGCAGTGTGCTGGTCTATGGGGGGGTCACAGAGAGAGATATATGGGGGAGGAGCAGGGTGACAGCAGCACAGAGTATTTCAGGAGAGCAGTGCGCTGGTCTATGGGGGGGTCACAGAGGGAGATATATGGGGAGGAGCAGGGTGACAGCAGCACAGAGTATTTCAGGAGAGCAGTGTGCTGGTCTATGGGGGGCACAGAGGGAGATATATGGGGGAGGAGCAGGGTGACAGCAGCACAGAGTATTTCAGGAGAGCAGTGTGCTGGTCTATGGGGGGCACAGAGGGAGATGTATGGGGGAGGAGCAGGGAGACAGCAGCACAGAGTATTTCAGGAGAGCAGTGTGCTGGTCTATGGGGGGGTCACAGAGGGAGATATATGGTGGAAGGAGCAGAGTGACAGCAGCACAGAGTATTTCAGGAGAGCAGTGTGCTGGTCTATGGGGGTCACAGAGGGAGATGTATGGGGGAAGGAGCAGGGTGACAGCAGCACAGAGTATTTCAGGAGAGCAGTGTGCTGGTCTATGGGGGGCACAGAGGGAGATATATGGGGAGGAGCAGGGTGACAGCAGCACAGAGTATTTCAGGAGAGCAGTGCGCTGGTCTATGGGGGCACAGAGGGAGATATATGGGGAGGAGCAGGGTGACAGCAGCACAGAGTATTTCAGGAGAGCAGTGTAGTGGTCTATGGGGGGCACAGAGGAAGATATATGGGGAGGAGCAGGGTGACAGCAGCACAGAGTATTTCAGGAGAGCAGTGTGCTGGTCTGTGGGGGGCACAGAGGGAGATATATGGGGGAGGAGCAGGGTGACAGCAGCACAGAGTATTTCAGGAGAGCAGTGCGCTGGTCTATGGGGGTCACAGAGGGAGATATATGGGGGAGGAGCAGGGTGACAGCAGCACAGAGTATTTCAGGAGAGCAGTGTGCTGGTCTGTGGGGGGCTCCCTGTTTGGTGCCAGGGATTGTACATAGAGCGCTGTGTTTTATACACATGGATGGACCGTCTGCTTGTCTGCTCCACAGAAATCCAGGAAACATTTCTGCTGATTGATGACCTGTTCTGATCCAGACTTTACATGAAAAGACAGTCAGTAACTTTACAGCCCCATCAAAATGGCTGCTCACTGTGTTCCTAAATGTCATCCTCTCTTTTCCCTTAGAAAGCACCCAGAAGGGGAGGAGAGGAGTGACACCACACCCATGTCAGTAGACTCCGCCCATACAGTGTCCAATTTAGGGCATGATCATATATCAAAATCAAACATCATGGACACTGTACGCCCATAATTACTGCAGGACAGTAATGTGAGCTAGTTGTACACTAGGTTTTTGTGCCAAATTTCAGTATCTGCTCCCCCTAGTGTTAACAAGTGGAAATGCCAAACTTTATAAAATTATTTTTCATATTTTACAAAATGAAAAACAAATGCTAATATTTTTTAAGAAAATGTAAACATGCTTTACATTTTTTCAATTGCTGAAAATTTTTTTTTGGGATGGCACCTTCCCTTTAATACACGATTGTGGGGTCTGGCAAGGGTTAATACACAATTGTGGGGTCTGGGGGGTTAATACACGATTGTGGGGTCTGGCGAGGCTCCCGGGGGTTAATACACGATTGTGGGGTCTGGCGAGGCTCCGGGGGGTTAATACACGATTGTGGGGTCTGGCGAGGCTCCGGGGGTTAATACACGATTGTGGGGTCTAGCGAGGGTTAATACACAATTGTGGGGTCTGGGGGGTTAATACACGATTGTGGGGTCTGGCGAGGCTCCTGGGGGTTTATACACGATTGTGGGGTCTAGCGAGGCTCCCGAGGGTTAATACACGATTGTAGGGTCTGGGGGTTAATACACGATTGTGGGGCCTGGCGAGGCTCCGGGGGGTTTATACACGATTGTGGGGTCTAGCGAGGCTCCCGAGGGTTAATACACGATTGTAGGGTCTGGGGGGTAATACACGATTGTGGGGCCTGGCGAGGCTCCGGGGGGTTAATACACGATTGTGGAGTCTGGCGAGGCTCCGGGGGGTAATGCATGCTTGTGGAATTTTTGGGGGGCTCCCGGGGGGCTGCAGCATGCTGGTAGGGTCTCAGTGGCTCGGGGACTTGATGCTAGGAAGATGGGGCATCTGGTGGGTGTTTATGCTCATCTGGGTCTCTTGGAATTTGAAGTGGGGGTTTATTCTTGGAGAGGGCCGTCTGGACGTTTATACGGTTGAGCGTCTGATGGGGGTTTTATACTTGGTGGGAGGGGGGCGTCTGATTGGGGTTTTATACTTGGGGGGGCGTCTGATGGGGGTTTTATACTTGGTGGGCGGGGGGTGTCTGATGGAGGTTGTATACTTGGTGGACGGGGGGCGTCTGATGAGGGTTTTATACTTGGTGGGCGGGGGGCGTCTGATGAGGGTTTTATACTTGGTGGGCGGGGGGCGTCTGATGAGGGTTTTATACTTGGTGGGCGGGGGGTGTCTGATGGAGGTTGTATACTTGGTGGGCGGGGGGCGTCTGATGGAGGTTGTATACTTGGTGGGCGGGGGGCGTCTGATGGGGTTTTATACTTGGTGGGCGGGGGGCGTCTGATGAGGGTTTTATAATTGGTGGGCGGGGGCGTCTGATGGGGGTTTTATACTTGGTGGGCGGGGGGTGTCTGATGGAGGTTGTATACTTGGTGGGCGGGGGGCGTCTGATGGGTTTTATACTTGGTGGGCGGGGGGCGTCTGATGGGGTTTTATAATTGGTGGGCGGGGGGCATCTGATGAGGGTTTTATACTTGGTGGGCGGGGGCGTCTGATGAGGGTTTTATACTTGGTGGGCGGGGGGCGTCTGATGAGGGTTTTATACTTGGTGGGCGGGGGCGTCTGATGGGGGTTTTATACTTGGTGGGCGGGGGGGCGTCTGATGGGGGTTTTATACTTGGTGGGCAGGGGCGTCTGATGAGGGTTTTATACTTGAAGGGCGGGGGGCATCTGATGGGGGTTTTATACTTGGTGGGCAGGGGCGTCTGATGAGGGTTTTATACTTGGTGGGCGGGGGGCGTCTGATTGGGGTTTTATATTTGGGGGGCGTCTGATGGGGGTTTTATACTTGGTGGGCGGGGGGCGTCTGATGGGGTTTTATACTTGGTGGGCAGGGGCGTCTGATGAGGGTTTTATACTTGGTGGGCGGGGGGCGTCTGTTGGGGTTTTATACTTGGGGGGCGTCTGATGGGGGTTTTATACTTGGTGGGCGGGGGGGTGTCTGATGAGGGTTTTATACTTGGTGGGCGGGGGGCGTCTGATGGGGTTTTATACTTGGTTGGCGGGGGGCGTCTGATGGGGGTTTTATACTTGGTGGGCGGGGGGTGTCTGATGAGGGTTTTATACTTGGTGGGCGGGGGGCGTCTGATGAGGGTTTTATACTTGGTGGGCGGGGGGCGTCTGATGGGGGTTTTATACTTGGTGGGCGGGGGGCGTCTGATGGGGGTTTTATACTTGGTGGGCGGGGGGCGTCTGATGGGGGTTTTATACTTGGTGGGCGGGGGGCGTCTGATGGGGGTTTTATACTTGGTGGGCGGGGGGCGTCTGATGGAGGTTGTATACTTGGTTGGCGGGGGGCGTCTGATGAGGGTTTTATACTTGGTGGGCGGGGGGGCGTCTGATGAGGGTTTTATACTTGGTGGGCAGGGGGGCGTCTGATGAGGGTTTTATACTTGGTGGGCGGGGGCGTCTGATGGGGGTTTTATACTTGGTGGGCGGGGGGTGTCTGATGGGGTTTTATACTTGGTGGGCGGGGGCGTCTGATGGGGGTTTTATACTTGGTGGGCGGGGGGCGTCTGATGGGGGTTTTATACTTGGTTGGCGGGGGACTGTAAAATAATGCGTATTCTTGTAAAATACTCAGGACTAGTTACCAGATAAAAATGTAGTGGTTTATTTGGATTCTTCCATCAAAGAAAAGATTATTACAGAAAAAATAAAAATAGGAGAAAGAGAGATTGTCCATTAGTTCATAGCTAAGCTTGTAACCTTCTTTCCTGGAACTCTGAAAAGACATGTGTCCTGTATTGCGTAGCTTCTCTGGATGTGAGTTGGATTAACATACCAGCTGTCTGTAGCGTCATGGCCCCGCACAGATGACTCCTGGAACGTGTTTCATGGTGATCGGGAAGGAGAGAGCTCTAGAGTAGCCCCCACCTTAAATATATACGTCTTTCAAAGCATGTGGTCTCTAAAAATGTAGTTTCACATTTACCTCAGGCTAAACTTAAAAATAACACATACAGGATCAGCGAAAGGCAAAGTTCAGTACAGAACGAAGTATAATAAAAAATTAAACTCCTTAACTAATAAATCCATAACTAATAATATTTAACAATTCCCCCTTTTGAGGGAGACAGACATTAATTGGAACCCTCAAAATATAATGAGATTTTTTCTTTTCTTCTTCTTTGACAACATAATTTAATATCAATAATAATATCAGATTATTGTTATACGTACTCAATGACATAATTGATGTGAATTCATGTTATGGTAAGCTGTGAACAGTATTCATATAAAATATGTATAATTATACTTCCCTAAGTCTAAATTGAAGCATCTCAGGTCCAGTCATCATCATCATCATCTGATGTCATCTGGTCTTCATTTTGATGTCTTCTGTCTTCTTCTTGGTTCTTTTAAAAACACAGTTTTTCTCTAGCATATAGATGTTGTAGAAATCGTGTTGTGTATAAAATCAAAGTCCATAAATTCAAATGTTGATGAGAAAACAAAGTCTATAGATGAAATGTAACTTTAATATCTGTGCAGTGTCAGCTTTAAAAACCTGGGCTTACATTGGCTCGCCTTGGATATTCTGGACTCCTCCATCGGCACTGGTCTTTGAACAGGTGTGACGTCTTTGGTCAGCAAAGCAAGGGTTAAAATGACTCTTCCTTGCTAAACATAGCACCATAACCAGTCCTTGTCCTAATGCACAGGACACATGTCAGGGTTGTAGCTTCCTGACAATTACCTTCATTGTTCACCAGCTTTACAGGTGATTGGAAACCTCTGGAACTTGGTAAGAACGTGATAACACCGTTCATCTCAGCATCATAGGAGCATCGTCCTCTGGTTGTCAGGTTAGACACTTTAATTGTGACTGTCAGTGGTGGATACAGCACTTGTGACTGTCAGTGGTGGATACCGCACTTGTGACTGTCAGTGGTGGATACTGCACTTGTGACTGTCAGTGGTGGATACTGCACTTGTGGCTGTCAGTGGTGGATACTGCACTTGTGACTGTCAGTGGTGGATACTGCACTTGTGACTGTCAGTGGTGGATACTGCACTTGTGACTGTCAGTGGTGGATACTGCACTTGTGACTGTCAGTGGTGGATACTGCACTTGTGGCTGTCAGTGGTGGATACTGCACTTGTGACTGTCAGTGGTGGATACTGCACTTGTGGCTGTCAGTGGTGGATACTGCACTTGTGGCTGTCAGTGGTGGATACTGCACTTGTGGCTGTCAGTGGTGGATACTGCACTTGTGGCTGTCAGTGGTGGATACTGCACTTGTGACTGTCAGTGGTGGATACTGCACTTGTGGCTGTCAGTGGTGGATACTGCACTTGTGGCTGTCAGTGGTGGATACTGCACTTGTGGCTGGCAGTGGTGGATACTGCACTTGTGACTGTCAGTGGTGGATACTGCACTTGTGGCTGTCAGTGGTGGATACTGCACTTGTGGCTGTCAGTGGTGGATACTGCACTTGTGGCTGTCAGTGGTGGATACTGCACTTGTGGCTGTCAGTGGTGGATACTGCACTTGTGACTGTCAGTGGTGGATACTGCACTTGTGGCTGTCAGTGGTGGATACTGCACTTGTGGCTGTCAGTGGTGGATACTGCACTTGTGGCTGTCAGTGGTGGATACTGCACTTGTGACTGTCAGTGGTGGATACTGCACTTGTGGCTGTCAGTGGTGGATACTGCACTTGTGGCTGTCAGTGGTGGATACTGCACTTGTGGCTGTCAGTGGTGGATACTGCACTTGTGGCTGTCAGTGGTGGATACTGCACTTGTGGCTGTCAGTGGTGGATACTGCACTTGTGGCTGTCAGTGGTGGATACTGCACTTGTGGCTGTCAGTGGTGGATACTGCACTTGTGGCTGTCAGTGGTGGATACTGCACTTGTGGCTGTCAGTGGTGGATACTGCACTTGTGACTGTCAGTGGTGGATACTGCACTTGTGGCTGTCAGTGGTGGATACTGCACTTGTGGCTGTCAGTGGTGGATACTGCACTTGTGGCTGTCAGTGGTGGATACTGCACTTGTGGCTGTCAGTGGTGGATACTGCACTTGTGACTGTCAGTGGTGGATACTGCACTTGTGGCTGTCAGTGGTGGATACTGCACTTGTGGCTGTCAGTGGTGGATACTGCACTTGTGGCTGTCAGTGGTGGATACTGCACTTGTGACTGTCAGTGGTGGATACTGCACTTGTGACTGTCAGTGGTGGATACTGCACTTGTGACTGTCAGTGGTGGATACTGCACTTGTGGCTGTCAGTGGTGGATACTGCACTTGTGGCTGTCAGTGGTGGATACTGCACTTGTGACTGTCAGTGGTGGATACTGCACTTGTGGCTGTCAGTGGTGGATACTGCACTTGTGGCTGTCAGTGGTGGATACTGCACTTGTGGCTGTCAGTGGTGGATACTGCACTTGTGGCTGTCAGTGGTGGATACTGCACTTGTGGCTGTCAGTGGTGGATACTGCACTTGTGGCTGTCAGTGGTGGATACTGCACTTGTGGCTGTCAGTGGTGGATACTGCACTTGTGGCTGTCAGTGGTGGATACTGCACTTGTGGCTGGCAGTGGTGGATACTGCACTTGTGGCTGTCAGTGGTGGATACTGCACTTGTGGCTGGCAGTGGTGGATACTGCACTTGTGGCTGTCAGTGGTGGATACTGCACTTGTGACTGTCAGTGGTGGATACTGCACTTGTGACTGTCAGTGGTGGATACTGCACTTGTGGCTGTCAGTGGTGGATACTGCACTTGTGGCTGTCAGTGGTGGATACTGCACTTGTGACTGTCAGTGGTGGATACTGCACTTGTGGCTGTCAGTGGTGGATACTGCACTTGTGGCTGTCAGTGGTGGATACTGCACTTGTGGCTGTCAGTGGTGGATACTGCACTTGTGGCTGTCAGTGGTGGATACTGCACTTGTGGCTGTCAGTGGTGGATACTGCACTTGTGGCTGTCAGTGGTGGATACTGCACTTGTGGCTGTCAGTGGTGGATACTGCACTTGTGGCTGTCAGTGGTGGATACTGCACTTGTGGCTGTCAGTGGTGGATACTGCACTTGTGGCTGTCAGTGGTGGATACTGCACTTGTGGCTGTCAGTGGTGGATACTGCACTTGTGGCTGTCAGTGGTGGATACTGCACTTGTGGCTGTCAGTGGTGGATACTGCACTTGTGGCTGTCAGTGGTGGATACTGCACTTGTGACTGTCAGTGGTGGATACTGCACTTGTGGCTGTCAGTGGTGGATACTGCACTTGTGGCTGTCAGTGGTGGATACTGCACTTGTGGCTGTCAGTGGTGGATACTGCACTTGTGACTGTCAGTGGTGGATACTGCACTTGTGACTGTCAGTGGTGGATACTGCACTTGTGACTGTCAGTGGTGGATACTGCACTTGTGGCTGTCAGTGGTGGATACTGCACTTGTGGCTGTCAGTGGTGGATACTGCACTTGTGACTGTCAGTGGTGGATACTGCACTTGTGGCTGTCAGTGGTGGATACTGCACTTGTGGCTGTCAGTGGTGGATACTGCACTTGTGGCTGTCAGTGGTGGATACTGCACTTGTGGCTGTCAGTGGTGGATACTGCACTTGTGACTGTCAGTGGTGGATACTGCACTTGTGGCTGTCAGTGGTGGATACTGCACTTGTGACTGTCAGTGGTGGATACTGCACTTGTGGCTGTCAGTGGTGGATACTGCACTTGTGGCTGTCAGTGGTGGATACTGCACTTGTGGCTGTCAGTGGTGGATACTGCACTTGTGGCTGTCAGTGGTGGATACTGCACTTGTGACTGTCAGTGGTGGATACTGCACTTGTGACTGTCAGTGGTGGATACTGCACTTGTGGCTGTCAGTGGTGGATACTGCACTTGTGGCTGTCAGTGGTGGATACTGCACTTGTGACTGTCAGTGGTGGATACTGCACTTGTGGCTGTCAGTGGTGGATACTGCACTTGTGGCTGTCAGTGGTGGATACTGCACTTGTGGCTGTCAGTGGTGGATACTGCACTTGTGGCTGTCCGTGGTGGATACTGCACTTGTGGTTGTCACAGTCTATTACTCAGTAATCACAGCTTTGTTACCTTCTGGGACTTCTGGATAGCGACATTCTTCTTCTTGCAACTGGTAAGAATCAATTTAGAAATATGAAAAGTCTTTATTAACGTAATTTCAGTATCTTGCTTGAAGTCTTCATTCCCTATTCGATACCAAATCTGGTAATTTTCCTATCCTATAATATCACAGCGTACCATAGCAACCAGTAATATCCATATAATTATTACCAGAATTTGTACCGTATATGGATTTCAATGTTTGAAATAATAAACCAATAATAAGTGATAATACATTATTATCCATATTCTTCATGTGATATGTGGCAGGGCTGAGGGTCGTGTAATCGATGGGAGATATGTGCCTCATAAATGGCTTGTCTCTATAATGTAACGCATAAGTAAAGCGTACCAGATATTATTATTGTGGTTGTTTGAAGGACCTGTGGTGAGGTCACAGTCAGGTGACCAGTCCGCTGCTGGGTTCGTGGGTGTGGCTACAGCCTTATAATGTGGCCTGCTCCTGAACCAGGGAGTTGTATGTGGGGAGGGCTAAGCCTCCCATGTGTGCTGAGACTCCTGCTCTGAGTCTACAACTACGGACATTTTGTGTTATTTTGCCTGAGCTACAGGCTACTTTTTGGTGTTACGCTGCCTTGTGCGTTTATGACGTGAATAAACCGCAAGCACTGTTGAAGAACCTGTCTCATATTTGTCTCCCGCTGCACCTATGCGAGTCACATCCCCACAATTGGTGGAGAATGCGGGCAGCGGTCCCAGCAGAGACTTGAGACAGTTGCTGCATGTCCTGGGTGAAGTTTGCAGTGGGGCAACAAGCACTGCCTGGAATCATGGAGGACCTCATGAAACACCTGGTCCAGTCCCAGGCACTGCAGCAGGAAACCAACAAGCTGTTTTTACAGCAGATCAAGCAAAGCCAGCAAGAGCAGCGGCAGCAGTTCCAGCAGAGCCAGCAGGAACAACGGCAGCAGATGCAGCTTCTGGCAACCGCCATCCAGTAGGGCAGGAGGAGCGCCCCAACCCCAGGTCGGGCTGATGCCACCGATGTCGAGAAGGCGGTAAGACGCGCATTACAAAAAAATGACCCGAGGATGATGTTGAGGCCTTCCTGACGGTGTTTGAAAGGGTGGCTGAGAGGGAAAAACTTCAGCCAGAGCGGTGGGCGGAGGTACTGGCCCCATACCTAACGGGGGAGCCCCAGAAGGCGTACTTTGACCTGACGGTACAAGATGCCAGAGAGTATCCCAAATTAAAAGCGGAAATTCTCGCCCGCTTGGGGGTAACAATGACTACCAGGGCACAGAGAGTTCATCGTTGGGCCTATCACCGGGACAAACCCCCGCGCTCCCAAATGTTTGACCTGTTGCACCTGGTCCAGAAATGGCTGCAGCCAGAGTCGGCTTCCCCTGCACAGATGGTAGAGCGAGTTGTGATGGATCGGTTTGTGCATTCCCTGCCGAGACCTCTACAGACTTGTGTTGCCCAGGGTGATCCCCAAAATGCTGATGAACTGGTTGGGCTGGTCGAGAGATACCAGGGGATGGAAGGTTCCTTGGGGAAGCAGCCCATTGCGTATTGGGGTCCCAGCTGGGGGCAGAGTCACAAAAAGGGGTGGTGCGTCCAAGGTCAAAAGGGGCGGGGGAGGCGGTGCCCAAGGTCCCCTCGGGTGTTATTTGCTGGAAGTGTCATGGGCCAGGACATATAGCTGCCCGTTGTTCCCAGACCACCGAGCAGATGGACTGTAGCATGGGACGCCGTAGTTCATACTACGCATATCCAGCTTGCAGTGTGAACTCGCTACCTAACAAGGGGCCACAAGCGTGTCCCGTGAAGGTGAACGGTCGAGCAGTAATGGCGCTTCTGGACTCCGGGAGCTTGGTGACCCTTGTGAGGGCCAGTTTTCCTCTAAACATACTCCTGGGTAAAAAGATTGGTGTTCGGTGCATACATGGCGATGCAAAGGACTACCCTATGGCTAGGGTGAAGATTGAAACGGCGCATGGCACCGAGTCGCATGAAGTTGGCGTTGTTCGAGACTTGTTGCATCCCATAATTATTGGCCGGGATTTCTGTCTGTTTTGGGATCTGTGGGGGATGGGTTCTGAGTGTGCTAGCAAGAGCAGGGAACCAATCCACCCCACTGAGGTATCGCCACCACCAGATGCAGACGAGTTTCCTTTATGTGTCCTTGTGGGGGATGAAGAGGAAGGGTCCCCTGTACCTGACATCCCAGAGTTAGGGGTGGCCGGGGAGAATTTTGGAACTGCCCAACATAGGGACCCCACACTAAGGGAAGCCTTTAACAATGTCACCGTCATTAATGGAGTTGCACAAGAGCCGGGAGCAGACACAAGGTTTCCCCATTTTATGTTGAGTGGGGAATTGTTGTACCGGGTCATGAAAATAAGGGAGGAGGTGGCAGAGTAGTTAATAGTACCAGGCCCCTATAGACGAAAAGTGTTGGACATGGCCCATTCACACATCTTGGGGGGACACCTGGGGGTGGAAAAAACCCATGAACGGATTGTACAGAGGTTCTATTGGCCTGGGTGTCACCAGGAAATAGTAAACTATTGCAGGTCCTGCCCGACATGTCAGTTAACTGCCCCCACATCTCATTTTTGGAACCCTCTTGTGCTACTGCCCATTATTGAAGTGCCATTTGAGAGAATTGCCATGGACTTGGTCGGTCCCTTAGTTAAATCAGCTCGGGGCCATCAGTATATATTAGTCATCCTGGACTATGCCACACGCTATCCTGAGGCCATTCCCCTGAGAAACTCCTCCGCGAAGAGTATAGCCCGTGAGCTGGTCCATGTGTTTTCCCGGACGGGTTTGCCGAAGGAGATCCTGACCGACCAGGGGACACCTTTTATGAGCAAGGTGATGAGAGAATTGTGCAGAGTCTTGCAAATTTCCCAGTTGAAGACTTCAGTGTACCATCCGCAGTCAGATGGCCTTGTTGAGAGGTTTAACAAGACCCTGAAGAGCATGCTGAGAAAAGTCATAGAGGAAGATGGTAGAGACTGGGATTGTCTCTTACCGTATTTACTATTTTCTATCCGTGAAGTTCCCCAGGCCTCCACGGGGTTCTCCCCCTTCGAGCTTCTGTACGGCCGGCATCCGCGAGGTCTCCTAGATATAGCCACGGAAACCTGGGAAGCCGAAGTCACGCCCCACAGAAGCATCATTGAGCATGTGGCACTGATGCAGCAGAGGGTTGCGAAGGTGATGCCCATTGTTAAAGAACATCTCCGCCAGGCACAAGAGGCTCAGGCCAGGGTCTACAACCGGTCAGCCAGAGTGAGGCAGTTCAATCCGGGAGACCGAGTTCTCGTGCTAATCCCGACGGTGGAAAGTAAGTTCTTGGCCAAGTGGCAAGGGCCATATGAGGTGGTGGAGAAGCTGGGAGACGTAAACTACAAGATCCACCAACCCGGAAGACGGAAGCCATACCAGGTTTACCATGTTAACCTTATCAAGCCATGGCAAGATAGAGAGCCAGCGGTAACTCCGTGCTTGCTGGGCAACCTAGAAGGGGAGGTTGGAGCCGTTACCATAGCGGAGACTCTATTGAAGGCCCAGAAACAGCAGTGCCGGGAGTTACTCCAGAAAAACAGCGACCTGTTTTCAGAGTTGCCGGGGTGCACGAAGGTGGTGGAGCACAAAATTCTGACCGAGCCACATGTGCGGGTGAACGTGAAACCCTATCGTATTCCTGAGGCCCGGCGAGAGGTAATCTCCAAGGAGGTGCAGCGTATGTTGAAGCTCGGGGTCATTGAGGAATCCAAGAGCGGCTGGTCGAGCCCGATCGTCCTGGTCCCAAAACCTGATGGTGAATGGAGGTTCTACAACGATTACCGAAAGCTGAGTGAGGTCTCCAGGTTCGACGCTTATCCCATGCCACGCATTGATGAGCTCATCGAGAGACTTGGACTGGCCAGGTACATAACCACTTTGGATCTGACAAAGGGATATTGGCAGATTCCCATGGCACAGGAAACCAAGGAGAAGACGGCATTCTCCACACCAGACGGGTGCTTCCAGTATGTCCAGATGCCGTTTGGCCTACAGGGAGCTCCGGCAACCTTCCAGAGGGCGATGGATAGAATCCTTGCGCCTCATAAGCTATATGCTGCCGCATATCTGGATGATATCGTCATCTTTACCCCAGACTGGGAGACTCACCTGGAAAAGGTCCAAGCAGTGTTTGACGCTCTAAGAGAGGCGGGGTTTACAATAAACCCAAAGAAGTGTGCCTTGGGGAGAGAAGAAGCCAAGTACCTTGGATATGTAGTGGGGCGTGGCGAGATCAAACCCCAAATCAATAAAGTGGAGGCAATTCAAACATGGCCGAGACCTCTGTCAAAGAAGCAAGTTAAAGCCTTCCTGGGGATTGTAGGATATTACAGGAGGTTCATCCCAAACTTCGCCACAATGGCTGCCCCTCTAACTGATCTGCTTAAGGGGACAAAGTCAGTAATGGTCAGCTGGTCCGAAGAAGCAGAGTCAGCCTTCCAAGAAATGAAGGGAGCTCTTTGCAAGCAACCCGTTTTGGTGGCCCCAGACTTTAAACGTGAATTTGTCCTCCAGACAGATGCCTCAGATGTCGGGGTAGGAGCAGTCCTCTCTCAAGAGATATGTGGGGAGGAGCATCCTGTTCTCTACTTGAGTAGGAAGTTGACTTCTTGTGAGAGAAATTACTCAGTTGTAGAAAAGGAGTGTTTGGCAATAAAATGGGCAGTGGACACATTCCGGTACTACCTGGTGGGACGGAAGTTTAGGTTAATATCCGACCATGCCCCACTCAGGTGGATGAGGGAAACAAAGGGCAAGAATGCTAGGGTCACCCGCTGGTTCTTAGCCCTACAAGACTTCAGCTTCCATGTAGAGCATAGGGCCGGGAA
Organism: Dendrobates tinctorius; assembly: GCF_039654945.1. Lineage (NCBI taxonomy): Eukaryota > Metazoa > Chordata > Amphibia > Anura > Dendrobatidae > Dendrobates > Dendrobates tinctorius. The sequence continues at coordinate 192,756 of NW_027361931.1, read as the reverse complement.
GCTACATGGGAATGCCGATGCCCTCTCCAGAATCCCTTGCCTGGTAGGTGAAAGTGCCAAGCCCCACGGCTTTAGGCAGAGGGGGGAGGTATGTGGCAGGGCTAAGGGTCGTGTAATTGATGGGAGATATGTGCCTCATAAATGGCTTGTCTCTATAATGTAAGGCATAAGTAAAGCGTACCAGATATTATTATTATTGTTGTTTGAAGGACCTGTGGTGAGGTCACAGTCAGGTGACCAGTCAGCTGCTGGGTTCGTGGGTGTGGCTACAGCCTTATAATGTGTCCTGCTCCTGAACCAGGGAGCTGTATGTGGGGAGGACTAAGCCTCCCATGTGTGCTGAGACTCCTGCTCTGAGTCTACAACCACGGACATTTTGTGTTATTTTGCCTGAGCTACAGGCTACTTTTTGGTGTTACGCTGCCTTGTGCGTTTATGACGTGAATAAACCGCAAGCACTGTTGAAGAACCTGTCTCATATTTGTCTCCCGCTGCACCTAAGCGAGTCAGATCCCCACAGATAGAACATTTTTGTCAGTGTGTTTTATGTAACCAGTGTTATCATCTTTATTAATAAGGAATATATTTATTATACTAATAATATGTAGGAATGTATAGCCATGAACCAAAATAAGAATATATGAGTGAGCGAATGAATGAATAAAAGAATTGATAAATGAATTACTACTGCGCTTAGAGTCACTGGTATCTATTGTCTTACTCAAATGGATTTGAAGAAAGGAAAAAAAAAAAATCAAAGTCCAGAGCACAATAAAAGAACCAGGTTTTGGACAGAGAACAACAATAAGTAACACTAAAAAAGTCATATATATCCCTTTGGATGCTTAATGCCAATTGTAGAGCAAGAAACCAAGATTACCTTGTAAAGCAGTAGGGGTTAACAGCCACAGAGGGGGAGGGCGGGCTCAGTCTCACAAGTGAAGGCTGATTCTGTGTTTGGAGATCCCAGAAGTCCTTCTGTAAGCAATAACACTCCTCTGGTGGGCTGCTGATTAAATGCTTCTTACTTAAGAACTGCAGTAATCCTGTTAGCGATGCTCCCCCGGCCGGTGGCAGCAGTCGCTCTAATGGCAGGCTGGGTGGGAAAACACACTGAACTAGGTGCCTGAACTTCACACTATGCTCGTCAGCACAGGACCTGTGTGAACTTCACACTATGCTCGTCAGCACAGGACCTGTGTGAACTTCACACTATGCTCGTCAGCACAGGACCTGTGTGAACTTCACACTATGCTCGTCAGCACAGGACCTGTGTGAAGTCAGAGACACCTGACTTTTTTAGTGTTACTTGTTGTTCTCTGTCCAAAACCTGGTTCTTTTATTGTGCTCTAGACTTTGATTTTTTTTTTTTTTTTCTTTCTTCAAATCCATTTGAGTAAGACAATAGATACCAGTGACTAAGCGCAGTAGTAATTCATTTATCAATACAGACTTTCCCTTTGACATCTATGGTGACTGGTGTCTTTCTGCTTTTGCTGCTGGAGTCCCTATATATACTTGAGCGCCACTGAGGTTTTTATATTATAATAAAAGAATTGTTGCATATAACTCAGAAGTCAGAAGTGAAACATTTTCCTTTGTAATAGAACCATATCATCATTATATTTAATGAAGCAATATTCTATAGTAGATATTACTTTACTAAATATTGATGAAAGAAAAAATAAAAATTTAAGAATAAAAATAAATAGAATAAAAAATTAAAAATAAGAATATAAATAAGGCTTTTATGTTGATACCAAATGCAGAGTAGTTATGTCTTCAGTGACATATACCCTTAACCCCTTCACTACCAAGGGTGGTTTGCACGTTAACTACCGGGCCAATTTTTACAATTCTGACCACTGTCCCTTTATGAGGTTATAACTCTGGAGCTTCCATGGATCCCGGTGATTCTGACACTGTTTTCTCGTGACATATTGTACTTCATGTTAGTGGTAAAATTTCATTCATATAACTTGCGTTTATTTGTGAAAAAAACGGAAATTTGGCGAAAATTTTGAAAATTTCGCAATTTTCCAACTTTGAATTTTTATGCCCTTAAATCACAGCGATACGGCACACAAAAAACTTAATACATAACATTTCCCACATGTTTACTTTACATCAGCACAATTTTGGAACCAAAATTTTTTTTTGTTAGGAAGTTATAAGGGTTAAAAATTGACCAGCGATTTCTCATTTTTGCAACACCATTTTATTTTTAGGGACCACTTCACATTTGAAGCCACTTTGAGGGGTCTATATGATAGAAAATACCCAAAAGTGATACCATTCTAAAAACTGCACCCCTTAAGGTGCTTAAAACCACATTCAAGAAGTTTATTAACCCTTTAGGTGCGTCACAGGAATTTTTTGAATATTAAAAAAAAAATGAACATTTAACTTTTTTTCACAAAAAAAATACTTCAGGTTCAATTTTCTTTATTTTACCAAGGGTAACAGGAGAAATTGGACTGCAAGAGTTATTGTGCAATTTGTCCTGAGTACACTGATACCTGATATGTGGGGGGGAACCACTGTTTCGGAGCATGGCAGAGCTCAGAATGGAAGGAGCGCCGTTTGACTTTTTCAATGCAAAATTGGCTGGAATTCAGATCGGACGCCATGTCACGTTTGGCGAGCCCCTGATGTACCTAAACAGTGGAAACCCCCCCAAGTGACCCCATTTTGGAAACTAGACCCCCCAAGGAACTTATCTAGATATGTGGTGAGAACTTTGAACCCACAAGGGCTTCACAGAAGTTTATAACGTACAGCGGTACAATTAAAAAATCATATTTTTTCCACAAAAATGATCTTTTCACCCCCAATTTTTATTTTTTCAAGGGTAACAGGACCCTAAAAGTTATTGTGCAATTTGTCCTGAGTATGCTGATACCCCATATGTGGGTGTAAATGACTATTTGGGCGCATAGCAGAGCTCGGAAGGGAAGCAGCGCCATTTGACGTTTTTGGCTAGAATTGAGATCGGACACCATGTCGCGATTGGAAAACCCCTGATGTACCAAAACAGTGGAAACCCCCCACAAATGACACCATTTTGGAATCTAGACCCCCCAAGGAACTTATCTAGATGTGTGGTGAGAACTTTGAACCCCCAAGGGCTTCACAGAAGTTTATAACGTACAGCAGTACAATTAAAAAATCATATTTTTTCCACAAAAATGATCTTTTCACCCTCAATTCTTATTTTTCCAAAAGTAACAGGACCCTAAAAGATATTGTGCAATTTATCCTGAGTACGCTGATACCCCACATGTGGGTGTAAACCACTATTTGGGCGTATGACAGAGCTCGGAAGGGAAGCAGCGCCATTTGACGTTTTTGGCTGGAATTGAGATCGGACACCATGTCGCGTTAGGAAAGCCCCTGATGTACCAAAACAGTAGAAACCCCCCACAATGACACCATTTTGGAAACTAGACCCCCCAAGGAACTTATCTAGATGTGTGGTGAGCACTTTGAACCCCCCAGTGCTTCACTGAAGTTTATAACGTCCGGGCGTGAAAATAAAAAAATCGTATTTTTTCCACAAACATGATCTTTTAGTCCCCATTTTTTTATTTTCCCAAGGGTAACAGGAGAAATTGGACCCCAAAAGTTGTTGTCCAATTTGTCCTGAGTATGCTGATACCTCATATGTGGGAGAAAACTACTGTATGGGCACACGTCGGGGCTCGGAAGGGAAGTAGTGACGTTTTGGAATGCAGACTTTGATGGAATGGTCTGCGGGTGTCATGTTGCGTTTGGAGAGCCCCTGATGTACCTAAACAGTGGAAACCCCCCACAAGTGACCCCATTTTGGAAACTAGACCCCCTAATGAACTTATCTAGATGTGTGGTGAACACTTTGAACCCCCCAGTGCTTCACAGAAGTTTATAACGACCGGGCGTGAAAATAAAAATATCGTATTTTTTCAACAAACATCATCTTTTAGTCCCCATTTTTTTTATTTTCCCAAGGGTAACAGGAGAAATTGGACCCCAAAAGTTGTTGTCCAATTTGTCCTGAGTACGCTGATACCTCATATGTGGGAGAAAACTACTGTATGGGCACACGTCGGGGCTCGGAAGGGAAGTAGTGACGTTTTGGAATGCAGACTTTGATGTATTGGTATGCGGGTGTCATGTGCGTTTGGAGAGCCCCTGATGTACCTAAACTATTGAAACTCCCCACAAGTGACCCCATTTTGGAAACTAGACCCCCCCACGGAGCTTATCTAGATGTGTGGAGAGCACTTTGAACCCCCAAGTGCTTCACAGAAGTTTATAACGCCTGGGCGTGAAAATAAAAAAAACATTTTTTTCCGCAAAATTATATTTTTGCCCCCAATTTTTTATTTTCCTAAGGGTAACAGGAGAAATTGGACCCCAAAAGTTGTTTTGTAATTTGTCCTGAGTAGGCTGATACCCAATATGTGGGGGTAAAACACTGTTTGGGCGCATAGCAGAGCTTGGAAGGGAAGGAGCACCATTTGACTTTTTCAACGCAGAATTGGCTGGAATTGAGATCAGACGCCATGTTGCCTTTGGAGAGCACCTGATGTGCCCAAACAGTGGAAACCCCCAATTATAACTCCAACCCTAACCTCAACACACCCCTATCCCTAATCTCAACCCTAACCCTAACCCTAACCCTAACCCTAGCCCTAGCCCTAACCCTAACCCTAGCCCTAACCCTAACCCTAGCGGGAAAATGGAAATAAATACATTTTCTTTTAGTTTTATTATTTTTCCCTAACTAAGGGGGTGATAACGGGGGGTTTGATTTACGATTTATGGCGGTTTTTATGTTTGGCGGCTGTCGCACGCTAAAAGACGCTTTTTATTGTAAAAATAGTTTTTGCATCACCACATATTGAGAGCTATAATTTTTCCGTATTTTGACCCACAGAGTCATGTGAGGTCTTATTCTTTGCGGGACGAGTTGACGTTTTTATTGGTACCATTTTCGGGCACGTGACATTTTTTGATCGCTTTTTATTCCGATTTTTGGGACGCAGAATGAACAAAAACTAGCGTTTCATGAATTTCTTTTGGGGGGTGCGTTTACACCGTTCCGCGTGCGGTAAAATTGATAAAGCGGTTTTATTCTTCAGGTCAGTACGGTTACAGCGATACCTCATTTAGGTCGTTTTTTTATGTTTTGTCGGTTTTTTGCAATGAAAACAATTTTATATAAAAAATAATTATTTTTGTATCGCTTTATTCTGCGAGCTATAACTTTATTATTTTTTGCGGATGATGCTGTGTGGTGGCTCGTTTTTTGCGGGACAAGATGACGTTTTCAGCGGTACCATGGATATTTATATGCGTCTTTTTGATCGCGCGTTATTGCACTTTTTGTTCGGTGGTATGATAATAAATCATTATTTTTTGCTTCGTTTTTTATTTTTATTTTTTAAGGCGTTCGCTAAAGGGGTTAACTAATGGGACAGTTTTATAGGGCAGGTCATTACGGACGCGGCGATACCAAATATGTGTACTTTTATTGTTTTTGTTTTTTTTTATTTTGAAAAAATGGATTTATTGGGGAATATTTTTTTTTTTTTATACTAATTTATTTAGCGATTTTTTTTTAAATTATTTTTAACACTTTTTTTTTTTTTTTTTTTTACTTTATTACCTTGTCCCAGGTTAGGGACATCACTGTCCTGTGACAGATCACTGATCTGTCACATCACAGATCACTGTGACAGATCAGCGATCTGTCACAGGCACTGCTGCAGACTTCCTCATGCCTGCGCTTTGCAGGCAGTGAGGAAGTCAGCTCCCTGCAGGCCCCCGTCGCCATCTTGTATCCGGGGGCCTGTAGGGAAAGAGCCCCCCGCAGCAGCGCTGCACATTGCGCTGCCGTGGGGGGCTCAGGGAAGCACGGAGGGAGCCCCCTCCCTGCCGATGCTTCCCTTTAACCCCCGGTACACCGCGATCGCGTTTGATCGCGGTGTGCAAGGGGTTAACGTGTCGGGGGCGGTCCGTGACCGCCCCTGACACATTGTGCCGGGTGTCAGCTATGATAATTAGCTGACACTCGGCCGCGATCAGCGGCGCTCACCACGTGGGCGCCGCTGATCGCGATGACGTAATATCCCGTCCATGGTAATTAGGTCCAGGGTCACATGGACGGAATATTACGTCAATTGTAGGTAAGGGGTTAATATTTCCATGATCCGGATTATTTCATAATTGTCATAAACTTGTGTTACCAAAATATTCAAATTATGCAACTTTGCATATAATACTCTTCTTAGTGTAAAGAAATGACTCTTTATAATACTTGTTATTATACCCAATACTTATACCATTCTACCTTATTAATATTTGTTCTTTATTAAAATGTCTGAAGAAGAGGTATTAATCAGATGTGATGATGTAGTCAGGATCAAAAATATATTTTCCCCCTTAATACCAAAAAATATTGTTTTATGAAATAATTCATTTATCAAAACCAAAATGAAAATAATTAATTTATAAATTATGTGAATTTATACTTGCTTTACCATTATTTGTCTGAAGATGTGTGACCATTAAAATTAATTTGAATATCATAAAATTATCCTTTGGAAAAATTAATTTAAATGTAGATTTTCTTCATAAACCATTTTGATGTGCGATTGCACTTGTCCACAATTAACTAAATCAAGAAATAATAATTACTATAGAAATATAGAAATATATGTTGTGTAGATAATATTTCATTATATCTTAATATTCTAATAATGTAACTGATTTGCATATTTCTCCTAAAGACAGTTTTTTTTTTTTCTTGCATTCAGAATCCTGAGGCCTCACATACAACAAACGTATCACATCACTCGCTCAGCAGCTGCTCCTACACTCAGTCACTGTCACTCAGACTGTGTCACATATAAATTTAAACCAAATTATCCTAATTATCAATTATCAATCAATGCGCATTGTAAACTATTAGTATCTTAATATTTCTTTGAATATTCCCCAAATACACATGACATAAATATATGTTGTATAGCTATACTTGAAACTTTAGGCCTGGAAAAAAAAAAATTCCTTTGATTTGCAAAAGCTGGGACCCCTTGAAAATTCTTTTCCTAAAGAACAGGGACATAGTATACTGGTATACTTATTATTAGAACAAAGTTCAGATTTCACATGCTGTGGTAGTCATTCATGCCATGCACTAAAGGCACACACAGAAGATTTAAAATGCAGTTAGTTATTTCCTTTTAAGTGTTAAATATGAAGTCATGCAATTATTGCAACTTCCTGTGTAGATAAAGGCATAAATCCTTGTAAGAGAATTTTTCCCGATTAAGTCCTGCTTTGAAATGAAAATTCTAAGGAAAAATAAAAGAGAAGGTTAATATCATATTCATAATTCTAAATAATATTACTGGAGTAGATTTTAATTTTCACTAAAAAATACAGTTCTACAATCTGTACTTCTACAAACACTCTATATATACTGCATGAATATGTATATACAAAACTATAGAACTACAGAATTATACTCTATAAAATAATTACATAAAACTGACTAATTGTATAACACTTTTACACTATATATAATTACTTTTTTAGCCAATTCCTACACCCACTCTTTCCCTGTAAAAGATGTCTTTAAATATTCTTGCTACTTTGAAGTTAACGGATTTTCTGAGCTGCTCCGATGGACCCTTCAGCTCAAAGTCAATGATGTCACTCACCACCTGCTTCTGTCTGTCAAATTCGGCCATCTTTTTTACAGAAAGAAGATCAAAACTCATCATTTTTCTTAATTCAATGATTCTGTGTCTTTTCGGTGGTCCTTTGCATCATTCCATAAGTCTTAAAACAAACATGTGATTTTCCTCGTTCTTCATAGATTTGATTTTGGGGAAAACTCATTTTAGAAGGCTTTGCTAATACCGGCTTCTGATAAGATTTTACTCTGCCTGTCTTCACAAAATTAGCACAATTTACTTTCCTTTCACGATTCTCGTGTTTTCTGGCAAAATCAAGGGATCGCGCACATTCAAATAAAGAATCTTTTTGTGACGCAATAACACGAGATGCAGGATTTAAAAACCAAAATTTGCTTACAAAAGTCTTTATGAGGGACGGTGTTTTGACATTCTCAATCAGCATTTTGTACAGACGTTCATATATGGACATAAACGTAAAAGTACATTCCTTCCAACCAATCCTTAATTTTTGAAGAATATCAATATCTGGATAATTTTCATTTGATGAACAAAAAATCAGAATTTTTAATCTGTCTTTATCACTTAAGTTCTCATGTTTTTCACCAGATATCTTTAAAGATAATCTCCTAGCAAAGTTTACAGGGATCCACATTTTGAACAACTGATTCTTCTCCTCGTTAGATAAATCAAATTTGTCAACACAACTTTCAAAAACCTCAGAGTTTCTACAAACATGGATTTTGTTATTGTGATGTACAAATGTCTGCAAAATGTTTTCTGTTGGAATGTGCTAGAAATCTCCCCTTCCCTTCTGAGTTACATGGCACACTGAAGCTATAGCAGTGCCTACCCTCCCCCAAGTGTTATCACCTCTCCAGCTAGCAATAGGATACTTCCTGCTATCACCATTTGGCTCCTCTTCAGAGCGGGAAAAACTTCTTTGTTTGAAACGAATAAAACTATGAGAGACTATACCATAAGAACCAAATACCCTGGAGATATGAAAATAACATTTTTGTAATCCGGGCGGTCACAGCGTCGCTGCCGTGGTTCTTGCGAAGCCTAATCCTTTCAGAACCTGAGATATGTGTTCCAGCTAAACGGTGTATCAGAACTACTGCATATTTGGTCTTGAATTATTGTACTCAACAAATCACAACCAATGATGCCCTATATATGTCTGTGCGGGCTGCCCCCACGGAGTTATGATTAGTATACACTCACTGGCCACTTTATTAGGTACACCTGTCCAACTGTGTGTTAAGACTTAATTTCTAATCAGCCAATCACATGGCGGCAACTCAGTGCATTTAGGCATGTAGACATGGTCAAGACAATCTCCTGCAGTTCAAACCGAGCATCAGTTTGGGGAAGAAAGGTGATTTGAGTGCCTTTGAACGTGGCATGATTGTTGGTGCCAGAAGGGCTGGTCTGAGAATTTCAGAAACTGCTGATCTACTGGGATTTTCACGCACAACCATCTCTAGGGTTTACAGAGAATGGTCCGAAAAAGAAAAAAATCCAGTGAGCGGCAGTTCTGTGGCCGGAAATGCCATGTTGATGCCAGAGGTCAGAGGAGAATGGGCAGACTGGTTCGAGCTGATAGAAAGGCAACAGTGACTCAAATTGCCACCCGTTACAACCAAGGTAGGCAGAAGAGCATCTCTGAACGCACAGTGCGTCGAACTTTGAGGCAGATGGGCTACAGCAGCAGAAGACCACACTGGGTACCACTCCTCTCAGCTAAGAACAGGAAACTGAGGCTACAATTTGCACAAGCTCATCGAAATTGGACAGTAGAAGATTGGAAAAACGTTGCCTGGTCTGATGAGTCTCGATTTCTGCTGCGACATTCGGATGGTAGGGTCAGAATTTGGCGTAAACAACATGAAAGCATGGATCCATCCTGCCTTGTATCAACGGTTCAGGCTGGTGGTGGTGGTGTCATGGTGTGGGGAATTTTTTCTGGGCACTCTTTGGGCCCCTTGGTACCAATTGAGCATCGTTGCAACGCCACAGCCTACCTGAGTATTGTTGCTGACCATGTCCATCCCTTTATGACCACAATGTACCCAACATCTGATGGCTACTTTCAGCAGGATAATGCGCCATGTCATAAAGCTCGAATCATCTCAGATTGGTTTCTTGAACATGACAATGAGTTCACTGTACTCAAATGGCCTCCTCAGTCACCAGATCTCAATCCAATAGAGCATCTTTGGGATGTGGTGGAACGGGAGATTCGCATCAGGGATGTGCAGCCGACAAATCTGCGCCAACTGTGTGATGCCATCATGTCAATATGGTCCAAAATCTCTGAGGAATGCTTCCAGCACCTTGTTGAATCTCTGCCACGAAGAATTGAGGCAGTTCTGAAGGCAAAAGGGGGTCCAACCCCTTACTAGCATGGTGTACCTAATAAAGTGGCCAGTGAGTGTAAGTTTTCTAGTGTAATTCTAAATCCAAAAGGGAGAGGTGGGATTAACCCAGCATGCATCTCTCCGTGATGTCACATAGCAAGTCTATAAAGCATTTCCTGGACAAAACCAGGGCAGAACAGCTCAAGTCGTCGTGCTAGAAAGACCCAGATGAGCGGAGAAGTGCAGCTCCGCCTCCACCCACCTTAGCCGCATGGTCTGCCTAAGGAACAATATGGAACTGTGAGTGTAATCTCTTTGTTTTCTCCACTTTTATTTTATACCTGTACTGTACATATTTTATGTCTCAATTTTATAGCAACTTTTATCTGTAATCACTGTCCTCTTTCGGAAAATAAATGAAATAATTATTTAGATCTGTCTCTATGCTCTAAGACTCGAACTATACGCCTTTGATAGATAATCGCTACTAATTCAAGGGGTTTGCCACGGACCCTCTTAATTTAACACTGTGAATTAAGTAACCGTGACTGGTGGCAGTGCGTTGTGTACGGCTATTGCGGCTTGCTGGCAGTCTAGAAGGGTCTTATATAGCTGAATAAGGGACTGCGGCACCAGCATTCATAATTCCCTTACTGCAGAAGCCTAATTGCCGGTTCACAACAGGCAGCCCGTCCGGCAACCAATTATCCTAGGTGCAGTTCCCTGACTGACCTGAGGGTGAGGGGGGCGCCGGAGAGCTGCAAGTTCCAAAGTGGAACTGAGAAAGTGGGATATACATAAATCCCCGCAGTACTTGGAAGATTGATAGCAGTGGTGGGGCATCCAAATTAAACTCCCCCTGCGGCAAATTGTAGAGCGAGATTAGCTTGCTGGATATTTTTGGTCACATGGTGCCAGTGTTGGGATAACTAAGATAAGCCCCACTGCGCCTGTGATAGCCGTGTGCCGGCATTGTGTCACGCCCCTCCGTCCGCTGATACACCGGTGTCAGTGGTGGGATTGTGACATAGTGGTGACACAGGGTCCGCTGTCCGTCACGTTTTGGTGGCAGCGGGACCCCCGTTAGTGTCGCCCGTAAGTAGACGAACGGCGGTGGGCTGTTCGTCACATATTGGTGGCAGAGCGGTGGGATCATCCTAGAGCATTAGTGATTTGGTTTGAGCAATCATTCCTCTCACTAAAGACCTGCACGGTTCCTGCGGGAATCCTGCATCATAGGTTTTGGAGAACAGACTCAGTGGTTACTAGTCCTGAGACATTAGTGTGTACATGCAAGTATCCCCCTCCCGTTTCTTCGTTTTTCTTTTTCTATCTTTTATTTGGCAACCATGGCGGCGATGACAGTGGAGTGGTATCAGAAGCAGAAAAAGGACACCCTTGCTGGGTTATGCACGTACCGAGGCATAGACGCCGCAGGCGGAACCAAAGATCAAATGATCGCGGCTCTAGTGCAGCTGGACAACGACCAGAATCCAGCGAGCGCAGAAGTTGGCCCAAGTGGCAATGGGGCTGCAGCAGAGGCTCCACTCCTGAGCGCTGGCCCCACATTCAACCAGAACGGGGTGGACCCCTATCTGCAAATGGCCTTGGACGAACTCCCCGCCGAAGACAGTGATGGGCGGGTGAGGCTGATCCAGCAAGCTCGAGAGAGAGCAGAGCAGCGAGCCGAGCGCCAGGCGGAGAGAGCTGAGCGCCAAGCTGAGGCTGAGAGAGCCGAGCGCCAGGCGCAGAGGGCCCATGAACTGGAGGTACTCCAGCGGGTGGGAATGCCCCCACAGCCCGAAGCCGTGAGCCCAGCAGCGTCCAGACTCCTAAACCCCGGCCAGAGCATTTTCCCGTGATGGAAAAGGACGGGGACTTGGACACATTCCTGCGAGCCTTTGAGAAAGCCTGCAGACAGTACCAGCTGCCTAGAGACCAATGGGCAAGGTACTTGACCCCAGGGCTAAAAGGCAAAGCCCTGGAGGCATTTGCTTCTCTTCCGCCAGAAGCCGATGACGACTATGTCACCATAAAGCAGGCGCTGATCGCCAAATACCGGCTGACACCTGAGGTATACCGAAAGAAGTTCCGGCACCTCCAACGTGGCCCACATGATAGCTACAGTGATGTGGTGCAAGGACTCAGGACCCACTTTGACCAGTGGATCCATGGACTGTCCGTTGAAACCTTTGAGCAGCTACGGGACCTGATGATCAAAGACCAGTTCCTACATCTCTGCCCAGCTGAGGTCCGACAGTTCATCCTGGACCGCGAACCCACGATCGCGGACAAAGCGGCGCAGATCGCCGACAACCACGAGGCCAACCGGAAGCCCGAGACGCGGAGGCCAGTCGCCACCAGCTGGAAAGGGGGTAAGCCAGGAACCAACCCCAATGCCCCAGCTAGCCGTCCCTCCGGAGGCCCTGTCCCTGTTGCCAACAACAGGCCGGCTACTGACAGTCGCCTGTGTCACCACTGCCAGCGGCCTGGTCACTTCTTTTACGCCTGTCCGAACAGGCCGAAGAACCCCCCAGCCAAGGCCCCCGGGCCCAACGCCTCTGTTCTTTTGGTGGGAGGTGTGGTTGGGAGGGCTGACGACAACGTTCAACCTGTTCAGGTGGGGGCCCGTCTTGCTACAGGCCTCAAGGACACCGGGGCTGAACGAACCCTCATCCGTCCTGGACTGGCGGCCCCTGAAGAGTATGTTGAGGGGAAAACCCTGACTGTCACCGGGATTGGAGGCACCCGTTGTCCCTTGCCAGTGGCACGAGTTTATCTCGATTGGGGTGCTGGGAGCGGGTTGAGGGAGGTGGGAGTGTCTGAAAACCTGCCCACTGATGTTTTATTGGGGACTGACTTGGGGCGGATGGTTGCATACTACGTCCCTGACACCCTTCCCCAAACTGATAATAAGGGTAACGTTAACCCTGATGATGATGATGATGACGAGAAACTGAATGTGTTACCTGCTAATGCCTTGATGAGTAATGATGCAACTAACAACCATTCTTTCCCCAGGTATGATGCTAATGTGAATGTGCCAAAGCAAACTGATAACCATTCTTCCCCTAGGAAGGATGATGATGAGGTTGATGTATCTGTGCCGACTGAACCCGTTAACCCTTTCTTTGAAGCGGTAGATGTGTCCACAGGTACCGAAGTGCTCAGCCCCGTCACTCTGCGGAGTGAGACGGCTGAGGAACCCCTGGCAGGAGTAAGCAACGGTGCTGTGCTTAGCCAGGTCGACTCGGGGGACCAAGAACACCCCGTGTTGTACCTGAGCCGGAAACTTTTGCCGAGGGAAGTGGCATACTCGACCATCGAGAAGGAGTGTCTGGCCATGGTGTGGGCACTGCAACGTTTGCAGCCCTACCTGTACGGGCGCGCCTTCACGGTGGTAACTGACCACAACCCCCTGAGCTGGTTGCACACAGTGTCCGGAACCAATGGAAGATTGCTCCGCTGGAGCCTTGCCCTTCAACAGTACGACTTTACTGTAAAACACAGGAAGGGCAGTGAAAATGGCAATGCCGATGAGTTGTCCCGCCGGGGCGAACCCGCTGAGGTGCGCATGGCCGATTACCGAGAGGTAATGCCTCCTTAGCGCCCTCTTAAGGGGGAGGTGTGATGTACAAATGTCTGCAAAATATGTTTTCTGTTGGAATGTGCTAGAAATCTCCCCTTCCCTTCTGAGTTACATGGCACACTGAAGCTATAGCAGTGCCTACCCTCCCCCAAGTGTTATCACCTCTCCAGCTAGCAATAGGATACTTCCTGCTATCACCATTTGGCTCCTCTTCAGAGCGGGAAAAACTTCTTTGTTTGAAACGAATAAAACTATGAGAGACTATACCATAAGAACCAAATACCCTGGAGATATGAAAACAACATTTTTGTAATCCGGGCGGTCACAGCGTCGCTGCCGTGGTTCTTGCGAAGCCTAATCCTTTCAGAACCTGAGATATGTGTTCCAGCTAAACGGTGTATCAGAACTACTGCATATTTGGTCTTGAATTATTGTACTCAACAAATCACAACCAATGATGCCCTATATATGTCTGTGCAGGCTGCCCCCACGGAGTTATGATTAGTATAAGTTTTCTAGTGTAATTCTAAATCCAAAAGGGAGAGGTGGGATTAATCCAGCATGCATCTCTCCGTGATGTCACATAGCAAGTCTATAAAGCATTTCCTGGACAAAACCAGGGCAGAACAGCTCAAGTCGTCGTGCTAGAAAGACCCAGATGAGCGGAGAAGTGCAGCTCCGCCTCCACCCACCTTAGCCGCATGGTCTGCCTAAGGAACAATATGGAACTGTGAGTGTAATCTCTTTGTTTTCTCCACTTTTATTTTATACCTGTACTGTACATATTTTATGTATTAATTTTATAGCAACTTTTATCTGTAATCACTGTCCTCTTTCAGAAAATAAATGAAATAATTATTTAGATCTGTCTCTATGCTCTAAGACTCGAACTATACGCCTTTGATAGATAATCGCTACTAATTCAAGGGGTTTGCCACGGACCCTCTTAATTTAACACTGTGAATTAAGTAACCGTGACTGGTGGCAGCGCGTTGTGTACGGCTATTGCGGCTTGCTGGCAGTCTAGAAGGGTCTTATATAGCTGAATAAGGGTCTGCGGCACCAGCATTCATAATTCCCTTACTGCAGAAGCCTAATTGCCGGTTCACAACAGGCAGCCCGTCCGGCAACCAATTATCCTAGGTGCAGTTCCCTGACTGACCTGAGGGTAAGGGGGGCGCCGGAGAGCTGCAAGTTCCAAAGTGGAACTGAGAAAGTGGGATATACATAAATCCCCGCAGTACTTGGAAGATTGATAGCAGTGGTGGGGCATCCAAATTAAACTCCCCCTGCGGCAAATTGTAGAGCGAGATTAGCTTGCTGGATATTTTTGGTCACATGGTGCCAGTGTTGGGATAACTAAGATAAGCCCCACTGCGCCTGTGATAGCCGTGTGCCGGCATTGTGTCACGCCCCTCCGTCCGCTGATACACCGGTGTCAGTGGTGGGATTGTGACATAGTGGTGACACAGGGTCCGCTGTCCGTCACGTTTTGGTGGCAGCGGGACCCCCCGTTAGTGTCGCCCGTAAGTAGACGAACGGCGGTGGGCTGTTCGTCACAGTTATCATGCTGGAATGATTTTGCATATTTTTATCAAATTTTTCCTTACTTTACTTTGGAGTTGGGCCTGTGAGTGATCTATTTTTAGTGGTCCGTCTTTCCCTTGTACGTCCTCTACGTCAGTTCTGAAGTCTCCTCCTACTTCTCCATCTTGTTCCACGTCTGCAAGGTCACCTTGAATGGCTGCTGCTACTTGTAACTGTTTCTCCACATTACAGTGAATCTCGGGAACATCACTATTTTCCTCTACACAATCATTTTTGGATTTCTCTGACACAGATCTATGAAATATATCTACCATCTGTAGAATATTTTTCAACTTATCTCTTTCTCTGTTGAAAAGCTTAGAATCTAACTTCTGATTATCCATTTCACACTCTGCATATAAGCTAAGCCATAATACTTCTGAATTAGACTCGTCTACAGACTTAAATTTCAATTTACTCTGCTTAGCATAAGAAGTAATGAAATCCATTTTATTTTTCTTACCTTGAAATATCTCAGCTTGTTCCTTTGATGGACAACTCTGGGCTCTTGTCTTCACACGTCTGGCACTTGTAATACTTCTCAATCCATGTGGCAATTCTTAGTCCTCACTTCTAGGTTCTGTCTGATTCTTGTGCGTAGTGGAGTTCCTGATAACTTGCACATATGACTGACGTTAGCAAAGTTCAATCCCCCTTTTGGGCAAGTTGAGGGAAATCCGCAAAAAAAGTACAAAAATTCAGATCTGGCTGGCTCTCCAATGTAAAATAATGCGTATTCTTGTAAAATACTTAGGACTAGATACCAGATAAAAATGTAGTGGTTTATTTGGATTCTTCCATCAAAGAAAAGATTATTACAGAAAAACAAAAATAGGAGAAAGAGAGATTGTCCATTAGTTCATAGCTAAGCTTGTAACCTTCTTTCCTGGAACTCTGAAAAGACATGTGTCCTGTAGTGCGTAGCTTCTCTGGATGTGAGTTGGATTAACATACCAGCTCTCTGTAGCGTCATGGCCCCGCACAGATGACTCCTCGAACGTGTTTCATGGTGATCGGGAAGGAGCCCCAGCTCTAGAGTAGCCCCCAACTTAAATATACGTCTTTCAAAGCATGTGGTCTCGGTATATATGGAGTTGACATTTACCTCAAGCTAAACTTAAAAATAACACATACAGTATCAGCGAAAGGCAAAGTTCAGTACAGAACGAAGTATAATAAAAAAATTAAACTCCATAACTAATAAATCCATAACTAATAATATTTAACAGGGACGTCTGATGGGGGTTTTATACTTGGGGGGCGTCTGATGGAGGTTTTATGCTTGGTGGGCGGGGGGCATCTGATGGAGGTTTTATACTTGGTGGGCGGGGGCGTCTGATGAGGGTTTTATACTTGGTGGTGGGGGGCGTCTGATGAGGGTTTTATACTTGGTGGTGGTGGGCGTCTTATGAGGGTTTTATACTTGGTGGTGGTGGGGCGTCTTATGAGGGTTTTATACTTGGTGGGCGGGGAGGCGTCTGATGGGGTTTTATACTTGGTGGTGGGGGGCGTCTGATGAGGGTTTTATACTTTGTGGTGGTGGGGCGTCTTATGAGGGTTTTATACTTGGTGGTGGGGCGTCTTATGAGGGTTTTATACTTGGTGGTGGGGCGTCTTATGAGGGTTTTATACTTGGTGGGCGGGGAGGCGTCTGATGGGGTTTTATACTTGGTGGGCGGGGGGCGTCTGATGAGGGTTTTATACTTGGTGGTGGGGGGCGTCTGATGAGGGTTTTACACTTGGTGGTGGTGGGGCGTCTTATGAGGGTTTTATACTTGGTGGCGGGGGGTGTCTGATGAGGGTTTTATACTTGATGGGCGGGGGGGCGTCTGATGAGGGTTTTATACTTGGTGGTGGTGGGGCGTCTTATGAGGGTTTTATACTTGGTGGGCGGGGGGCGTCTGATGAGGGTTTTATACTTGGTGGTGGGGGGGCGTCTGGGGGTTTTATACATGGGGGCGTCTGATGGGGGTTTTATACTTGGTGGGCGGGGGACATCTGATGGGGGTTTTATACTTGGTGGGGGGGAAGGGGCGTTCGGTGGGCCACTCTGGACGGTTTCTGCCTTAGGTTTTTATATATATATATATATATATATATATATATATACACACGAGGGGCGATCCAAAAGTAAAGATAATCGGTTATTTCTATTGCACACAGAAATTAAAATAAAATGTTTTCTTCTCTCTTAGGTACCCACTAGTCCAGGAAAAAAAATCACGTAAATAGGCCACGATTCCTGGGAGCTACATTCATTTGAATATGAACTGCCAAGGAGTGAACATCAAAATGGAAAAAAACACGCTCAGAGCTGTCATCAAATACCTCTGCTTGAAAAAAATGTCTACCAAAGACATACACAGCGACTTGGTGGAAACATTGGGGGACTCTTCTCCTCCATATTCCACAGTTGCACGCTGGGCCAAGGAATTTAAGCTGGGAAGAACATCGACGGAAGATGAACATCGCGAAGGACGCCCATCCACGTCCCTCAATGAAGAAAACGTGAAAAAAGTTGAAGTTGTGATGGCATATCGAAGAGTGACTATCAGGCATGTAGCGGAGGTCACAGGGATCTCATATGGCAGTATTCAAAGAATCCTTGCAAAAGAATTGCATATGAGAAAGGTCTCCGCGCGTTGGGTGCCAAAAATGTGAACCGACGAGCAAAAGAAGAAACGAGTTGACATTTCAATAGCAAATCTCGAAAAGTTCCAAGCAGACAAGGAGAATTTTTGGTCACGTTTTTTGACCATGGATGAGACCTGGATCCACCACTTTGATCCCGAAACTAAACAACAATCGATGACATGGAAACGAGCCGACGAACCGACGCCGAAAAAATTCAAAGTGTCAAGCTCAGCAGGGAAGGTTATGGCGTCCGTTTTTTGGGACGCTGAAGGAATTATTATGGCGGACTATTTGGAGAAGGGAGCCACTATTACGGGCTCCTACTGCGCAGAACAAATAAGAAGATTGCGGGAGGCTATCAAGGAGAAAAGGCGCGGCAAACTGCGGGCTGGAGTGGTGTTTCACCAAGATAACGCACCGGCTCACAAAGCTGCAGTTGCCATGGCTACCATTCAAGAAGTGGGCTTTGAACTGGTGGAACACCCCCCCCCCCTATTCGCCAGATCTAGCCCCCAGTGACTTCTTTCTCTTTCCTCGGCTCAAGGAACACCTCCGGGGCAAGAAATTTGACGATAACCGCTGTTGGGGAATTTTTTGAGGGTCAAGATCAATAATTTTTTTCGAAGGGAATTCTAAGTTTAGAAAAGAGATGGACTAAATGTATAGACTTATTAGGAGACTATGTAGAAAAATAAAAATTTTTTTGACTATATTCATTGTGTTTATTATTGATTATCATTACTTTTGGATCGCCCCATATATTAATTTCCCTTTTTCTTCCAGATATGGCTTTTGGGGGTGACAGAGTAGAATTGTCACTCTGATCTCCGACCTAGGATTGTGTCACTACCATATCCTCTGTGGTCTACGAGGCAGAGCCCTAACACATCAAGAGTGTTTGGGGTTCTCCAGCGGACGGTCCTTGCCACTAATCCCCTACCCTTTCCCCCCCCAGAGCCAGATAGAGCAGGGAAAGAAGTTGAATCCGTTACTCGTCAGCCACCTGAAAGTCTGCGCCCAGGTTATTCCATACCAATCTTCATCACCGGTCTGCGGGAAAGGATTTGGGATCATCAGGACAGGTATATCCCACCAGGCAGTGAGGGGACTCAGGATGGGCGTATCCACCAGGCAGTGAGGGGGCTCAGGACGGGTATATCCCACCTGGCAGTGAGTGGGCTCAGGACGGGTATATCCCACCAGGCAGTGAGGGGGCTCAGGACGGGTATATCCCACCAGGCAGTGAGGGGGCTCAGGATGGGCATATCCCACCAGGCAGTGAGGGGGCTCAGGATGGGTATATCCCACCAGGCAGTGAGGGGGCTCAGGACGGGTATATCCCATCAGGCAGTGAGGAGGCTAAGGACGGGCATATCGCACCAGGCAGTGAGGGGGCTCAGGATGGGTATATCCCACCAGGCAGTGAGGGGGCTCAGGATGGGTATATCCCACCAGGCAGTGAGGGGGCTCAGGATGGGTATATCCCACCAGGCAGTGAGGAGGCTCAGGACAGGTATATCCCACCAGGCAGTGAGGCTCAGGACGGGTATATCCCACCAGGCGGTTAGGGGGCTCAGGACGGGAATATCCCACCAGGCGGTGAGGAGGCTAAGGACGGGCATATCGCACCAGGCAGTGAGGGGGCTAAGGACGGGTATATCCCACCAGGCAGTGAACAATAAAACTAGTTTATCAAGTCCACTTAATGTGCCAAGTCCTTCCCTCCTCACTGAACAAATTCTATAATGCCATACAGTGAAAAGATAAAGGATGAAAGATTTCATTGACATTACTGGGAAGGAGAACAGTCTGTCCAAAACCCCCAGGGTCGCCAGCCGCATCTCTAATTGAGACAGAACTTATAAATAGAGGGGGGGCGTTTGCTCATGGCGGAGTAGATTACATGGACCGGTTACCCCCATTCCACATGCTCCCTCACGGCTACTAGCAAATAATCCGGACTCACTGGCTCATATGGGCAAACACAAGAGACTTGCTAGACAGATCATAGATTCCATGAGCTTCCCTGACGATATGGACCGGGTTCTAAGTTCAAACAACCAAAACAGAAGTACAAGATCTAAAATGACATCCAAGGCTCTCACCGAAAACTCACAAGACCCACTGGCTTCACACCATCCCCCTCAAAGAGCAACAGAGGATGGAGAGGTTGATACCGAAGTGGCAGATGATATACGCTTACTTGATCTTACCAAGTACATCATTAAGGCGCTTCCCACTTAAAAAGATAAAGAAGATTTCACCTGCAGATTGGAAAACTCCTACAAAAAAAGAACTCCATACCCTAAAAACAGAATTCTTAGAGTAGAGGAGGTAGAGAAGTCTCAAGAAACCATCTTACAAGAGCTACAAACCTATAGGGATATCATTACAAGTCACACTCTCAAATTGGAAGAAATAGCTACAGGAATGGAAGACGCAGAGAACCGCAATAGAAGGAACAATATTGGAATACGTGGCCTTCTGGAATCTATAAGCTCACCAAACCTAGAGCACACAGTATAAAAAATGTTCTTGGATATACTAGGTGATGATGAAGCAAGCTCAGTCGAAGCTTCTCATTTTTACACCACCATTTTTTTTTTCTTTTTGTTTTTAGGGACCACCTCACATTTGAAGTCACTTTGAGGGGTCTATATGATAGAAAATACCCAAAAGTGACACCATTCTAAAAACTGCACCCCTCAAGGTGCTCAAAACCACATTCAAGAAGTTTATTAGCAAAAAAAATACTTCAGATCCAATTTTTTTATTTTGCCAAAGCTAACAGGAGAACTTGGACTCGAAAAGTTGTGCAATTTGTCCTGAATACGCTGATACCCCATATGTGGGGGTAAACCACTGTTTGGGCGCATGGCAGAGCTTGGAAAGGAAGGAGCACCGTTTGACTTTTCAATGTAAAATTGGCTGGAATTGAGATTGAACTCCATGTCGCGTTTGGAGAGCCCACCCCTCACATGTGACACCATTTTGGAAACTAGACCCCATAAGGAACTTATCCAGATGTGTGGAGAGCACTTTGGACCCCAAAGAACTTCACAGAAGTTTATAATGTAAAGCCATAAAAATAATGATCTTTTCGCCCCCAATTTTTTATTTTCCCAAGGGTAACTGGAGAAGTTGGACCCCAAGAGTTGTGCAATTTGTCCTGAGAACACTGATACCCCATATGTGGGGGTAAACCACTATTTGAGCGCACGGCAGGGCTGAGAAGGGAAGGAGCGCCAGATTTTACTGTTATGGTTTGCAGATGCCATGACCCACTGCTAGAGCCCATGAGGGGCCAAAACAGCAGAACCCCCCATAAGTGACCCCATTTTACAAACTGCGCCTCTGAATGAATTCATCTAGAGGTGCAGTGATCATATTGACACCACGGGTGTGTCACAGAATTTTATACCATTGGGCAGTGAGGACAAAATAACTACATTTTTACCACCAAAATATTGTTTTAGCCAAAGATTTTACATTTTCACAGAAGAAGTGGGTAAAAATGGCAACAAAATTTGTCCCACAATTTCTACTGATCGTGGCAATACCCCATATGTGGCTGTACAGTGCTGCTTAGCCATGCGGAGAGACTCGGGAGAGACGGAGCGCTATTTGCCTATTCAAGTCAATGGTTCTGTGCACATGTCAGAGTGTTTCTATGGATCGTGTGTCCGTGGGCAAAACACGCTGACATGTCAGTTTTTTAATGTCAGAACGGACCACAAAACATCCCGCACATGTGCGTACACATAACACAGATTGATGTTATCCATGTGACATGCATCGACGCCGGGGAAGAAGCGTTACAGTTAGCGCTGTTCCCCGGTGCTGAACACCGCTCTCATCCCTCTCCCCTGCTTTGCTGGCGATCGGTGCGAGCAGGGGAGAATGATGAGAGTTACATTTAAGTAATAAAAGATACAGCAGGTGGCAGCAGTAATAGTCCCATCGGCCGCTGCCTGCTGTCTCTTATTACCGATCGCCGGCAGAGCAGGGGAGAGTGATGAGAGCCGTGTTCAGCACCTGGCGCTGGGGAACAGCGCTTACTGTAACGCTTCTTCCCTGTGGCCCGTCCATGTGGTACGGATGCCATATGGGTGCCGCAAGAATTAGTTACACGGACACTGACCTCTCCGGTACCGGAAATATCAAGACGTGTGAAGGAGGCGTTATAGCGGGTTTTTATGTTTGGCTGCTGTCACACACTAAAAGACGCTTTTTATTGTAAAAAGTTTTTGCATCACATTTTGAGAGCTATAATTTTTCCATATTTTGGCCCACCGAGTCATGTGAGGTCTTGTTTTTTGCGGGATGAGTTGACGTTTTTATTGGTACCATTTTCGGGCATGTGACATTTTATGATCGCTTTCTATTCCGATTTTTGGGAGACAGAATGAACAAAATCCAGCAATTCATGAATTTCTTTTGGGGGGTGCGTTTACACCGTTCCGCTGATAAGGAGAGAGTTAAATTAACCCTTCACGGTTGAGCCAGTGATTTCCAAATTATTCCAGTGTTGCTAGCAACTCAAATGACCACACGGAGACGGGGTCTCTGTACGGGAGGATCGAGGCAGATCACTAAGCCCCTTTATTTTAGTCACATCTTTTATAATCTTTTGCTTAATTATGCAAGGTTCTCAAGTACCAATAGCATCATTTCACTTTATAAGCCAATAATATTGCAAGAAAACCGGAAACTACATATATGTCCGTATCCAAATAGAAAGTAGTATAATGGCATATTCAGAGTAATACACTCCCCCCCCAGCCCCTTATCTTGCACCTGATGGAAACAGTCTGGTTTCATGACAGGCCATGCCAATTATAAAAATTTATCTTACAACAACAAAAACGGAGAAACGAAACCTTACATTGAATGGATAAAATGAAACTTCAACTCTGATTTTAGTATTAACCCTTAACATTCCCCCCTAGACAAATTTTTTTAACACATATGCAGCATCAGAGGTGCTATCCCAAGCTAACAGCTTGAGGGGTACTGGTCTTCACATGACTGATGCCGTGTTACCAGTCATGTCTGTTGCGGCGCACCCGTCCCCCCTGTATACTGCAGTTCACGAATAACTTTTGATGACGGTGGTGGGGATCTTTTGTAGGTAGCCATGCGCTTGGCTTCAGCATCTTCATCAAGTAGCCATTTGAGATCGGTGCAGAGAAGAGCAGGGGCAACGACACCTTTGGTATCATCATTAGCTGGCTTAGTGCAGAATTTCCTAATACATACAGGAATACACCAAAGAACAAGTTTTAGTATCACATATACAACAAGGATACAGGCAGCAATGTGTAACAAGCTTTGTAAGATCCCAGCTATCAGCCCCCAATTCCCCTAAATCAATTGGCTGAATTGAAAAAGGAGAAGGTGTCTGACCACCAACTGTCCTTATTACGATCATTGTCTTTATCGTATTGATCTCTGAGTCATTGAATATCTTCTAACTTTAACTTTTAACTTCTACCAATAATAATATGAAAAATGCAGAAAACCAAAACATTATGTCCCTTCATTTGCTATTGGCTTGTTGGGTGATGAGGAGGACTTCATAGGGACCGTCATACAAGGGTTCTAGTCCGTGCTTCCTGACATGCCTCTTCACGACTACCAAATCACCAGGCTTCAGGTTATGTCAGGTGTCGGTTTCTGCTGAATCTGGAAAGGAAAAGAAAACTAGAGCATGGGTGTTAGCAAGATTTTTACTAAGCTGAATAACACATTGAACAGCACAGTCAGTCTCTTCTGATAACTGCTGAGGCTGGAAATTTGCAACTGGGGGCCTAGCACCAAACAATATCTCATATGGGGACAGGCCATGTTTTGTAATAGGGATAGTACAGAGGTGATATAATACAATGGGTAGGAGCTCTGGCCATGGAGCTGTAGTCTCCTGCATCATTTTGGTCAATTGTCCCTTCAGTGTGCCGTTCAACCTCTCAACTTTCCCACTGGAGACATTCTCTGCATCGTCATTAAGCGGTCTCGCGGGGTCCGACAGAAAACTTCAGTCTGTTCTAGATCATCAGGTTCTCGTAGGGTCAGTGCTTCTTGTAACTGTTTACGCTGAGAGCGTGTGGTCACCATAGTTGGTATGGTTGGTTCAACGGGTAAGAGAGCGGCGGCTTTTGCTTGCATATCCGCAAATGCGTTGCCAACAGTCTGTGGACTGTTCCTAGGACCGTGCGCCTTAGCTTTGATAATGGCCACCTGAGTAGGTAATTTGATCGAGTCCATGAGGGTTTTAACAGCTTCAGCATTTTTCACTGGGGTTCCGGCAGTAGTAATAAACCCTCGATTGGCCCATAGAGCCCCAAAATCATGAGCAATACCAAATGCATACCGTGAGTCCGTGTATATATTAGCCCGTCTGTTCTTGGCCAAAGTACATGCAGTAGACAGAGCCTGGAGTTCTGCTTCTTGTGCTGACTGTGAGGGCGGGAGTGCAGCTGCGTGTACTACAGTGTCCTCTGTGGTAACAGCGTATCCCGTGTGGAATCTACCAAACTCGTCAGCATATCTTGAACCATCTGTGTATAACACCAGATCAGGATTTGGGAGTGGGTTCTCACTGACATTTGGTGGAGTAGCTGTTTCTTCAGTCAGAAGTTGGGAACAATCATGTTGGAGGTAATCCTCATCACTGCCATCTTTCCTTATAGTTCATTATACCGTCTTTCAAGGCGTTGTAAAGGGGATGCATTATGCGGGATGCATCCGGTATCCACTGACAACAATAAGTGCATAAGAAAACGCTGGAGTCCAGTTTCATCTTTTCGGAAAGGAAGGGAGCTGACAGCTATTATTCTTTCTTCTGCGAGGTGTCTACACCCTGAAGGAGGCCGTGACCCAAGAATATCACTTGACCAAGGCAGAACTGAAGTCTCGAGGCCGAAACCCGACAGTTCAGTGCTGCCAGATACTTAAGGAGGCTAACAGTGGCAAAAGACACCTGCTCATATTTTTTTTTTTTTTTTGCAAACTGGTTGGGACTGTTTTGTGCCCCTTGTGACATAGCAGGGACGACAGTTAATATGGACAGATAAGTGAATACAAATAGAAACTGGCAGTCTGGGTGTAACGGAATGCTAAAGAAGGCATTGGTAAGATCAATAACTGTAAACCAAGCAGCATCCTGGGGTATTTGGGACAAAAGAGTATGAGGATTAGGCACCAGGTTTGAGAAACACTTTTACTGGTTCTACAGGCATTTTCCCTATATCATTTGGCCCTTTTGACCAGAGTTTAGATAGTATCTCTGAGAGGTATGGGGTGAGTCGTTGATCCTCAGGCAATATTGGGGGTGGATCTGAGCCTATCAGGGCCATCATAACTGTAGGAAGGGCATGCAAAATACAGATTTCCTCACTGTCTTCATCTACATAGGGATTTTATAACAAAAAAAAAACCATCTGACCATCATCTTGGAATTGTATTCAGGAGCGGAACTGCGATAATAAATCTCTCCCTAGTAAATTTACTGGACATGTGGGAGAGATCACAAACTGAGCAGTAACGAGAATTAGCAGGGAGGGGCTGAGGAGCAGGGTTCCCACTAGCTGAAGTCTGAGGAAGGGGGGCGAGAGTTTGCTGTGTGGGCTGAAGGGCACACTGTGTGCTCGCAGCTGTGGTGGGGGCTGGAGGCTGCTGTTTGCTCCTTTTTTTTTTTTTCTCTCCGTAGCTGGTAAATGGAAGGGGTGGACACTCAACCACTAGCAATGATAATAGGTGCCGTGAGCAGAGGTGGGGGCTGCGACTCTCGGTCTCCTTGTACAATTGTCATCTAGCAGGGAGACAACTTCTTTCAAATCATCACTTTTAAC
Source organism: Dendrobates tinctorius (assembly GCF_039654945.1). Lineage (NCBI taxonomy): Eukaryota > Metazoa > Chordata > Amphibia > Anura > Dendrobatidae > Dendrobates > Dendrobates tinctorius. The sequence continues at coordinate 167,048 of NW_027361931.1, read as the reverse complement.
TATTTCCCTGACACATTAATATCAATCTTAGTTCCTTCTTTAATCAATCACATTCTTATACCACAGTCACTTTCTTGAACCATAAATCATCCCGTCCCTGTCATAAGACAATTTTTCCTTTTTCCACAAAGCAATAAAAACAGAATTCACTTCCTCTGTTCTTCCTAACACCTTCGTCACACAATTCATGTGCAACAAGTTCCACCCAAACATCAAACTCACCCTCAACTCTTCAAAATCCCAAATCCATTTTCTAGAACCTACAGTCAAGCTCTAAGGTACATTCAGATCTGTTCAGACAATGAGGATAGAAAACTACAACTACTATCACGCCTATCCTCAAAAAGCCCTCTCTTGACCCATCCTCTGTATCCAGCTATCGCCCTATATCACTTCTCCCCTACGCCTCCAAGCTCCTGGAACAACACGTCTACCTTGAACTGTCCTCCCATCTCTCTTCTTGCTCCTTCTTCGACCGCTTACAATCTGGCTTCCGGTCACACCACTCCACTGAAACTGCCCTTACTAAGGTCACCAATGACCTCTTAACCGCCAAGAGCAAGCGACACTACTCTGTCCTCCTCCTCCTGGACCTGTCAGCTGCCTTTGACACAGTGGACCATTCCCTATTACTACAGACCCTCTCATCTCTTGGCATCACAGACTTGGCCCTATCCTGGATCTCATCATACCTAACAGACCGGACATTCAGCGTCTCCCACTCACACACCACCTCCTCACCTCAGAGACCTCTGCTCTCTCTCCTCACCTCGCCCCCTATCCGTCGGAGTCCCGCCAAGGTTCAGTCCTTGGACCCCTGCTCTTCTCCATCTATACCTTCGGCTTGGGACAGCTCATAGAATCTCATGGCTTTCAGTATCACCTCTATGCTGATGACACACAGATCTACATCTCTGGACCAGATATCACCTCCCTACTAACCAGAATCCCTCAATGTCTGTCCACTATTACATCCTTCTTCTCCGCTAGATTTCTGAAACTTAACATGGACAAAACAGAATTCATCATCTTTCCCCCATCTCACATGACCCCCCCCCAACGAACCTATCCATTACAGTAAACGGCTGCCCACTCTCCCCAGTCCCACAAGCTCGCTGCCTCGGAGTAATCCTTGACGCTGATCTCTCCTTCAAACCACATATCCAAACCCTTTCTACTTCCTGCCGACTTCAACTCAAAAATATTTCACGAATCCGTTCATTCCTTAACCAAGAATCTGCAAAAACCCTAGTCCATGCCCTCATCATCTCTCGCCTTGACTACTGCAACCTCCTGCTCTGTGGCCTCCCCTCGAACACTCTCGCACCCCTCCAATCTATTCTAAACTCTGCTGCCCGACTAATCCACCTGTCCCCCCGTTATTTCCCAGCTTCTCCCCTCTGTCAATCCCTTCACTGGCTCCCCATTACCCAAAGACTCCAGTTCAAAACCCTAACCATGACATACAAAGCCATCCACAACCTGTCTCCTCCATACATCTGTGACCTCGTCTCCCGGTACTTTCCTGCACGCAACCTCCGATCCTCACAAGATCTCCTTCTTTACTCCCCTCTTATCTCCTCTTCCCACAATCGCATACAAGATTTCTCTCGCGCATCACCCCTACTCTGGAACTCTCTACCACAACAAATCAGACTCTCACCTACCATCGAAACCTTCAAAAAGAGCCTGAAGACCCACCTCTTCCGACAAGCCTACAACCTGCAGTAACCACCGACCGACCAAACCGCTGCACGACCAGTTCTACCCTCGCCTACTGTATTCTCACCCATCCCTTGTAGATTGTGAGCCCTCGTGGGCAGGGTCCTCTCTCCTCCTGTACCAGTTATGACTTGTATTGTTTAACATTACTGTACTTGTTTTTATTATGTATACCCCTCCTCACATGTAAAGCGCCATGGAATAAATGGCGCTATAACAATAAATAATAATAATAATAATAATCACTCAGAAAAACATCGCAGACCTCCAACCCATATTCCACAGAGACCACAGACTGAAAGCAATATTCCCGGAACTGCCACTTCTCTCCTACAAACAGCCTCCCAACCTAAGGAATATCCTTGTCAGAAGTACCCTCACATCACCTTCAGAGACAGGCACAGTCCCTGTAACAGTAAGAAATGCAAGACCTGCCCCCACATATCACCAACAGATAAAGTCCCTATACCCAACACAAATCAGGACTATAAGAGCATGGACTCTTTCTCATGTCCATCCTTCAATGTCGTGTACATGACACAGTGTACAAGGTGCAATGCAGGGACATACATCAGGGAAACTAAGCAAAAGCTACAAACAAGGATGAATCTGCACAGACATACGATAAAGACTGAGCTGGACACACCTGTAGGGATACACTTCTCTAGACCTGGACACAGCTTGGCAGATCTAAAAGTCCTAATATTGAAAGGTCATTTTTCATTTTTTTTAATAGTGACAGAGAAAGGAAGATTTGGGAGTTTAAATTTATAAATATGTTCCAATCGCTAACAATAGGACTGAATTTGACACCTGGGTTCATGACTCATTACATGGACACAGTTCACACCTCCACAAGAAGGTCTTCAGATCTCTAATAGAACACTTGGTCCTCATCTGCATGTGTAACAAAAACCTTAATTTGATTTCCTTGGCATGTCTATAGCTAGCATCATCTCATGTCCTGTTGTAATTCCTATTTAAATGTTGCCATCTTTTCTCAGTGATTCACTTGTAATCTAGCCTGATGAAGGGGCCGCCTGAGCCCTGAAAGCTTGCTTGCAAATATAATTTCTCTGGTTAGCCAATAAAGGTATCACACCTTGAATCATTACATCTATGTTTCTGGCTAACACGGTACCACAATTTTATTTTGTATTATACATGTGCCAAGCCACAAAATTCTTCTTTTCCTTCCACAGATTCTCTCATTTACAGCTAAATACCCTTACTTCAATTGTGCATAATACTGGAGCGGCCGTCTCAGTTTGTTCCACCGGGTCAATAATCCCCCTCTGGGATTGCCCAAAATTTGTGGTACTCAGTGAAAGGAGGAGGGCGTCTCAGACTCTCCCTCCGGACACCTCTGGTTATATATATATATATATCTATATATACCTGAGTTACGTATCCTACCCATCTTCGATCACATGACCACCCTGATTACTAACAGTGAATTCAGGAATTCAGGATATTTTGACTATAAAGAGAGCCACAATCACTGGTCAATCCGGGGTGTCCGTCCCTTATGAGGTACGGTTCGAGCACTGGGCCCCCAACGGGACTGCACCTCTATATGATTCCACCCATGTATCACCCCACCAGGGGACAAACCTCAGATCCTCTTTGCAGCAACAAGCACAGGAAAACCACACCAACGGTCAGTCTGAACAGTATAACTGCCAACTTACCGTGGTTGTCGTGGGGGGGTGATCAGTCCCAATTTTCCAGCACATGTGTCCGCTCCGAGGGTCCTTTGTCTTGTTGTCCTCCGGGGGGCAGAGGCGTCCCTATTCAGGGGCCCCACATTGCGCACCAAGCTGATAAGGAGAGAGTTAAATTAACCCTTCACGGTTGAGCCAGTGATTTCCAAATTATTCCAGTGTTGCTAGCAACTCAAATGACCACACGGAGACGGGGGTCTCTGTACGGGAGGATCGAGGCAGATCACTAAGCCCCTTTATTTTAGTCACATCTTTTATAATCTTTTGCTTAATTATGCAAGGTTCTCAAGTACCAATAGCATCATTTCACTTTATAAGCCAATAATATTGCAAGAAAACCGGAAACTACATATATGTCCGTATCCAAATAGAAAGTAGTATAATGGCATATTCAGAGCAATACACTCCCCCCCCCCCAGCCCCTTATCTTGCACCTGATGGAAACAGTCTGGTTTCATGACAGGCCATGCCAATTATAAAAATTTATCTTACAACAACAAAAACGGAGAAACGAAACCTTACATTGAATGGATAAAACGAAACTTCAACTCTGATTTTAGTATTAACTCTTAACACCGTGTGCAGTAAAATTGATAAGGCGGTTTTATTCTTCAGGTCAGTATGATTACAGCGATACCTCATTTATATATTTTTTTATGTTTTGTCACTTTTATAGAATAAAAACAATTTTATATAAAAAAATAATTATTTTTGCATTGCTTTATTCTGCGAGCTATAACTTTATTTTTTCGCTGATGACGCTGTATGGCGGCTCGTTTTTTGCGGGACAAGATGATGTTTTCAGCGGTACCATGGATATTTATATCCGTCTTTTTGATTGTGTTATTCCGCTTTTTGTTCGGCGGTATGATGATAAAGCATTGTTTTTTTTGTTTGTTTTTTAATGGCGTTCACTAAAGGGATTAACTAGTGGGACAGTTTTATAGGTCAGGTCGTCGTGGACTCGGCGATACCAAACGTGTACTTTTGTTTAGATTTTTTTTTTAATTAAAATATTTATTGATGTAATATTTTTTTATTTGTTTTTTTAAAAATATTTTTAAAATTATTTAAAAAATTTTTTTTTTTTTTTACTTTTTCCTAAGTTTTACACTTTGTCCCATAGTGGGACAACCATTTTTTGCATGCTGATCGCTTCTATAGCATGCAGATGAAGCAGCTTCTGCATTCCATATAAGCTGTCAGCGAAGCACTGACATAGGGAGACTTGCTGATCGTGCAGTGTTGAACCACCAGAAAGAAAACCCAAGACCTTTTTTAAAATTTTATTTTATTTTTTGATACAATAGAGTAAATATATGTAGACAAATATAGCTGACAGCACCTAATACAAGGTAGGTTTTGAAAAAGCGGTACAGATCATCTCAGAAAAAGGGGACTATCAGATATAAGCTCTCTTGGATACCAATAAAAACAATATTTTTATTTCACAAAAATATATAAAAGTAGACGACATAGATAATAGTATATTGCAAAAAACAAAACCAACCCAACCTATCACCACCCAACCACAAACATACAAACAGCTGAATAGCCAGTAGAGGTTATATGTCTGAGGAGACGAGCGCCTGCTCCTAAACGGAGGCGGTGTGGCCCATAGTATGGCTCACTGAACTTGGTGAAAACATTGTCTCAGAAAATGCCCGTAAAAAACTGACCCTCAGTAAGAGGTATTCTTCGCCAGCCAGTCATCCCGTAGACTGAGCCATATAAAGTGCTAGATGGCCAAGAATTCCACTACCTGGATGTGAGACGCCTAGTCTAGACGCTTTCCCTCAAGCAATAGAGAAAGCGGGCTCTTATAATGAAGTGCACATAAGCTCGATGTACAAACCTGCTACTCAGCTAGTAAATGTCTGCACATTAGTAGTTTATAGTCCTTATCAAACACAGGAATCCTATAGCACAGTTTTGGTCTTTGGTACAGTCAATCCCAATACCACAAGAAAAAAAAAAAAGCATGCCCAGAAAAGACCATAATAGGTTACTTATCTGAATCCAGTCCCAATAGCATTGTCCCTATGCGTTTCACCCCCTCCCAGTGTCAGGGCTCATCAGGGGACCACAATTAAGGAGTAATCCATAATGGCATAGCTGTTCAACATGATCAGATGCGGCACATCCAGTGGTTCAGTGATGACTGGATGATCAAATGGGGCACATCCAGTGGATCAGTGATGATTGGATGGGGCACATCCTGTGGATAGGTGATGACCGGAGGAGGAACATCCAAGGGATCAGTGATGACTGGATGACCGGGAGGGGGCATATCCAGGGGATCGGTGATGACTGGATGATCAGATGTGGCACATCCAGTGGATCAGTGATGACTGGATGATCGGATGCGGCACATCCAGTGGATCAGTGATGACTTGATGATCGGATGGGGCACATCCAGTGGATCGGTGATGACTGGATGATCAGATAGGGCACATCCAGTGGATCGGTGATGACTGGATGATCGGATGGGGCACATCCAGTGGATCGGTGATGACTGGATGATCGGATGGGGCACATCCAGTGGATCGGTGATGACTGGATGATCGGATGGGGCACAACCAGTGGATCGTGATGACTGGATGATCGGATGGGGCACATCCAGTGGATCAGTGATGACTGGATGATTGGATGGGGCACATCCTGTGGATAGGTGATGACCGGAGGAGGAACATCCAAGGGATCAGTGATGACTGGATGACCGGGAGGGGGCATATCCAGGGGATCGGTGATGACTGGATGATCAGATGCAGCACATCCAGTGGATCAGTGATGACTGGATGATCGGATGCGACACATCCAGTGGATCAGTGATGACTGGATGATCGGATGGGGCACATCCAGTGGATCGGTGATGACTGGATGATCGGATGGGGCACATCCAGTGGATCGGTGATGACTGGATGATCGGATGGGGCACAACCAGTGGATCGGTGATGACTGGATGATCGGATGGGGCACATCCAGTGGATCGGTGATGACTTTATGATCGGATGGGGCACATCCAGTGGATCGGTGATGACTGGATGATCGGATGGGACACATCCAGTGGATCGGTGATGACTGGATGATCGGATGGGGAACATCCAGTGGATCGTGATGACTGGATGATCGGATGGGGCACAACCAGTGGATTGGTGATGACTGGATGATCGGATGGGGCACATCCAGTGGATCGGTGATGACTGGATGATTGGATGGGGCACATCCAGTGGATCGGTGATGACTGGATGATTGGATGGGGCACATCCTGTGGATAGGTGATGACCGGAGGAGGAACATCCAAGGGATCAGTGATGACTGGATGACCGGGAGGGGGCATATCCAGGGGATCTGTGATGACTGGATGATCAGATGCAGCACATCCAGTGGATCAGTGATGACTGGATGATCAGATGCGGCACATCCAGTGGATCGGTGATGACTGGATGATCGGATGCGGCACATCCAGTGGATCGGTGATGACTGGATGATCGGATGCGGCACATCCAGTGGATCGGTGATGACTGGATGATCGGATGGGGCACATCCAGTGGATCGGTGATGACTGGATGATCGGATGGGGCACATCCAGTGGATCGGTGATGACTGGATGATCGGATGGGGCACAACCAGTGGATCGGTGATGACTGGATGATCGGATGGGGCACATCCAGTGGATCGGTGATGACTGGATGATCGGATGGGGCACATCCAGTGGATCGGTGATGACTGGATGATCGGATGGGGCACATCCAGTGGATAGGTGATGACTGGAGGAGGCACATCCAATGGATCGGTGATGACTGGACGACCGGAGGAACATCCAAGGGATCGGTGATGACTGGATGACCGGAGGGGGCATATCCAGGGGATCGGTGATGATTGGATGGGGCACATCCTGTGGATAGGTGATGACTGGAGGAGGCACATCCAATGGATCGGTGATGACTGAATGGATGACCGGAGGAGGAACATCCAAGGGATCGGTGATGACTGGATGACCGGAGGTGGCATATCCAGGGGATCGGTGATGACTGGATGATCAGATGCGGCACATCCAGTGGATCAGTGACTGGATGACCGGAGGGGGCATATCCAGGGGATCGGTGATGACCGGAGGGGCCACATCTAGGAAATCGGTGGTGATTGGTTGATCAGAGGGGGGGCACACCCAGGGGATGGATGGTGACTTGATCGATGGGGGCTCATCCAGTGGACTGGTGTTTTGCCAAGTATTCAAAGGGGTCGGATACGGCTTTAAATTAGGTGATTAATTTTATTATAATTAAATGATTACAGAAAATAGGAAATAGTGTGATATTGCGTACAGTTTTGTATAATATAAATCACAAAGGTAAAGTACTTGCATTGCACACTACACAAAAAAAACTTCACCAGGAATAGTACACATCATCTGTCTGGGAACATCAGCTGTGAGAAGCAGAACAGCAAAGAGAGAAATTCCTGGGATCTACACTGTGACATCGCGGGCGTCCACAAGTTAACAGGGCTTCTGCCTTAGCTTAAGTATTCCCCAACTTATATCTTGTTTAGAAACAAATGCTTGCATAACCAAGTATTACACAAGCCCTAACAAGTTCTATTTGTCCGATATAGTATCCCTCTGGCAGAGTGGCCAACTCTCCAGACATCAATCAACATCGGACAAATACATCACTGGATAAAATATGCCAAAGGCTCTCCTGCTACCAAATGTTTTACCATACTACTGTATAAACACGACATTTCTCACTAAACATGAATAACGAAACTATGTAGTAATTGGATGATAGAATAAACATACGCTTTCCCAGTAAAGATTGATAAAGGAGCAATGCGGTGCAAGTGTTGGGAAGATTACAGAAAATACAAGGCTAATATAAGCTGAACTGTTACTGTCTAATATCTTAAAGGTTCCTTAAAGACAGACTACTAATATGGATTCCTGATGGCCATTAACATCTTAGCACTACAATCGGTGATGACTTGATCGGAGGGGGAACATTCAAGAGGGTTCGGTAATGACTGGATGATCGGATTGGCCACATCTTGGAGATCGATGTGACTGTTTTATCGGAGGGGGCACATCCAGTGGATCGGTGATCACTGGATGATTGGAGGGGGAACATCCAGGGGGATCGGTGATGACTGGATGATCAAAGAAGGCACATCCAGGGTATCGGTTATCAGTGGATGATCGGAGGGGGCACATCCAGGAGATCAATGGTGACTGGATGATTGAAGGGGGCACATCCAGGTAGGATCGATGATGGCTGGATGATCGGAGGGGGCACGTCCAGGGGGGATCGATGATTGCTGGATGATCGAAGGGGGAACATCAAGGGTGGATCGGTGATGACTGGATGATTGGAGGGGGCACATCCAGGAGATTGGTGATGACTGGATGATCGGAGAGGGAACATCCAGGAGATTGGTGGTGACTGGATGATTGGAGGGGGCACATCCAGAGGGATCGGTGATGACTGGATGATCGGAGGGGGCACATTGAGGGGGATCGGTGGTGACTGGATGATCGGAGGGGGCACATCCAGAAGATCGGTGATGACTGGATGATCGGAGGGGGCACATCCAGAAGATCGGTGATGACTGGATGATCGGAGGGGGCACATCCAGGGGGATCGGTGATGACTGGATGATCGGAGGGGGCACATCCAGAGGGATCGGTGATGACTGGATGATCGGAGGAGGCACATCCAGAAGATCGGTGATGACTGGATGATCAGAGGGGGCATATCCAGGGGGATCGGTGGTGAATGGATGATCGGAGGGGGCGCATCCAGGGGGATCGGTGGTGACTGGATGATCGGAGGGGGCGCATCCAGGGGGATCGGTGATGACTGGATGATCGGAGGGGGCGCATCCAGGGGGATCGGTGATGACTGGATGATCGGAGGAGGCACATCCAGGAGATCGGTGATGACTGGATGATCGGAGGAGGCACATCCAGGAGATCTGTGATGACTGGATGATCGGAGGGGGCACATCCAGAGGGATCGGTGATGACTGGATGATCGGAGGGGGCACATCCAGAAGATCGGTGCTGACTGGATGATCAGAGGGGGCACATCCAGGGGGATCGGTGGTGAATGGATGATCGGAGGGGGCACATCCAGGGGGATCGGTGGTGACTGGATGATCGGAGGGGGCGCATCCATGGGGATCGGTGATGACTGGATGATCGGAGAGGGAACATCCAGGAGATTGGTGGTGACTGGATGATCGGTGATGACTGCATGATTGGAGGGGGCACATCCAGAGGGATCGGTGATGACTGGATGATCGGAGGGGGCACATCGAGGGGGATCGGTGGTGACTGGATGATCGGAGGGGGCACATCCAGAAGATCGGTGATGACTGGATGATCGGAGGGGGCACATCCAGAAGATCGGTGATGACTGAATGATCAGAGGGGGCACATCCAGGGGGATCGGTGATGACTGGATGATCGGAGGAGGCACATCCAGGAGATCGGTGATGACTGGATGATCGGAGGAGGCACATCCAGGAGATCTGTGATGACTGGATGATCGGAGGGGGCACATCCAGAGGGATCGGTGATGACTGGATGATCGGAGGGGGCACATCCAGAAGATCGGTGATGACTGGATGATCAGAGGGGGCATATCCAGGGGGATCGGTGGTGAATGGATGATCGGAGGGGGCACATCCAGGGGGATCGGTGGTGACTGGATGATCGGAGGGGGCGCATCCAGGGGGATCGGTGATGACTGGATGATCGGAGGGGGCGCATCCAGGGGGATCGGTGGTGACTGGATGATCGGAGGGGGCACATCCAGGGGGATCGGTGGTGACTGGATGATCGGAAGGGGCACATCCAGGGGGATCGGTGGTGGTGACATCCCGAAGGAAGAACTAAGCCAAGAACAGGAAAGCATAATGGCAAAACTAAAAGCAATGGAGGAAAAAGTAAAAAATTTCCAAAACCCCGTGGATGCACCTATTACATTACAGGAAGTAGCAGAGAGAATCTCTTCCATAAGATATAGAAAAGCCGGTGGCCTGGATGGAATCTTACCAGAAATACAAGTACAGCCCACCAGAAATACAGGCCGCAATGGTTAAACTCTTCAATATTGTGCTAAGTGCTGGCTACCCTCGTACCTGGAACCAAGGCCTCATCTCACCCATCCACAAGAATGGGGACAGGTATGACCCTGCCAACTACAGAGGAATATGTGTCAGCAGCAACCTGGGAAAACTGTTCAACAGCATCCTGAACAAGAGGATCCTCTGTTTCCTCATTGAGCATAGCGTCCTCAGCAAGAGCCAAGCAGGGTTCATGCCAAACCACCGCACTACTGACCACATCTACACCCTGCACAGCCTCATTCAGAGCCACGTCCACGATACAAAGAACGGGAAGATATACGCCTGTTTCGTGGACTTTAAAAAGGCCTTTGATTCGGTGTGGCACCCAGGCTTATTCCTGAAACTGCTGGAGAGCAGAATAGGAAGAAAGACCTACGATATTATCAAAAGCTCCTACACCGAGAACCTCTGCAGTGTGAGTGTGAACGGCAGAAGAACGGCTTATTTCCAGCAGAGCCGGGGAGTCAGACAAGGCTGCAGCCTAAGCCCAACGCTCTTCAACATTTACATCAACGAGCTGGCTACCGCTCTGGAATCTTCCACGGCACCAGGTCTCACCCTACACGACGCGCAGGTGAAATTCCTGCTGTATGCAGATGACCTGCTGCTTTTGTCACCAACCGAGAAAGGCCTCCAAGACAACCTAAAAAAATTCAGCTTCACCTGGGCACTACCGGTCAACCTAAAGAAAACCAACATCATGGTGTTCCAGAAGAGAAAGAAAATCAGACCAGCACCCTTCATTTGTCCTCAACAAATGCGCCCTTACAGGAACGGACAAATATACCTATCTGGGCCTAGAGATTCACCGATCAGGGAGCTTCAAACAAGACATAGAGACCCTGAAAGACAAGGCCTGCAAAACCTTCTATGCCATCCGAAGGAAACTCTACCATCTGAAGCCACCGGTGAGGGTCTGGTTAAAAATCTTCGACTCTATCATCGCCCCAATCCTCCTGTATGGCAGTGAAGTCTGAGGTCCTCCCACCTACCCAGACTGGTCAAGGTGGGATTCCAGCCCAACAGAAATATTCCACCTAGAATTCTGCAAGCACCTCCAAGTCCATCGGAGCACCTCCAACAGTGCTTGCTGGGCCAAGCTGGGCAGATTCCCAATACAACTAACGGTTCTAAAGAGGGCACTGTCATTCCGGGCTCACCTACGTAGGAGCAATCCAAGCTCCCATCACCATAAAGCCCTGACACACGTAGGTGAAACAGAGAAACCAGGACCCTTGGAACAGCCCAACCAAACCCAACCTGACCAGAACACCAACCACAACAACCTGACAAAAGCCGGAATCAGGAAGAAGGTAGACGAAGGTATGTAAGTGACTGGAAGAACGACATCATCAGCTCACAGAAACTGACCATGTACCGGAGTCTACAGAGAGACTACAGACTGGCTCCGTACCTGGAGAAACTCCCGGACCCCAAAGACCGCAAGAGACTAAGCCGATATAGACTCAGTGCCCACAGTCTGGCCATCGAGGTCAGCCAACACAGGCAGAGCTACAAGCCCAGGGAGGAAAGACTGTGCCAACACTGTGACCAGGAGGCCCTGGAGGATGAGACCCACTTCCTGCTACACTGCCCCAAATATTCAGCTGTGAGGGACACTCACTTCAGGAGACTCTCACATCTCTTCCCGAATTTCATCACCATGAAGGAGGAAAAGAAAACATATCCTGCTGGGGGAAGAAGAGAGAGCAGTGGAGATAGCAGCGCAATATGTGAGCAAATGTCATAGACTGCGAGAAAGAGAACTATGATATGCCATGGACTTCTATGGCCCCCACCCTGGATCTGCCCCCATCCCCCTTCCCTATGCCATGGACTTCTATGGCCCCACCCTGGATCTGCTCCATCCCCCCATCCACCTTCCCTATGCCATGGACTTCTATAGCCCCCACCCTGGATCTGCTCCATCCCCCCATCCACCTTCCCTATGCCATGGACTTCTATGGCCCCCACCCTGGATCTGCTCCATCCCCCCATCCACCTTCCCTATGCCATGGACTTCTATAGCCCCCACCCTGGATCTGCCCCATCCCCCCATCTACCTTCCCTATGCCATGGACTTCTATAGCCCCCACCCTGGATCTGCCCCCATCCACCTTCCCTATGCCATGGACTTCTATGGCCCCACCCTGGATATGCCCCATCCACCTTCCCTATGCCATGGACTTCTATGGCCCCACCCTGGATCTGCCCCATCCCCCCATCTACCTTCCCTATGCCATGGACTTCTATAGCCCCCACCCTGGATCTGCCCCCATCCACCTTCCCTATGCCATGGACTTCTATGGCCCCACCCTGGATATGCCCCATCCACCTTCCCTATGCCATGGACTTCTATAGCCCCCACCCTGGATCTGCCCCCATCCACCTTCCCTATGCCATGGACTTCTATAGCCCCCACCCTGGATCTGCCCCATCCCCCCCATCCACCTTCCCTATGCCATGGACTTCTATAGCCCCCACCCTGGATCTGCCCCATCCCCCCCATCCACCTTCCCTATGCCATGGACTTCTATAGCCCCCACCCTGGATCTGCCCCATCCCCCCCATCCACCTTCCCTATGCCATGGACTTCTATAGCCCCCACCCTGGATATGCCCCATCCCCCCATCCCCCTTCCCTATGCCATGGACTTCTATAGCCCCCACCCTGGATCTGCTCCATCCCCCCATCCACCTTCCCTATGCCATGGACTTCTATAGCCCCCACCCTGGATCTGCTCCATCCCCCCATCCACCTTCCCTATGCCATGGACTTCTATGGCCCCCACCCTGGATCTGCTCCATCCCCCCATCCACCTTCCCTATGCCATGGACTTCTATAGCCCCCACCATGGATCTGCTCCATCCCCCCATCCACCTTCCCTATACCATGGACTTCTATGGCCCCCACCCTGGATCTGCTCCATCCCCCCATCCACCTTCCCTATGCCATGGACTTCTATGGCCCCACCCTGGATCTGCTCCATCCCCCCCATCCACCTTCCCTATGCCATGGACTTCTATGGCCCCCACCCTGGATCTGCCCCCCATCCACCTTCCCTATGCCATGGACTTCTATGGCCCCCACCCTGGATCTGCTCCATCCCCCCATCCACCTTCCCTATGCCATGGACTTCTATGGCCCCACCCTGGATCTGCTCCATCCCCCCCATCCACCTTCCCTATGCCATGGACTTCTATAGCCCCCACCCTGGATCTGCTCCATCCCCCCATCCACCTTCCCTATGCCATGGACTTCTATGGCCCCACCCTGGATCTGCTCCATCCCCCCCATCCACCTTCCCTATGCCATGGACTTCTATAGCCCCCACCCTGGATCTGCTCCATCCCCCCATCCACCTTCCCTATGCCATGGACTTCTATGGCCCCACCCTGGATCTGCCCCATCCCCCCCATCCACCTTCCCTATGCCATGGACTTCTATGGCCCCACCCTGGATATGCCCCATCCCCCCCATCCACCTTCCCTATGCCATGGACTTCTATAGCCCCCACCCTGGATCTGCCCCATCCCCCCATCCACCTTCCCTATGCCATGGACTTCTATGGCCCCACCCTGGATCTGCTCCATCCCCCCATCCACCTTCCCTATGCCATGGACTTCTATGGCCCCACCCTGGATCTGCCCCATCCACCTTCCCTATGCCATGGACTTCTATGGCCCCACCCTGGATCTGCCCCATCCACCTTCCCTATGCCATGGACTTCTATGGCCCCACCCTGGATCTGCTCCATCCCCCCCATCCACCTTCCCTATGCCATGGACTTCTATGGCCCCCACCCTGGATCTGCCCCCCATCCACCTTCCCTATGCCATGGACTTCTATGGCCCCCACCCTGGATCTGCTCCATCCCCCCATCCACCTTCCCTATGCCATGGACTTCTATGGCCCCACCCTGGATCTGCTCCATCCCCCCCATCCACCTTCCCTATGCCATGGACTTCTATAGCCCCCACCCTGGATCTGCTCCATCCCCCCATCCACCTTCCCTATGCCATGGACTTCTATGGCCCCACCCTGGATCTGCTCCATCCCCCCCATCCACCTTCCCTATGCCATGGACTTCTATAGCCCCCACCCTGGATCTGCTCCATCCCCCCATCCACCTTCCCTATGCCATGGACTTCTATGGCCCCACCCTGGATCTGCCCCATCCCCCCCATCCACCTTCCCTATGCCATGGACTTCTATGGCCCCACCCTGGATATGCCCCATCCCCCCCATCCACCTTCCCTATGCCATGGACTTCTATAGCCCCCACCCTGGATCTGCCCCATCCCCCCATCCACCTTCCCTATGCCATGGACTTCTATGGCCCCACCCTGGATCTGCTCCATCCCCCCATCCACCTTCCCTATGCCATGGACTTCTATGGCCCCACCCTGGATATGCCCCATCCACCTTCCCTATGCCATGGACTTCTATGGCCCCACCCTGGATCTGCCCCATCCCCCCATCTACCTTCCCTATGCCATGGACTTCTATAGCCCCCACCCTGGATCTGCCCCCATCCACCTTCCCTATGCCATGGACTTCTATGGCCCCACCCTGGATATGCCCCATCCACCTTCCCTATGCCATGGACTTCTATGGCCCCACCCTGGATATGCCCCATCCACCTTCCCTATGCCATGGACTTCTATAGCCCCCACCCTGGATCTGCCCCATCCCCCCATCTACCTTCCCTATGCCATGGACTTCTATAGCCCCCACCCTGGATCTGCCCCCATCCACCTTCCCTATGCCATGGACTTCTATGGCCCCACCCTGGATATGCCCCATCCACCTTCCCTATGCCATGGACTTCTATAGCCCCCACCCTGGATCTGCCCCCATCCACCTTCCCTATGCCATGGACTTCTATAGCCCCCACCCTGGATCTGCCCCATCCCCCCCATCCACCTTCCCTATGCCATGGACTTCTATAGCCCCCACCCTGGATCTGCCCCATCCCCCCCATCCACCTTCCCTATGCCATGGACTTCTATAGCCCCCACCCTGGATCTGCCCCATCCCCCCCATCCACCTTCCCTATGCCATGGACTTCTATAGCCCCCACCCTGGATATGCCCCATCCCCCCATCCCCCTTCCCTATGCCATGGACTTCTATAGCCCCCACCCTGGATCTGCTCCATCCCCCCATCCACCTTCCCTATGCCATGGACTTCTATAGCCCCCACCCTGGATCTGCTCCATCCCCCCATCCACCTTCCCTATGCCATGGACTTCTATGGCCCCCACCCTGGATCTGCTCCATCCCCCCATCCACCTTCCCTATGCCATGGACTTCTATAGCCCCCACCCTGGATCTGCTCCATCCCCCCATCCACCTTCCCTATGCCATGGACTTCTATAGCCCCCATCCTGGATCTGCCCCCATCCCCCCCATCCACCTTCCCTATGCCATGGACTTCTATGGCCCCCACCCTGGATCTGCTCCATCCCCCCATCCACCTTCCCTATGCCATGGACTTCTATGGCCCCACCCTGGATCTGCTCCATCCCCCCCATCCACCTTCCCTATGCCATGGACTTCTATGGCCCCACCCTGGATCTGCTCCATCCCCCCATCCACCTTCCCTATGCCATGGACTTCTATGGCCCCCACCCTGGATCTGCTCCATCCCCCCATCCACCTTCCCTATGCCATGGACTTCTATGGCCCCCACCCTGGATCTGCTCCATCCCCCCATCCACCTTCCCTATGCCATGGACTTCTATAGCCCCCACCCTGGATATGCCCCCATCCCCCCATCCCCCTTCCCTATGCCATGGACTTCTATAGCCCCCACCCTGGATCTGCCCCATCCCCCCTCCCCCTGTACACTTGCTGATGTGTATTTAATCCTGCCAATAAAGCTTCTTTGAATGTGACTGGAGGGGGCGTCTGTGTGTTCCCTATAGGCCCCTCTCTGGTGAAGCGCGGTGGGTGGGCGGCAGCAGCTCCCCTCACAGTGGAGACCCTACGTTCCAGGCACAGCCGGAAATGCGGCCTCTGGCGCACGTTTCGGTGTCACCACAAGGGGGCAGCGTCCGCCCAGTAACAAGTATAAATATCAGTAGCCGAGGAGGCGGAGCCAGGACTACGACAACATGGCGGCGGGGGCACGTCACACGTTTAGCCGTGACGTCAGGTCGCTGCCAGCACGTGACAGGGCGCGTCTCAACACGGCAGCGCTGCGGAGCGAATCCGGAAGACGGCGCAGTACGAGCCCGACAGGTGAGAGACGGACCGTGTGTACTGTGCGCAGCGGCTCCTGTGCGGCATGTGAGCACTGTGTGCGACATACCAGGGCGAGTGTGTCTGACCCCCAGGCTGCACAGGAACCCGTGTATATCTGGCTGCACAGTGCAGTGACGGTGTGGGGCTGGCAGCGTGTACGGTTGCCGGGTGCAGTGACGGTGTGGGGCTGGCAGCGTGTACGGTGTCCGGGTGCAGTGACGGTGTGGGGCTGGCAGCGTGTACGGTTGCCAGGTGCAGTGACGGTGTGGGGCTGGCAGCGTGTACGGTTGCCGGGTGCAGTGACGGTGTGGGGCTGGCGGCGTGTACGGTTTCCGGGTGCAGTGACGGTGTGGGGCTGGCAGCGTGTACGGTGTCCGTGTGCAGTGACACTCTGGGGCTGGCGGCGTGTACGGTGTCCGGGTGCAGTGACGGTCTGGGGCTGGCGGCGTGTACGGTGTCCGGGTGCAGTGACACTCTGGGGCTGGCGGCATGTACGGTGTCCGGGTGCAGTGACGGTGTGGGACTGGCAGCGTGTACGGTGTCCGGGTGCAGTGAAGGTCTGGGGCTGGCGGCGTGTACGGTGTCCGGGTGCAGTGACACTCTGGGGCTGGCGGCGTGTATGATTGCCGGGTGCAGTGACACTCTGGGACTGGCAGCGTGTACGGTTGCCGGGTGCAGTGACGGTGTGGGGCTGGCAGCGTGTACGGTTGCCGGGTGCAGTGACACTCTGGGGCTGGCAGCGTGTAAGGTTGCCAGGTGCAGTGACGGTGTGGGGCTGGCAGCGTGTACGGTTGCCGGGTGCAGTGACACTCTGGGGCTGGCAGCGTGTACGGTTGCCGGGTGCAGTGACACTCTGGGGCTGGCAGCGTGTACGGTTGCCGGGTGCAGTGACACTCTGGGGCTGGCAGCGTGTACGGTTGCCGGGTGCAGTGACGGTGTGGGGCTGGCAGCGTGTACGGTTGCCGGGTGCAGTGACATTCTGGGGCTGGCGGCGTGTACGGTGTCCGGGTGCAGTGACACTCTGGGGCTGGCGGCGTGTACGGTGTCCGGGTGCAGTGACACTCTGGGGCTGGCGGCGTGTACGGTGTCCGGGTGCAGTGACACTGGGGCTGGCAGCGTGTACGGTTGCCGGGTGCAGTGACGGTGTGGGGCTGGCAGCGTGTACGGTTGCCAGGTGCAGTGACACTCTGGGGCTGGCAGCGTGTACGGTGTCCGGGTGCAGTGACGGTGTGGGGCTGGCAGCGTGTACGGTTGCCGGGTGCAGTGACACTCTGGGGCTGGCAGCGTGTACGGTTGCCGGGTGCAGTGACACTCTGGGGCTGGCAGCGTGTACGGTTGCCTGGTGCAGTGACACTCTGGGGCTGGCGGCGTGTACGGTGTCCGGGTGCAGTGACACTCTGGGGCTGGCAGCGTGTACGGTGTCCGGGTGCAGTGAAGGTCTGGGGCTGGCGGCGTGTACGGTGTCCGGGTGCAGTGACACTCTGGGGCTGGCGGCGTGTACGGTTGCCGGGTGCAGTGACACTCTGGGGCTGGCGGCGTGTACGGTTGCCGGGTGCAGTGACACTCTGGGACTGGCAGCGTGTACGGTTGCCAGGTGCAGTGACGGTGTGGGGCTGGCAGCGTGTACGGTTGCCGGGTGCAGTGACACTCTGGGGCTGGCAGCGTGTACGGTTGCCGGGTGCAGTGACACTCTGGGGCTGGCAGCGTGTACGGTTGCCGGGTGCAGTGACACTCTGGGGCTGGCAGCGTGTACGGTTGCCGGGTGCAGTGACACTCTGGGGCTGGCAGCGTGTACGGTTGCCGGGTGCAGTGACACTCTGGGGCTGGCGGCGTGTACGGTTGCCGGGTGCAGTGACACTCTGGGGCTGGCAGCGTGTACGGTTGCCGGGTGCAGTGACGGTGTGGGGCTGGCAGCGTGTACGGTTGCCGGGTGCAGTGACACTCTGGGGCTGGCAGCGTGTACGGTGTCCGTGTGCAGTGACACTCTGGGGCTGGCGGCGTGTACGGTGTCCGGGTGCAGTGACAGTCTGGGGCTGGCGGCGCGTACGGTTGCCGGGTGCAGTGACACTCTGGGGCTGGCGGCGTGTACGGTGTCCGGGTGCAGTGACACTCTGGGGCTGGCAGCGTGTACGGTTGCCGGGTGCAGTGACGGTGTGGGGCTGGCAGCGTGTACGGTTGCCGGGTGCAGTGACACTCTGGGGCTGGCATCGTGTACGGTTGCCGGGTGCAGTGACACTCTGGGGCTGGCATCGTGTACGGTTGCCGGGTGCAGTGACACTCTGGGGCTGGCATCGTGTACGGTTGCCGGGTGCAGTGACACTCTGGGGCTGGCAGCGTGTACGGTGTCCGGGTGCAGTGACACTCTGGGGCTGGCAGCGTGTACGGTTTCCGGGTGCAGGGACGGTCTGCGGCTGGCAGCGTGTACGGTTGCCGGGTGCAGTGACGGTGTGGGGCTGGCGGCGTGTACGGTTTCCGGGTGCAGTGACGGTGTGGGGCTGGCTGCGTGTACGGTTTCCGGGTGCAGTGACGGTGTGGGGCTGGCTGCGTGTACGGTTGCCGGGTGCAGTGACGGTGTGGGGCTGGCCTTGTACGGTTTCCGGGTGCAGTGACGGTGTGGGGCTGGCTGCGTGTACGGTTGCCGGGTGCAGTGACGGTGTGGGGCGGGCTGCGTGTATGGTTGCCGGGTGCAGTGACGGTGTGGGGCTGGCAGCGTGTACGGTTGCCGGGTGCAGTGACGCTCTGGGGCTGGCAGCGTGTACTGTTGCCGGGTGCAGTGACGGTGTGGGGCTGGCAGCGTGTACGGTTTCCGGGTGCAGTGACGCTCTGGGGCTGGCAGTGTGTACGGTTGCCGGGTGCAGTGACGGTGTGGGGCTGGCAGCGTGTACGGTTGCCGGGTGCAGTGACGGTGTGGGGCTGGCAGCGTGTACGGTTGTCGGGTGCAGTGACGGTCTGGGGCTGGCAGCGTGTACGGTTGCCGGGTGCAGTGACGGTGTGGGGCTGGCAGCGTGTACGGTTTCCGGGTGCAGTGACGCTCTGGGGCTGGCAGTGTGTACGGTTGCCGGGTGCAGTGACGGTGTGGGGCTGGCAGTGTGTACGGTTGCCGGGTGCAGTGACGGTGTGGGGCTGGTAGTGTGTACGGTTGCCGGGTGCAGTGACGGTGTGGGGCTGGCAGCGTGTACGGTTGCCGGGTGCAGTGACGGTGTGGGGCTGGCAGTGTGTACGGTTGTCGGGTGCAGTGACGGTCTGGGGCTGGCAGTGTGTACGGTTGCCGGGTGCAGTGACGGTGTGGGGCTGGCGTTGTGTACGGTTGCCGGGTGCAGTGACGCTCTGGGGCTGGCGGCGTGTACGGTTGCCGGGTGCAGTGACGGTGTGGGGCGGGCTGCGTGTACGGTTGTCGGGTGCAGTGACGGTGTGGGGCTGGCGGCGTGTACGGTTGCCGGGTGCAGTGACGGTCTGGGGCTGGCTGCGTGTACGGTTGCCGGGTGCAGTGACGGTCTGGGGCGGGCTGCGTGTACGGTTGCCGGGTGCAGTGACGGTGTGGGGCGGGCTGCGTGTACGGTTGCCGGGTGCAGTGACGGTGTGGGGCGGGCTGCGTGTACGGTTGCCGGGTGCAGTGACGGTCTGGGGCGGGCTGCGTGTACGGTTGCCGGGTGCAGTGACGGTGTGGGGCGGGCTGCGTGTACGGTTGCCGGGTGCAGTGACGGTCTGGGGCTGGCAGCGTGTACGGTTGCCGGGTGCAGTGACGGTCTGACCCTGTGCTGCTGCTGCTGCCGGGGGTGGGGCAGTGACTGCACAGGAGGCTGCGGAGGAGGGGTCCGTCTTGCAGTGCTCATCCCCCCACTGCTCAGGTGGTCTTTGCAGTGTCTTGGGGCCCCCTGTTCCCGGGGCTTGTAGGAGCCCATCTGTGTAGCCCCCTGCCGTCGTGGTGTGAGGTGAGTGTGTGCCCCCACACTGCAGGCACTGACACCGGTAAGGGAGGGCGCTGCAGTCGCTGGAGAACACTGGCTCCTGCAGGGGGAGGGGGGATGCCAGATGGTCCTGGGGGGCTGGTGGTGATAGATGATGGCATGCTGTAGGGGGCGCGGGTGATGGTGGTCCTCGGTGATGTAGTAGTTGGAGGGAAGATGATGGTGGTCGTTCTTCCTACATTCTGTATCTGATCAGGATCTCGGGGGTCTGTGTCTGTAATTGATCGAGGGTCCGTGTCAGAGGCGAAACCTCTGCACAGTGAGCGTTTCTGTGTCTCAGGACCTGTCACTGATTGATGACCCCCCCACCCCCCCGTTCCTGTGTCTCAGGACCTGTCACTGATGATGACCCCCCCCCCCCCCCCCCCGTTTCTGTGTCTCAGGATCTGTCACTGATGATGACCCCCCCCCCCCCCCCCCCGTTTCTGTGTCTCAGGAACTGTCACTGATGATGCCCCCCCCCGTTTCTGTGTCTCAGGATCTGTCACTGATTGATGACCCCCCCCCCCCCCCCCGTTCCTGTGTCTCAGGACCTGTCACTGATGATGACCCCCCCACCCCCCCGTTCCTGTGTCTCAGGACCTGTCACTGATGATGACCCCCCCCCCCCCCCCCCGTTTCTGTGTCTCAGGATCTGTCACTGATGATGACCCCCCCCCCCCCCCCGTTTCTGTGTCTCAGGAACTGTCACTGATGATGCCCCCCCCCCGTTTCTGTGTCTCAGGATCTGTCACTGATTGATGACCCCCCCCCCCCCCCCCCGTTCCTGTGTCTCAGGACCTGTCACTGATGATGACCCCCCCACCCCCCCGTTCCTGTGTCTCAGGACCTGTCACTGATGATGACCCCCCCCCCCCCCCCCCGTTTCTGTGTCTCAGGATCTGTCACTGATGATGACCCCCCCCCCCCCCCCGTTTCTGTGTCTCAGGAACTGTCACTGATGATGCCCCCCCCGTTTCTGTGTCTCAGGACCTGTCACTGATGATGACCCCCCCCCCCCCCGTTTCTGTGTCTCAGGAACTGTCACTGATGATGCCCCCCCCCCGTTTCTGTGTCTCAGGATCTGTCACTGATTGATGACCCCCCCCCCCCCCCGTTCCTGTGTCTCAGGACCTGTCACTGATGATGCCCCCCCCCCCGTTTCTGTGTCTCAGGACCTGTCACTGATGATGCCCCCCCCCCCCCCCGTTCCTGTGTCTCAGGACCTGTCACTGATGATGCCCCCCCCCCGTTTCTGTGTCTCAGGACCTGTCACTGATTGATGACCCCCCCACCCCCCCGTTCCTGTGTCTCAGGACCTGTCACTGATGATGACCCCCCCCCCCCCCCCGTTTCTGTGTCTCAGGATCTGTCACTGATGATGACCCCCCCCCGTTTCTGTGTCTCAGGACCTGTCACTGATGATGACCCCCCCCCCCCCGTTTCTGTGTCTCAGGAACTGTCACTGATGATGCCCCCCCCCCGTTTCTGTGTCTCAGGATCTGTCACTGATTGATGACCCCCCCCCCCCCCCCGTTCCTGTGTCTCAGGACCTGTCACTGATGATGCCCCCCCCCCCCGTTTCTGTGTCTCAGGACCTGTCACTGATGATGCCCCCCCCCCCCCCCGTTTCTGTGTCTCAGGAACTGTCACTGATGATGACCCCCCCCCCCCCGTTTCTGTGTCTCAGGAACTGTCACTGATGATGCCCCCCCCCCCCCCATTTCTGTGTCTCAGGAACTGTCACTGATGATGCCCCCCCCCCGTTTCTGTGTCTCAGGACCTGTCACTGATGATGACCCCCCCCCCCCCCCGTTTCTGTGTCTCAGGAACTGTCACTGATGATGACCCCCCCCCCCCCCGTTTCTGTGTCTCAGGACCTGTCACTGATGATGCCCCCCCCCGTTTCTGTGTCTCAGGACCTGTCACTGATGATGCCCCCCCCCCCCCCGTTTCTGTGTCTCAGGACCTGTCACTGATGATGCCCCCCCCCCCGTTTCTGTGTCTCAGGATCTGTCACTGATGATGCCCCCCCCCGTTTCTGTGTCTCAGGACCTGTCACTGATGATGCCCCCCCCCCGTTTCTGTGTCTCAGGACCTGTCACTGATGATGACCCCCCCCCCCCCCGTTTCTGTGTCTCAGGACCTGTCACTGATGATGAACACCCCCCGTTTCTGTGTCTCAGGATCTGTCACTGATGATGACCCCCCCCCCCCCGTTCCTGTGTCTCAGGACCTGTCACTGATGATGACCCCCCCCCCCGTTTCTGTGTCTCAGGACCTGTCACTGATGATGACCCCCCCCCCGTTTCTGTGTCTCAGGACCTGTCACTGATGATGCCCCCCCCCCCGTTTCTGTGTCTCAGGACCTGTCACTGATGATGCCCCCCCCCCCGTTCCTGTGTCTCAGGACCTGTCACTGATGATGACCCCCCCCCCGTTTCTGTGTCTCAGGACCTGTCACTGATGATGACCCCCCCCCCCCCCGTTTCTGTGTCTCAGGACCTGTCACTGATGATGCCCCCCCCCCCGTTTCTGTGTCTCAGGACCTGTCACTGAGGATGCCCCCCCCCCGTTTCTGTGTCTCAGGACCTGTCACTGAGGATGCCCCCCCCCCGTTTCTGTGTCTCAGGACCTGTCACTGATGATGCCCCCCCCCCGTTTCTGTGTCTCAGGACCTGTCACTGATGATGACCCCCCCCCGTTTCTGTGTCTCAGGACCTGTCACTGATGATGACCCCCCCCGTTTCTGTGTCTCAGGACCTGTCACTGATGATGCCCCCCCCGTTTCTGTGTCTCAGGACCTGTCACTGATGATGCCCCCCCCCGTTTCTGTGTCTCAGGACCTGTCACTGAGGATGCCCCCCCCGTTCCTGTGTCGCAGGACCTGTCACTGATGATGCCCCCCCCCCGTTTCTATGTCTCAGGACCTGTCACTGATGATGACCCCCCCCCCCCGTTCCTGTGTCTCAGGACCTGTCACTGATGATGCCCCCCCCCGTTTCTATGTCTCAGGATCTGTCACTGATGATGACCCCCCCCCCCCCGTTCCTGTGTCTCAGTATCTGTCACTGATGATGCCCCCCCCCCCCCGTTTCTGTGTCTCAGGACCTGTCACTGATGATGATCCCCCCCCCCCCCGTTTCTGTGACTCAGGACCTGTCACTGATGATGACCCCCCCCCCTGTTTCTGTGTCTCAGGACCTGTCACTGATGATGACCCCCCCCCCCCCGTTCCTGTGTCTCAGGACCTGTCACTGATGATGCCCCCCCCGTTTCTGTGTCTCAGGACCTGTCACTGATGATGACCCCCCCCCCCATTTCTGTGTCTCAGGATCTGTCACTGATGATGACCCCCCCCCCCCGTTTCTGTCTCAGGACCTGTCACTGATGATGCCCCCCCCCCGTTTCTGTCTCAGGACCTGTCACTGATGATGCCCCCCCCCCGTTTCTGTGTGTCAGGACCTGTCACTGATGATGCCCCCCCCCCGTTTCTGTGTGTCAGGACCTGTCACTGATGATGACCCCCCCAGTTTCTGTGTCTCAGGATCTGTCACTGATGATGACCCCCCCCCTCGTTTCTGTGTCTCAGGACCTGTCACTGATGATGCCCCCCCCCCATTCTGTGTATCAGGACCTGTCACTGATGATGACCCCCGTTTCTGTGTGTCAGGACCTGTCACTGATGATGACCCCCCCCCCGTTTCTGTGTCTCAGGACCTGTCACTGATGCCCCCCCCAGTTTCTGTGTCTCAGGATCTGTCACTGATGATGACCCCCCCCCTCGTTTCTGTGTCTCAGGACCTGTCACTGATGATGCCCCCCCCCCATTCTGTGTATCAGGACCTGTCACTGATGATGACCCCCGTTTCTGTGTGTCAGGACCTGTCACTGATGATGACCCCCCCCCCGTTTCTGTGTCTCAGGACCTGTCACTGATGCCCCCCCCAGTTTCTGTGTCTCAGGATCTGTCACTGATGATGACCCCCCCCCTCGTTTCTGTGTCTCAGGACCTGTCACTGATGATGCCCCCCCCCCATTCTGTGTATCAGGACCTGTCACTGATGATGACCCCCGTTCCTGTGTGTCAGGACCTGTCACTGATGCCCCCCCCAGTTTCTGTGTCTCAGGACCTGTCACTGATGATGACCCCCCCCCCTCGTTTCTGTGTCTCAGGACCTGTCACTGATGATGCCCCCCCCCCCCATTCTGTGTATCAGGACCTGTCACTGATGATGGGCCCCCCCCCGTTTTCTGTCTCAGGACCTGTCACTGATGATGCCCCCCCCCCCCCGTTTCTGTGTCTCAGGACCTGTCACTGATGATGCCCCCCCCCCCCCCCGTTTCTGTGTCTCAGGACCTGTCACTGATGATGACCCCCCCCGTTTCTGTGTCTCAGGACCTCTCACTGATTATGACCCCCCCCCCGTTTCTGTGTCTCAGGACCTGTCACTGATGATGACCCCCCCCCGTTCCTGTGTCTCAGGACCTGTCACTGATGATGCCCCCCCCCCGTTTCTGTGTCTCAGGACCTGTCACTGATGATGACCCCCCCCCCCCCCGTTTCTGTGTCTCAGGACCTGTCACTGATGATGCCCCCCCCCGTTTCTGTGTCTCAGGACCTGTCACTGATGATGCCCCCCCCCGTTCCTGTGTCTCAGGACCTGTCACTGATGATGCCCCCCCCCCGTTTCTGTGTCTCAGGACCTGTCACTGATGATGACCCCCCCCCCCCCGTTTCTGTGTCTCAGGACCTGTCACTGATGATGCCCCCCCCGTTTCTGTGTCTCAGGACCTGTCACTTATGATGCCCCCCCCCCCCCCCCGTTTCTGTGTCTCAGGATCTGTCACTGATGATGACCCCCCCCCCCCCCCCGTTTCTGTGTCTCAGGATCTGTCACTGATGATGCCCCCCCCCCCGTTTCAGTGTCTCTGGATCTGTCACTGATGATGCCCCCCCCCCCCGTTTCTGTGTCTCGGGACCTGTCACTGATGATGCCCCCCCCCCCCGTTTCTGTGTCTCAGGACCTGTCACTGATGATGCCCCCCCCCGTTTCTGTGTCTCAGGACCTGTCACTGATGATGCCCCCCCCCCCGTTTCTATGTCTCAGGACCTGTCACTGATGATGCCCCCCCCCGTTTCTGTGTCTCAGGATCTGTCACTGATGATGCCCCCCCCCCCGTTTCTGTGTCTCAGGACCTGTCACTGATGATGACCCCCCCCCCACGTTCCTGTGTCTCAGGACCTGTCACTGATGATGCCCCCCCCCGTTTCTGTGTCTCAGGACCTGTCACTGATGATGCCCCCCCCCCCCGTCTCTGTGTCTCAGGACCTGTCACTGATGATGCCCCCCCCCCCCCCCCGTTCCTGTGTCTCAGGACCTGTCACTGATGATGACCCCCCCCCCCCCCGTTCCTGTGTGTCAGGACCTGTCACTGATAATGCCCCCCCCCCGTTCCTGTGTGTCAGGACCTGTCACTGATGATGACCCCCCCCCCCCGTTTCTGTGTCTCAGGACCTGTCACTGATGATGCCCCCCCCCCGTTTCTGTGTGTCAGGACCTGTCACTGATGATGACCCCCCCCCCGTTTCTGTGTCTCAGGACCTGTCACTGATGATGACCCCCCCCTCGTTTCTGTGTCTCAGGACCTGTCACTGATGATGACCCCCCCCCATTCTGTGTATCAGGACCTGTCACTGATGATGGCCCCCCCCCGTTTTCTGTGTCTCAGGACCTGTCACTGATGATGCCCCCCCCCCGTTTCTGTGTCTCAGGACCTGTCACTGATGATGCCCCCCCCCCGTTTGTTTCTCAGGACCTGTCACGGATTATGACCCCCCCCCCGTTCCTGTGTCTCAGGACCTGTCACTGATGATGCCCCCCCCCCCCCCCCCCCGTTTCTGTGTCTCAGGACCTGTCACTGATGATGACCCCCCCCCGTTTCTGTGTCTCAGGACCTGTCACTGATTATGACCCCCCCCCCCCCGTTTCTGTGTCTCAGGACCTGTCACTGATGATGACCCCCCCCCCGTTCCTGTGTCTCAGGACCTGTCACGGATTATGACCCCCCCCCCCGTTCCTGTGTCTCAGGACCTGTCACTGATGATGCCCCCCCCCCCCCCGTTTCTGTGTCTCAGGACCTGTCACTGATTATGACCCCCCCCCCCGTTTCTGTGTCTCAGGACCTGTCACTGATGATGACCCCCCCCCGTTCCTGTGTCTCAGGACCTGTCACTGATGATGACCCCCCCCCCGTTCCTGTGTCTCAGGACCTGTCACTGATGATGCCCCCCCCCCCGTTTCTGTGTCTCAGGACCTGTCACTGATGATGACCCCCCCCCCCCCCCCGTTTCTGTGTCTCAGGATCTGTCACTGATGATGCCCCCCCCCGTTTCTGTGTCTCAGGATCTGTCACTGATGATGACCCCCCCCCCCCCGTTTCTGTGTCTCAGGATCTGTCACTGATGATGCCCCCCCCCCCGTTTCTGTGTCTCGGGACCTGTCACTGATGATGACCTCCCCCCCCCCCCGTTTCTGTGTCTCAGGACCTGTCACTGATGATGCCCCCCCCCGTTTCTGTGTCTCAGGACCTGTCACTGATGATGCCCCCCCCCCCGTTTCTATGTCTCAGGACCTGTCACTGATGATGACCCCCCCCCCCCCCCCGTTTCTGTGTCTCAGGATCTGTCACTGATGATGCCCCCCCCCCCGTTTCTGTGTCTCAGGACCTGTCACTGATGATGCCCCCCCCCCCCGTTTCTGTGTCTCACGACCTGTCACTGATGATGCCCCCCCCCCCCCCGTCTCTGTGTCTCAGGACCTGTCACTGATGATGCCCCCCCCGTTTCTGTGTCTCAGGATCTGTCACTGATGATGACCCCCCCCCCCCCCCCCCCGTTTCTGTGTCTCAGGATCTGTCACTGATGATGCCCCCCCCCCCGTTTCTGTGTCTCGGGACCTGTCACTGATGATGACCTCCCCCCCCCCCGTTTCTGTGTCTCAGGACCTGTCACTGATGATGCCCCCCCCCGTTTCTGTGTCTCAGGACCTGTCACTGATGATGCCCCCCCCCCCCGTTTCTATGTCTCAGGACCTGTCACTGATGATGACCCCCCCCCCCCCCCGTTTCTGTGTCTCAGGATCTGTCACTGATGATGCCCCCCCCCCGTTTCTGTGTCTCAGGACCTGTCACTGATGATGCCCCCCCCCCCGTTTCTGTGTCTCAGGACCTGTCACTGATGATGACCCCCCCCCCTGATACTGTGTCTCAGGACCTGTCACTGATGATGCCCCCCCCCCCCCCGTCTCTGTGTCTCAGGACCTGTCACTGATGATGCCCCCCCCCCCCCCCCCGTTCCTGTGTCTCAGGACCTGTCACTGATGATGACCCCCCCCCCCGTTCTTGTGTCTCAGGACCTGTCACTGATGATGACCCCCCCCCCCGTTTCTGTGTCTTAGGACCTGTCACTGATGATGCCCCCCCCCGTTTCTGTGTCTCAGGACCTGTCACTGATGATGACCCCCCCCCCCATTTCTGTGTCTCAGGATCTGTCACTGATGATGACCCCCTCCCCCCCATTTCTGTGTCTCAGGATCTGTCACTGATGATGACCCCCCCCCCCCCGTTTCTGTGTCTCAGGACCTGTCACTGATGATGACCCCCCCCCTCGTTCCTGTGTCTCAGGACCTGTCACTGATGATGCGCCCCCCCCCCCCGTTTCTGTGTCTCAGGACCTGTCACTGATGATGACCCCCCCCCCCCCCCGTTTCTGTGTCTCAGGACCTGTCACTGATGCCCCCCCCCGTTTCTGTGTCTCAGGATCTGTCACTGATGATGACCCCCCCCCCCCCTCGTTTCTGTGTCTCAGGACCTGTCACTGATGATGACCCCCCCCCCCCCCCCCGTTCCTGTGTCTCAGGTCCTGTCACTGATGATGGCCCCCCCCCCGTTTTCTGTGTCTCAGGACCTGTCACTGATGATGCCCCCCCCCCCCCCGTTTCTGTGTCTCAGGACCTGTCACTGATGATGCCCCCCCCCCCCGTTTGTGTCTCAGGACCTGTCACTGATTATGACCCCCCCCCCCTGTTTCTGTGTCTCAGGACCTGTCACTGATGATGACCCCCACCCCGTTTCTGTGTCTCAGGACCTGTCACTGATGATGGCCCCCGTTTCTGTGTCTCAGGACCTGTCACTGATGATGGGCCCCCCGTTTCTGTGTCTCAGGACCTGTCACTGATGATGACCCCCCCCCCCCACGTTTCTGTGTCTCAGGACCTGTCACTGATGATGACCCCCCCCGTTTCTGTGTCTCAGGACCTGTCACTGATGATGACCCCCCCCCCCGTTTCTGTGTCTTAGGACCTGTCACTGATGATGCCCCCCCCCCCGTTTCTGTGTCTCAGGACCTGTCACTGAGGATGCCCCCCCCCCCCGTTTCTGTGTCTCAGGACCTGTCACTGATGATGCCCCCCCCCCGTTTCTGTGTCTCAGGACCTGTCACTGATGATGACCCCCCCCCCCCCATTTCTGTGTCTCAGGATCTGTCACTGATGATGACCCCCCTCCCCCCCGTTTCTGTGTCTCAGGACCTGTCACTGATGATGACCCCCCCCCCCCGTTTCTGTGTCTCAGGACCTGTCACTGATGATGACCCCCCCTCGTTCCTGTGTCTCAGGACCTGTCACTGATGATGCGCCCCCCCCCCCCCGTTTCTGTGTCTCAGGACCTGTCACTGATGATGACCCCCCCCCCCCGTTTCTGTGTCTCAGGACCTGTCACTGATGCCCCCCCCCGTTTCTGTGTCTCAGGATCTGTCACTGATGATGACCCCCCCCCCCTCGTTTCTGTGTCTCAGGACCTGTCACTGATGATGACCCCCCCCCCCCCGTTCCTGTGTCTCAGGACCTGTCACTGATGATGGCCCCCCCCCCCGTTTTCTGTGTCTCAGGACCTGTCACTGATGATGCCCCCCCCCCCCCCGTTTCTGTGTCTCAGGACCTGTCACTGATGATGCCCCCCCCCCCCGTTTGTGTCTCAGGACCTGTCACTGATTATGACCCCCCCCCCCCCCGTTTCTGTGTCTCAGGACCTGTCACTGATGATGACCCCCACCCCGTTTCTGTGTCTCAGGACCTGTCACTGATGATGGCCCCCGTTTCTGTGTCTCAGGACCTGTCACTGATGATGGGTCCCCCGTTTCTGTGTCTCAGGACCTGTCACTGATGATGACCCCCCCCCACGTTTCTGTGTCTCAGGACCTGTCACTGATGATGCCCCCCCCGTTTCTGTGTCTCAGGACCTGTCACTGATGATGACCCCCCCCCCCCCACGTTTCTGTGTCTCAGGACCTGTCACTGATGATGACCCCCCGTTTCTGTGTCTCAGGACCTGTCACTGATGATGACCCCCCGTTTCTGTGTCTCAGGACCTGTCACTGATGATGACCCCCCGTTTCTGTGTCTCAGGACCTGTCACTGATGATGACCCCCCGTTTCTGTGTCTCAGGACCTGTCACTGATGATGACCCCCGTTTCTGTGTCTCAGGACCTGTCACTGATGATGGCTCCCCGTTTCTGTGTCTCAGGACCTGTCACTGATGACACCCCCCCCCCCCTGTTTCTGTGTCTCAGGACCTGTCACTGATGATGCCCCCCCCGTTTCTGTGTCTCAGGACCTGTCACTGATGATGGCCCCCCGTTTCTGTGTCTCAGGACCTGTCACTGATGATGGGCCCCCCCCCCCCCCGTTTCTGTGTCTCAGGACCTGTCACTGATGATGACCCCCCCGTTTCTGTGTCTCAGGACCTGTCACTGATGATGGCCCCCCGTTTCTGTGTCTCAGGACCTGTCACTGATGATGGCCCCCCGTTTCTGTGTCTCAGGACCTGTCACTGATGATGACCCCCCCCCCCCGTTTCTGTGTCTCAGGACCTGTCACTGATGATGACCCCCCGTTTCTGTGTCTCAGGACCTGTCACTGATGACCCCCCGTTTCTGTGTCTCAGGACCTGTCACTGATGATGACCCCCACCCCGTTTCTGTGTCTCAGGACCTGTCACTGATGATGACCCCCACCCCGTTTCTGTGTCTCAGGACCTGTCACTGATGATGACCCCCACCCCTTTTCTGTGTCTCAGGACCTGTCACTGATGATGACCCCCACCCCGTTTCTGTGTCTCAGGACCTGTCACTGATGATGACCCCCACCCCGTTTCTGTGTCTCAGGACCTGTCACTGATGATGACCCCCACCCCGTTTCTGTGTCTCAGGACCTGTCACTGATGATGACCCCCACCCCGTTTCTGTGTCTCAGGACCTGTCACTGATGATGACCCCCCCGTTTCTGTGTCTCAGGACCTGTCACTGATGATGACCCCCCCCGTTCGTGTGTCTCAGTATCTGTCACTGATGATGACCCCCACCCCGTTTCTGTGTCTCAGGACCTGTCACTGATGATGACCCCCACCCCGTTTCTGTGTCTCAGGACCTGTCACTGATGATGACCCCCACCCCGTTTCTGTGTCTCAGGACCTGTCACTGATGATGACCCCCACCCCGTTTCTGTGTCTCAGGACCTGTCACTGATGATGACCCCCCCGTTTCTGTGTCTCAGGACCTGTCACTGATGATGACCCCCCCGTTCGTGTGTCTCAGTATCTGTCACTGATGTTGACCCCCCCCACGTTTCTGTGTCTCAGGACCTGTCACTGATGATGACCCCCCGTTTCTGTGTCTCAGGACCTGTCACTGATGATGACCCCCACCCCGTTTCTGTGTCTCAGGACCTGTCACTGATGATGACCCCCACCCCGTTTCTGTGTCTCAGGACCTGTCACTGATGATGGCCCACCGTACGTGTGTCTCAGGACCTGTCACTGATGATGCCCCCCCCCCCGTTTCTGTGTCTCAGTATCTGTCACTGATGATGACCCCCCGTTTCTGTGTCTCAGTATCTGTCACTGATGATGACCCCCCGTTTCTGTGTCTCAGGACCTGTCACTGATGATGCCCCCCCGTTTCTGTGTCTCAGGACCTGTCACTGATGATGACCCCCCCCCGTTTCTGTGTCTCGGGACCTGTCACTGATGATGGCCCCCCGTTTCTGTGTCTCAGGACCTGTCACTGATGATGCCCCCCCGTTTCTGTGTCTCAGGACCTGTCACTGATGATGACCCCCACCCCGTTTTTGTGTCTCAGGACCTGTCACTGATGATGGCCCACCGTACGTGTGTCTCAGGACCTGTCACTGATGATGGCCCCCCGTTTCTGTGTCTCAGGACCTGTCACTGATGATGCCCCCCCCCGTTTCTGTGTCTCAGGACCTGTCACTGATGACCCCCACCCCGTTTCTGTGTCTCAGGACCTGTCACTGATGATGACCCCCCGTTTCTGTGTCTCGGGACCTGTCACTGATGATGACCCCCCGTTTCTGTGTCTCAGGACCTGTCACTGATGACACCCCCCCCCTGTTTCTGTGTCTCAGGACCTGTCACTGATGATGACCCCCCCGTTTCTGTGTCTCATTACCTGTCACTGATGATGACCCCCCGTTTCTGTGTCTCAGGACCTGTCACTGATGATGACCCCCCCGTTTCTGTGTCTCAGGACCTGTCACTGACGATGCCCCCCCTTTTCTGTGTCTCAGGACCTGTCACTGATGATGCCCGCCCCCCCCCCCGTTTCTGTGTCTCAGGACCTGTCACTGATGATGCCCCCCCTTTTCTGTGTCTCAGGACCTGTCACTGATGATGCCCACCCCCCCTCCCCGTTTCTGTGTCTCAGGACCTGTCACTGATGATGACCCCCCCCCCCCCTGTTTCTGTGTCTCAGGACCTGTCACTGATGATGCCCACCCCCCCTCCCCGTTTCTGTGTCTCAGGACCTGTCACTGATGATGACCCCCCCCCCCTGTTTCTGTGTCTCAGGACCTGTCACTGATGATGACCCCCCCCCACGTTTCTGTGTCTCAGGACCTGTCACTGATAATGCCCCCCTGTTTCTGTGTCTCAGGACCTGTCACTGATGATGGCCCCCCGTTTCTGTGTTTCAGGATATGTCATTGATGATGACCCCCACCCCGTTTCTGTGTCTCAGGACCTGTCACTGATGATGACCCCCCCCCCCTGTTTCTGTGTCTCAGGACCTGTCACTGATGATGACCCCCCCCCACGTTTCTGTGTCTCAGGACCTGTCACTGATAATGCCCCCCTGTTTCTGTGTCTCAGGACCTGTCACTGATGATGGCCCCCCGTTTCTGTGTTTCAGGATATGTCATTGATGATGGCTTTCTGATTCTTTCTGTGTCTCAGGATCTGGCATTGATGATGGCCTCTGTTTCTTTGTTTCAGGACCTGTCACTGATGCCCCCCCGTTTCTGTGTCTCAGGACCTGTCACTGATGATGCCCCCCCGTTTCTGTGTCTCAGGACCTGTCACTGATGATGACCCCCACCCCGTTTCTGTGTCTCAGGACCTGTCACTGATGATGACCCCCCCCCGTTTCTGTGTCTCAGGACCTGTCACTGATGATGACCCCCCGTTTCTGTGTCTCAGGACCTGTCACTGATGATGACCCCCCCCGTTTCTGTGTCTCATTACCTGTCACTGATGATGACCCCCCGTTTCTGTGTCTCAGGACCTGTCACTGATGATGACCCCCCCCCCGTTTCTGTGTCTCAGGGCCTGTCACTGACGATGCCCCCCCTTTTCTGTGTCTCAGGACCTGTCACTGATGATGCCTACCCCCCCCCCCCCGTATCTGTGTCTCAGGACCTGTCACTGATGATGCCCCCCCTTTTCTGTGTCTCAGGACCTGTCACTGATGATGCCCAACCCCCCTCCCCGTTTCTGTGTCTCAGGACCTGTCACTGATGATGACCCCCCCCCCCCCTGTTTCTGTGTCTCAGGACCTGTCACTGATGATGACCCCCCCCCCCACGTTTCTGTGTCTCAGGACCTGTCACTGATAATGCCCCCCTGTTTCTGTGTCTCAGGACCTGTCACTGATGATGGCCCCCCGTTTCTGTGTTTCAGGATATGTCATTGATGATGGCTTTCTGATTCTTTCTGTGTCTCAGGATCTGGCATTGATGATGGCCTTTGTTTCTTTGTTTCAGGACCTGTCAGTGATGTTTCCTCGGGAGGAGAAGTTGGACAAGTTGTCCCAGGAGGAGATCATCTCAAACACTAAGCTGGTGATGCAGGGGCTGGAGGCTCTGCGCAATGAGCACAACTCCATTCTCCACAGCCTCCTGGAGACCATTAAGTGTCTGAAGAAAGATGAGGAGGCCAACCTGGTACATGAGAAGTCTGGCCTGCTCCGCAAGTCTGTGGAAATGATTGAACTGGGTCTGGGGGAGGCACAGGTAAGACAAGGAAATCGTAGAGCTGTGAGTGGAGTGAAGGAAGAGCAGGCCAGGACTTGGTGGTGGGTGACGGGGTTTCTAGATGGGGCACGCAAGATGAGGTTGTTGACTTAAAAGCTCTCAAAGGGGGTTTGTTTAACCTAAAAGTATGGATAAGGGGGGCTGGTAGTCCACGCCGGGTGAGAAGGTGGGGTGGTCTTAGATGTGGGGGAGTCTTAAACGTGAAGTTCTTGAATCTTAGTGTAACGAATGGAAGAGGAGGCAGAGATGGTGAAGTTCACATTCGTTTTTATTTTTTAAGTGGAGCCTCGAGAGCACGGTCCGGGGGCTCCGAAGGGGGCGTGACTAGTGAGCCCCGGGCACCCGTAGTAAAGCCCCTCAGGCAGGGCCAGAATGGAATACCCGGAGGACACAGGTGCTCCCTCCAGTTAGACCCCGAACACGTGGCAGCTGTCCCAGCGGGACCAAAAGGGTTAACAAAAGTTACAGCAGAGTCCGTAATGCGCTGGGTCCTGGATCCGGTTAGTTGGTAAGGAGTCGGTTCCAGTGACCTTCACACAGTCCTTGGACTTAGGCCCCGATGGTTGCAGATATAACCAGGTAACACAGGATACTGATTTGCTGTGGAAACAGAGAGCATTAGAGACTGCAGATGCAGCGCAGACAGGTTAGCATGAGAACCGGATGTAGCAATGATAGATACTCGTAGCTCCGGTGTTCTCCCTATGGAGGAGAGGCCAGAAATAGCAGCCAGTGCGCTGCCATTGGTTGATTGCATTTTTTGAATAATGCACGCTGCCCCTTTAAGAAGGTGAGAGAGCGGGCGGGCGTGCCCTAATAGCCTTAGTTACAGATCTCCTCACAGGATGCCAGGAGGAGGAGGCACGAGGGAGGACAGAACGCTGAGCAGCAGCATGAGAGGCTCGAGGTGAGTGCCCAGAACGGAGAGCAGCGGCAGGCCTGGACGCAGCGCCAGTACGGGGACAAGGTGTAACAACGGCAGGCCTGGGCGCAGCGCCAGGACGGGGACCGGGTGTAACACTTAGACGTTTGATGTAGAGATGGATGGGGTTTAGATGGGCATGAAGATGGGGAGAGATTAGATGGGTGCGCAGGATGTGGAGATGGAGGGAGAGGTTAGGCTGGTTTCACATTAGCGTTGAAACATGTTGCATTTCGGCGCGCACGGCGCACCGTCAAAAGTGCGCAGCACGCTACTTTCACACTGGCAGCGCATGATCTGCGCACCCTATGCTAAAGATAGGGTGCGCTGATCGCATGCATGCAAATGCGATATTAGGCGGTGATCCCGGATAGGGCGGGCAGGGAGCCAGATCGGGGCTTACCGACGCAGTGCGCAGCGTTGTTTCAACGCTAATGTGAAACCAGCCTTAGTTGGGCACACGGGATGACAAGATGCAGGAGACTTTAGGTAGGCATGCGGTACGGCAAGAAGAGGGTAAGGTTAGATGGGCACCCCGGATGACAAGATGGTGAGGGATTAAATGAGCATGCGAGATGACAAGATGGGGAGGGGTTAGATGGGCACGCGGGATGACAAGATGGGGAGGGGTTAGATGGCCACCCGGCATGACAAGATGGGGAGGGGTTAGATGGGCAGGCGGGATGACAAGATGGGGAGGGGTTAGATGGGCAGGCGGGATGACAAGATGGGGAGGGGTTAGATGAGCATGCGGGATGACAAGATGGGGAGGGGTTAGATGAGCACGCGGGATGACAAGATGGGGAGGGGTTAGATGGGGAGGGGTTAGATGGCCACCCGGGATGACAAGATGGGGAGGGGTTAGATGGGGAGGGGTTAGATGGCCACCCGGGATGACAAGATGGGGAGGGGTTAGATGGCCACCCGGGATGACAAGATGGGGAGGGGTTAGATGGGCACACGGGATGAAAAGATGGGGAGGGGTTAGATGGGCAGGTGGGATGACAAGATAGGGGTTAGATGGGCACGTGGGATGACAAGATGGGTAGGGGTTAGATGGGCACGTGGGATGACAAGATTGGGAGGGGTTACATGGACATGTGGAACGAGGAGATGGCTTGTGACTTGGTCCAGGTATGTCGGTGCGAATGATTACATGTGGAGACCACCCCTGGTGCGTATAGACTGTCTTTGGGCCATCTCTTTGCTGGAGGCAGATCCCAGGTCTCTGCCTATTGGTCATCATTGGAGTCATGCTGGTGACAGCTGTGGTGGAGGTGGAGAGCGGAAACAGCCGCACTCATAAATTGATTTGGGTTATAAAAAGTATCCGTGTTTATTACAAGTACAGAAAAATACCCCAGGACATTGATAGCAAGGTTATGTTTTTATTGTGAGGGGTTGACCCGCTCAGCTGCTTCTTCAGGTGACACGGGACACTTTGGTGGTGAAACACCTGCTGGTTTACTGGAGTCTGCATACACCAAGGCAGGTTTTACAAAAAAAAACAAAAACAAACCCACCAAAACAAAGGGTAACAGAGTCCATTCCTCTGCAGGTCTCATCCTCCTGGCACCAGGCAAGGTTGTCCGCTCCTCCTTGGAGTTACGTGGGAGCACTTCCTCTCCCAAAAACACCACCCCCACTGTGTCACATGTCCGGGTATTTTACCAGGACCATGTGATGATCACATGACTGTGACATCTCCGCAGGTCCTGCTAGTACACCTGCCGGTGTCGGCTGCAGGAAGAGATATGGTGAGCACTCTCCCGCCCACTCTGTGAGTGCTCGCATAAAGCCCATGTATGCAGCTTACTTTAACCCTCCCAACACTTAGTGTGCTGGAGGGAAAATATCCTGGTTTCATACCACTGACGCCAACATGCGCAGTGACGCGTATCTCCCCTCGTACACTGAGCCAGTGACCCTGTCACTGTGTGAAAATATAACAAAATGATCTATACATAAAATCCCCTTGTATAATAAAGGACAATTCAAAGGTCTAGCACTTCTTAGTAATTAGTATCCGTGCTAAGGCTCATGGGAAAACACTGAGAAACAGAGGAATGAAAGGAATACTGAGGACTGGTGATCCATGTAGCTGAGGGGATCACTGTCCTGGGGGGGTACATGGGGCAGTCTGGATGTGCTGCAATGAGGACGGGGTCATCAGCGTTCTGGCCTGGAGGAAGATTAAAGAGAAGTCCCCGCTGACCTTTGCCCTCTTCATGGGTTTATGCAGTAAATGGCGTGCCCAACGTCAGTGGTGGTATGTCTGTTCATTGGTGGCAGTGTGCTCTAGATACCCCGTACGGAGCAAGTGTGCACGCGCCGGATGTGGGAGGGGAAAGGGTGTCTGCGCGTCACTTGGGTATCAAAATGAGGTCTGGAGCGCAGAAGCTGCGGGCGCATGCGCAGTCCTGTGTGAGCCGCATGGTTCAGGTCAGAAGGAGGCTTGGAACTCCCAATCTGTGGCGCCTGCGCCCTCGTCAGTGGTGTTAATGACATGGCATGGGAAGAAGAACGGGCGGGCATCTAGGGTGGGGATTGTAGAGGATAATGAGTGTATGGACACTAAAAATCATATGAATATCAAAATGACACGAAGATAAAAATGTATCAATATCCACTTTGTAAAAGGTGGGGGGGTGATCCCTTAAACCCAGATAAAGGGGCTTCATATAAAGGGAAAACACTGGCAATATTGGGAAAAACCTTTCAAAAGGGGAAGAAAATTCTTTTTATTAAACGTGGATGAAAAGGAAATAAGGGAAAAGACAAATTAAAAATAAATAAAAAATAATAACATAAAAATGTCGACTGAGCTGTCGATGACAGGGGTTACCACCCCTTAGGAAATGTGCCAGAGATTGACGGGTATCAGTGAGGTGGGAAGGTAAGAACCTGGTTAGTGGTAAAGGAACGTGCCAGCATGTTCACAGCTGTAAGTGCTCACCAGAGGAGTCCGAAGTGGAGAAATACAACTTCACAGCATGAAAAGGGCAGTCTGCACCAACTAGAGCGTTGCAGTAACTGGACATTGTCCATGGCGGGAGGGAGAGTAGTCAGGAACAATCCAGCTATTTGACCATGAGATCTAATTCCCTGTTCAGACCTTTGGGTGATGGTGTTTGCAGGGCATGGATCCAGAAGGATTCCCGTTCTTTGAGTAACTTGACATGGTTGCCGCTCCTCCTCTGTCTTTCAACCTAATCTGGAACCTTGGCTGTGAGTCAGGTTGTCTGAGATAAAGTGGTGTGGTAACGGGAGCCACGTTTTCTTGCACCTAATTGTGGCTTTACGGCTTGCTGTGCGGTCACGTATATGTTGAGTTGTTTCTCCCACATAAAGTAGGCCGCATGGACCTTTAATCACGTGCACGCTATAGTTATAGCAGTTTGCATATGCTGGTGCCACGTTGGTGCCCATAGCAGTGCCACATATCTGCAGGTAAAATTGATCACCAAATAAGAAAGTTTTCATGTAATATGATTGACAAAAGGTCTAGGCACAGTTGCCTAGAATTCTGTGTAAGGTTGGACGATTCCAGTAGGTTTTGTGCTGCATTTAAACCTAGCTCATGTTTGATAGATGTCTATAGACTTTTAACATCTAGGGTGACCAAGATACATCCAGGCGAGATGTTAGATAATTGTTTTATGGTTCTGAGAAAATGTCCCCTGTCAAGAATAGAGGACCTTGTGTTTTTTTTTTTTTTTTTTTTGTTAAAGGAGTGAGGATCTTTTCCAGGAAGATGGATATTGGCGGCAAGATGGAATCTGTAGATGCTACGATGGGGCAACGGTGGGGGGGGTTGTTTAGAGACTTATGAATTTTAGGTAGCGTGTAGAAGACTGGAGTAACTGGTGAGAGAGGTTATGGTTCTCTGGTCAATGGTATTTAAGGCTAAATATTCACTGAGTACACCCTCTGTTTTGGTCCTAATGACAGGGGTGGGGTAACTGGTATTTTTTTTAGAAGTCTGTGTGTCAGAAAGTTGGCTTAGGATTTCTTCAATGTCGTCTGTCTGATTCAGATTGACCATGGCCCCATCTTTATCGGCTGGTTTTATAACTGTCTATTGTTTTTAAGTGATTTGATGGCCTGTTTTTCCCAGGTCTCTGCCTATTGGCCATCATTGGAGTCTTGGCTTGGAGTCATACTGGTGACAGCTGAGGAGGAGGAGGCTCAGACTCCCTAGTCGCTGGCACAGGGCCTACTAGAATAGGGATTATCTGGTGGGATTGCCGTAGACCCCTGTGGGTTGTCTGGCAGTGATAGGTGAGCTGACACTCTACCTTTTTGCAGCTGATGATGGCTTTATCCAATCACCTGACTGCAGTGGAGTCAGAGAAGCAGAAGCTGCGGGCACAGGTGAGAAGACTTTGCCAGGAGAACCAGTGGCTGCGGGACGAGCTGGCGAATACCCAGCAGAAGCTTCAGCACAGCGAGCAGAACGTGGCACAGCTGGAGGAGGAGAAGAAACACCTGGAGTTCATGAACCAGCTCAAGAAATATGATGAGGACGTGTCACCCATGGTAAGTGTCCACTACAGCCACAACCCGGGGCACATGCCACCAATACCACGTACAGCTGGCCTGTGGACATGTCTCCTAATTAAATCCCGCTGTGTCTGTGCTGCCTTGTAACATCTTCTGATCTGCGCTGTGTCCACAGGAGGAGAAGGAAGGAGACTCCAATAAAGAGAATCTGGATGAGCTTTTCCCTAACGAGGAGGAAGAGTCAGGACAAGGCAGTGAGTTTGAGACCCTTCCGAGCATTTCCTTCATCACACGGACTTGGCGGAGTGACCGGGGGGTCATGGACCCCATTACACGTGATCAGCGACCCGATTGTTCTGAAACCATTTATCTCCAGTGAATGTGACATTGTCCAGAATAGTGTGTAGCTAGTGAAGCGCGGATCACGTGCAGTCTTCATGTCAATAGCATGGACCAAAAAGAAAAAAAATTCCAGCTTCCAAAACCATCCAATTTTATTGTAATAAAAGCAAAGTCCAGTGAAATGAGAATTCCATGAGGGTGAGTAGCAGGCAACACGTTTTGACCATAACTTGCAGCTTTTCAGAAAGAACAAGTTATGGTTCGAAACGCGTTGCTACTATCATGTGATTCTCATTTTACTGGACTTTGCTTTTATTACAATAAAATTGGATGTTTTTGGAAGCTGGATATTTTTTTTTCTCTTCCCACAACATTGCCTGTGTATTGGGAGGCTTGGGTGAGGACACGTGGATGGTTAGGACCTCTCTCGTCTGTGATCAGTGTATGGAGAGTCTCATTGGAGGACACTTGGATGGTTAGAATCGCTCTCCTGATTAGTGTTTGGAGAGACTCGGGGGAGGACATTTTATGGTTAGAACCTCTTCTCTATGATCAGTGTATGGAGAGGATCAGTGGAGGACACTTGGATGGTTAGAATCGCTCTCCTTTGTGATTAGTGTTTGGAGAGACTTGGGGGAGGACATTTGATGGTTAGAACCTCTTCTCTATGATCAGTGTATGGAGAGTCTCAGTGGAGGACACTTGGATGGTTAGAATCGCTCTCCTTTGTGATTAGTGTTTGGAGAGACTCGTGGAGGACATTTGATGGTTAGAACCTCTTCTCTATGATCAGTGTATGGAGA
The DNA here is from genome assembly GCF_039654945.1 of Dendrobates tinctorius. NCBI lineage: Eukaryota > Metazoa > Chordata > Amphibia > Anura > Dendrobatidae > Dendrobates > Dendrobates tinctorius. Next base: position 126,320 of record NW_027361931.1, on the reverse strand, counting down.
GGCTCAGTTGAGGACATGTGGATGGCTAGGACCTCCCCTTTATTATGGGAAGGTTCGGTGGAGGACATGAGGATTTTAGGACATCGCAAGCAATTGATCAATATATGGGAAAGCTTGCAGAAAGACGTGGATGGTTAGGACCTCTCCTCTATGATCAGTGTATGGGGAGGACATGTTGATGGTTCAGACCTCTCTCCTCTATGGTGAACATGTGAATTTTATGACATCGCCTGCCTATGATCAGTGTATGGGGAGGACATGTGGGTGGTTAGGACCTCCTTTTCATGATGGGGGAGGCTTGGTGGAGGACGTGTGGATTTTAGGACATTGCTTGCCTATGATCAGTGTAAGACTCTCAGACGTTGTGTTTCCATCTGCTCAGTGTCTCACCAGCACAGTGCAGCCGCAGCAGCTGCCCAGCAGGGCGGATATGAGATCCCCGCTCGACTCCGCACATTGCACAATCTCGTCATCCAGTATGCATCTCAAGGCCGGTACGAAGTGGCAGTGCCGCTCTGCAAACAAGCGCTGGAGGATCTGGAGAAAACTTCTGGGCACGACCATCCTGACGTGGCCACCATGTTAAACATCCTAGCGCTAGTGTACAGAGACCAGAACAAGTATAAGGAAGCTGCTCATCTTCTAAATGATGCCCTTTCCATCAGAGAGAAGACCCTGGGCAAAGACCACCCAGCAGTAAGTGTGCAACAATCATGGTGCAGGCTTGTGGAGTACTGAGCTGATTGTGCTGTGTTACAGGTAGCCGCCACGCTCAATAACCTGGCAGTGCTGTACGGGAAAAGGGGGAAATACCGTGAAGCTGAACCTTTGTGCAAGAGAGCGCTGGAGATCCGGGAGAAGGTAGCGGTGCTCCTGAAGTTCACGCCACCTCCGCTCTACAGCCTCCATCTTCATCCTCCTCCACTCTACGGCCTCCCTCTTCCTCCTCCTCCACTCTACGGCCTCCCTCTTCCTCCTCCTCCACTCTACGGCCTCCCTCTTCCTCCTCCTCCACTCTACGGCCTCCCTCTTCCTCCTCCCTCCTTCTTGGCTCTACGGCCTCCCTCTTCCTCCTCCCTCCTACTCAGCTCTACGGCCTCCCTCTTCCTCCTCCCTCCTTCTCGGCTCTACGGCCTCCCTCTTCCTCCTCCCTCCTTCTCGGCTCTACGGCCTCCCTCTTCCTCCTCCCTCTTCCTCGCCCCCCCCCTCCTTCTCGGCTCTATGGCCTCCCTCTTCCTCGCCCCCCCCCCCTCCTTCTCGGCTCTATGGCCTCCCTCTTCCTCGCCCCCCCCCTCCTTCTCGGCTCTACGGCCTCCCTCCCCCCCCCTCCTCCGCTCTACGGCCTCCCTCTTCATCCTTCTCCTCTCTACGGCCTTCCATCTTCTCACTCCCTCTCCCCCATACGGCCTCCCTTTTTCAGCATCATTCTCATCATCTTCCTCATCCTCTCTATTGCTTTCCTCCTCATCGTTCTGGTTTCCTGCGTGTTTGTTCATGCTCCTGTTAGTGATCCTCTGATCATTCTGCTCAGGTCCTCGGGAAGGATCATCCTGATGTGGCAAAACAACTGAATAACTTGGCACTTCTCTGCCAAAACCAGGGGAAATACGATGAAGTTGAATATTATTACTGTCGAGCTCTTGAAATCTACCAAGCCCGGCTAGGAGCCGATGACCCAAACGTTGCCAAAACCAAAAACAACCTGGTATGGAGGAGGCTTGATGTTGTGTGACCCCTGACATGTGTTTCAGGAAGAATGAGGCCCTGTAAAGGCGGTGATGACCACTTGGGGGTGTTGGCACGAGACCTTTCAGAAGCGGGGGGGGAAGCGTTAGTGCAAGGACCTTTAGAAGTGGTGGTCCTGTGAGGTAGAAGACAAGAGGTGCACTGTTTGGCCCAACCGTGTGCTTGCATGATGACAACTACGATAGGGGTGAAAGGGTCTCGGGTTTTATGCAGTGGACGGGCTGAACACAGCGGTCGGTGATCTGGTCTCTTCTCTTCTCCAGGCCTCTTGTTACCTGAAACAAGGTAAATACAAGGCAGCCGAGCAACTGTACAAGGACATCCTGACACAGGCCCACGTCAAGGAGTTCGGCTCTGTCGATGGTGAGTTCTGTACTTCAGGAGCTGACATTATCCATGTTTTTTCCACACCTCACGTTTGTGCATTTTGTGTCCACAGATGACCACAAGCCCATCTGGATGCATGCTGAGGAGCGGGAGGAGATGAGCAAGGTCAGGACATATGTCTTCCCTAGTCTAAAAAGTGTGGGTGGTCTACGCTTTACTGTGGAGGCAGGATCTGCATGAGAGGGTGAGTGGGCAGGCGGGGCCAAGTTTGGTCCCGATGGAGGCAGGCGGGCTGAGCCATTTCAGTCTACCCTGGACCTGAGGGATGGGGCTGACTGAGCTGTTCCAGTAGACCCTGATACCAAGGGGGGATGGGCGAATTGAGCCATTCTGGCACAGCCTGGACCTGAGGAGAAATAGGGCATGCTGAGCTGTTCTTGTAGACCCGAGGCGGCGGACGGACTGAGCGTTCTTGTAGACCCAAGGGGGCGGACTGAGACGTTCTTGTAGACCCGAGGGGATGGGTGGACTGAGCCATTCCAGCACAGCCTTGACCTGAGGGACAGGGTGCACTGAGCTGTTCGTGTAGAGCCTAGACCCCACGGGATGGAAGGACTGAGCTGCTCTTGTACACCCAACGGGTAGGGCGGACTGAGCCGTTCTGGCATAGCCTAAACCTGAGGGACAGGACGCCCCTGAGCTGTTCTTGTAGACCCAAAGGGTTGAGCGAATTGAGCCATTCCTGCACAGCCTGGACCTGAGGGACAGAGTGCACTGAATTGTTCTTGTAAACCCTAGACCTGAGGGGGCCGGCAGACTCAGTCATTCTGGCATCGCCTGGATCTGAAGGACAGGGTGCACTGAGCTGCTGTTATGGACCCAAGGGGGCGGGTGGACTGAGCCATTCCGGCACAGCCTGGACCTGAGAGACAGGGCTCACTGAGCTGTTCTTGTGGACCCTGGACCCGAGGGGGTGGGTGGGCCGAGGCTCAGTGTTGTACATTGTGTCACTTGCCCCTATATCTGCGTGTCTGCGGCCCTGCCATGTTCAGCACTGACTGTTGATTGCTGCTCTGTTGTCCTCATCTTGCGCTCCTCTTACTCTCCCCAGACTCCGAACAATGATGGGACCCCATACTCAGAGTATGGGGGCTGGTACAAGGCCTGTCGGGTGAACAGGTTAGTGCCCCTTTCTGTCTCCTGGGTAGTGTGGAGTCTTGCGGGCCATTTCACATTCACTGATTTTTTTTTTTTTAATTAATTTTTTTTACATTCAGTCCCACAGTAAACACGACCCTCCGAAACCTGGGTGCCCTGTACCGAAGACAGGGCAAACTGGAGGCTGCCGAGACTCTGGAGGAGTGCGCCGTCCGGTCGCGTAAACAGGTGAGAGCCACAAACCGGGGTTACAGATGAGGAGTATATAGTCCCACTGCACACTACTCCACCGTATGCATTCTCCTTTATATTGAGGTGTACAGGACCCTTCTACTTCTCATGGAGGTATACGGCTCCGTTCTCCTTGTACATGGAGGTATACGGCTCCGTTCTCCTTGTACATGGAGGTATACGGCTCCGTTCTCCTTGTACATGGAGGTATACGGCTCCGTTCTCCTTGTACATGGAGGTATACAAGTCCCTTCTTGATTATGGAGGTATATGGCTGACTTCTCCTTGTACATGGAGGTATACAGGTCCCTTCTTGATTATGGAGGTATACGGCGCCTTTCTCCTTGTGTGTGTGTGTGTGTGTGGAAGGTATACAGCTCCGTGCTCCTTGTACATGGAGGTATACAGGTCCCTTCTCATTGGTTATAGAGGTATATGGCTCACTTCTCCTTGTACATGGAGGTATACAGCTCCGTGCTCCTTGTATATGGAGGTATACAGGTCCCTTCTCCTTGGTTATAGAGGTATATGGCTCACTTCTTCTTGTACATGGAGGTATACGGCTCCGTGCTCCTTGTATATGGAGGTATACAGGTCCCTTCTCCTTGGTTATGGAGGTATATGGCTCACTTCTCCTTGTACATGGAGGTATACGGCTCCGTGCTCCTTGTATATGGAGGTATACAGGTCCCTTCTCCTTGGTTATGGAGGTATATGGCTGACTTCTCCTTGTACATGGAGGTATACAGGTCCCTTCTTGATTATGGAGGTATACGGCGCCTTTCTCCGTGTGTGTGTGTGTGGAAGGTATACAGCTCCGTGCTCCTTGTACATGGAGGTATACAGGTCCCTTCTCCTTGGTTATAGAGGTATATGGCTCACTTCTCCTTGTACATGGAGGTATACAGCTCCGTGCTCCTTGTATATGGAGGTATACAGGTCCCTTCTCCTTGGTTATAGAGGTATATGGCTCACTTCTTCTTGTACATGGAGGTATACGGCTCCGTGCTCCTTGTATATGGAGGTATACAGGTCCCTTCTCCTTGGTTATGGAGGTATATGGCTCACTTCTCCTTGTACATGGAGGTATATAGCTCCGTGCTCCTTGTATATGGAGGTATACAGGTCCCTTCTCCTTGGTTATGGAGGTATATGGCTCACTTCTCCTTGTACATGGAGGTATACGGCTCCGTGCTCCTTGTATATGGATGTATACAGGTCCCTTCTCCTTGGTTATGGAGGTATATGGCTCACTTCTCCTTGTACATGGAGGTATACGGCTCCGTGCTCCTTGTATATGGAGGTATATGGCTCACTTCTCCTTGTATATGGAGGTATACAGCTCCGTGCTCCTTGTATATGGAGGTATACAGGTCCCTTCTCCTTGGTTATGGAGGTATATGGCTCACTTCTCCTTGTACATGGAGGTATACAGCTCCGTGCTCCTTGTATATGGAGGTATACAGGTCCCTTCTCCTTGGTTATGGAGGTATATGGCTCACTTCTCCTTGTACATGGAGGTATACGGCTCCGTGCTCCTTGTATATGGAGGTATACAGGTCCCTTCTCCTTGGTTATGGAGGTATATGGCTCACTTCTCCTTGTACATGGAGGTATACAGCTCCGTGCTCCTTGTATATGGAGGTATACAGGTCCATTCTCCTTGGTTATGGAGGTATATGGCTCACTTCTCCTTGTACATGGAGGTATACGGCTCCGTGCTCCTTGTATATGGAGGTATACAGGTCCCTTCTCCTTGGTTATGGAGGTATATGGCTCACTTCTCCTTGTACATGGAGGTATACAGCTCCGTGCTCCTTGTATATGGAGGTATACAGGTCCCTTCTCCTTGGTTATGGAGGTATATGGCTCACTTCTCCTTGTACATGGAGGTATACGGCTTAGTCCTCTTTGCCATCTTTTTTTCTTTTAGGGACTGGATCCCGTCAACCAGACAAAAGTTGCCCAACTTTTAAAAGATGGTGAGAGCCCGGATCAGAGGAAGAAAGGACGGGACGGTGCCCGGAGTAGTGTCAAGTATGAGAGTGGCACAGAGGGCACAGAAGAAGTGAGTATGGGCGGCGTGGAGTGGAGTGGGGTAAGTACACATCTGCCATCATGACCTCCAGGAGCGTGGTGATCATATAACGAGAAGCTCTGCTGCCCCCTATAACAGGACCCGTTCCCTATACTGGACCAGCCCCTTCCCTACCGCCCCCCCATTACGGGATGCGATCTCCCTACCGCCCCACCTCATTATGGGTCTCGATCCCCCAACCGTCCCCCCCACCCCACCCTTATTGCGGGACACAATCCCCCTCCTATTATGGGACACGATTCCCCTACCCTCCCCCCTAATATGGGACCTGATTTCCCCCCCCCCTATTATGGGACCCCATTCCTCCACCGCTCCCCTATTAAAGGGAATCTGTCACAAATTTTTTTGCCTATAAGCTGCCGGCATCGCCATCAGGGGCTTATCTACAGCATTACAGAATGCTGTAGATAAGACCCTGATGTAATGTGAAAGAGAAGAAAAAGGAGTTAGATTATACTCACCCGGGTCCGGAGGGAATCGCGGTCCGGCGCCTCCTATCTTGTAGCGATGACGTCCTCTTCTTTCCTGCCCATCGTGGCTCCGGCGCAGGCGCACTGCTCTGCCTTGGTGAGGGCAGAGTAATGCAGTGTGCAGATTGGTGACAGATTCCCTTTAAGGGACCCGATCCTATTACGGGACCCCATTCCTCCACCGCTCCCCTATTAAGGGACACGATCCTCCTAATACGGGACCCCATTCCTCCACCGCTCCCCTATTAAGGGACACGATCCTCCTAATACGGGACCCCATTCCTCCACCGCTCCCCTATTAAGGGACCCGATCCTCCTAATACGGGACCCCATTCCTCCACCGCTCCCCTATTAAGGTACCCGATCCTCCTATTACGGGACCCTATTCCTCCACCGCTCCCCTATTAAGGGACCCGATCCTCCTAATACGGGACCCCATTCCTCCACCGCTCCCCTATTAAGGGACCCGATCCTCCTAATACGGGACCCCATTCCTCCACCGCTCCCCTATTAAGGGACCCGATCCTCCTAATACGGGACCCCATTCCTCCACCGCTCCCCTATTAAGGGACCCGATCCTCCTATTACGGGACCCTATTCCTCCACCGCTCCCCTATTAAGGGACCCGATCCTCCTATTATGGGACCCCATTCCTCCACCGCTCCCCTATTAAGGGACACGATCCTCCTAATACGGGACCCCATTCCTCCACCGCTCCCCTATTAAGGGACCCGATCCTCCTAATACGGGACCCCATTCCTCCACCGCTCCCCTATTAAGGTACCCGATCCTCCTATTACGGGACCCCATTCCTCCACCGCTCCCCTATTAAGGGACACGATCCTCCTAATACGGGACCCCATTCCTCCACCGCTCCCCTATTAAGGGACCCGATCCTCCTAATACGGGACCCCATTCCTCCACCGCTCCCCTATTAAGGTACCCGATCCTCCTATTACGGGACCCCATTCCTCCACCGCTCCCCTATTAAGGGACCCGATCCTCCTAATACGGGACCCCATTCCTCCACCGCTCCCCTATTAAGGGACCCGATCCTCCTAATACGGGACCCCATTCCTCCACCGCTCCCCTATTAAGGTACCCGATCCTCCTATTACGGGACCCTATTCCTCCACCGCTCCCCTATTAAGGGACCCGATCCTCCTATTACGGGACCCCATTCCTCCACCGCTCCCCTATTAAGGGACCCGATCCTCCTAATACGGGACCCCATTCCTCCACCGCTCCCCTATTAAGGGACACGATCCTCCTAATACGGGACCCCATTCCTCCACCGCTCCCCTATTAAGGGACCCGATCCTCCTAATACGGGACCCCATTCCTCCACCGCTCCCCTATTAAGGTACCCGATCCTCCTATTACGGGACCCCATTCCTCCACCGCTCCCCTATTAAGGGACACGATCCTCCTAATACGGGGACCCCATTCCTCCACCGCTCCCCTATTAAGGGACCCGATCCTGCTATTACGGGGACCCCATTCCTCCACCGCTCCCCTATTAATGTACCCGATCCTCCTATTATGGGACCCCATTCCTCCAACGCTCCCCTATTAAGGTACCCGATCCTCCTATTACGGGACCCCATTCCTCCACCGCTCCCCTATTAAGGTACCCGATCCTCCTATTACGGGACCCCATTCCTCCACCGCTCCCCTATTAAGGTACCCGATCCTCCTATTACGGGACCCCATTCCTCCACCGCTCCCCTATTAAGGTACCCGATCCTCCTAATACGGGACCCCATTCCTCTACCGCTCCCCTATTAAGGTACCCGATCCTCCTATTACGGGACCCCATTCCTCCACCGCTCCCCTATTAAGGGACCCAATCCTGCTATTACGGGACCCCATTCCTCCACCGCTCCCCTATTAAGGGACCCGATCCTGCTATTACGGGGACCCCATTCCTCCACCGCTCCCCTATTAATGTACCCGATCCTCCTATTACGGGACCCCATTCCTCCACCGCTCCCCTATTAAGGGACCCAATCCTGCTATTACGGGACCCCATTCCTCCACCGCTCCCCTATTAAGGTACCCGATCCTGCTATTACGGGACCCCATTCCTCCACCGCTCCCCTATTAAGGTACCCGATCCTGCTATTACGGGGACCCCATTCCTCCACCGCTCCCCTATTAATGTACCCGATCCTCCTATTACGGGACCCCATTCCTCCACCGCTCCCCTATTAAGGGACCCAATCCTGCTATTACGGGGACCCCATTCCTCCACCGCTCCCCTATTAATGTACCCGATCCTCCAAATACGGGACCCCATTCCTCCAATGCTCCCCTATTAAGGTACCCGATCCTCCTATTACGGGACCCCATTCCTCCACCGCTCCCCTATTAAGGTACCCGATCCTGCTATTACGGGACCCCATTCCTCCACCGCTCCCCTATTAATGTACCCGATCCTCCTATTATGGAACCCCATTCCTCCAACGCTCCCCTATTAAGGTACCCGATCCTCCTATTACGGGACCCCATTCCTCCACCGCTCCCCTATTAAGGTACCCGATCCTCCTATTACGGGACCCCATTCCTCCACCGCTCCCCTATTAAGGTACCCGATCCTCCTATTACGGGACCCCATTCCTCCACCGCTCCCCTATTAAGGTACCCGATCCTCCTAATACGGGACCCCATTCCTCTACCGCTCCCCTATTAATGTACCCGATCCTCCTATTACGGGACCCCATTCCTCCACCGCTCCCCTATTAAGGTACCCGATCCTCCTAATACGGGACCCCATTCCTCTACCGCTCCCCTATTAATGTACCCGATCCTGCTATTACGGGACCCCATTCCTCCACCGCTCCCCTATTAAGGGACCCGATCCTGCTATTACGGAGACTCCATTCCTCCACCGCTCCCCTATTAATGTACCCGATCCTCCTATTACGGGACCCCATTCCTCCACCGCTCCCCTATTAAGGGACCCAATCCTGCTATTACGGGACCCCATTCCTCCACCGCTCCCCTCTTAAGGTACCCGATCCTGCTATTACTGGACCCCATTCCTCCACCGCTCCCCTATTAAGGTACCCGATCCTGCTATTACGGGGACCCCATTCCTCCACCGCTCCCCTATTAATGTACCCGATCCTCCTATTACGGGACCCCATTCCTCCACCGCTCCCCTATTAAGGGACCCAATCCTGCTATTACGGGACCCCATTCCTCCACCGCTCCCCTATTAAGGGACCCGATCCTGCTATTACGGGGACCCCATTCCTCTACCGCTCCCCTATTAAGGTACCCGATCCTCCTATTACGGGACCCCATTCCTCCACCGCTCCCCTATTAAGGTACCCGATCCTGCTATTACGGGACCCCATTCCTCCACCGCTCCCCTATTAAGGTACCCGATCCTGCTATTACGGGGACCCCATTCCTCCACCGCTCCCCTATTAATGTACCCGATCCTCCTATTACGGGACCCCATTCCTCCACCGCTCCCCTATTAAGGGACCCAATCCTGCTATTACGGGGACCCCATTCCTCCACCGCTCCCCTATTAATGTACCCGATCCTCCAAATACGGGACCCCATTCCTCCAATGCTCCCCTATTAAGGTACCCGATCCTCCTATTACGGGACCCCATTCCTCCACCGCTCCCCTATTAAGGTACCCGATCCTGCTATTACGGGACCCCATTCCTCCACCGCTCCCCTATTAATGTACCCGATCCTCCTATTATGGAACCCCATTCCTCCAACGCTCCCCTATTAAGGTACCCGATCCTCCTATTACGGGACCCCATTCCTCCACCGCTCCCCTATTAAGGTACCCGATCCTCCTATTACGGGACCCCATTCCTCCACCGCTCCCCTATTAAGGTACCCGATCCTCCTATTACGGGACCCCATTCCTCCACCGCTCCCCTATTAAGGTACCCGATCCTCCTATTACGGGACCCCATTCCTCCACCGCTCCCCTATTAAGGTACCCGATCCTCCTAATACGGGACCCCATTCCTCTACCGCTCCCCTATTAATGTACCCGATCCTCCTATTACGGGACCCCATTCCTCCACCGCTCCCCTATTAAGGTACCCGATCCTCCTAATACGGGACCCCATTCCTCTACCGCTCCCCTATTAATGTACCCGATCCTGCTATTACGGGACCCCATTCCTCCACCGCTCCCCTATTAAGGGACCCGATCCTGCTATTACGGAGACTCCATTCCTCCACCGCTCCCCTATTAATGTACCCGATCCTCCTATTACGGGACCCCATTCCTCCACCGCTCCCCTATTAAGGGACCCAATCCTGCTATTACGGGACCCCATTCCTCCACCGCTCCCCTCTTAAGGTACCCGATCCTGCTATTACTGGACCCCATTCCTCCACCGCTCCCCTATTAAGGTACCCGATCCTGCTATTACGGGGACCCCATTCCTCCACCGCTCCCCTATTAATGTACCCGATCCTCCTATTACGGGACCCCATTCCTCCACCGCTCCCCTATTAAGGGACCCAATCCTGCTATTACGGGACCCCATTCCTCCACCGCTCCCCTATTAAGGGACCCGATCCTGCTATTACGGGGACCCCATTCCTCTACCGCTCCCCTATTAAGGTACCCGATCCTCCTATTACGGGACCCCATTCCTCCACCGCTCCCCTATTAAGGTACCCGATCCTCCTATTACGGGACCCCATTCCTCCACCGCTCCCCTATTAAGGGACCCAATCCTGCTATTACGGGACCCCATTCCTCCACCGCTCCCCTATTAAGGTACCCGATCCTGCTATTACGGGGACCCCATTCCTCCACCGCTCCCCTATTAATGTACCCGATCCTCCTATTACGGGACCCCATTCCTCCACCGCTCCCCTATTAAGGGACGCAATCCTGCTATTACGGGACCCCATTCCTCCACCGCTCCCCTATTAAGGGACCCAATCCTGCTATTACGGGACCCCATTCCTCCACCGCTCCCCTATTAAGGGACCCGATCCTGCTATTACGGGGACCCCATTCCTCTACCGCTCCCCTATTAATGTACCCGATCCTGCTATTACGGGACCCCATTCCTCCACCGCTCCCCTATTAAGGTACCCGATCCTGCTATTACGGGACCCCATTCCTCCACCGCTCCCCTATTAAGGGACCCGATCCTGCTATTACGGGGACCCCATTCCTCTACCGCTCCCCTATTAATGTACCCGATCCTCCTATTACGGGACCCCATTCCTCCACCGCTCCCCTATTAAGGGACCCGATCCTGCTATTACGGGACCCCATTCCTCTACCGCTCCCCTATTAAGGTACCCGATCCTCCTATTACGGGACCCCATTCCTCTACCGCCCCCTGCAGTCTGTACAGGGTTATCACACAGATGATGTTGCTCTTTCCCGGAGAATCTACAAATAAGATCCGGCACATCCAAGGACATGCATGATCGTCCAGGCGTGCCCTGTGCCTGTACAGTGTGTGATCCCTGTTGGGGGGCAGCAGCAGGCTCATTATCACATGGCCAGACCGCCATTTGTCCCTTCTTCATGGCAGTTGATGGTCCCCTCTCATGACTGCATGCATCTGTCTTGTGAGCTCACCCTCGCCCCATAACCTGTACTGCATGGCATAACACCACTGACTCCAGTCTGCGCTCTGCAGTCCGTGCAGTTAACATGTTGGTGATGTGAGCGTCCGTGGCTGAATGTCTTGTGTTCTGGACGATGTTTTTGGACGTCTGAGAATTGACATGAGCACAATGGCAGCAGTGCTGTGTATTATGGAGGAGCGTCTTTGCCAGCCGCAGTTGTCAGCCTGTCAGTGAGCGGACGGACAGTGATGGCTAACGGTTTGCACCCCCGCTAGTGTTGGATGTCAGCCATGTATATATCGCCACCATTCTATACATGACAACGCCGTCCTGGCACCGTAATAACCATGAGCGCGCGTGTACAGAGATATTTGGACAGTGACACAAGTTATGGCATTTTAACCATTTACCAGAACATATTTCCGATCCTGTCCTATCATCAGTCTGGCTGTAAAGTGCCGACTCTCACCTTTAATCTGAGGGAGTCGCATCATAATTGTAGGAAGGTTTTAGGAAATTAAAACTCTGAAATATGAATCTGCTTCTTATTAAAGGGACCAAAGGTAATTGGACAATTTATCTCATAAGCTTATTAATGTGTGGCATGGGCTTCTCCCTCATTAATCCATCATCAATGAAGCACGTAAAAGGTCTGGAGTCGATTCCAGGTGCAGCATTTGCATTTGGAAGCTGTTGCTGTGAACCCACAAAATGCAGACAAAGGATTTCTCAGTTGACGAGCAACAGACCATCATTAGGCTAAAAAAGAGAAGAAATCTATCAGCGAGTGCAGAAATGTTAGGAGCGGCCTTTACGTACATTTTGCACACAAAAAAAAATCACCCTCGTAAGATTGGAAACTCAAAAGGCCTGAACGTCCTTCGAAGACACCAGTGGAGGATAATCGCAGAATCATAGGACTTCAGAGTTGGAAGGGACCTCCGGTGTCATTGTGTCGAAGCCCATGCTCAATGCAGGAGTGACTAAACCATCTCAGACCCATGTCTGTCCAGCCTCTATGTAAAGACTTCCATTGAAGGAGAACTCGCCACTTCTCGTGGCAGCCTGTTCCACTCATTGATCACTCTAACTGTCAAAAAGTTTTTTCTAATATCTAATCTGTGTCTCCTCCCATTCAGTTTCATCCCATTGCTCCTAGTCTTTCCTTGTGCCAATGAGAATTAAGATGATCCTTCTACAATGTGACAGCCCTTGAAATATTTGTAGGCAGCTATTAAGTCTCCTCTTAGCCTTTTTTTTTTTTTTCTTTTGCAGCTAAACATTTCCAGATCTTTTAACCATTCCTCGTAAGACATACTTAGCAGTCCACTCACCATCCTGGTAGTTCTTCTCTGAACTTGCTCCAGTTTTTCAATGTCTTTTTTTTTAAATGTACCCAGAACTGGATACAGTATTCCAGATGAGGCCTGACCAAGGAGGAGTAGAGGGAAATAATGAGTTCATGTGATCTAGACTCTGTGCTTCTGTTAATACATCCTAGAACTATGTTTGCCTTTTTTGCTGCTGCATCACACTGATGACTCATGTGCATTCTGTGATCTATTAGTATACCCAAGTCTTTTTCACATGTGCTGTTGCTTAGTTCTATTCCTCACATTTTGTAGATGTAATTTTCATTTTTCTTGCCCTGATGTAGAATCTTGTATTTCTCCCTATTAAATACCATTCTGTTGGTCACTGCCCATTGTTCAAGCTTCTCTAGATCCTTCTGAATCCTTTCTCTGTCTTCTCTAGTGTTAGCGATCCCTCCTAGCTTTACATTGCCTGCAAATTTGTTTACTTTACCTTGAGTTCCCTTATCTAGATCATTTATAAAAATGGTGATCAACACTGGGGCCAGGACAGAGCCTTGTGGTACCCCACGTGAAACACTATGCCTATTAGATGTGCAACCATTTTATGAATCAACTGAACCGTAGCCTTATCAATCCCATACTTGGTAAAGTATCTCATACTATCCTTATTGAGAAAATTATCAAATGCTTTGCTGAAGTTGAGATGTACTATATCGCATTTCCCTGATCCTCCCAGTCAGTGATTCTATCATAGAAGGAAATTAGATTAGTCTGGCATGACTTGTTTGCTACAAGCCCATGCTGGCACTGTATTCTTATCCAAGTACTTACATACTTGCTGTTTAATAATTTGTTCACAGATCTTTCCTGGTATAGAAGTAAGGCTCACTGCCCTGTAATTTCCCTGCTCCATCTTCTTTCCTTTTTTTTGAAGATGGATACAACATTTATAATAATAATTTTATTTCTATAGCGCCGACATATTCCGCAGCACTTTACATTTCAGAGGGGACTTGTACAGACAATAGACATTACAGCATAACAATAATCACATACAGTAGATTATAACAGATACCAAGAGGAATGAGGGCCCTGCTCGCAAGCTTACAGTCTATGAGGAAAGAGGGAGACACGAAAGGTGGGTGGTAACAATTGCTTTCGCTGTTCGGACCAGCCATAGTGTAAGAATCGGGTGTTGCTGTTGCTGCATGAACCAGTTAACAGTCTAAATATGTAACAGTACAGACACAGAGGGCTATTAAATACATAAAGCATGTGAGAATATAATGCAAGGAACCTGGTTATGATAAAAAACTTCTGGCTGTGCCACACAGGGATAGATTAGGTTAATGCGTTGAGGCGATACGCCAGTCTGAACAATTGCGTTTTTAGGGCATGCTTAAAACTGTGGGGATTGGGGACTAATCATATTGACCTGGGAAGTGCATTCCAAAGAATTGGTGCAGCACGTGTAAAGTCTTGGAGACGGGAGTGGGAGGTTCTGATTATTGAGGATGCTAACCTCAGGTCATCAGCAGAACAGAGGGCGGGGGTAGGGTGGTATACTGAAACAAGGGAGGAGATGTAGGGTGGTGCTGAGCCATGGAGAGCTTTGTGGGTGAGGGTAATAAGTTTGTACTGGATTCTGGAGTGGATGGGTAGCTAGTGTAATGACTGGCACAAGGTAGAGGCATCGGTGTAATGATTGGCGAGGAATATGATCCTGGCTGCAGCATTCAGGACAGATTGGGGAGGGGACAGTTTGGTAAGAGGGAGACATTTGCCCTTCTCCAATCTTCTGGCTCTTCTCCTGTTCGCCTGGATTTTTCAAAGATTCTGGCTGGTGATTCTGCAATTTCCTGTGCTAACTCTTTCAGTACCCTAGGATGTAATTCATCTGGACCAGGAGATGTAAATTAGCTCAGCGTTCCCTCGCCATCTCTCTGTATATGGATATTGTGGATTCTTTTATTCCTTCGATGGCCCCGTGACGATCAGTTGATGTTACAATTGCTTTCTTACAGAGCACAGATGCTAAATAGGAATTTAAAAGTTCGTCTTCTCAACATCATTTTTTCATCCTGTAAAAATCCTATAGCATCTTATGACTTTTCTTTTACTTTTTACTGCTTTTGGTCTCCCTTGCCAGCCTCACTTCATTACTGGCTTTAGCTCTTGTAACTCTCGCCCTGCCTTCCCTGCAGACAGCATTATATTCTTCAGATATTTAAACAGAATCTTATTAAAACGAGAATCCAGGTGGATTATGAACACACAGGCGACAGGTCCGCTGGGTTTTAATGATAGAATAGACATGGCTGTTTTTTTATGAAGGAGTTTATATTTTCCCTCATTTCCCTTGATGTTGATAGGAGAACCATGTCACACATGTATACATGCGGCTTTTCTGCTTGGTACTTTTTCTGGAGTCTCTTATTGCAGTTTGATGAACTTTCACATATTTGAGGCAAAGACATCTTTTTGAATTTGGTGGGTTTTCGTTCCCGTAGCATTTGAATCGTTTAGTGACTTGTTTTTGTTTGTTTAGTATATGTGCACATCTACATTGTGCGTTTTCAGTGCAGCGGTTTCTGTCCGCTAGGATTGAGATTTGTCAGTGATAGTCCATCATTGTGTTTATCCATAATAAGACTCAGCTATGCATGTACATAGTCGTTTATGAAAAAACAGATATTAGGTTGCACACAATTTGTATTTTTTATTTCAGAAAAGGGAGGAAAAAGAAAAAAAAAAAAAGGGGAAAATTTTTTGGAAAGAAATTTTTTTGGAAAAAAATTTTTTGGGAGAATTTTTTTGAAGGTTTTTTTTTTTTTTTTTCTTTTTGTGAGTATATTAATAGTTCATTATAATAGTGAGACAGTTTGGTTTCTGAATACATATGATTGTAGATGTTTTCCATAAGAAAAAAGAAAAGTAAAAAATAGTAGTTTTCGACATGAAAATAACAGTAGTCTTTGATATATGAATATGCATTGTAATTTATCTCTCGATGTAACCATTTTTTCTGCTTGTGCAGTAAGTTGTATTTATGCTTTTGTATATTGTAATGCATCTCAGCATGTTTTTAATTCACCAATGTCATTTAGACAGCAGCTGTGGAGGGAGGAGGTACGGAGTGATGTGATTTCCATATGAACCCGGCACTTCCCCCCACTGTTTGACCCGTTGAAGCGCTCGAGCAGCGCGAAACGGCCGTTGTCAGCCTTTCATGCACTCCTTATGTCACTCCCCTGACTTGACATAATAATAATAATAATAAATGTTATTTTTATAGCGCTGACATATTCCGCAGCACTTTACATTTCAGAGGGGATTTGTACAGACAATAGACATTACAGCATAACAATAATCACATAGATCATAACAGATACCAAGAGGAGTGAGGGCCCTGCTCGCAAGCTTACAGTCTATGAGGAAAGAGGTAGACACGAAAGGCGGGTGGTAACAGTTGCTCTGATTGTATGGACCAGCCATAATGTTAAGTGTGTAACAGTACAGACACAGAGGGCTAATGGATGCATAAAGCATGTGGGAACATGATGCGGGGAACCTGGTTATGGTAAAACTTTTGTCTGTGCCACACAGGGATAGATTAGGTTAATGTGTTGAGGCGATAGGCCAGTCTGAATAAATGCGTTTTCAGGACACGCTTAAAATTGTGGGGATTGGGGACTAATCGTATTGACCTGGGAAGTGCATTCCAAAGAATTGGCGCAGCACGTGTAAAGTCTTGGAGACGGGAGTGGGAGGTTCTGATTATTGAGGATGCTAACCTCAGGCCATCAGCAGAACGGAGGGCGCGGGTAGGGTGGTATACTGAAACAAGGGAGGAGATGTAGGGTGGTGCTGAGCCGTGGAGGGCTTTGTGGGTGAGGGCAATAAGTTTATACTGAATTCTGGAGTGGATGGACATGTTCATGATATGTCAATAAACCAGTGAAACTTCCATCTCGATGAGTGCGACCTCTTCTCTTTGCATGGATTCCCAGGATTGACCGTTTCCAGGTCTGGCACCCGAGATTCCCAGCTGTTGGGCTTCTGTATGCCGCACATCATTTGAAGTCACACGGTAACAGCGGTGCCGTCCGCTTTTTATCTTGATATTCTTCAGATATGCCCACTCTTTTCATTTGATGTACATTTATTTTTCCTCTTTAACAAGTGATAACTTCTGTCTTCATCCATTCTGGTCTCTTTAACCCCTTACTGTCCAATCACGGACACAGTCCGTCATCAGACATTTCCCCTGCTTTGATGAGGGCTCCGCCGCTGAGCCCGCATCAAAGCCGGGACATGTCAGCTCTTATGAACAGCTGACGTGCCCGCAATAGGTGCGAGCGTAATCGCCGTCCGCCCGTGCCTATTAACTAGTTAAATGCCGCTGTCAAAGCTGACAGCGGGCATTTAAATAGCATTTCCGGCCGCCGGGCCGGAAATGACGTCATCACCGACCCCCGTCACGTGATCGGGGGTCAGCGTCATGTTGCCTGGACAACCAGAGGTCTCTGAGACCTCTATGGTTGTTCCAGGCATATGGCTTTCAGCGCCACCCAGTGGTCAGCGCTGAATGCACAGCAGTAAATCTGCTACATGTGGGCGATCTGCTCATCGCCCATATGTAGCAGAGCCGATCGGGTTGTGCAAGCTTCTAGCCTCCTATGGAGGCTATTGAAGCATGCCAAAAGTAAAAAAAAAAAAAAAATGTTTAAAAATAAAAAAAAAATTAAAAAAACCTAAAAGTTCAAATCACCCCCCTTTCGCCCCAATCAAAATAAAACAGTAAAAAAAAATCCCACATACACATATTAGGTATCGCCGCGTTCAGAATCGCCCGATCTATCAATAAAAAAAAAAAGCATTAACCCGATCGCTAAACGGCGTAGCGAGAAAAAAATTAAAAGCGCCAGAATTACGTTTTTTTGGTCACCAAGACATTGCATTAAAATGCAATAACGGGCGATCAAAAGAACGTATCTGCACAAAAGTGGTATCATTAAAAACGTCAGTCCGGCACGGAAAAAATAAGCCCTCACCCGACCCCAGATCATGAAAAATGGAGACGCTACGGGTCTCGGAAAATTGCGCAAATTTTTTTTTTTTTTTTTAACAAACTTTGGAATTTTTTTTCACCACTTAGATAAAAGAGAACATAGACATGTTTGGTGTCTATGAACTCGTAATGACCTGGAGAATCATAATGGCAGGTCAGATTTAGCATCTAGTGAACCTAAAAAAAAAAAAGCCAAGCAAAAAACAAGTGTAGGATTGCACTTTTTTGCAATTTCACCGCACTTGGAATTTTTTTCCCGTTTTCGAGTACATGACATGGTAAAACCAATGATGTCATTTAAAAGTACAACTCGTCCCACAAAAAATAAGCCCTCGCATGGCCATATAAACGGAACAATAAAAAAGTTATGGCTCTGGAAAGAAGGGGAGGGAAAAATGAAAATGTAAAACCAAAAATACCCCTGGTCCATTAAGGGGTTAAATGATTCCAATTATTCCTTTTTTTTTGGGATTGTTACAGATTGTGCAGTGAAAACTTAATTTAGTAAAGTCTCCCATCTTTCTTGGACATTTCTGTCCTTTAGAACTTCCAGCTATTGGAGCTTTCCTACCTCTTTCTGAGTCCATTCTTAAAGTCTGAGCCTTGCTGGTCTTCCTCCTAGGATAGCATGATCGCTGCCTCCTAAATTCCCGGCCACCTTTACTTCCTCAACCATTTCCTCCATGTTGTTAAGAATTAGGTTCAAGATTGAAGATCCTCTTGTTCTCTTTTACCTTTAGAGAGAGAAAGTTGTCAGTGAGAGAAGATAAGAATTTTCTGGACCCATTTTTGCCTGAGAAATATTCCCAACAAATCTAGAATAACCACTTCACAACATCCACATGAGTGAGGACTCTCCAGAAAGACGATGTCTCAGTATCTTCCACCATAAAGGGAAGACCTCATGAGATCAAATACAGAGGGGTTACCCCCAAGGTGCAAACCATTAATCAGCTGAAAAATAGGTCAAATTAGACTTTGCCAAAAAACATCCACAGAAACCGCCCAGTTCTGGGAAAGCAAAAACAAAATCAACCTGTACCAGAATGATGGGAAAAAGAGAGGCTAAAGAAGGCTTGGAGTGGCTCCGGATCCGCGGCACACCGTGTAACACATGGTGGAGGCGTTGTGATGGCTGCCAAAGGCACCGGGTCACTAGTGGTTATTGATGAGGCTGAAGATAGGAGCAGCCGGATGAATCCTGTGTGTACAGGGCGATACTTTCCGCTCAGATTCAGCCAAATGCAGCAAGGCTGATTGGACGACGCTTCACAGGATAGATGGACAATGACCCAAAACATCCTGTGAAAGCAAAGAAGTGGAATATTCTGCAATGGCCGAGTCAGCACCAGATCTCAGCCCATTGAGCCACATTTCACAGGCTGAAGACAAAACTGAAGGCAGAAAGACCCATAAACAAGCGAGAACTGAAGTCACTGCAGTGAAGGCAGCGAAGCCTCACACTGGAGGAAACCAGCGATGGTGGCGGCCATGGCCTCCAGACTTCAGGGCTGTCACTGCTGCAAATTCTCACACTGGAGGAAACCAGCGATGGTGACGGCCATGGCCTCCAGACTTCAGGGCTGTTACTGCTGCAAATTCTCACACTGGAGGACTCCAGCGATGGTGACGGCCATGGTCTCCAGACTTCAGGGCTGTCATTGCTGCAAAGCCTCACACTGGAGGACTCCAGCGATGGTGACGGCCATGGCCTCCAGACTTCAGGGCTGTTACTGCTGCAAATTCTCACACTGGAGGACTCCAGCGATGGTGACGGCCATGGTCTCCAGACTTCAGGGCTGTCATTGCTGCAAAGCCTCACACTGGAGGACTCCAGCGATGGTGGCGGCCATGGCCTCCAGACTTCAGGGCTGTCATTGCTGCAAATTCTCACACTGGAGGAAACCAGCGATGGTGACGGCCATGGCCTCCAGACTTCAGGGCTGTTACTGCTGCAAATTCTCACACTGGAGGACTCCAGCGATGGTGACGGCCATGGTCTCCAGACTTCAGGGCTGTCATTGCTGCAAAGCCTCACACTGGAGGAAACCAGCGATGGTGACTGCCATGGTCTCCAGACTTCAGGGCTATTACTGCTGCAAATTCTCACACTGGAGGACTCCAGCGATGGTGACGGCCATGGTCTCCAGACTTCAGGGCTGTCATTGCTGCAAAGCCTCACACGAGAGGAAACCAGCGATGGTGACGGCCATGGTTGTCTCAATCCAGAGGACACTAGTGATGGTGATGTTCTTGGCCTCCACACTTCAGGCCATCATTGCTGAAAAGGATTCTTCACAAAGGGTTAAGTATGGACATTTTATTTATGGGGAAGTAATTATAACCTTTTATATAGCGCCAACAAAAAAAGTGAATTTGTCCAATTGCATCTGACCCTCTGAAATGAGGAGAATTTGTAGTAAAATGGCTGCAATTCCTAAGTGTTTCACGGGAGATTTCTGTTCAACCCTTTTAATTAAACCTGAAAGTCTCCACTTCAATTGTAAAATAGCGGCCTGCAGAGCTGAAATCATAATGATACATGACAGAACAAAGATCTCTAGACCTAACTGTGTGTGTGTGTGTGTGTACATGTTTACAATAGGGGGCGGGGGGGGAGGAGTATTTAGTCAGCCCCCAATTGTGCAAGTTCTCCCACTTATAAAGATGAGAGCGGCCTGTAATTGATATCATAGGTAGACCACAACTTTGAGAGTCACAATGAGAAAACAAATCCAGAAAATCACCTTGTCTGACTTGGTAAGATTTATTTTTTAAATTATTGATGGATAATAAGTATTTGGTCATTAACACAAGTTCATCTCAATATTTTGTTATATATCCTTTGTTGGCAATGACAGAGGTCACACCTTTTCTGTAAGTCTTCACAAGGTTGGCACACACTGTTGGTGGTATGTTGGCCAACTCCTCCATGCAGATCTCCTCTAGAGCAGTGATGTTTTGGTCCTGTCGCTGGGCAACACGGACTTTCAAATCCCTCCAAAAGTTTTCTATGGGGTTGAGATCTGGCGACTCCTTCGTTGCCCTGGCAGTGTGCTTGGGATCATTATCATGCTGAAAGACCCATCCGCATTTCATCTTCAATGCTCTTGCTGATGGAAGGAGGTTTGCACTCAAAATCTCACGGTACATGGCCCCATTCATTCTTTCATGTACAAGGATCAGTCGTCCTGGTCCCTTTGCAGAGACACAGCCCCAAAGCATGATGTTGCCACCCCCATGCTTCACAGTAGGTATGGTGTTCTTTGGATGCAACTCAGCATTCTGTGTCCTCCAAACACATGTGTCCAGTTTTGGGCACCACATTTTAAAAAAGACATCAACAAACTGGAGCAAGTTCAGAAAAGAGCGACCAGAATGGTGACCGGTCTGCAAACCCTGTCTTATGAGGAAAGGTTGCAGGATTTGGGAATGTTTAGTTTGCAAAAGAGAAGACTGAGAGGAGACTTAATAGCTGTCTACAAATATCTAAAGGGCTGTCACATTGTAGAAGGATCAACTTTATTCTCATTTGCACAAGGAAAGACTAGAAGCAATGGGATGAAGCTGAATGGGAGGAGACACAGATTAGATATTAGAAAAAACTTTTTGACAGTTAGAGTGATCAATGAGTGGAACAGGCTGCCACGAGAAGTGGTGAGTTCTCCTTCAATGGAAGTCTTCAAACAGAGGCTGGACAGACATCTGACTGGGATGATTTAGCGAATCCTGCTTTGAGCAGGGGGTTGGACCAGATGGCCCAGGAGGTCCCTTCCAACTCTACGATTCTATGATTCTATGATTTTTTTGTTTCTACAAAACCGATCTACTTTGGTTTCATCTGACCATTTGACATTCTCCCAATACTCTTCTGGATAATCCAAATGCTCTCTAGCAAACTTCTGATGGACCCGGACATGTACTAGCTTAAGCAGGGGGACACGTCTGGCACTGCAGGATCTGAGTCCCTGGCGGCGAAGTGTGTTACTGATGGTAGCCTTTGTTACGGTGGTCCCAGCTCTATGCAGGTCATTCACTAGGTCCCCCCGTGTGGTTCTGGGATTTTTGCTCACCGTTCTTATCGTTTTAACCCCACAGGGTGAGATCTTGCGTGGCGCCCCAGATCGAGGGAGATTATCAGTGGTCTTGTATGTCTTCCATTTTCTTATTATTACTCCCACAGTTGATTTCATCACACCAAGCCGCTTGCCTATTGCAGATTCAGTCTTCCCAGCCTGGTGCAGGGTGTGGTGTAATGACGACTGTGTCCGCTAGGGGGCGCTGTGTGGGTGTCCCAAGAGAGGATGAGTGGCAGAATATGGAAGGACCGTTATGTATCTCAAGGTGGGTGGCCTTGAGATGGAGACTGATGCGTGTTGAGCAGCAGTGATACTGCTGAGGTGCTGTGTCAATGTGTTAGGGAGAAGTCTCCAGTAACTAGGGAGATGGGCGGGCCCCAGTTACCTACAAACCCACCCAGGGGGAGTGTTTAAATAACACTATTGTATAGTGTGAGTGGTTGAAGGACCTGTGATGAGGTCATAGCCATGTGACCTGGTGGGCGTGGCTACGGACCATATATGGTGGCCAGGGTAGGTCACATGGGGTGAATGCAGGGACCTGGTTGGTCCAGAGCGGAAGGTCCCGCTAGGAGAGGTGTCTCCTGGCTCACAGCATGTGAGGTGGCTGTGAGCAATGGCGATGTGTGCCTGAGAGTTCCCTGGAGGGAATGAATGTGTGCGGGATGGTGAAGCCGCATGAGGAACCCTGACGGGTGAGATAATGCTGAGGCTGAAGAGCCTGCGCAATGGACATTTGCATAACCTGTGTGAGTACAGGATAACCAGAGCGATGCTCTGTAATGGACGCTAAGCTGTTGTATATTGCTGCTGTGGGTTTATGATGGCGGAATAAACCGCACGGACCCTGTTATGGTTTTATGAAAACCCGGTGCCGGATGTGTTTTATTCGCTGCCAAGCGAGTGATCCCCTAACTGAATGACAGCGCTACCTCACAAGGGCTACAATTTTGTTTCTGGTGTCCTTCAACAGCTCTTTGGTCTTCACCATAGTGGAGTTTGGAGTGTGACTGAGGTTGTGGACAGGTGTCTTTTATACTGATAACAAGGTCAAACCTGAGCAAATACTGCAGGTAATGAGTGGAGGACAGAGGAGCCTGGAGGACAGAGGAGTTACAGGTCTGTGAGAACCAGAAATATTGCATGTTTCTAGGTGACCAAATAATTTCCACCTTAATTTGTAGAATAAATCTTGCCAAATCAGACAAGGTGATTTTCTGGATTTGTTTTCTAATTTTGTCTCTCATAGTTGAGCTCTACCTATGATGCCAATTACAGGCCTCTCATCTTTTTAAGTGGGAGAACTTGCACAATTGGGGGCTGACTCAATACTTGTTTCCCCACTGTACGTACTGTGTAATTATATAATTTCATCCATGTTGTGGTTGGCGTGTGATGGATGTGAGAGCATCAATGAGGTTTCTTGTAGTTCCTTGATGCAAATTCTCAATTCTGGTACATTGGGGAAGCGTCCAGGACAAATTTGAGCGTTGTGCGGACGTCTCTGTTGCAGTGGAGCTTGCCTGTAATGCCTTGGTACATTGGGGGCTCGCCTGTGACGCCTTGGTACATTGGGCGCTTGCCTGTAATGCCTTGGTACATTGGGGGCTCGCCTGTGACGCCTTGGTACGTTGGGGGCTCGCCTGTGACGCCTTGGTCTTGCCTGTGACGCCTTGGTACCTTGGGGGCTCGCCTGTGACGCCTTGGTAGGTGATGGCTCTTTCCTTTGCCACCTGGCAGCTTGCTGTCATATAAGAGAAGGAAAATGATAATCTAGAACAGAAACAGAGGAGGACGGAGTCCTCAGACTTTAAGTCGGGGAGGATGAATCGCCACACTGGTGGAATGCTCACAATTCATAAAGTGTGTGGTGTCTTCTACCGGTATCCTGTGTGCGATTGTGGATTGTGATGACGCTTCCATGGAGGGGGCAGTGGTCGCAGCAGTGATTGCAGCTGAGACTGCAACCGTGACCGCAGCACGTGTCCCCCTGATGACTTGTTGCGTATCTCGGCATGCACTTGGGATTCTCAAATGAAGTGTCTCCAAAAAGGAAGAAAGGGAATAGAAAAGCAGAGGATTATGAGGGAAGGATGAAAGTATATTAGGAACCGTTTCAATTATGGCACCAGATAGATCGGGATTCAGATGAAAATAACGTTGGCTCCTGGATTCCCCCCCCCCCCTTTGCAGCAGATAAAGATCCAAATGAGACAAGTAAAAAAATATTATCGGTTTGCATATAAATGTTGGTCCTCCACATCAGCTTGGAGGAATTGTCGCCTATTCCTCCTTACAAAACCGCTTCAACCCTTTCTTCCCCTCTAACTTTCCAAGGCTTAGTGAGGAAAAAAACTGAACTCCTCTTTCCCAACTAACTCTCCTACCAGATCTAGCTATCACAGTAATGACCTCACGCTTCCCCTGTTTCAGATGTCCACTGCCTCGGAGTGACCCTCGACTCTGCCCTGTCCTTCACAGCAAACATCCAAGCCCTGACCACCTCCTGTCGCCACCAACTCGAAAACATTTCCAGAATCTGTCCTAAACCCTGAATTTACTAAAATATTAGTTCCCTCCTCATCTCCAGTCTTGACTACTGCAATATCCTCCTTTTATGGCCTCCCTGCTAATACTCTCGCTCCTCGGAAGTATGTCCATAATTCTGCTGCTCGACTAATCCACCTCTCTCCTTGCTACTCCTCCGCTTCTCCCCTTTGCAAATGCCATCATTGGCTCCCAATTCTCCAACATATCCAGTTCACACTACAATTACTGACCTACAAGGCCATCTATAACCTTTCTCATCTGTATATCTCAGAACTAATCTCCCGATATCTTCCCATACATGATCTCCGCTCCTCCCAAGACCTCCTTCTCTCCTTCACACTAATGTGTTCCTCACCCAACTGCGTCCAAGACTTCTCCCGAGCATCCCCCATCCTCTGGAATTCTGTTCCCCAACACATGTGATTATTTGCCACAATAAGAACCTTGAGATGAAACTTTAAAACCCATCACTACAGGAAAGCTACTGCCTGCATTGACCCCCGCTGCCGCCTCACCACCTTCGTGAGCTGCCACCACAACTGGAGTAATTTTAACCCTCTGACCCACGGTCTCCTCCTTACTACCCTGTATATTGTAGGCCTTCTCCATTCTGTACCCGTCTGTAAGTTTACTGTAACCCTTTCCACATTGGATGTGGGTGGATATTGTTAGCGTTGTTACTTATGACTTGTGTTTTGAAACTGTTAAACTGTAAAGCGCTGCGGAATATGTTGGCGCTATATAAATAAAGATTATTATTATTATTATTATGTGAAGCTGAGCGGACGCAGCTTTGGTTGGCAAGGAGAAGATCCGATATCCAGCACTGCAAAGCAAGGAAGAGGTAAGCCACACCAGGCAGGCTGGAGGGTTTCAATCCAGCACATGTGGTGCCAAAAATGGCTACTGAAGTTCTGTTCACTGAGGGGAGGGAATACGCGATCTACAGCATCCCACCAGCACTGCTCCAGCATTCGAGGCAGATGAGAGTTCTCCTCCCGGAGATGAAACCATCGATACATGATATCTGCAGTGAGTGCTCTCCAGTGTGAACTGGTGCAAACAGGAGACAGAACAGCTCATCTAGAGACCAAAGATAATCTAGAGGATGCGCATAACGAAGCCCATGAGGAAATAACTGCACTTAAACTGAAAATTGTGGCTCTGGAAGATTGCTCAAGAGAAACAACCGGAGGAACCAGAGAAAAGACCAGATCTCCTAACAGACGTCTCTGCGGTGTTATTCCCAGAGTCTGGCCTGCCCAACTTATAGAGCACATAATTTTCCTAAACCAAAAAGTGTCCCAGCCTCTGCATCCAGAGGTGTGACGAATACACTTCTGTCGCTTTTAGGAGGGGGTGCTGAAAGCATCATTGTCTCTGGGATACAACAACTCTCTGCCACAGGCTCCGCACAATCAATCTCTTTAAGGATCTAGCTGCCATAACGCTTGAGAAGAGGAGGGAATTCGCCCATCATAAAGATCCTCTGAGATCATCACGTCCTACGCAATTGGCGCTCCTCATCTCCAAAGACAGAACCTCACACTCCATGTACATGCCTAAAGAAGCCAGGGGCCTTCATTTACACATGGAGGACACCAGATCTCCCTTAAGGAAGAGACCATCCACAATGGAAAGCGAGTGGTTCACCCAGAAATCGTCGAGAGGTCCAAGACCTGAATGCGGAGACAGGCGGCCAGCTCTGAACAAGTCCAGCCTTAATTTTTTAAGGTTTCATTTTTTTATTTTATCTAACATGTCGATGTGAAGTGTCCAATTGAGAATCCAAGCCAGTGCTCAACCTGCCCCACCCGTGCTTACACCACCTCACCAGTGTGCCTCGTTAATCTCCAACACAGGGTAAGAGTTATCTCAAACTAAATCAGATAGAAAAACCATGTCGCCCTTGGAGCAAGTGCACGGACAAGATGTGGCGGCGTCCCGTGCAGCGAGTAGCACAAGAAGGGGAAGTCCGCACTTTTCTGAAGAGGAGAGATTTATGGTCCACAAAGTAAAATCCACCCAACACCAGCAACAGATTTACTGATGAATTTACAACAAGCAAATGTTCTTTAAAGAAGTTGTCCACTACTTGGACAACTTCTCATACCCCTCATATGAGAAGAAAGCTTATACTCCCCTGCCGTGCTGGTGCTGGAGTTTTTAAATGCAACTCCAAAAACTGTTGTACCTGTGGGATCCTAGATCACGGGACTAAAACTATAAAATGTAATAATACTGGTGAGGCCTTTGAGATCCCACAAAGCCTCCCCTGCAGCAGTGGTCATGTGGTAGATGTCTCACATGCAGTTTTCAATATGTGGGACGCACCGTGCACACACTGCGGTCCCCCATTCATGGTCACAGAAATAGAGCAAGAAACGGCTTTATAGACGGTCTCTCAAGGCGTCCGCTGATTACACATAACATAAACGTAACCCCGGTGCAGCAGATCCCCTCTGGGGTTACACAGGGAGGCTCTCTTAAACCATGAAGAAACGTTTTGGATATATCGTCTGGGAACATTATAGCCACATGGATTGAATGAAATCATGGAGAGTTTAAACATCAAACCCCCCCCCCCCTTTTTTTTTTTTTTTTCCCCTGGCATCTATGTGGTCAAGGTTGGATCAATCAGTGGCTCTGTTCCTGAACTTGGTCCACACTCCATCAGGTTCCTGACACTGGGATAAAAGGTTTGCTGCTATATCTAAGTGTAACTGAAGTCTATACTAGTAGGATCTGTACTGTGTTTTTATGATGCCTGAAGAAGGATATATGATGTATCCGAAACGTGTTGTATCTCCTCTATATTATCAAATAAAAAAATTCTGACATCTCCTCTTTGGCTGTGAGTCCTGGGAGTGCTGCCGTTCATGGGCTGGAAAAAAAGGGTAAATGGAAGAGATGTTCTAAAGCTGATGTCTCCGGGTGGTCTCAGTCTCTTATGGAGGGGAGCCCTTCGTTTTCGGGGGTAACAGTACAGGAGCACAGCACACTGTGTCTGCCAGGACTGACACTGATCATAGTTCGGGATTTGCGTTTATTAACCCCTGTCACTTCCACGTTCCTTCCCTCCGGTGACTTTTATATCAGGGCTGGACAGAGATGCGTCTGGTCTCTAAAAAATCATGGGTCCTCAACGTCCAGAATGCCTTCGCCTCTAGGTGGGGGATTGTTACTTTCATGTTTCCGATCACAATTTAATCTTTCCTTTAGGGATTAAACATGACGTAAGACAATGCTTTACGTTTACCACGATTCCGAAACTGTCTCTCATATCTGTCATATCTATTCAGCTAAAAAGAAACTCCATTCATAACTTGCAAAGGACAAAGGATTTCAGAGTAATCTGCTTGGCTTTCTGGTCATTCTGAGTGTAGCCATAAATCTGTGGTCTCCCAATATTCCTCTGTCAGCCGTGCTGGGTCTGCGGTCCATCAGATCATCCTCTTTAATTACCTGTTCACAGCAGAAGGTCCCCTTGCATTGGGGTCATTTAGAGGTCAAAGCTTTGTTTCAATATTCCCCATCAACTATGAAATGGCTTATACGTTTTACAACTACATCTGTGAAAGAAAAAGAATTAGGGGTGTACTTACTTTGTGTCCACACTTGAGTGTTTGTGTTGGAGCCATGTGGATGTTTTCTGTTAGACCTGGGGACAGACGGTTTCCCAATGTTCTAGTCCTGCCATATACTGATCTCAATCTTTTTCAATGTGGGTTCCTGATGAAAAAGCCGGAATCTGTGAATACAGGCTGGAGGAATCGTCACTGCACCTGTCCGGGGATGCGACTGCTCGTTTTTCCACATGATATTTTAATACTGTGAAAGGGATTGTCCTTATTGACTGATATTTTTCGCTCAGTTTTTGGACCTTGTGGGATAATTTGTGTCCACGTGTTTGGTCCTACTGATCATTTTCGGAAACCTACAATGCCTCACTTGTACAGTTCACTTTAATTCGGGTTTCATCTCCCACTGGGATGTTCTTCATGTCTTGATTTTCATGGCGGGGAAGTAGCATGAAGAGCAGTGACCTCATCTGCTGCAGCTCACGGAAGGACGTAGTTGTGATTGGGAATAAATCCAGAAGAGCGATCTCGAGGGACAGTGGGCAAATGTCAAATTACGGCAATTAGAGCTGAAATAAGGATTAATGTCTGGTGTAGTCGTCTTCCAGATAATGAGCAAGTCGTCTATGTAGCAACCACACCAGACAGTGTCGCACAACATGGAATTGTCCACGCTGTGCAAATATTTACCAGGCCTTTTAGATGTTGGTGATGGGTGGGGAGAATTTGGCCCATCGATGCATCAGATGACTGAAGATAGAATTCTGAGTCAAAAGAAAATTGATGTAATGAAAACCTGACCGCAATCATGATAAAATCCCGGCGATCAGGTCAGTGTCTCTGTACAAAATCCATTCTGTGGATTATGAAGCCAAATCATAGGAGTAGTGGTATATAGTGAGCTGACATCAGCGGTGCCCATCTTGGTGTCCGGGAAGTGCCCTCGGGATGTTATTGACCATGCCTAAAGCCTCTCCGTCACCCGCAAGGTTACTCGGGCCAGGTAGGGTCAGACATCAGCCAATGGCACTTCATTCTTATCAGGTTGACAGATTTCCCTGTCCAGGATTCCAACTGTGCCGCCTTTATCCGCATGGCAAATAACTTCAGCTTTCCTGTCTCCTAACCCCTTCTCCACCTTGGCGCCAATGGGCTGGATTCGTGTCGCGCTTCCCGTGCGAGCATGTTAAATACCAATACCGCTGTTAGAGGTTGACAGTGGCATTTAACATGTTAACAGCCGCAAGTGGATCGCAAATTCCACCCGCAGCTGTTAAGGGCACATGTCGGGTGATGTATCAGCTGATGTGCTGGAAAAAGTTGCAGGCTCATGGCCGGGACCTTCAGCAAACGGGGAGAGCCCACCTTAGACGTAACTACGTCTAGGGTGGGAGAGGGGTTGGCCACTACTAGGACAACCCCTCCTTAAACGAAATGTTTGGCCCTAATAAAGTAATAAATCTTATCCTCCCCTCCTGTGTCTGCATCTCTCCCACAGACCCGAGGCTGTGATGCGGTGTTGTGACCCATGGTGCCTGGCGCACCATCGGTTCTGGCGTCACTGTCCCCACCTCTGGACAAACTGAACATTAAGAGGAAGTCCGGGAGCAGCCGATCTCTGACTGCCGATTCATGTTCAGGTCATATGAAGGTGGAGACAATGGCACCAGGTATCACAACAACCGCATCACAGCCCCGGGGACAGCAAGTGCTGACACCGCGGGAACGGCGCCGGTACAGGAGGGGAGTATAGGCGTCATTATCATGGCTGAACATTTGGTTTAACAAGAGGTTGCCCTAGTGGTGGAGAAAAGCTTTAAGCTCCTACCCCTCTTTTCATTCTGCCTTGTTAAAATCTATGTAAAAACGCAAAAGCTTATGTCTGGCCGATCACAGATTTGTTGTTCTGTGCCTGAAGGGAAACCTATTAAGGCCGGAGGTCTAGAGTTGATAGGATAAAAGTCACAGTTCTTCACAATCCAGATAGATACATTTGTCATATCCCTAGAAAATGTGTGAAAGAATCAGAATGCGTGCCTCCTGTACCCAACACGCGTTTTGCATAGGCTTTCTTGGGATATTCTCTGTCTCTATGTTCATGGGGATAAAAAGTCCCTGCTCTGCCATTTGGTGGTGCTCCCAAAGTTCTATCAGTGATTGCCTAGCCTGCGGATACATAATAACTTCTGATCAGTGAACATAGAATCGGAAGGGACCATCTGGTCCAACCCCCTGCTCAAAGTTGGATTCAATCCTGTTAACTTTGTGTAGGGTGCTGTAACCAACTGGACCACGGCAGATCCAGAAACTACAACTGGTCATTGTAAGGATGTCCACAAATATGGAGTCAATGATGCCTCTTGTAGCTCCTCACAAGAGGGATAGACTGTGTACGGAAGGAGTGTAGGTTGTGGCATCATCAAAGGGTCTTATGGGCTTCGTGCATTTCACGGGGTATAGAGCATATGTAAAGGTGGGCCTTCCCAGATTAGAGGGGGGATCTGTAGAGTGGGCCACTGTAGGAGGTTTTTGTAGTCGTAGCATGGCTGTAGATTTTCGGGTGATGGTGGTACACTGGATATATAAAGTCTACACACCCCTGTTAAAATGTCAGGATTTTGTCATGTAAAATAAATACTGCTTAAGAAAAATCCTTCCAGAACTTTTTTCACCTTTTTAATGTTACCCATTATCTGTACAGCTCCACTGTGAAACAAACTGAAATATTTTTGAAGGGAAAATAAAAGGTAAAATTACGTGGTTCCATAAATGTTAGCACCCTGTTAAAATTGGGGGGAAATGTGTTCTGATGAGACAGATGTGAGACTTTTTGGCCATAATTCCAGAAGATGCCGCTGACATCAGTCATCACCAGAAGATCACCATCCCCACAGTGAGGAATGGAGGAGGCAGCATTCTGCTTTGGGGCTGGTTTTTGGCACCTGGGGTTTTAGTCAAAGGGGAAGGATTATCAATAGTTTAAGTATCAATTTAACATCAAACACTGACGATGAGGAGGAATTTCACCTTTCAGCAGATCATGACCCTGAGCGACCTCCAAATCACCAAAAGAATGGCTTCACCAGAAGATGAAACTAGCCCTATTGAGACCTGAACCCAAGGGACAATCTGTGGTGACCTGAAGAGGACGTTTTACACAGGAGATGCCCAATGCAGTCTGACAAATGTGTGAATCTGCTGCAAGGAGGACCCGGCAAAGATCACTAGTTCTAGATGTGCTGCGCTTATATACCCAGACCCAAAAAATCACAGCCAGAAATTCACTGGGGACTGCAACAAAGTATTAATCTAGGGCTGTGCAAATGTATGCAACTACAGCATTTTTCTTGTTTTATATTTTTCTTTTTCCACTCGAAAAGCTGTCCATTCTTCAGTACATTTGTAAAGATTATGGGTGATATTAAAGGTGGGAGAAGTTCTGAAGTGATTCTTTTACATAATAAAAACCTGAAGTTTTACCAGGGACGTGTAGCCCTCTTCATATCCACTGTAGATTGTGGACTGTGAAGGTATTATAAAATGGCGGCTGCTTGTGGATGGGGTAGGCGTCGTAGGATGGCGGCTGCTTGTGGATGGGGTAGGCGTCGTAGGATGGCGGCTGCTTGTGGACGGTGAAGGCGTCGTAGGATGGCGGCTGCTTGTGGACGGGGAAGGCGTCGTAGGATGGCGGCTGCTTGTGGACGGGGAAGGCGTCGTAGGATGGCGGCTGCTTGTGGACGGGGAAGGCGTAGGATGGCGGCTGCTTGTGGACGGGGAAGGTGTCGTAGGATGGCGGCTGCTTGTGGACGGGGAAGGCGTCGTAGGATGGCGGCTGCTTGTGGACGGGGAAGGCGTCGTAGGATGGCGGCTGCTTGTGGACGGGGAAGGCGTCGTAGGATGGCGGCTGCTTGTGGACAGGGAAGGCGTAGGATGGCTGCTTGTGGACGGGGAAGGCGTAGGATGGCTGCTTGTGGACGGGGAAGGCGTAGGATGGCTGCTTGTGGACGGGGAAGGCGTAGGATGGCTGCTTGTGGACGGGGAAGGCGTAGGATGATGGCTGCTTGTGGACGGGGAAGGCGTAGGATGGCGGCTGCTTGTGGACGGGGAAGGCGTAGGATGGCGGCTGCTTGTGGACGGGGAAGGCGTAGGATGGCGGCTGCTTGTGGACGGGGAAGGCGTAGGATGGCGGCTGCTTGTGGACGGGGAAGGCGTAGGATGGCGGCTGCTTGTGGACGGGGAAGGCGTAGGATGGCGGCTGCTTGTGGACGGGGAAGGCGTAGGATGGCGGCTGCTTGTGGACGGGGAAGGCGTAGGATGGCGGCTGCTTGTGGACGGGGAAGCTCAATACTATAAAGGTAGCATAGAATAGGGCTTGTTAATCCATTCTTCTTGGATGCTCAGATTTTTTGAGTTCAGTCTTGAAATTGTCCACCTCTGATGTAAGATGTAAGTGAATGGGGTTTCTGAAATCCATGTGGACTTTTGTCTGCCCCACAATAAGGAGCATGGTAAATATTCTTGTGTTCTAGATGGGAAAAGATCCATTCCTCTTAGTGCGCTTAATGGGTATTTCTCCATAGGAAATCTCACATGTCTGAGCCGACCCTATGGCGTCGGAGTACGAGTGGGTTATGATTGTGGTGGTAATCAGAGCATGTGTAAGGTTAGGTAGTAAAGACGATTGTGGGCACCACATAGAGCCGTGGCCAAAAGTGTTGGCACCCTAGAAATTGTTCCAGAAAGTGAAGTATTTCTCCCAGAACATTATTGCAATTCCTCATGCTTTGTTATACAAATGTTTATTTCTTTTGTTTGTATTGGAAAAATTTTTTTTAAAAAAGGGCAAATTGGAGATAATTTCACACAAAACCCCAAAAATGGGCCGGGCAAAATTGTTGGCACCCTGCACATATTTGGTCACACCCTTTGGAATAAATAACTGGAAACCATCGCTTCCTCTAGTCATCCACAAGCTTCTTACTCCTCTCAGCTGTAATTTTGGGTGACTCTTCTTACAATCTGCTCCCGGTCTCATATTTTGTTTTCTCCCAACAGCGATTGTAAGATCTCCACACAGGTGATCCATTGGATTTAGATCCGGACTCATTGCTGCCACTTCAGACCACTCCAGCACTTTGTTTCCATCCATTTCTCGGGGCTTCTTGAAGTGTGTTTGTGGTTATTGTCCTGCTGGAAGAGCCATGACCTAGGACGCACACCCAGCTTTCTGACACTGGGCACTACATTGACACCCAAAATCCATTGGCATTTGTCACATTTCATGATGCCGTGCCACACAGTCAAGGCACCTAGTGCCAGAGGCAGCAAAGCAACCCCAAAGCATCTGTGACCCTCCACCATATTTGACTGTAGGTACTATGTTCTTTTCTTTGTAGACAGCATTCTGTTTTCTGTAAACAGAATGATATGCTTTATCATGTCTGTGTCAGCAGTGGGGTCCTCCGGGGTCTCCTGCCATATCATTTAATTTAATTCAAATATCGACCGTTCGCTCTGACACTGATGCCCTGAGCCTGCAGGACAGCTTGGATTTCTTTTGAACTTGATTGTAGCTGCTTATTCCCTATCCAGACTATCCTGCATTGCAACCTTTCATCAATTTTTCTGTGCCTTCCAGGGAGATTAGGTACAGTACCATGAATTGTACACTTCTTATCTTGTGCACCTTGGACAAAGGAACATTAAGCTCTCGAGATTGTTGATATTGTTCCTCAGACATAGAATCGTAGAGTTGGAAGGGACCTCCTGGGCCATCTGGTCCAACCCCCTGCTCAAAGCAGGATTCGCTAAATCATCCCAGT
Source organism: Dendrobates tinctorius (assembly GCF_039654945.1). Classification (NCBI taxonomy): domain Eukaryota; kingdom Metazoa; phylum Chordata; class Amphibia; order Anura; family Dendrobatidae; genus Dendrobates; species Dendrobates tinctorius. The sequence goes on along the minus strand of NW_027361931.1, from coordinate 92,291 downwards.
CAGATGTCTGTCCAGCCTCTGTTTGAAGACTTCCATTGGAGGAGAACTCGCCACTTCTCGTGGCAGCCTGTTCCACTCATTGATCACTCTGTCAAAAAGTTTTTTCTAATATCTAATCTGTGTCTCCTCCCATTCAGTTTCATCCCATTGCTTCTAGTCTTTCCTTGTGCAAATGAGAATAAAGACGATCCCTCTACAATGTGACAGCCCTTTAGATATTTGTAGACAGCTATTAAGTCTCCTCTCAGTCTTCTCTTTTGCAAACTAAACATTCCCAAATCCTGCAACCTTTCCTCATAAGACAGGGTTTGCAGACCGGTCACCATTCTGGTCGCTCTTTTCTGAACTTGCTCCAGTTTGTTGATGTCTTTTTTAAAATGTGGTTTTGACAGTTCTCTCTTGTCCTCGTTCTCCGTGTTTAGTGTGGCGCACACTGACACACAATGCAGACTGAGGCAACTTCTCCCCTTTTTATCTGGTTTCAGGTGTGATTTTCATGTTATGCATAGCTGTTCACTTGCCACAGGTGAGTGTGAACGAGCATCACATGCTTGGCACAAAGGACATAGGTTGTATAGAGCACAGGGAAAGGCATGAATTAGGGTGTATGTCATCTGGTGGGTGGCGAGTCTTCCGCTGATGTCACTGGACAGGACCCCGATATTCTGCTGTGATTGGAGATCATTCCCATTGACGTCAGAGCGTGATGGGACCCTCTTCTCACTATGGATGCAAGCTTCATTGGTGGGACCCGCCTCTACATAACTACTCTGGCATTGTTTGTGGATATGTAATGTACGAGATGGAAATAACCCTTTTAAAATGAGAATATGTAATTTTGGTCTTGATGGCCTGTGGTTGTGTCCATTGTGTGAATGTCTTAATGATGGTGGTAGTTTTGGAGACCCCTAACCTCTCTTCTGAGCCTCCTCATGTTCAGCCTAATCCTGCAGTATGAAGCCTGTGCCTTGTAACCCACCACTCCCTGCCTTCGAACATCACCTTTACTTTTGAACATTTGCTCTAAGCTGCAGCATGTTTCATCCCCTTGACTTTTCTCACCCTTTCTGACATGTACTGCTTCAGCTCTCTGATATGTCTGGTTGACCACTCCTGCACCTTCTGTCTGACATGTTTAGTTGAAACCCCCCTTCACTCTGATGTGTCTTGTTGACTGCATCACTCTGATGTCTCATTGACAGCCCCTCCACCCACTTCCCTGTGACGAGGCACCAACTTGGTGGTCTCTGATGTCTGTTTTATTGACCACTCTCCTCTCTCTGACATGCCTTTTTGAGTGACCCTTCCCCCACCCCCCTGCTTCCCTCGTGAGCCTGTCCTGTTCTATCACATGTCTCGTCAAGCCTATCCCCCCATTTCTCTGACATTGCTCATTGAGCCTGTCACCCCCCCATTCCTTTGACATGGCTCGTTGGACCTGTCCGCCTTTACTGATGTCTCGTCGAGCCTGTCCCCCCCCCCCCTTCCTCTGACATTGCTCGTTTAGCCCCCCACCCTCCAATCCTTTGTCCTCTGATGTGCCTCGTCAAGCCTGTCTTCCCCAATTACTCTAGTGCATCTCATCAAGCCTGTCCCCCCCCCCCCCAATTCCGTTAACATGTCTCATTGAGCCTGTCCTCCCCCGTTCCTCTTACGTGTCACGTTGATCCTGTCGCCTCCCCCATTCCTCTAACGTGTCTCGTCGAGCCTGTTCCTCCCTTCCCCTATTCCTCTGAAGTAAGTTACTCGTCGAGTCTTTCTCCTGCCCATTCCTCTGACACGTGTCGTCGAGCGTGTCCTGTCCTCCGCCCATTCCTCTGCTGTGTCTCGTCAAGCCTGCCCCTCTTCCCTCCCCCCACCCAGATGCCTCTGGTGCTTCTCATCGGGCACCTTCCCCATTCCTTTGACACATCTTGTCGAACCTGTCCCCCATATTCCTCTTATGCGGCATCTCCTCCAGCCTACCCCCCCTTCAGTTCCACTGATGCGTCTCGCCGAGCCTGTCCCCCATTCCCATTCCTCTGACGTGTCTCATCAAGCCTGTCTCCAGGCCATTCCTCTGACGTGTCTTGTCGAGCCTGTTCCCACCACCCATTCCTATGATGTCTTGTCGAGCCTGTCGCCACCCCCACCCCATATGCCTCTGGTGCATCTCTTTGAGCCTGTCCCCATTCCTCTGACATGCCTCGTCCCCCTCCATTCCACTGACGCCTTTCGTCGAGCATGCCTCTATCGTCAAGCCTCCCCCCATTCCTCTGATGCATTTCATTGAACCTGTCCACCCCACCCATTCCTCTGATGTGTCTTGTGGAGCCTGTTTACCCCCCCAATTTCTCTGACACATTTCATCGAGCCTGTTTCCCTTATTCCTATGACTTGTCTTGCCAAGCCTGCTCCCCCAATTCCTCTGTGTCTCGTCGAGTCTGTCACCCCCATATGCCTCTGAGGTCTTGTCGAACCTGTCCCCCCACCCATTCCTCAGACATCTCGTCGACCCATCCCCTTCCTATCCCCATATGCCTCTGGCGCATCTCATCAAGCTTGTCCCCCCCCCCCCCCATTTGTCTGACGTGAAACTGTGAGCCTGCCCCGCCCGCATTCCTCTGCCACATCTTGTCGAGCCTTTTTCCCCCCCCCATTCCTCTGACGTGTCTCTTAGAGCCTGTCCCCCTATTCCTTTGATGTTGCTCATTAAGCCTTTCTTCCCCCCCCATGCCTCTGATGCGTCTCGTCGAGCCTTTCCCCCCACTCCTGACGCATCTCGTTGAGCCTGTCTCCCCCCCCCCCCCATTCCTGACTCGTCTCATCGAGCCTGTCTCCCCCCCCCCCCCCCCCCCCTTCCTGACTCGTCTCATCGAGCCTGTCCCCCTTCATTTGTCTGACACGTCTGGTCGAACCTGTCCCCCCATTCCCCTGACGCGTCTGGTTGAGCCTGTCTACACCCCATTCCTATGATACATCTCCTCTACCCTGTCCCCCCATTCCTCTGACACGTCTGGTTGAGCCTGTCTACACCCCATTCCTATGATGTATCTCCTCTACCCTGTCCCCCCATTCCTCTGACACGTCTCGTCGAGCCTATCCCCTTATTCCTCTGAAATATCATCTAGCCTGCACCCCCCATTCCTTGGACGCGTATCATCAAGCCTGTCCCTTCATTCCTCTGAAATGTCTCGTCTAGCATGTCGCCCCCATTTCTGACACGTCTTGTCAAGCCTGTCCCCCCCATTCCTCTGACGCATCTTGTTTACCCTGTCAACTCCCCATTCTTCTGACATGTTTTGTTGCGCCTAACCCCCCCATTCCTCTGACGTGTCTCCCCGAGCCTGTCCCTTATTCGTCTGAAATCTCGTCGAGCCTGTCTACCCTCTCATTCCTCTGACGTCCCCCTCATTCCTCTGACATCCCCCTCATTCCTCTGACGCATCTTGTCAAGCCTGTCCCCCCCCCATTCCTCTTGCATGTCTTTTTGAGCCTGTCCCCCCCCCATTCCTCTTATGTGTCTTTTCGAGCATGTCCCCCCCATTCCTCTTGCGTGACTTTTCGAGCATGTCCCCCCCCCATTCCTCTTGCGTGACTTTTCGAGCCTGTCCCCCCCCCATTCCTCTTGCGTGACTTTTCGAGCCTGTCCCCCCCCCCCATTCCTCTTGCGTGTCTTTTCGAGCCTGTCCCCCCCATTCCTCTTGCGTGTCTTTTCGAGCCTGTCCCCCCCCCCCCCCCCCATTCCTTTTGTGTGTCTTTTCGAGCCTGTCCCCCCATTCCTCTTGCGTGACTTTTCGAGCCTGTCCCCCCCCCATTCCTCTTGCGTGTCTTTTCGAGCCTGTCCCCCATTCCTCTTGCATGTCTTTTCGAGCCTGTTCCCCCCCCCCCATTCCTCTTGCGTGTCTTTTCGAGCCTGTCTCCCCCCGTTCCTCTTGCGTGTCTTTTCGAGCCTGTCCCCCCCCCCCCCCATTCCTTTTGCGTGTCTTTTCAAGCCTGTCCCCCCCCGTTCCTCTTGCGTGTCTTTTCGAGCCTGTCCCCCTTCCCTCCCGCTCTGACTTTTTTGTGTGCTTTTACCCTCGTCCTCTTGTTTGCAGTTCCGGTCACACATTTCTGCTTCCTCCTGACCATTATCTGCCAGTGCCTAGGGTATGCATATTTTGCTGTATAGCCATGACCGGTATCGCCCTCTCCTATCACTACTGGCATGATGGTGGATTGTGCTTCAGCCTCTTCATGTAATTTGGGGTCTTTCAGCTTCTTAACCTCTTTGGTTATCTGTTCATATATAGATTTATCCCTTGAGCCATTAATGATATCCAATGCTGACTCTGAAGATTGCTGATCTGTGTGTTGGGTAAGCAATCCGCGGTGACCATCAGGTCTGGTGTAGATTTCCAGTTCGTCACCCATGTATCTATAATTACCCCTTATACTGCTTGGTCGTTCCCTCTGTGCTTCTGCTAGGGTTGGGGGTTTCCAGCTCAGTTACTGTAAGATCTTCTGTTTTCTGTACTTTTTAGGCTTAATAACTGGGACTCATCCACCCTTCCAGCCACTCATCCCCAACAGACGGGCCACAGTCATATGCTGAGGACAGATCCAGGCTCTGTCCGCACCTCCCTCATCACCGCGAGATACAATCCATCACTAAAATTGTGACCGTGAAGCTTAAACCATCGCCATGGTCGTCCGGCTATATTCCACATGGACAAACCTGCCCTGACCGCAGCGGTCAATCTGCTCTACACTCTCCGGGGGTCTCTGGTGCTTCCTGTTTGGTCATCTTGGGTTTATGGGCCAGTGGATAAAATACTGTGGCCTCAGACATGACACCAGGCCGTATATAACTGGGGCTCAGTGTGTTACTCTGTAATGTGCTGTTCATCCGTCGTCCACACAGCCAGGGGGCGCCGCTCAGTTCTTCCAGTGTGTGTGGTCAGTGCGTCTGCTCCTTGCATCACACACAGCTGGTCGGGGTCTGCTTAGTGTCCATCATGACTTGTGATGTCCTCCATGGCTATAGTCTAGGTTGAGCAGATCGTCCATGTTTTTTCACCATTCCAGGGTCCTGTAATCAGAGGGGTAATAAATGGACAGCTCTAGGTCTGCTGGTAGCGAGCGCTCATGCATGTGACCTACAGAGCCGAGCATGTGGATAAGTTACTTGTGAGCCATGATTTTGTAAGTGAACACCGGACATCAGAAGTTCCTGCTGTAGAGTAGGGCAGCGCCAGAGACTGCACCGTGTGAACCAGCCGCCAGCCCTTGTTCACTCTTCAGCTTCATGGTCCAAGTCCTGAAAAAATGAAAAACTGCTTTTTGTGACCCAGCTGTAATGTGGAGGTACAGTAGTGTTCACAATACCAGCCGTCTAATACAACTAACCAGGTTAATCCTTGTTTTGGTATAAATTCTATCACCACACGTCACACAATTTACCAGTCGGTGCAGTACATAAGAGAACCACCAGACTCCGCATTCATGATCTGCAGGTTTCTGAGTCTGGGTATTACAATAATAGACAGGCGGTGATCCCAATAATATCAGTGTGGAGACAATTAGTGAGGTCAATCATTCTGTGAAGAGACAGGGGTGAATCCGGTGTCCCTAACCCTGAAGCCAGGACATGTTACTTATGCATTTCTCCTGGAAAGCCTGAGAAATATGGGGCGTCCCAGACATTGTTCAGAAGAACAGCGGACTGTGATTAATAAGTTGATTGGAGAAGGTAAAACTTATAAAGAAGAGCAGACAATGATCGGCCGTTCAGCTAAAATGATCTCCAATGCTTTATAATGGAAAGCCAAACCAGAGAGACGTGGAAGAAAACGGAAGACGACCATTCTAATGGATGGAAAAATAACCGGAATGGGAAAGGCTCCGCCAAAGATCGACTCCAGGATGATCACAGTCTCCCGTTACCTGTGATCGACTCCAGGATGACCACAGTCTCCCGATGCCAGTGATCGGCACCAGGATGATCACAGACAGTCTCCTGTTACCTGTGATCAGCTCCAGGATGATCACAGACAGTCTCCCGTTACCAGTGATCGGCTCCAGGATGATCACAGTCTCCCGTTACCAGTGATCAGCTCCAGGATGATCACAGTCTCCCGTTACCTGTGATCGGCTCCAGGATGATCACAGACAGTCTCCCGTTACCTGTGATCGGCTCCAGGATGATCACAGACAGTCTCCCGTTACCTGTGATCGGCTCCAGGATGATCACAGACAGTCTCCCGTTACCTGTGATCGGCTCCAGGATGATCACAGACAGTCTCCCGTTACCTGTGATCGGCTCCAGGATGATCACAGACAGTCTCCCGTTACCTGTGATCGGCTCCAGGATGATCACAGACAGTCTCCCGTTACCTGTGATCGGCTCCAGGATGATCACAGACAGTCTCCCGTTACCTGTGATCGGCTCCAGGATGATCACAGACAGTCTCCCGTTACCTGTGATCGGCTCCAGGATGATCACAGACAGTCTCCCGTTACCTGTGAGGACTGTGACAGAAGACGCCTGTGTGACGCTAAGCTCTTACCAAGAAGTCCCCGCAAAGTCCCACTGATGTAAAAAGACATGTACTGAAGAGGATACCATGTGCCAAAGAACACATCACCTGGCCTAAAGAGAAACGGAGAAACAATTTTTCTGAAGAAAGTAAAACTGTTGTTTTTGGGTCCAAGGGCTGCAGTTTGTCAGCCGACCCCCAAACTCCGCAGCCACAGTACACTCTGCAGACAGTGAAGCGTGGTGGTGAAGCATCATGACATGGGCAGGTTTCTCTATGGTGCCGGACCTATTAACCACACACCAGGGATCATGGACCAGTTTGCAGATAGGCAACATGACCTCTTCAAGTATATTACTTACGCTGAAGAGGATTTGCCCTTGAAATGGGTGTTTCACCAAGACACAACGGTCATAAACACACCAGGGAACCAGCAAAATCTTGGTTCTCGTCCAATAAAATTGAGGTTATGGAGCGGCCGGCCCCCCGATCCCCGGACCTTAATCTGATAGGACACTTGTGGGGTGACATTAAAAATGTTGTTAATGAGGAAAAGCCAACAAATGCGACAAAATCGTGTGCTGTAGTCCGAGCATCCTGGGCTGGAATAACAGGTGCCAGCGGCTAGAAGGTGGTGACTCCATGTAACATAGATGTGAAGCCGCTCTAAAAACTGTGGGTAATAAGGAAATACCAGGTCAGTGATTCACAGGAACGATAAATCCTCATGAAGAACAGTACAAAAGACCAATGCAGACACTGCGGATTATTAGAGCGGACGATGGTCGCCTTCTGTCATCTTCTGCAAAGTCGTTATAAATTCTCCACATTTCTCTTCATGTTGTGAATTAGGAAACGGCGAGCGATGTTCCCAATGCTGGAGGTAAGAACCAGGAGAGAGACTCTGGGACTCACTGGTGTTCGGGAACACACGGCTCTCATTTTGAACACTACTGTATTAGATGCAGTGACCTGAATTCAGCAGTCACATGGGAATTGTTGCCTCCAGCTAGTCATGGACTCTGCTTTGGGTTGACTCCTCGTTTCACTGGAGTCTCGCTGGTGATCAAATCAATGTCCACACAAGGCCTGATGTGAATCGTTCCCTGGTCACGGTCAAAACATGAGAAAATTAGGGAGCGTTCCCTGACCATCAGAGATGTGCCCATGCTCATTGTCCGGGTTTACCTCTGATGGCGGTCATCAGCCGACAGAAGTGGCCAAATGTTCATCCATGAAGAGGGTCACTGAACTTTTGTGCCCACCATTATCCCGTTCCCAGGCTATACACTGTGCCCGCCATTATTCCACACCCAGGCTCTAGGCTGTGCATGGCATTATCCTGCGCACAAGCTCTAGGCCACACTCGCCATTATCCCACACCCAGGCTAAAGGCCGCGCCCGCTGTTATCCCTGTCTTTTCTCCTTCACCTCAGTGTCCTATTCATTGTTTCCCTGTTTCATGCTCTATGTATTGTGCTGTCCCTTGTATCTCAAAGTAACTTCACCAGGACCACTAACTAAGAACAACCATATTGCTCCCTTCCACTTGTCCTTTCCTCCCTGCATTTTTAATATTATAAATGCGCCCTCTATATTCTAGATACTCCTCCTACCCTTGCATGTTCTCCATTCTTCTCTCCTGTTCCATGTAAAGTTCTACACTTGGCCCCTGCACTCTCCGCATTCTGCAATCATCTCCTTCTAATTTAGACTCCTTGATCTTCCTTTACTTTCTGTCCCCCGTCTTCCGCGCCCTCCGTCCCCCGTCTTCCGCGCCCTCCGTCCCCCGTCTTCCGCGCCCTCCGTCCCCCGTCTTCCGCGCCCTCCGTCTTCCGCGCCCTCCGTCTTCCGCGCCCTCCGTCTTCCGCGCCCTCCGTCTTCCGCGCCCTCCGTCCCCCGCGCCCTCCGTCCCCCGCGCCCTCCGTCTTCAGCGCCCTCCGTCCCCAGCGCCCTCCGTCTTCCGCGCCCACCGTCCCCCGTCTTTCGTGCCCTCCGCCCCCATCCTCCGCCCCTGTCTTCCACGCCCACTGCCCCCTAGACACCCCAAGCTTGACCTCCACATCCCTCCAGCAGCAGCATATTTCTAGTAGGTTGAGAATTATGTAAGTTATTAGCTATTTGTTTTCCTTGATGGTATGATGGCATTTAACACAATAAAACACAATGGCTCAGCCACCAATGTCAGAGACTGGATGTGATGAGTGGGCGAGGACCATGCAGAATCCAGCAGTTCTACGGGGTCATAAAGTAGAATCTAAACCGGAAGGATGCTTTCATTAATGGGAGTGATTGTCCCGGGTCACACTTGCATCCTTCGTAGATGCCCTTAGCTTGCTCTTTGATGAGGGACACGTCTTCACTTGGACACTTGTGAATTCTCAGTTGAGACTTTCCCTCCCTATTTTCTCCGATCTTCTAACACTCCCCATTGGGATGTGATGGGGAGGCCAACGTGTCAGTAGCACAGACCCTGCCTGCGTACACAACATACAATCCCTCTCAGTATTCCCTGATGGTGGAGTGGCCACATGTTTGTCTGGGACAGAGAAAACCTGATTGTGAAGCTCTGGTCGCAGTACGTGCCGGAAACCTCTATGGAAGGTAGAAGAATTCTTCTGTGTATTGCAGGCTTATCGCTAGGATTTTTTCATCACTTCTGATTGGTGGTGGTCTGACATCTGGGGCTGCCACTGATCCTAAAAATAATGGCAGTGGTCTAGCACCTTAACATCATGCGCCAGGAAACCTCCAAATAAAGTGACACGAGGATTCAAGATGGGAATAGTCCAATGGAGGTGTTTATTCCCAAGAGTTTGAAAGAGAACATAAGTCCTGATGACCTGCAGCAGTGAGCCGGGACTGTTAGCCCCTCATTGCTCGTGGATATGATGGGGGTCCTGATGACCTGCAGCAGTGAGCCGGGACTGTTAGCCCCTCATTGCTCGTGGATATGATGGGGGTCCTGATGACCTGCAGCAGTGAGCCGGGACTGTTAGCCCCTCATTGCCTGTGGATATGATGGGGGTCCTGATGATTTGCAGCAGTGAGCCGGGACTGTTAGCCCCTCATTGCTCGTGGATATGATGGGGGTCCTGATGACCTGCAGCAGTGAGCCGGGACTGTTAGCCCCTCATTGCCTGTGGATATGATGGGGGTCCTGATGACCTGCAGCAGTGAGCCGGGACTGTTAGCCCCTCATTGCTCGTGGATATGATGGGGGTCCTGATGACCTGCAGCAGTGAGCCGGGACTGTTAGCCCCTCATTGCCTGTGGATATGATGGGGGTCCTGATGACCTGCAGCAGTGAGCCGGGACTGTTAGCCCCTCATTGCTCGTGGATATGATGGGGGTTCTGATGACCTGCAGCAGTGAGCCTGGACTGTTAGCCCCTCATTGCCTGTGGATATAATGGGGGTCCTGATGACCTGCAGCAGTGAGCCGGGACTGTTAGCCCCTCATTGCTCGTGGATATGATGGTGGTCCTGATGACCTGCAGCAGTGAGCCGGGACTGTTAGCCCCTCATTGCTCGTGGATATGATGGGGGTTCTGATGACCTGCAGCAGTGAGCCGGGACTGTTAGCCCCTCATTGCTCGTGGATATGATGGGGGTTCTGATGACGTGCAGCAGTGAGCCGGGACTGTTAGCCCCTCATTGCCTGTGGATATAATGGGGGTCCTGATGACCTGCAGCAGTGAGCCGGGACTGTTAGCCCCTCATTGCTCATGGATATGATGGGGGTCCTGATGACCTGCAGCAGTGAGCCTGGACTGTTAGCCCCTCATTGCTCGTGGATATGATGGGGGTTCTGATGACCTGCTGCAGTGAGCCAGGACTGTTAGCCCCTCATTGCTCGTGGATATGATGGGGGTTCTGATGACCTGCAGCAGTGAGCCAGGACTGTTAGCCCCTCATTGCTCGTGGATATGATGGGGGTTCTGATGACGTGCAGCAGTGAGCCGGGACTGTTAGCCCCTCATTGCCTGTGGATATAATGGGGGTCCTGATGACCTGCAGCAGTGAGCCGGGACTGTTAGCCCCTCATTGCTCATGGATATGATGGGGGTCCTGATGACCTGCAGCAGTGAGCCTGGACTGTTAGCCCCTCATTGCTCGTGGATATGATGGGGGTTCTGATGACCTGCAGCAGTGAGCCAGGACTGTTAGCCCCTCATTGCTCGTGGATATGATGGGGGTCCTGATGACCTGCAGCAGTGAGCCAGGACTGTTAGCCCCTCATTCCTGTGGATATGATGGGGGTCCTGATGACCTGCAGCAGTGAGCCGGGACTGTTAGCCCCTCATTGCTCGTGGATATGATGGGGGTCCTGATGACCTGCAGCAGTGAGCCTGGACTGTTAGCCCCTCATTGCCTGTGGATATGATGGGGGTCCTGATGACCTGCAGCAGTGAGCCAGGACTGTTAGCCCCTCATTGCTCGTGGATATGATGGGGGTTCTGATGACCTGCAGCAGTGAGCCAGGACTGTTAGCCCCTCATTGCCTGTGGATATGATGGGGGTCCTGATGACCTGCAGCAGTGAGCCGGGACTGTTAGCCCCTCATTGCCTGTGGATATGATGGGGGTCCTGATGACCTGCAGCAGTGAGCCGGGACTGTTAGCCCCTCATTGCTCGTGGATATGATGGGGGTTCTGATGACCTGCAGCAGTGAGCCGGGACTGTTAGCCCCTCATTGCTCGTGGATATGATGGGGGTTCTGATGACCTGCAGCAGTGAGCCGGGACTGTTAGCCCCTCATTGCTCGTGGATATGATGGGGGTTCTGATGACCTGCAGCAGTGAGCCAGGACTGTTAGCCCCTCATTGCTCGTGGATATGATGGGGGTCCTGATGACCTGCAGCAGTGAGCCTGGACTGTTAGCCCCTCATTGCCTGTGGATATGATGGGGGTCCTGATGACCTGCAGCAGTGAGCCGGGACTGTTAGCCCCTCATTGCTCGTGGATATGATGGGGGTCCTGATGACCTGCAGCAGTGAGCCGGGACTGTTAGCCCCTCATTGCTCGTGGATATGATGGGGGTCCTGATGACCTGCAGCAGTGAGCCGGGACTGTTAGCCCCTCATTGCCTGTGGATATGATGGGGGTTCTGATGACCTGCAGCAGTGAGCCTGGACTGTTAGCCCCTCATTGCTCGTGGATATGATGGGGGTCCTGATGACCTGCAGCAGTGAGCCAGGACTGTTAGCCCCTCATTGCTCGTGGATATGATGGGGGTCCTGATGACCTGCAGCAGTGAGCCGGGACTGTTAGCCCCTCATTGCTCGTGGATATCATGGGGGTCCTGATGACCTGCAGCAGTGAGCCGGGACTGTTAGCCCCTCATTGCTCGTGGATATGATGGGGGTCCTGATGACCTGCAGCAGTGAGCCGGGACTGTTAGCCCCTCATTGCTCGTGGATATCATGGGGGTCCTGATGACCTGCAGCAGTGAGCCGGGACTGTTAGCCCCTCATTGCTCGTGGATATCATGGGGGTCCTGATGACCTGCAGCAGTGAGCCGGGACTGTTAGCCCCTCATTGCTCGTGGATATGATGGGGGTCCTGATGACCTGCAGCAGTGAGCCTGGACTGTTAGCCCCTCATTGCTCGTGGATATCATGGGGGTCCTGATGACCTGCAGCAGTGAGCCGGGACTGTTAGCCCCTCATTGCTCGTGGATATGATGGGGGTCCTGATGACCTGCAGCAGTGAGCCGGGACTGTTAGCCCCTCATTGCTCGTGAATATGATGGGGGTCCTGATGACCTGCAGCAGTGAGCCAGGACTGTTAACCCCTCATTGCTCATGGATATGATGGGGGTCCTGATATCCTGCAGCAGTAAGCCGGGAGTGTTAGCCCCTCGGCGGAAAGGGCCATGGTCTTTACCATCAGTGATTGTTTGATGCTGCAGAGGAAATGATAAATTGTTCATGATCCTCAAATCTACTTGTCTTTTTGTGCATGATTATTGTGACGGCCATCTTACTCTGAGCAGCAACGTCAGAAAATGGCTCATTACCTTCCATGATGGATTGTTTGCATACTGGGTGTCAGTGTGCAACGATCGGCAAGTTGTGAGCAGTGACCATCACCTGACGACTTCTGTGATTGACCTCGGAGTGGATGCCCTGTGTCGCTGCGCAGGACGGACCATGATCATGTAGTCTCTTATAGGACTGAGCGTGCTCTGTGACCTGTGCAGATGTTACTGTGCAGAGAGGGGAAGAAAGTGGGCAGTGTCCATCACATTGAACTCTGTGGGCGTGCTGTCATCTGTGCAGAGGTCACTATACAGGGAGGGCAGAGTTCTGTCTACCGTCTCCTGTCATGGTGGAGCCTGCGTGGTGTCAGACCTTGTAACCCAGCCCTCGTATAATAATGAGATGGCGGCGGCGAAGAGAGAGTGCGGAAATTGCAGGATTCCTTATAGATTGTGACAGAAACACTGATTAATAATGTGACGTCATCGTGACCCGTCCTCACCAGGGGCGCCACCTATGCGAATAAATTCTAGAAATCTTCTGGGTGTTGGTGCTTCCTATGTGCTCGGCTGTGTGATGTTACCAGACAGCTGTGATGCGTGGGGTGTCGGATATGTGATGTTACCAGACAGCTGTGATGCGTGGGGTGTCGGACGTGTGATGTTACCGGACAGCAGTGATGCGTGGGGTGTCGGATATGTGATGTTACCGGACAGCAGTGATACGTGGGGTGTCGGCTGTGATGTTACCAGACACCTGGGATGCGTGGGGTGTCGGTTGTGTGATGTTACCAGACAGCAGTGATGTGTGGGGTGTCGGTTGTGTGATGTTACCAGACAGCAGTGATACGTGGGGTGTCGGATGTGTGATGTTACCAGACAGCAGTGATACGTGGGGTGTCGGATGTGTGATGTTACCAGACAGCTGTGATGCGTGGGGTGTCGGCTGTGTGATGTTACCAGACAGCAGTGATACGTGGGGTGTCGGATGTGTGATGTTACCAGACAGCAGTGATACGTGGGGTGTCGGACGTGTGATGTTACCCGACAGCTGTGATACGTGGGGTGTCGGCTGTGTGATGTTACCCGACAGCTGTGATACGTGGGGTGTCGGCTGTGTGATGTTACCCGACAGCTGTGATACGTGGGGTGTCGGCTGTGTGATGTTACCCGACAGCTGTGATACGTGGGGTGTCGGCTGTGTGATGTTACCCGACAGCTGTGATACGTGGGGTGTCGGACGTGTGATGTTACCCGACAGCTGTGATACGTGGGGTGTCGGCTGTGTGATGTTACCAGACAGCAGTGATACGTGGAGTGTCGGACGTGTGATGTTACCCGACAGCAGTGATACGTGGGGTGTCGGACGTGTGATGTTACCCGACAGCTGTGATACGTGGGGTGTCGGCTGTGTGATGTTACCAGACAGTGATACGTGGGGTGTCGGACGTGTGATGTTACCAGACAGCAGTGATGCGTGGGGTGTCGGATGTGTGATGTTACCAGACAGCTGTGATACGTGGGGTGTCGGATGTGTGATACGTGGGGTGTCGGATGTGTGATGTTACCAGACAGCAGTGATACGTGGGGTGTCGGCTGTGTGATGTTACCAGACAGCTGTGATACGTGGGGTGTCGGACGTGTGATGTTACCGGACAGCTGTGATACGTGGGGTGTCGGCTGTGATGTTACCAGACAGCTGGGATGCGTGGGGTGTCGGATGTGTGATGTTACTGGACAGCAGTGATACGTGGGGTGTCGGATGTGTGATGTTACCAGACAGCTGTGATACGTGGGGTGTCGGACGTGTGATGTTACCGGACAGCTGTGATACGTGGGGTGTCGGCTGTGATGTTACCAGACAGCTGGGATGCGTGGGGTGTCAGATGTGTGATGTTACTGGACAGCAGTGATGCGTGGGGTGTCGGTTGTGTGATGTTACCAGACAGCAGTGATACGTGGGGTGTCGGATGTGTGATGTTACCAGACAGCAGTGATACGTGGGGTGTCGGCTGTGTGATGTTACCAGACAGCTGTGATGCGTGGGGTGTCGGATGTGTGATGTTACCAGACAGCTGTGATGCGTGGGATGTCGGACGTGTGATGTTACCAGACAGCAGTGATACGTGGGGTGTCGGCTGTGTGATGTTACCAGACAGCTGTGATGCGTGGGGTGTCGGCTGTGTGATGTTACCAGACAGCTGTGATGCGTGGGATGTCGGACGTGTGATGTTACCAGACATCAGTGATACGTGGGGTGTCGGCTGTGTGATGTTACCAGACAGCTGTGATGCGTGGGGTGTCGGCTGTGTGATGTTACCAGACAGCTGTGATGCGTGGGGTGTCGGATGTGTGATGTTACCAGACAGCTGTGATGCGTGGGGTGTCGGATGTGTGATGTTACCAGACAGCTGTGATGCGTGGGGTGTCGGCTGTGTGATGTTACCAGACAGCTGTGATGCGTGGGGTGTCGGCTGTGTGATGTTACCAGACAGCAGTGATACGTGGGGTGTCGGATGTGTGATGTTACCAGACAGCAGTGATACGTGGGGTGTCGGACGTGTGATGTTACCCGACAGCTGTGATACGTGGGGTGTCGGCTGTGTGATGTTACCCGACAGCTGTGATACGTGGGGTGTCGGCTGTGTGATGTTACCCGACAGCTGTGATACGTGGGGTGTCGGCTGTGTGATGTTACCCGACAGCTGTGATACGTGGGGTGTCGGACGTGTGATGTTACCCGACAGCTGTGATACGTGGGGTGTCGGCTGTGTGATGTTACCAGACAGCAGTGATACGTGGAGTGTCGGACGTGTGATGTTACCCGACAGCAGTGATACGTGGGGTGTCGGACGTGTGATGTTACCCGACAGCTGTGATACGTGGGGTGTCGGCTGTGTGATGTTACCAGACAGTGATACGTGGGGTGTCGGACGTGTGATGTTACCAGACAGCAGTGATGCGTGGGGTGTCGGATGTGTGATGTTACCAGACAGCTGTGATACGTGGGGTGTCGGATGTGTGATACGTGGGGTGTCGGATGTGTGATGTTACCAGACAGCAGTGATACGTGGGGTGTCGGCTGTGTGATGTTACCAGACAGCTGTGATACGTGGGGTGTCGGACGTGTGATGTTACCGGACAGCTGTGATACGTGGGGTGTCGGCTGTGATGTTACCAGACAGCTGGGATGCGTGGGGTGTCGGATGTGTGATGTTACTGGACAGCAGTGATACGTGGGGTGTCGGATGTGTGATGTTACCAGACAGCAGTGATACGTGGGGTGTCGGCTGTGTGATGTTACCAGACAGCTGTGATACGTGGGGTGTCGGACGTGTGATGTTACCGGACAGCTGTGATACGTGGGGTGTCGGCTGTGATGTTA
The DNA here is from genome assembly GCF_039654945.1 of Dendrobates tinctorius. Classification (NCBI taxonomy): domain Eukaryota; kingdom Metazoa; phylum Chordata; class Amphibia; order Anura; family Dendrobatidae; genus Dendrobates; species Dendrobates tinctorius. The sequence continues at coordinate 76,427 of NW_027361931.1, read as the reverse complement.
CCAGACAGCTGGGATGCGTGGGGTGTCAGATGTGTGATGTTACTGGACAGCAGTGATGCGTGGGGTGTCGGTTGTGTGATGTTACCAGACAGCAGTGATACGTGGGGTGTCGGATGTGTGATGTTACCAGACAGCAGTGATACGTGGGGTGTCGGCTGTGTGATGTTACCAGACAGCTGTGATGCGTGGGGTGTCGGATGTGTGATGTTACCAGACAGCTGTGATGCGTGGGATGTCGGACGTGTGATGTTACCAGACAGCAGTGATGCGTGGGATGTCGGACGTGTGATGTTACCAGACATCAGTGATACGTGGGGTGTCGGCTGTGTGATGTTACCAGACAGCTGTGATGCGTGGGGTGTCGGCTGTGTGATGTTACCAGACAGCTGTGATGCGTGGGGTGTCGGATGTGTGATGTTACCAGACAGCTGTGATGCGTGGGGTGTCGGATGTGTGATGTTACCAGACAGCTGTGATGCGTGGGGTGTCGGCTGTGTGATGTTACCAGACAGCTGTGATGCGTGGGGTGTCGGATGTGTGATGTTACCAGACAGCTGTGATGCGTGGGATGTCGGACGTGTGATGTTACCAGACAGCAGTGATGCGTGGGATGTCGGACGTGTGATGTTACCAGACATCAGTGATACGTGGGGTGTCGGCTGTGTGATGTTACCAGACAGCAGTGATACGTGGGGTGTCGGATGTGTGATGTTACCAGACAGCAGTGATACGTGGGGTGTCGGACGTGTGATGTTACCCGACAGCTGTGATACGTGGGGTGTCGGCTGTGTGATGTTACCCGACAGCTATGATACGTGGGGTGTCGGCTGTGTGATGTTACCCGACAGCTGTGATACGTGGGGTGTCGGACGTGTGATGTTACCCGACAGCTGTGATACGTGGGGTGTCGGACGTGTGATGTTACCCGACAGCTGTGATACGTGGGGTGTCGGACGTGTGATGTTACCCGACAGCTGTGATACGTGGGGTGTCGGCTGTGTGATGTTACCAGACAGCAGTGATACGTGGAGTGTCGGACGTGTGATGTTACCCGACAGCAGTGATACGTGGGGTGTCGGACGTGTGATGTTACCCGACAGCTGTGATACGTGGGGTGTCGGCTGTGTGATGTTACCAGACAGCAGTGATGCGTGGGGTGTCGGACGTGTGATGTTACCCGACAGCTGTGATACGTGGGGTGTCGGCTGTGTGATGTTACCAGACAGCTATGATACGTGGGGTGTCGGACGTGTGATGTTACCAGACAGCAGTGATGCGTGGGGTGTCGGACGTGTGATGTTACCAGACAGCTGTGATACGTGGGGTGTCGGATGTGTGATACGTGGGGTGTCGTATGTGTGATGTTACCAGACAGCAGTGATACGTGGGGTGTCGGCTGTGTGATGTTACCAGACAGCTGTGATACGTGGGGTGTCGGACGTGTGATGTTACCCGACAGCTGTGATACGTGGGGTGTCGGACGTGTGATGTTACCCGACAGCTGTGATACGTGGGGTGTCGGCTGTGTGATGTTACCAGACAGCAGTGATGCGTGGGGTGTCGGACGTGTGATGTTACCAGACAGCAGTGATACGTGGGGTGTCGGACGTGTGATGTTACCCGACAGCAGTGATACGTGAGGTGTCGGACGTGTGATGTTACCAGACAGCTGTGATACATGGGGTGTCGGACGTGTGATGTTACCAGACAGCTGTGATACGTGGGGTGTCGGACGTGTGATGTTACCAGACAGCTGTGATGCGTGGGGTGTCGGACGTGTGATGTTACCAGACAGCTGTGATGCGTGGGGTGTCGGACGTGTGATGTTACCAGACAGCTGTGATACGTGGGGTGTCGGACGTGTGATGTTACCAGACAGCTGTGATGCGTGGGGTGTCGGACGTGTGATGTTACCAGACAGCTGTGATGTGTGGGGTGTCGGATGTGTGATACGTGGGGTGTCGGCTGTGTGATGTTACCAGACAGCAGTGATACGTGGGGTGTCGGATGTGTGATGTTACCAGACAGCAGTGATTCGTGGGGTGTCGGCTGTGTGATGTTACCAGACAGCAGTGATACGTGGGGTGTCGGATGTGTGATGTTACCAGACAGCAGTGATTCGTGGGGTGTCGGCTGTGTGATGTTACCAGACAGCTGTGATGCGTGGGGTGTCGGATGTGTGATGTTACCAGACAGCTGTGATGCGTGGGGTGTCGGCTGTGTGATGTTACCAGACAGCAGTGATGCGTGGGATGTCGGACGTGTGATGTTACCAGACAGCTGTGATACGTGGGGTGTCGGCTGTGTGATGTTACCAGACAGCAGTGATGCGTGGGGTGTCGGACGTGTGATGTTACCAGACAGCAGTGATACGTGGGGTGTCGGCTGTGTGATGTTACCAGACAGCTGTGATGCGTGGGGTGTCGGACGTGTGATGTTACCAGACAGCTGTGATGTGTGGGGTGTCGGATGTGTGATACGTGGGGTGTCGTCTGTGTGATGTTACCAGACAGCAGTGATACGTGGGGTGTCGGACGTGTGATGTTACCAGACAGCAGTGATACGAGGGGTGTCGGACGTGTGATGTTACCAGACAGCTGTGATGCGTGGGGTGTCGGACGTGTGATGTTACCAGACAGCTGTGATGCGTGGGGTGTCGGACGTGTGATGTTACCAGACAGCTGTGATGCGTGGGGTGTCGGACGTGTGATGTTACCAGACAGCTGTGATGCGTGGGGTGTCGGACGTGTGATGTTACCAGATAGCAGTGATGCGTGGGGTGTCGGCTGTGTGATGTTACCAGACAGCTGTGATGCGTGGGGTGTCGGCTGTGTGATGTTACCAGACAGCTGTGATGCGTGGGGTGTCGGATGTGTGATGTTACCAGACAGCTGTGATACGTGGGGTGTCGGCTGTGTGATGTTACCAGACAGCTGTGATACGTGGGGTGTCGGACGTGTGCTGTTACCAGACAGCTGTGATGCGTGGGGTGTCGGACGTGTGCTGTTACCAGACAGCTGTGATGCGTGGGGTGTCGGACGTGTGATGTTACCAGACAGCTGTGATGCGTGGGGTGTCGGATGTGTGATGTTACCAAACAGCTGTGATACGTGCAGTGTCGGATGTGTGATGTTACCTGACAGCAGTGATGTGATATATGGCGGCAGAGATACGCTGGGTGCCAGATGTGTGATGTTATATGGCGGCAGAGATACGTGGGGTGTCAGATGTGTGATATTATATGGCGGCAGAGATGCGCGGGGAGTCAGATGTGCGATATATGGCAGCAGAGATACGCGGGGTGCCAGATGTGTGAGGTTATATGGCGTCAGATACGCAGGGTATCAGATGTGCGATATATGGCGGCAGAGATACGCGGGGTGTCATATGTGAGGTTATATGGCGGCAGAGATACGCAGGGTGTCAGATGTGCGATATATAGCGGCAGAGATACGCGGGGTGCCAGATGTGTGAAGTTATATGGCGGCAGAGATGCGCGGGGTGTCAGATGTGCGATATATGGCAGCAGAGATATGCGGGGTGTCAGATGTGCGATATATGACGGCAGAGATACGCAGGGTGTCAGATGTGCGATATATGACGGCAGAGATACGCAGGGTGTCAGATGTGCGATATATGGCGGCAGAGATACGCGGGGAGTCAGATGTGCGATATATGGCGGCAGAGATACACGGGGTGTCAGATGTGCGATATATGGCGGCAGAGATACGCGGGGTGTCAGATGTGCGATATATAGCGGCAGAGATGCGCGGGGTGTCAGATGTGCGATATATGGCGGCAGAGAGACGCAGGGTATCAGATGTGTGAGGTTATATGGTGGCAGAGATACGAAGGGTGCCAGATGTGTGAGGTTATTTGGTGGCAGAGATGCGCGTGGTGTGAGATGTGCGATATATGGCGGCAGAGATACGCAGGGTGTCAGATGTGCAATATATGGCAGCAGAGAGACGCAGGGTATCAGATGTGTGAGGTTATATGGCGGCAGAGATACGCGGGGTGTCATGTGTGAGGTTATATGGCGGCAGAGATACGCGGGGTGTCAGATGTGCGATATATGGCGGCAGAGATGCGCGGGGTGTCAGATGTGCGATATATGGCGGCAGAGATGCGAGGGGTGTCAGATGTGTGACGTTATATGGCGGCAGAGATACGCGGGGTGTCAGATGTGCGATATATGGCGGCAGAGATACGTGGGGTGTCAGATGTGCGATATATGGCGGCAGAGATACGCGGGGTGTCATATGTGAGGTTACATGGCGGCAGAGATGCGCGGGGTGTCATATGTGAGGTTATATGGCGGCAGAGACACGCGGGGTGTCATATGTGAGGTTATATGGCGGCAGAGACGCGCGGGGTGTCATATGTGAGGTTATATGGCGGCAGAGATACGCGGGGTGTCAGATGTGAGGTTATATGGTGGCAGAGATACGCGGGGTGTCAGATGTGTGAGGTTATATGGCGTCAGATACGCAGGGTGTCAGATGTGAGATATATGGCGGCAGAGATACGCGGGGTGTCATAAGTGAGGTTATATGGTGGCAGAGATACGCAGGGTGCCAGATGTGTGAAGTTATATGGCGGCAGAGATACGCGGGGTGTCAGATGTGCGATATATGGCGGCAGATATACGCGGGGAGTCAGATGTGCGATATATGGTGGCAGAGATACGCGGGGAGTCAGATGTGCGATATATGGCGGCAGAGATACACGGGGTGTCAGATGTGCGATATATGGCTGCAGAGATACGCGGGGTGTCAGATGTGCGATATATGGCGGCAGAGATACGCAGGGTGTCAGATGTGCAATATATGGCGGCAGAGAGACACAGGGTATCAGATGTGTGCGGTTATATGGTGGCAGAGATACGAAGGGTGCCAGATGTGTGAGGTTATATGGCGGCAGAGTTACGCGGGGTGTCATGTGTGAGGTTATATGGCGGCAGAGATGCGCGAGGTGTCAGATGTGCGATATATGGCGGTAGAGCTATGCGGGGTGCCAGATATGTGAGGTTATATGGCGGCAGAGATGCACTGGGTGTCAGATGTGCGATATATGGCGGCAGAGTTACGCAGGGTATCAGATGTGTGAGGTTATATGGTGGCAGAGATACGAAGGGTGCCAGATGTGTGAGGTTATTTGGCAACAGAGATGCGCGGGGTGTCAGATGTGCGATATATGGCGGCAGAGATACGCGGGGTGTCATGTGAGGTTATATGGCGGCAGAGATACGCAGGGTGTCAGATGTGCGATATATGGCGGCAGATATACGCGGGGTGCCAGATGTGTGAAGTTATATGGCGGCAGAGATGCGCGGGGTGTCAGATGTGCGATATATGGCAGCAGAGATATGCGGGGTGTCAGATGTGCGATATATGACGGCAGAGATACGCGGGGTGTCAGATGTGCGATATATGGCGGCAGAGATGCGCGGGGTGTCAGATGTGAGGTTATATGGCGGCAGAGATACGAAGGGTGCCAGATGTGTGAGGTTATTTGGCGGCAGAGATGCGCGGGGTGTCAGATGTGCGAGGTTATTTGGCGGCAGAGATGCGCGGGGTGTCAGATGTGCGATATATGGCGGCAGAGATACGCGGGGTGTCAGATGTGAGGTTATATGGCGGCAGAGATACGCGGGGAGTCAGATGTGAGGTTATATGGCGGCAGAGATGCGCGGGGTGTCAGATGTGCGATATATGACAGCAGAGATACGCGGGGTGTCATATGTGAGGTTATATGGCGGCAGAGATACGCAGGGTGTCAGATGTGCGATATATGGCGGCAGAGATACGCGGGGTGCCAGATGTGTGAAGTTATATGGCGGCAGAGATGCGCGGGGTGTCAGATGTGCGATATATGGCAGCAGAGATACGCGGGGTGTCAGATGTGCAATATATGGCGGCAGAGATACGCGGGGAGTCAGATGTGCGATATATGGCGGCAGAGATACACGGGGTGTCAGATGTGCGATATATGGCGGCAGAGATACGCGGGGTGTCAGATGCGCGATATATGGCGGCAGAGATACGCGGGGTGTCAGATGCGCGATATATGGCGGCAGAGATACGCAGGGTGTCAGATGTGCAATATATGGCGGCAGAGAGACGCAGGGTATCAGATGTGTGAGGTTATATGGTGGCAGAGATACGAAGGGTGCCAGATGTGTGAGGTTATATGTCGGCAGAGTTACGCGGGGTGTCGTGTGAGGTTATATGGCGGCAGAGATATGCGGGGAGTCAGATGTGAGGTTATATGGCGGCAGAGATACGCGGGGAGTCATATGTGAGGTTATATGGCGGCAGAGATACGCGGGGAGTCAGATGTGAGGTTATATGGCGGCAGAGATATGCGGGGAGTCAGATGTGAGGTTATATGGCGGCAGAGATACGAAGGGTGCCAGATGTGTGAGGTTATTTGGCAACAGAGATGCGCGGGGTGTCAGATGTGCGATATATGGCGGCAGAGATACGCGGGGTGTCATGTGAGGTTATATGGCGGCAGAGATACGCAGGGTGCCAGATGTGTGAAGTTATATGGCGGCAGAGATGCGCGGGGTGTCAGATGTGCGATATATGGCAGCAGAGATACGCGGGGTGTCAGATGTGCGATATATGACGGCAGAGATACGCGGGGTGTCAGATGTGCGATATATGGCGGCAGAGATGCGCGGGGTGTCAGATTTGAGGTTATATGGCGGCAGAGATACGAAGGGTGCCAGATGTGTGAGGTTATTTGGCGGCAGAGATGCGCGGGGTGTCAGATGTGCGAGGTTATTTGGCGGCAGAGATGCGCGGGGTGTCAGATGTGCGATATATGGCGGCAGAGATACGCGGGGTGTCAGATGTGAGGTTATATGGAGGCAGAGATACGCGGGGAGTCAGATGTGAGGTTATATGGCGGCAGAGATGCGCGGGGTGTCAGATGTGCGATATATGACAGCAGAGATACGCGGGGTGTCATATGTGAGGTTATATGGCGGCAGAGATACGAAGGGTGCCAGATGTGTGAGGTTATATGTCGGCAGAGTTACGCGGGGTGTCGTGTGAGGTTATATGGCGGCAGAGATACGCGGGGAGTCATATGTGAGGTTATATGGCGGCAGAGATACGCGGGGAGTCAGATGTGAGGTTATATGGCGGCAGAGATATGCGGGGAGTCAGATGTGAGGTTATATGGCGGCAGAGATGCGCCGGGTGTCAGATGTGCGATATATGGCAGCAGAGATACGCGGGGTGTCAGATGTGAGGTTATATGGCGTCAGATTACGCAGGGTGTCAGATGTGCGATATATGGCGGCAGAAATACGCGGGGTGTGAGATGTGCGATATATGGCGGCAGAGATACGCGGGGTGTCAGATGTGAGGTTATATGGCGGCAGAGATACGCGGGGTGTCAGATGTGCGATATATGGCGGCAGAGATGCGCGGGGTGTCAGATGTGCGATATATGGCTGCTGAGATATGCGGGGAGTCAGATGTGAGGTTATATGGCGGCAGAGATGCGCGGGGAGTCAGATGTGAGGTTATATGGCGGCAGAGATGCGCGGGGAGTCAGATGTGAGGTTATATGGCGGCAGAGATGCGCGGGGTGTCAGATGTGTGAAGTTATATGGCGGCAGAGATACGCGGGGTGCCAGATGTGTGATAGCTGTAATTATGGGGGGCTCGCTGTAAATCATACTGGTGCTCTGAGTTTTGGTGGGAAATAGAAATCTTCAGCGCTTAAAACACTGAAAATTTATTCAAACAAAAGGTAACACCAAAACTGTGCAGACTAGTGAGAATACAGATGATTTTCGTCTAGTTGCCTTTTTCAAGATGTGTCTGCATACAAGCATATACGATGATATCATAATAAATCAAGAAATAATGAACAAAATATATTATATATATATATATATATATATATATATATATATATATATATATATATATATATATATACTGAGTCCAAGAAAAAACTGCTGTCACCCCATTTTTCCCCTATGAGATGTGGCCACCGCCATCGGGGTCTTATCTCCAGCATTCTGTACGCGCGAGGGTAGAGAGATGAGGGGGGCCGGTTGGTTACGCGCGAGGGTAGAGAAGGGGGGTGGGGTGCGGTGGGTACGCGCGAGGGTAGAGAAGAGGGGTGGGCCGCGGTGGGCACGTGCGAGGGTAGAGAAGAGGGGTGGGGCGCGGTGGGTACGTGCGAGGGTAGAGAAGAGGGGGGGCTGGGGCGCAGTGGGTACGCGCAAGGGTAGAGAAGAGAGGCGCGGCGGCGGTGGGTACGCGTGAGGGTAGAGACAGGAGAAGGTCTACTAGAGAGGAACGTGATGTAGACACCTGGGAATCGGAACACTATCACCACCCAGGACCTGTGCGTATAACCCGTCGTCACAGCCAGGAGCACGGTCTGGAGAGAGGCACCTTAGGATTGTGTATCATTATGTAGTACAATGCCAATATAAGAAAGTAGATGTCAAGTGTCTGAATATTATGAAGAAAGGTCGTCCTTTACCTGTCCGGTGTGGGGTCACCAAGTGCGAGGAAGGAGTATTCCCTGGTGCCTCTGTGGTAACCCGCATGTGTCCGTGATTTATATGTCCCCGAAGGAAGTGAAAACAATTGTTTCCGGTGTCGCTCCGACCGACAAAGGGAGAACTGGTCTGCGCATGCACCGGCCGGAAATAACCAAAGGTGTCTGAAAGCACCCAAATCACGACTCGCGGCTTAGCCTGCTCTGTGCAAGGAGATGGCGCATGCGCTCCAGCAGAACAGGTGTGGATTACAGAAGAGGGAATGATGATGTCAGGAGTGGATTCCTGGATGTAAACAAGGTTATGTCTTAGAAGGGGAACATGGCGGCGAATGATTGTTTTCTTGGACTCCGTGTGTCTATATAATATGTTTTGTTCATTATTTCTTGATTTATTATATCGTCGTATATGCTTGTATACAGACACATCTATAAAAGGCAACTAGGTGCTGAACCATCGATGAAAAATCTCTCTTCACATGGCTCGGAACAGTTTTGGTGTTACCTTTTGTTTGAATAAATTTTCAGTTTTTTGAGTGCCGAAGATTTCTGTTAGATGAGTGATGGTACAGGACGGGAGCGATGCGCGTGGTGTCAGATGAGTAATGTTACAGGACGGGAGCGATGCGCGTGGTGTCAGATGAGTGATGGTACAGTACGGGAGCGGTGCGCGTGGTGTCAGATGAGTGATGGTACAGGACGGGAGCGATGCGCGTGGTGTCAGATGTGTGATGGTAAAGGACGGGAGCGATGCGCGTGGTGTCAGATGTGTGATGGTACAGGACGGGAGCGATGCGCGTGGTGTCAGATGAGTGATGGTACAGGACGGGAGCGATGCGCGTGGTGTCAGATGTGTGATGTTACAGGATGGGAGCGATGCGCGTGGTGTCAGATGTGTGATGTATCAGGACGGGAGCGGTGCGCGTGGTGTCAGATGAGTGATGGTACAGGACGGGAGCGGTGCCAGATTGAGTGATGGTACAGGAGCGGAGCCATGCGCGTGGTGTCAGTTGAGTGATGGTACAGGACGGGAGCGATGCCCGTGGTGTCAGATGTGTGATGTTACAGGACGGGATCGATGCGCGTGGTGTCAGTTGAGTGATGGTACAGGACGGGAGCGATGCGCGTGGTGTCAGATGAGTGATGGTACAGGGTGGGAGCGAAGTGCGTGGTCAGATGTGTGATGTTACAGGACGGGAGCGGTGTGCGTGGTGTCAGTTGAGTGATGGTACAGAACGGGAGCGATGCGCGTGGTGTCAGATGAGTGATGGTGCAGGACGGGAGCGGTGCGCGTGGTGTCAGATGTGTGATGGTGCAGGACGGGAGCGATGCGCGTGGTGTCAGATGTGTGATGTTACAGGACGGGAGCGGTGCGCGTGGTGTCAGATGAGTGATGGTACAGGACGTGAGCGGTGCGCGTGGTGTCAGATGTGTGATGTTACAGGACAGGAGCGGTGCGCGTGGTGTCAGATGAGTGATGGTACAGGACGGGAGCGATGCGCGTGGTGTCAGATGTGTGACGTTCCATGGTGACAGCGATGCACTTGGTGTCAGATGTGTGATGGTGCAGGACGGGAGCGATGCGCGTGGTGTCAGATGTGTGATGTTACAGGATGGGAGCGATGCGCGTGGTGTCAGATGTGTGATGTATCAGGACGGGAGCGGTGCGCGTGGTGTCAGATGAGTGATGGTACAGGACGGGAGCGGTGCCAGATTGAGTGATGGTACAGGAGCGGAGCCATGCGCGTGGTGTCAGTTGAGTGATGGTACAGGACGGGAGCGATGCCCGTGGTGTCAGATGTGTGATGTTACAGGACGGGATCGATGCGCGTGGTGTCAGTTGAGTGATGGTACAGGACGGGAGCGATGCGCGTGGTGTCAGATGAGTGATGGTACAGGGTGGGAGCGAAGCGCGTGGTCAGATGTGTGATGTTACAGGACGGGAGCGGTGTGCGTGGTGTCAGTTGAGTGATGGTACAGAACGGGAGCGATGCGCGTGGTGTCAGATGAGTGATGGTGCAGGACGGGAGCGGTGCGCGTGGTGTCAGATGTGTGATGGTGCAGGACGGGAGCGATGCGCGTGGTGTCAGATGTGTGATGTTACAGGACGGGAGCGGTGCGCGTGGTGTCAGATGAGTGATGGTACAGGACGGGAGCGGTGCGCGTGGTGTCAGATGTGTGATGTTACAGGACGGGAGCGGTGCGCGTGGTGTCAGATGAGTGATGGTACAGGACGGGAGCGATGCGCGTGGTGTCAGATGTGTGACGTTCCATGGTGACAGCGATGCACTTGGTGTCAGATGTGTGATGGTGCAGGACGGGAGCGATGCGCGTGGTGTCAGATGTGTGATGTACAGGACGGGAGCGATGCGCGTGGTGTCAGATGTGTGATGGTACAGGACGGGAGCGATGCGCGTGGTGTCAGATGTGTGATGGTACAGGACGGGAGCGATGCGCGTGGTGTCAGATGTGTGATGGTACAGGACGGGAGCGATGCGCGTGGTGTCAGATGAGTGATGGTACAGGACGGGAGCGATGCGCGTGGTGTCAGATGTGTGATGTTACAGGATGGGAGCGATGCGCGTGGTGTCAGATGTGTGATGGTACAGGACGGGAGCGATGCACGTGGTGTCAGATGAGTGATGGTACAGGGTGGGAGCGAAGCGCGTGGTCAGATGTGTGATGTTACAGGACGGGAGCGGTGTGCGTGGTGTCAGTTGAGTGATGGTACAGAACGGGAGCGATGCGCGTGGTGTCAGATGAGTGATGGTGCAGGACGGGAGCGGTGCGCGTGGTGTCAGATGTGTGATGGTGCAGGACGGGAGCGATGCGCGTGGTGTCAGATGTGTGATGGTGCAGGACGGGAGCGATGCGCGTGGTGTCAGATGTGTGATGGTGCAGGACGGGAGCGATGCGCGTGGTGTCAGATGAGTGATGGTACAGGACGGGAGCGATGCGCGTGGTGTCAGATGTGTGACGTTCCATGGTGACAGCGATGCACTTGGTGTCAGATGTGTGATGTTACAGGACGGGATCGATGCGCGTGGTGTCAGTTGAGTGATTGTACAGGACGGGAGCGATGCGCGTGGTGTCAGTTGAGTGATGGTACAGGACCGGAGCGATGCGCGTGGTGTCAGATGAGTGATGGTACAGGACCGGAGCGATGCGCGTGGTGTCTTTCTCTCGGCAGGGGGGCCACTTGGGTTCACACCACTGCAGACTGGCCGGAGACTTCACTGGCTGTGAATTCATTCTACATTGGTTAAGGGGTTGGGCGTAGAGTTGAGAGACTTGATGGGGGAGAGCAGTTGTGTCTGGGGATCTGAAGCGAAAAGAGCAGAGTTAAGGCCGCTCCTGGAACCCATGAATGGACTATCGAACTTGGAACTAAGTTCTCGGGCTTCGGTCGTGAGATCTATATTCCCCTAGGAATTATCCCATGGACTATTTTTACTGACTTGTTGCTGATCCCGTGGACTGGGGGCATTACTTTGGGGTCATCTACCTGGACTTACTGAAATGCTTGTATGGATACAAATAAAACTTGTTGCATCGTTAACCTGCCTAGGTGATTACTAACACCCACAACTCTAGATCTTCACAAGTGGTGGCATCAGTGGGATCACCTATCTCTGAACAGCGTAACAGAGAAAGTTACTGATGGTGACTTGGCAGAAGAGATGGCAGACTCCATCTACAAGAGACTCAAGTAGGAGCAGCTGAGAGCCCTGTGCTCTGGGAGAGAGCTGGAGTGATCGATGGCGGACAACCGGATTTCCCTAATTCAGCGCTTGGATGAGTGGGATCGAGAACACCCACAGGAGGAGATCAGTCCAGATGTAGAAGAGGACAGCCCAGTGGAGGGACAACAGCCGCGGGCAATCATTCCGATGGCAGAGGATCGATTGACCGAGTTGGGGCGGGTGCTGGCTGCGCTAGGAGAGCGGGTCACAGAAAGAGAATGGGCGGCTGTGATAAGCGAATATCTGGGTGTCCATGTAGCCGTAACCCCACCACCCTCTGCGCAGATGACAGTGGATAACGGGAGAGAGGGACCCGCATCTTTGAGGTACCGGGGACATACCACAGTTTAATGAAGACACCACGGGTATTCATGAGGTGTCCATTGAGTACTGGCCGAGATTTTTGAGTGTTGGCCTGACCGGGAAAGCCAGTGAAGCTTTTAATAACTTGTCTTCTGGGGATCAGAGGTGTTACGCTACCATTCGCAGCGCATTACTGGAGAGGTATGCCGTCACACCTGAAACCTACCGGAGTAAGTTTCGGGAGACTGAAAAGCCCAATGCACATACGCACCGGGAGTTTTCCAACACATTACGTACAGCATGTGCTCGGTGGATCGAAGGACTGGGAGCTCGGGAAACTGAACATGTCTTGGATATATTCATGCGGGAGCAATTTATGTCCAAGCTCCCACGTGACATAAAGGAATGGGTGGCGGATAGAAAACCACGGAGTCTGGAGGAGGCTGCAAGTTTGGCTTATGATTGGTCTGCCAATCGTCCAGGGTGGTGTGGGAGAACAGCTCCGGCAAGTCGGGAACAGGGGCTTCCCGAGAGGCCAGTGAGACCCATGGTCCAGCGGGAGGAGGAACTGCGAGGATTTCATACTCTACAAAGAGGGGGAGGTCTCCAAAAACCCCAAGTACGGCCAGCATCAGGGCGAGTGGGATTAAGCTGCCATAGCTGTGGACGCATGGGACACTTCGCCAGGGAATGCCGGGCCCATTCGGGTCCACGTCATCAGCATTTCCATCCTGTGAACAGTGTACTGCAATGGGACTGGAATGCTGTGAGCGAGAAAAGGGGGGGAGGTCCCCCAAAACCCCAAGTACGGCCCACCTCAGGGCGAGGTGGATTAAGCTGCCATAACTGCGGACGCAGGGGACACTTCGCCAGGGAATGCCGGGCACATTCGAGTCCATGTAGCTGGAGGAGAATCTCTGAACATTCGGACAGCCCGACTACATTTAGACTGGGGACACAGCAAGGGAATGGTGGATGTGGGGGTAGTGCGACACCTACCTGTGGATGTGTTGCTGTGCAACAACTTAGGAGCAGGGTTGGTGTGCCACTGGACCAGTGTCGCAACCCGAAGCCAAGGACTAATTCCCGCTGCATCAGAAGACCTCGACATGCCGAATAACCTCCCACCAGTGTGGGAGAGACCACGGCAATGATGATAGACTATCGAGACAAACTGAGGAAGCCACGAACTCTGGTAATTGTCGTCAGAAGAAGGATAGTCAATTTCATGAAATGGAGCCCAATACTTGCCGTGCTGGAAAAGTGGGGGAGGAATGTGAGGAACTGAAATACTTTCCCAGTACAGATGACTAATTACCTCAAGTTATGTTGTATTTACATGCAATGACCTTATCTGGTGGGGGAATATGTGCCTTTCTCTCGGCTGGGGGGCCACTTGGGTTCACACCACTGCAGGCTGGCCGGAGACTTCACTGGCTGTGAATTCATTGTACATTGGTTAAGGGGTTGGGCGTAGAGTTGAGAGACTTGATGGGGGAGTGCAGTTGTGTCTGGGGATCAGAAGCGAAAAGAGCAGAGTTAAGGCCGCTCCTGGAACCCATGAATGGACTATCGAACTTGGAACTAAGTTCTCGGGCTTCGGTCGTGAGATCTATATTCCCCTAGGAATTATCCCATGGACTATTTTTACTGATTTGTTGCTGATCTCGTGGACTGGGGGCATTACTTTGGGGTCATCTACCTGGACTTACTGAAATGCTTGTATGGATACAAATAAAACTTGTTGCATCGTTAACCTGCCTAGGTGATTACTAACACCCACAACTCTAGATCTTCACACGCGTGGTGTCAGATGTGTGATGTTACAGGACTGGAGCTATGCATTTGGTGTCAGATGTGTGATGTTACAGGACAGGAGCGATGCGCGTGGTGTCAGATGTGTGATGGTACAGGACGGGAGCGGTGTGCGTGGTGTCAGATGAGTGATGGTACAGGACGGGAGCGATGCGCGTGGTGTCAGATGAGTGATGGTGCAGGACGGGAGCGATGCGCGTGGTGTCACATGTGTGATGGTGCAGGACGGGAGCGGTGCACGTGGTGTCAGATGTGTGATGGTGCAGGACGGGAGCGATGCGCGTGGTGTCAGATGTTTGATGTTACAGGACGGGAGCGAAGCGCGTGGTCAGATGTGTGATGTTACAGGACGGGAGCGGTGTGCGTGGTGTCAGATGAGTGATGGTACAGGACGGGAGCGATGCGCGTGGTGTCAGATGAGTGATGGTACAGGACGGGAGCGATGCGCGTGGTGTCAGATGTGTGATGTTACAGGACGGGAGCGGTGCGCGTGGTGTCAGATGAGTGATGGTACAGGACGGGAGCGATGCGCGTGGTGTCAGATGTGTGACGTTCCATGGTGACAGCGATGCACTTGGTGTCAGATGTGTGATGTTACAGGACGGGATCGATGCGCGTGGTGCCAGATGAGTGATGTTACAGGACGGGATCGATGCGCGTTGATGTCAGATGAGTGATGTTACAGGACGGGATCGATGCGCGTGGTGTCAGATGAGTGATGTTACAGGACGGGATCGATGCGCGTTGATGTCTTGCTGACAACTTTATCTTCCAAAAGTTAAGGGAGAAAACAAGGGGAATTGCTACCTTGGATCTAATCCTTATAAACAGGGAGGAAATGGTTGAGGAGGTAAAAGTGGCTGGGACCCTAGGAGGTAGCGACCATGCTATTTTAGAATTTTGGATAACTAGAGGAGGAAGACCTGTGAAGACTCAGACGTCAAGGTTAGATTTCAGAAAGGCAGATTTTAAGGGATTCAGAAAGAGAATTGGAGGGATCCAATGGCTGGATATCCTTAAAGACAAAAATGTCCAGGAAGGATGGGAACTCTTGAAAAATGAAATTCTCAAAGCACAGTTGTTAACAATTCCGAAAAGAGGGAAGAATAGGAAGCATTTAAGGAAACCAGGATGGATGAACACAGAACTTAAACACATGCTAAAAAGGAAGAAATAAATGTTTATAGAATGGAAAGAGGGAGGCATATCTAAAGAAAAATATAATGCTGTCTGCAGAACCTGCAGGGCACAAATCAGATTAGCTGAAGCTGAAAATGAATTGAGGCTTGCAAGAGATGTCAAAAGCAATAATAAAGGATTTTGGGGATATGTCAAAAGTAAAAGAAAAGTCAAAGATGCTATAGGATTTTTACAGGATGAAAATAATGAAATGGTAAGACAAGATGTTGAGAAGGCTGAACTTTTAAATTCCTATTTTGCATCTGTTTTCTCTCAGAAAGGAAATGTAACATCAACTGTTCTTCACTATCCTATTAAGGGAATAGAAGATTCCAGGATATCTATAAACAGAAAGATAGTGAGGAAACACTTAGCTAACCTAAATGAATTCAAGTCTCCAGGTCCAGATGAATTACACCCCAGAGTACTGAAGGAGATAGCAGAAGAAATTTTTGAACCCCTCTCCATAATCTTTGAAAATTCTTGGAGAACAGGAGAAGTGCCAGAAGACTGGAGAAGAGCAAATGTTGTTCCTATCTTCAAAAAGGGGAAGAAGGTGGACCCAGGCAACTATAGGCCGGTGAGTCTGACTTCTATACCAGGAAAGATCTTTGAACAAATTATTAAACAACATGTATGTCAGTACCTGGATAAGAATGAAGTGATTAAACAGAGTCAGCATGGGTTTGTAACTAAAAAGTCATGTCAGACTAACTTAATTTCTTTCTATGATGGTATCACTGATTGGGTGGATCAAGGAAATGCTGTAGATATAGTATATCTTGACTTCAGCAAAGCATTTGACAAAGTCTCTCATACAATCCTTATTGAAAAAATGACTAAGTATGGAATGGACAAGGCAACTGTAAGGTGGATTCATAACTGGCTTAGTGATCGGACCCAAAGAGTGGTCGTAAATGGCTGCACATCCAGTTGGAAGAATGTCTCAAGTGGGGTACCGCAGGGCTCTGTCCTGGGCCCTGTATTGTTCAACATCTTTATCAACTATTTAGATGAAGGAATTGAGGGTAAACTGATTAAATTTGCTGATGACACAAAGCTAGGAGGGATAGCTAATACTAGAGAAGAGAGAGAGGGGATTCAAAAAGATTTAAATAAACTGGGGAAGTGGGCAGCAACTAACAGAATGGTTTTTAACAGGGAGAAATGCAAAGTACTACATCTGGGCAATAAAAATGAAAAAAGCATATACAGAATGGGAGGAATAGGGCTAAGTGACAGCACATGTGAAAAAGACTTGGGTATGCTAATAGATCACAGACTGAATATGAGTCAACAGTGTGATGCAGCAGCAAAAAGGCAAATGCAATTCTAGGATGTATTAACAGAAGCATACAGTCTAGATCACGTGAAGTCATTATTTCCCTCTACTCCTCTTTGGTCAGACCTCATCTGGAATATTGTGTCCAGTTTTGGGCACCACATTTTAAAAAAGACATCAACAAACTGGAGCAAGTTCAGAAAAGAGCGACCAGAATGGTGAACGGTCTGCAAACCCTGTCTTATGAGGAAAGGTTGCAGGATTTGGGAATGTTTAGTTTGCAAAAGAGAAGACTGAGAGGAGACTTAATAGCTGTCTACAAATATCTAAAGGGCTGTCACATTGTAGAAGGATCAACTTTATTCTCATTTGCACAAGGAAAGACTAGAAGCAATGGGATGAAACTGAATGGGAGGAGACACAGATTAGATATTAGAAAAAACTTTTTGACAGAGTGATCAATGAGTGGAACAGGCTGCCACGAGAAGTGGCGAGTTCTCCTTCAATGGAAGTCTTCAAACAGAGGCTGGACAGACATCTGACTGGGATGATTTAGCAAATCCAGCTTTGAGCAGGGGGTTGGACCAGATGGCCCAGGAGGTCCCTTCCAACTCTACGATTCTATGATTCTATGTCAGATGAGTGATGTTACAGGACGGGATCGATGTGCGTGGTGTCAGATGTGTGATGGTACAGGACGAGAGCGGTGCGCGTGGTGTGAGATGAGTGATGGTGCAGGACGGGAGCGGTGCGCGTGATGTCAGATGAGTGATGGTACAGGACGGGAGCGGTGCGCTTGGTGTCAGATGTGTGATGTTACAGGACGGGAGCGGTGCGCGTGGTGTCAGATGAGTTATGGTACAGGACGGGAACGATGCGCGTGGTGTCAGATGTGTGACGTTCCATGGTGACAGCGATGCACTTGGTGTCAGATGTGTGATGTTACAGGACGGGAGCGATGCGCGTGGTGTCAGATGAGTTATGGTACAGGACGGGAGCGATGCGCGTGGTGTCAGATGAGTGATGGTACAGGACCGGAACGATGCGCGTCGTGTCACATGTGTGACGTTCCATGGTGACAGCGATGCACTTGGTGTCAGATGTGTGATGTTACAGGACGGGAGCGATGCGCGTGGTGTCAGATGAGTTATGGTACAGGACGGGAACGATGCGCGTGGTGTCAGATGTGTGACGTTCCATGGTAACAGCGATGCACTTGGTGTCAGATGTGTGATGTTACAGGACGGGAGCGATGCGCGTGGTGTCAGATGTGTGATGTTACAGGACGGGAGCGATGCGCGTGGTGTCAGATGAGTGATGGTACAGGACGGGAACGATGCGCGTCGTGTCAGATGTGTGACGGTCCATGGTGACAGCGATGCACTTGGTGTCAGATGTGTGATGTTACAGGACGGCAGCGATGCGTGTGGTGTCAGATGAGTGATGGTACAGGACGGGATCGATGCGCGTGGTGTCAGATGAGTGATGGTACAGGACAGGATCGATGCGCGTGGTGTCAGATGAGTGATGGTACAGGACGGGATCGATGCACTTGGTGTCAGATGTGTGATGTTACAGGATCGGAGCGATGCTCGTGGTGTCAGATGTGTCATATAACAGTACGGGAGCCGTGCGCGTGGTGTCAGATGAGTAATGGTACAGGACTGGAGCGATGCGCGTGGTGTCCTATGAGTAATGGTACAGGACCGGAGCGATGCGCGTGGTGTCAGATGTGTGATGGTACAGGACCGGAGCGATGCGCGTGGTGTTAGATGTGTGATGTAACAGGACGGGAGCCGTGCACGTGGTGTCAGATGTGTGATGGTACAGGATGGGAGAGATGCGTGTGGTGTCAGATGTGTGATGTTACAGGATGGGAGCGGTGCGCGTGGTGTCAGATGAGTGATGGTACAGGACAGGAGCGATGCGCGTGGTGTCAGATGTGTCATATTACAGGACGGGAGCAGTGCGCGTGGTGTCAGATGAGTGATGGTACAGGACCGGAGCGATGCGCGTGGTGTCAGATGTGTGATTGTACTGGACGGGAGCGGTGCCAGATTGAGTGATGGTACAGGACCGGAGCCATGCGCGTGGTGTCTGATGAGTGATGGTACAGGACGGGAGCGAAGCGCGTGGTGTCAGATGAGTTGATGGTACAGGACGGGAGCAGTGTGCGTGATGTCAGATGTGTTACGTTCCATGGTGACAGCGATGCACTTGGTGTCAGATGTGTGATGTTACAGGACGGGATCGATGCGCGTGGTGTCAGATGAGTGATGGTACAAGACGGGAGAGATGCGCGTGGTGTCAGATGTGTGATGTTACAGGACGGGAGCGATGCGCGTGGTGTCAGATGAGTGATGGTATAGGACGGGAGCGATGCGCGTGGTGTCAGATGTGTGATGGTACAGGACAGGAGCGGTGCACGTGGTGTCAGATGAGTGATAGTACAGGATGGGAGCGATGCGCGTGGTGTCAGATGTGTCATATTACAGGACGGGAGCGGTGCGCGTGGTGTCAGATGTGTGATGGTACAGGACGGGAGCGATGCGCGTTGCTTCAGATGAGTGATGGTACAGGACGAGAGCGGTGCGCGTGGTGTGAGATGAGTGATGGTACAGGACCGGAGCGATGCGTGTGGTGTCAGATGTGTGATGGTACAGGATGGGAGCCGTGCGCGTGGTGTCAGATGAGTGATGGTACAGGACGGAAGAGATGCGCGTGGTGTCAGATGTGTGATGGTACAGGATCGGAGCGATGCACGTGGTGTCAGATGAGTGATGGTACAGTACGGGAGAGATGCGCGTGGTGTCAGATGTGTGATGGTACAGGACGGGAGAGATGCGCGTGGTGTCAGATGTGTGATGGTACAGGACGGGAGCGATGCGCGTTGCTTCAGATGAGTGATGGTGCAGGACGAGAGCGGTGCGCGTGGTGTGAGATGAGTGATGGTACAGGACCGGAGCGATGCGTGTGGTGTCAGATGTGTGATGGTACAGGATGGGAGCCGTGCGCGTGGTGTCAGATGAGTGATGGTACAGGACGGAAGAGATGCGCGTGGTGTCAGATGTGTGATGGTACAGGATCGGAGCGATGCACGTGGTGTCAGATGAGTGATGGTACAGTACGGGAGAGATGCGCGTGGTGTCAGATGTGTGATGTTACAGGACGGGAGCGGTGCACGTGGTGTCAGATGAGTGATGGTACAGGACGGGAGCGATGCGCGTGGTGTCAGATGTGTCATATTACAGGACGGGAGCGGTGCGCGTGGTGTCAGATGAGTGATGGTACAGGACCGGAGCGATGCACGTGGTGTCAGATGTGTGATGGTACAGGACGGGAGCGGTGCGCGTGTTGTCAGATGAGTGATGGTACAGGACCGGAGCCATGCGCGTGGTGTCCGATGAGTGATGGTACAGGACGAGAGCGAAGCGCGTGGTGTCAGATGAGTGATGGTACAGGACGGGAGCGATGCGCGAGGTGTCAGATGTGTGAGGGTACAGGACCGGAGCGGTGTGCGTGGTGTCAGATGTGTGAGGGTACAGGACGGGAGCGATGCGCGAGGTGTCAGATGTGTGAGGGTACAGGACGGGAGCGATGCGCGTGGTGTCAGATGTGTGATGGTACAGGACGGGAGCGATGCGCGTTGCTTCAGATGAGTGATGGTACAGGACGAGAGCGGTGCGCGTGATGTCAGATGAGTGATGGTACAGGACGGGAGCGGTGCATGTGGTGTCAGATGTGTGATGTTACAGGACGGGAGCGGTGCGCGTGGTCAGATGTGTGATGTTACAGGACGGCAGCGATGCGTGTGGTGTCAGATGAGTGATGGTACAGGACGGCAGCGATGCGCGTGGTGTCAGATGTGTGACTTTCCATGGTGACAGCGATGCTCTTGGTGTCAGATGTATGAAGTTACAGGACGACAGAGAATCACTTCGTGTCAGACGTCTGATGTTACAAGATGGCAGCGATGCGCGTGGTGTCAATGTGTTTTTCTTACAGGATGGCAGTGGAACGCTCCGACGCTCGGGGTCTCTCGGTAAGATCCGTGATGTCTTACGGAGGAGCAGTGAAATGCTGGTGAAGAAGCTACAAGGGACGACTCCTCCGGAACCAAGAAACACAAAGTAATTACCACGTCACAATGTGATACAAAGCCATTGTGAGGAAGGATCAGGTGGGGTGACACCCCCCCGCTCAGGGCCACGCACAGCACTCTTGTCATGTGCTCAATGCCACCCGCTCAGGGACCAAAACCGCACAATTAGTACCTTGTTCTCTATACTACGCGCACTGCATGCTCAGTATCACACCTTCTGCTCACTTAGTACCACATGCACCGCTTGCTCACAGGTTTAGTACCATGTGCACATCACACACAGGCACAGTAGCACATGCACTTCAAGTGCAGGCGCAGTACCACGTGCACATCACACGGGCACAGTACCACGTGCACCTAACACACAGGCATTGCACCACGTGCACATAACACGCAGGCACAGTAGCACATGCACTTCACGTGCAGGCACAGTACCACCTGCACATCACACACAGGCATTGCACCACGTCCTCATCACACACAGGCACAGTAGCACATGCACTTCACGTGCAGGCACAGTACCACGTGCACATAACACGCAGGCACAGTAGCACATGCACTTCACGTGCAGGCACAGTACCACGTGCACATCTCACTCAGGCACAGTAGCACATGCACTTCACATGCAGGCACAGTACCACATGCTCATCACACAGGTATAGTACCAAATGCACATCACACACAGGCACAGTACCACGTGCACATAACACACGGGCACTGCATCACGTGCTCATCACACACAGGCATTGCACGACGTGCACATAACACACAGGCACAGTAGCACATGCACTTCACGTGCAGGCACAGTACCATGTGCACATCACACTCAGGCACAGTAGCACATGCAGGCACAGTACCATATGCTCATCACACACAGGCATTGCACCACGTGCACAATCACGCTCAGGCACAGTAGCACATGCACTTCATGTGCAGGCGCAGTACCACGTGCACATCACACAGGTATAGCAGGGCACTGCAGAATATACTCTGCTCGTTTTTGTTGCGTTCAGTCACAGATCTCCTCTGTTTTCTTGCAGTATGAAGCGCGCAGCCTCCCTGAACTATCTAAACAAATCCAGCGATGAGACTTTCCGTGTAAGTAGTGCCCTGTGGTGTCTCCACACTGTCCCACCATGTCTGCTACCAGAGCGTACGTCCGATCTCTTTTCTGGACTTTCCTTTGTGAGGTACATGATAAATCCTCTTTTTGTTTTCAGGTCTCTCAGAATCTTCTCTCTGAATCCCGAGGATTGAGCGCCAGTAACATAGATCTGTCATCGCACAGCTAATGCTGAGAACCCGATGCCCCCAGAATACAGAACATATTGCTCTCACCCAGCCTGTAATATAGTCCAATAATAAAAGCCCCCAATGAGGTGGATGAATGCACATCAGATTATAGCATTTAGATGACTGCGGAGTTTTATAGCTCCCAAAGACCGAGGCCTCCTGACCCAGTGACCCCAGAATCACTCCAGTTCATGAAAATAGCCACACCACTACAATTCTCATCATCCTGCCCTAATATAATAAACCAGGACAGCTGGCCTAATGGACATGCTCTCTAAGAGTACATCACAGCTCTATACTGCAGCCCCCAAATGAAGCCATATAATAGTGAAGGGACACTACTGCATGCATCACCCTCTCATCACAGAATAAATCTACTGACCCCATCACTGCCCCGTTATCACATTATAATACTACCCCATTACAGTACCCTCTCATGGAACAGCGGCACTCTCATTACTGTGCCTATCATCATGGAATAATACTACTACCATGACTGTGCCCTATACTGTTCCCTTTCATCATGGAATAATACGACACTCATTAACGTACCCCATCATCGTGGAGTGATACTACCCCCATTACTGTACCCCATCATCATGGAATAATACCCTATTTCTGTACCTTATCATCATGGAATAATAATACCCCCATTACTCTACCCTATGATCATGAAATAATACTATCCCCATTGCTTTAGCATATCATCGCGCATTAACACTACCCCCATCACTGTGCCCTGTCATCACAGAATAATACCCCTATTATTATACCCTATCATCATGGAGTAACACTACATCATTACTGTACCCAATCATCATGGAATAACACTATTCCCATTACTGTGCCCTATAATCTTAGATCAACTGCCCCATCGCTGTGTCCTATCATTACAGAATAACACTACCCCATCACTGTGCCCTATCACAGAATAACACTACCCCCATCACTGTGCCCTATCACAGAATAACACTACCCCATCACTGTGCCCTATCACAGAATAACACTACCCCCATCACTGTGCCCTATCACAGAATAACACTACCCCCATCACTGTGCCCTATCACAGAATATCACTACCCCCATCACTGTGCCCTATCACAGAATAACACTACCCCCATCACTGTGCCCTATCACAGAATAACACTACCCCCATCACTGTGCCCTATCACAGAATAACACTACCCCATCACTGTGCCCTATCACAGAATAACACTACCCCCATCACTGTGCCCTATCACAGAATAACACTACCCCATTACTGTGGATTATCATAACATGGAATAACACTACCCCCAGTACTGTGCCTTCTCATCACATAATAATAATCTTTATTTTTATATAGCGCTAACATATTCCGCAGCGCTTTACAGTTTGCACACATTATCATCACTGTCCCCAATGGGGCTCACAATCTAAATTCCCTATCAGTATGTCTTTGGAATGTGGGAGGAAACCCACGCAAACACGGGAAAAACATACAAACTCCTTAGGGTCCTTGGTGGGATTCGAACTCAGGACCACTGATCCACCGTGCTGCCCACATAATACTACCCCATTACTGTGGATTATCATCACAGAATAGATCTACTGCCCCAATCACTTGCCCTATCATCACAGACTAACACAACTCCCATTACTGCTACCTATCTTTATGGAATAACACTACCATATTACTGTGCCCTATCTTCTTGGAATAAATCTACTGCCCAATCACTATGCCCTATGATACAAAAGTTACACAAACTCCTATCATTCCCTAAATTACCAGAGCACAGCTTCCTTTCCCTGCTTTGAGGAAGTTCCCATACTGCAGCCACCGTCACAGGACCCTTTGCTTTTCATGCCGCCATTGGAGGGTGAGATTAGGGGTAGGTTATCTTGGGTATGTTTCAGTGGAGAGCTCCTCATATTAGATGGCTGTGCACCAGGAGGAAAGATCATCAGGATGGATGACTCTCCAGTGTCACTTGGTGGAGGGATTTTTATGTCGTCTCGGTCATGGAGAATTTGTTCTGAGATCTAGTCTGTTGGGATAAATAGCACTTTATTAATAGATACTCTGCTTCCACCCTGTTGTTGACCTCTCATCGTTTGCTGCACTCCCATCATGATGCATGATCCTATCATCTTTATGCATGAAACTTCACGCTTCTGTGGCCATCAGAGGCGCCTTCAGGATGTGACTCCTGGACCTGCGCTGCAATAATTCTCTGATTACTGACAGTTCAGCTCCTTTTACTTTGTGTCTGCTCCTGTCTAATGTTCCCAGCTTCTCCCAGAGGAGTCACTCTATTAAGTGCTTTTCTTGCTGTAATGCTGGGGGTTTTGTTGCCTCCCCCTTCATGTGATGCAATTTGGATTTTATCTCAGGAAAATAAAATACTTTGAAACCTGTTCATTGCTTCCTAATTATTACCTTTTGATGGAGACCTTGTCACGTGGTTACCGCGACAGAGAGGAGCCAGTAGACGGCAGCGTCTGATTTCTCCTCCTGCACTAAGTAGAAGCACTTCACCTTCATATTAAACAGTGCAGTGCTTGATCTGCTCAGTTGAGAGCTCCTGGAAGCTTTCCTGCATTAAGGCTCTCGCTATGGACTGTTAGCCTATCTCCTATGTAATCTGGGCCCTGGCTAGCACTCATTGTCAGAGTTGGCTTATGCTGCATGGCTGGAGGCTGTTAATGTTATGCGAGGCTTAGGTCGAAGGAGGCTGACAAAACCCGGGCCCCTGCGGAGTCCCTCAAACTAGGGAAAACCCTGTCTGACCCTCAACCCAGGGTTTTTGCTAAAGGTGCAAATGCCTGAGCCTCCAGCCTCTCCTTATCTCCTGCTCAGCCCTAAGCTGAACCCTCCACCCTCCACCCAGTGAGTTGCCAAACCACCAAA
Organism: Dendrobates tinctorius; assembly: GCF_039654945.1. NCBI lineage: Eukaryota > Metazoa > Chordata > Amphibia > Anura > Dendrobatidae > Dendrobates > Dendrobates tinctorius. The sequence continues at coordinate 51,285 of NW_027361931.1, read as the reverse complement.
ACCCACACAGTAATGACAGAAAGGGAGAACTCAAACCACACCGCGCCGCAACCACACAGGACAATACTATAATGTGAACAGGGCAAAACAAAGCACAAATATAGGAAGGCGAAAAGGCAACAACGGATCATACGACACCAGCTATGAATTTCTCTCTCCAACACCTCCACTCCAGACCGGAACCACTTGGCACAAAACACAAGCTATAATCGGCGACGCCCACAGGCCAGCACGACTATTTAAAGACCGTGGGCGTGGCCCAACATCCCACCTGATTTCCAGCTAGATTAACCCAAGATAACCTGAGTAAAATCAAGCCGGCGCCACTGAGGCTAAAGTGGACGGAGATGGAACTACCGCTGCCTGCCGGACGCTGTGGTGTGAACAGCGTCCGACATGACAGTTGGTTATTGGAGAAGGCATTTGGTGGATTTACAGTCATATGTAAAAGTTTGGGCACCCCTATTAATGTTAACCTTTTTTCTTTATAACAATTTTGTTTTTTGCAACAGGTATTTCAGTTTCATATATCTAATAACTGATGGACTCAGTTATATTTCTGGATTCAAATGAGGTTTATTGTACTAACAGAAAATGTGCAATCTGCATTTAAACAAAATTTGACCGGTGCAAAAGTATGGGCACCCTTATCATGCACAGTGACACCATCTGCAGCAAGATGATGCTGCAGGTCTTTGGAGGTGGTCTGTGGATTGTCCTTGACTGTTCTCACCATTCTTTTTCTCTGCCTTTCTGATATTTTTCTTGGCCTGCCACTTCTGGGCTTAACAAGAACTGTACCTGTGTTCTTCCATTTCCTTACTATGTTCCTCACAGTGGAAACTGACAGGTTAAATCTCTGAAACAACTTTTTGTATCCTTCCCCTGAAAAGCTATGTTGAATAATCTTTGCTTTCAGATCATTTGAGAGTTGTTTTGAGGAGCCCATGATGCCACTCTTCATAGGAGAATCAAATAGGAGAACTACTTGCAAGTGGCCACTTTAAATACCTTTCCTCATGATTTGATACACCTGGCTATGAAGTTCAAAGCTTAATGAGGTTACAAAACCAATTTAGTGCTTCAGAAAGTCAGTAAAAAGTAGTTAGGAGTGTTCAAATCAAGAAAATGATAAGGGTGCCCATACTTTTGCACCAGTCAAATTTTGTTTAAATGCAGATTGCACATTTTCTGTTAGTACAATAAACCTCATTTGAATCCAGAAATATAACTGAGTCCATCAGTTATTAGATATATGAAACTGAAATAGCTGCTGCAAAAACCAAAATTGTTATAAAGAAAAAAGGTTAACATTAATAGGGGTGCCCAAACTTTTACATATGACTGTATCTGTGACTGTTGCTTGGTTTTGAGTGTGTCATAATTCCCTTCTCCTACTTTGGTTTAACCCCATCCTCCACTCCCTGATGCATTCCTCTGTTGTTTATGTGTGAGTATATTTGTAAGATTGGTGTTTTCCTTTATCCCTGTTCGTATTACCGTCTTAGTCTGATTGGTGTACTACAGTACACTACTACTCCCCTCTTCCCTGGGTGGGGGAAGGGTAGAGACTGAGGGCGGATTCAGAAGCCAAGGCAAGGTACGTGGCTCCGGTGTCTTCATCAGAAATAATCTGGGGAACAGGGCGAGCTAGGGCGCCCCTAGCGTTAGGGACAAGGAAGGAACCCCTGGTCCTGGGACACCCAAAACAGAGTTGCGACATTAGCTCTGACTGAAACCGTTTTTTGATCCATTATGGATCCTGTTACTGCTCTGACATGGCAACTGCAGCAGCTCAGCCTGGAGGTGGCAGATCTGCGCACTGTTTTGCCACAACCTAACACATAAGGTTTGGGGACTATGACTCCCACAAAACCCTTAGTGGAGCCCAAGATCACTTGCCTGACAGGTTCTCTGGGGGGCGTCACAAGTTTGTGGTTTTAAGGGAGGCCTCGAAACTATACTTCAGGCTATGTCCTGTTTCCTCAGGTTCAGAGGAGCAACGTGTGGGGATAAGCTCGCTCCTTCAGGGTGACCCCCCAAGCATGGGCATTTTCTCTCCCGTCTGACTGTCAGTCACTCCAGACGGTGGAGGATCTTTTTCTGACAGTGGGTTATATATACGACGACCATGACTGCGTCTTCCTGGCTGAGTCTACACTACGTCAGCTTCAGCAGGCCTGTGGAGAAGTATGCTCCGAGTTTCGGATGTGGTCCACGGACTCCATAGTCAGTTCGGTGAGGGGCTTACAGTAAGGGTGAAAGATGCCTTAACTCTGTATGAGACTCCAGTTTCCCTTAATGTGCCCCCAGTTCATCAGGGATTTATTATCCCACTTTCCAGTTCCGGTTGGAACTTGCAGCTCTCTGGCTCCCCCCATACCTTTAGGTCAGTCCAAGAACTACACCTAGGATAAGCAGTCACCAGAAAGGCTGCCTTGCTGTGTACTGGCTATTGGGCACTCTGCAGGGAGGGTGGTATGTATGTCCCCAGTCTCAGGCAGGAAATACACAAGAAAAAACCTCAGTTCCATCACTGCCAGAATCTCCCAAATCCCCCAGAACACACTTTGCTGCCACCAGCTCCTCTTTCTACAATAAAATCAATATCGGGTCAGGAGCCAACCCACACAGTAGCGTAGCTTTAGCATGGAGGTCGTGGCAATACATTTATAGAGCAAGGAAAACAAAACTAGTAAATTTTATAGGTTTACTCCAGAAAATATAGGCAGTGTTTACCAAAATATAAAAGATGTTACAAAGGAGACAAGTTACAGTATACACAGGGAATTACAAAATAAAAATGGATTACAGGATGAACTTACACTTATCAGTCAGAGGCACGCCATGTGGAGGAGGGGGGAGGGGTTCCCAAAGGCAAAGTTTCAGTCCACAGCATGGATGGTAAAAAGCTGTCCTCCCCCAGGTACTGAACACCCTGCAAAATGGCTGTTCCTGTTTTATACTTGGCCCCTAAACTTAGGGACTTCCCCCGTGCTGACCTCTCCGGGTGGCTGGATACGCCCCCTTTGGAAAGTTATGAAAAAACTTCTATTGGCCATAACTCTTGGGGTGAAGCTCGTAGAGGGATGATGGAAGGATTATATGTCTGTTCACAAAATCATCTTCAATTTGAGACTAAACATCACATCTCTAGGTATTACGGGGAAGCATATAACTGTTTCTAGGTATTACGGGGAAGCATATACCTGTTTTTGAGTTTCTGGTGAGCGAGGAGATCGCAAAACACTGGTGAATAGCGTTGATCATGCAGATTCCAAATATATACGTTTCCTGCATCTATGCCGAATCTACGTTATTATATTCAAGTTTGAGGGAACAAAGGAACTTCCAAAACCATGTGCTTTTAAACAAAGGCTGGTTCAGCTGATACCAAACCACATTCCCGAGGGAGAGGGAAAGAGTGGCATAGAATTACACAGGCGGACTGAGGGGGCATGCAGCTGTGAAGGGGGATGTTGGTGAGCTCAGTGTACTTTACAAACCAATGGTGGTGTGATGGTGTGATATGTTATGTGGATATCATTTTGTGTACATTTCTATTTCACTGATCTTCATAGTGTTTTTCTTGTTGCCTTGTATGTCTACAGCCTGACTGTATCTGTCTCTTGATGACCCCCTGTAGTTCCTCAATCCCCAAGGCTCCTTTGGGAGGCCTGCAAACCGCCCCAACCTGTCTGACTACCCCTGGACACAAGGAGGGGGTGGGGAGGACAGGAGCTTGACAAGTCAGTTTCTGTGTGGAGAGCATCGTGTGAAGACTGCACCTCAGAGAGAAAGAAGCATATGGACCCATTTTTATCCTCTGGTGCTAGAGTTTTGGAATCTCATCTCCTTGGACATTTTATCCTGTTTCTGGACTGCATTCTTGTTCTGGATTATTGTATCCTTAGTGTGGTGGATTGTTTATGGACCTTCTAATTTTGCCTGTAATAAAGGTCTTGGGATTGTTCACACTTCCCTCACTCTGTTGATTGTGTGATATCAGAGAAGGACCCCGTGACAGGTGGGAAGGGGCCGTATGTCGATCAGAAACCAAAGAGCTGCAGCCGAAGCTCCGTAGGTGTAATTGGAACAATAAGAATTATGCCATATTTCCTGACACTATCCGAGTGAATCCCTGTATTTCTCATAAAGAGAAAACACAGTGGGCGAGAGGTCCGTGGCCAAGGGAAATCTGGTCTGAGTCTTCTGAGAAACCATACAGTAGGGTGTGGCAACTCGTTCTGGAAAGCAGTCTGTTTGGTGCAAAGGGGGAATATGTTTTTACTGTAGTAGAAAGTGCCATTCGTGGGCACGTGTCTTTCCCTATTTCACTGTAAACAGCCGCCGGAAAACTAAGGAGCGGGGAGGTTAGCAACCCGGGTGTACATATCTCCTCTGTGGGTAGGACACAATTTTTTTCTGTGTGTTCATACACCAGGATTTTTAAAAGACACCAAAGATGTTCTTGAACAATTCTCCGGTATAAAATGGCAAAGTAGAGGGCGTGGCATGGCAGGCGAGGAGTGAGGACGCAGCCTGGAGAGCTCCTGCTCCTATACTGGGAACCAACTCAACAAGCGACTCACCCCGATGTCCAGAACCCCAATGTCCACAAGGAGAAGCCGAGGGAGTGCGCCTGCAGGCTCCGCAGCATCAGAAAAGGTCCCCCTCGCCTGGAATCTTATAAAGCGGAACTGTCCATACTTAAGGATGACATCCAACAATGTGGAGAGAAAGTTGAATCCCATGACCAGCTTCTGACCTCCCTGAATGAAAGGGTAGAGGCTCAAGATGCCATCACGGCTACCCAGGCTAGACAGCTACAGACCCTCGCGGAGATGCTGGATGACTGGAAACAGGACGCAGGAATAATATACGAATACGGGGTCTACCCGAATCTATCCCTCCTCAGGAGCTAAATGCCACTTTAAGAAGCATCTTCAACTCGGTCTTGGATAGACTCCAAGATACCCCACTGGAGTTAGATCGCGCTCACAGAGCTCTGGGCCCACGTCCTGGCGAACAAGACCCACCGAGAGATGTGATATGTCGGGTCCATAAATACCAACTTAAGGACGCAGTCATGGGAGCGGCCAGGAGAGCAGAACCCATCAAACACTTGGATACCCGTATACAGCTCCTACCAGACCTCTCCATATGGACATTGCAGAGACATAGAGCCCTTCGCCCTCTTTTAGAGGAGCTGCGGCAACAAGATCTTATACCTGGGGATTCCCGTTCTGCCTCCGGGTGCAAAGGAGGGGCAGAGTACATCGTCTGAGCCACCCCAGCGGTATCCCAGCATTTTCGGCCGCCCTAGACCTACATGAGATGGACATCCATGATTGGCCACCTCTACCATTCTTCTACAGAATGGATGATGCTCGAGGGGTGCAATTTCCTCAACGGCAGCGCCAACCCGGAAGGCAGCCCCACAGACGTGGCAGATGCATCCGGAAGAAGGAGATAACTGACGGCGAAGCCTGAAGATTCGGTGGGGGATCTCTGGGGGGGGTGGGTGGGAGGTGGAGTTGAGGGTTTGACTTCATCGGTCACGCAGAGAGGAGGGTTAACTCAGATGACGTGATTGGTCGGTGTTTGCTCTTTTGCCTCTTCCCTCCTTTCTTCCTTCTTCTCCCTCCCCTTGCCCCTTCGGTTTACTCTTGAATGGATGTATTTTCATGCTGAGTACTTATTGATATGTGAAGGGCTTGCCAAGCACTGGGCTCTACTCAGTGGGAAAAAGGATTTATAGCAGTTTATGGCATCCTAGATATATTGGTAACATAGTCTTTAATGTTATTGGACCTGAACACGAAACATGATGTGACCCAGTTTCACGGGTTTGTCAGAAACGATACCTATAATCTCAAGGGGTTGATATCCTTGTTTAAGGGCCAGAGAATGTTATTTCATTATGGGGTTGGTAACCAGGAGGGACGGGTCTCCATTTCTCTTATCGCCGTACACTTACCCCTCTTGGAGGCGCTGTTTGCCAGCGAGGCAGACAGTAATTAGTGTATACCTCCAACCGGTTCTACGTTGTTTTGGGTGTGAGTGTATTCACACCCGCATTGTTAATTCTACTATTACTTTTTGCTCTTTCTAACTTCTGACTTTTACTCTCTGTGTTCAACCTAGCCCTACCCTACCAGCCTCTTCCCCCCCCCCCCCTCCCTACAGCGGGCGCTGAATCCCGGAGCGGACCCATCCTGTTGGAGGAGGCCTATTATCTCGAACTTAGATCGCAAACGCGATGCCTGGTAAGACTGCCACACAAAAGATTACAGTGGGCTCCTTAAATGTCAGGGGCTTTAATACACCACAGAAGCGGTCACATATCCTGTATGGTATGCATAAGAAAAAAGTAAATGTATGGATAGTACAAGAGACACACTTTCAGATCGGACATATCCCTAATATACCCAATCGATATTACACGTCATGGTTCCACAGCGCCAACCCGGATTCACGATCCCGAGGTGTTTCCATTTCACTCCACAAGTCCCTCCAACATACTATACTAGACACACTGATTGACACAGAGGGAAGATATGTGATCTTGAAGATCCAAACTTTTTCAACAACTTACACTATAGCGGGTTGGTACGCTCCCGGCCGGGATCATATTCGAGCTGTCAGGTCCTTTTTGAAGACTGTGGCTGACTTCGCTGAAGGGGTTGTTATTTTAGGGGGAGATTTTAACCTGACTCTTAACCCGACATTGGACTCAACAGCTGCAAGGTCTTACCTTTTTCTTAGACAAATGGCCTCTCTGAAGAGAGACCTTCATGACCTGCACCTCACCGATGTCTGGCGGCTTCTTAATCCCAATGTGAAAGATTATACGTTCTCCACGCCACATAACTCGTACGGCAGAATAGACTTTTTTCTTCTCAGCCACTGCGCGTTGGCTTGGAACCCGAAACCGTCTATCGGAAGCTTCCTATGGTCGGATCATGCCCCAGTCTTTCTGGACATTAGCCCCCCTGATTCAGGGAGGCGACAGTGGACGTGGAGAATGAACGATAATCTTCTAAAAGACCCCACCTGTGTGGCTGACGTTAAAACCACCATATCGACATTCCTACAAGACCACGCACATGACGACACCGCCATGCCTATCAAATGGGAAACTCTTAAATGTGTCCTTAGAGGGATATTTATTAAGCACCGTTCCCATCTGAAGCACATAAAAAAACAAGGAAATTAGGGATCTTACCGAAAAAAATATTACGTCTGGAAACGAATCATAAGAATGAATTAAGAGCAGAGACACAGATTGACTTGATCAAATGTAGAGACGACCTGAAGTCCCTGTTAAACGAAAAGTCCCGTATTCATAGAAATCATTTTAAAAGCCTTTTATATGGTCAAGCTAATAAATGTGGACGTCTGCTGGCTAGATTTCTACATTCACGCTGTCAGACTACATACATACCATCTCTTCAGAAGCATCGCGGTCAAGCGACGTCGAACCCAACCGAAATTCTAGACATCATGCGGCGCTATTACCACTCACTGTACAATATAAACGGGGGGATCCCTCTCGACCGCCTCTGGACCCCCAACCACAAATTGAGTCCTATATAAATGAAACCGCCCTTCTGATATTGAATACAGACCTGACAGAACCACTAGAAACTGACTTCACAGCGGAAGAGATTGATGAGGCTATTCAGAATACCCCGGCGGGCAAGAGCCCAGGACCAGACGGTTTCTCCCCTCACTTTTATAAGATATTTCGAGAGCAACTTAGTCCCATTCTGACACAAGTTTTTAACTCCATTACAGACGATGTTTCATTTGTCCCACAATCCCTGGAGGCTTTTATCACAGTGATCCCGAAGCCGGGAAAAGATCCTACGGTAGTGACCAACTACCGTCCGATACCACTCATTAATGTAGACGTAAAACTTTACGCAAAAATTTTGGCGAACCGGTTGGCTCCTCTTCTGCCTTTGGTTGTACACTCAGACCAAGTGGGGTTTGTACGGGGAAGGGAGGCGAGGGACGGGATAAACAAGACTCTCATTTTGACAGCACATGCTAAATCAGAACATAAACCGATGGTACTGTTGTTGATTGACGCGGAGAAAGCCTTTGACCGGGTACATTGGGGGTTCATGTTTTCGGCCTTACGACAGATGGGCCTGGGGAACCGCTTTCTACAAAAGATCGCGGCCCTGTATTCCAGCCCCTCGGCGAGAGTTAGGCTCAATGTCGCTTTGTCAGACCCTATAGCTATCGGGAATGGTACACGACAGGGATGCCCTCTGTCGCCCCTTCTATATACAGTGGTTATGGAACACTTAGCGATGGCAATTAGGAAGAACCCCAATGTGCACGGCCTATGGGTGGACCGGGTTCATTATAAGGTCTCTCTTTATGCGGATGACCTCCTACTACACATATCTCAGCCGCACATTTCCCTCCCGTCGTTGATGGAGGAGTTTAGGAGGTACGGTGCAGTCAGTAATTTTAAAATTAATTTTAAGAAAACTGAAGCTCTTAATATATCCTTGGGACAAACAGAACTTACGAGAATAATGGAGAATTTCCCTTTTCGGTGGAAAAATGGAGCTATTCAATATTTGGGCATACAAATTCCTACCGACATGACCGACCTTTATAAACTTAACTATTTACCCCTTCTGGACTCGACATTGAAGCGATTAAGAGAATATGGAAGAAAGGACATCTCTTGGTTTGGTAGGATAAACTCCTTCAAGATGGATGTTCTTCCTAGATTTTTATACTTATTTCAGGCGATCCCGATCATACCGCCAAGGACATTCTTCCAAACCATCAGGTCCGCGCTGATCCGATTTATTTGGCAGGCTTCTAGGCCTCGTTTAAAATACACCAGTCTGACAAATCCAAAGTCCAGGGGTGGGGCAGGTCTCCCTGACTTAGAACTCTACCATAGGGCTTCCATACTGATACGACTGTTTGACTGGCAGTATAGCTATCGCTCTAAACAATGGGTGCAATTGGAACAGACATCCTTTGATGTTCCCTTGAGACACCTGCCTTGGATCCGATGTTGTGATCCTGCTACGGGCGGCTCCGAGGGTTCGACCGGATTTTTGGCACAAGAGACATTACGACTCTCGAATCGTATAAAGATTAAGAAAAAATTGATTAGTGCCCTGAATCCGTTGACACCACTCTTCGGTAACCCGGACTTCCCTCCAGGGCGTTACAGGGATCGTTTCTTAGGCTGGCACATTAGCTCAGACTTACATATGGGACAGATACTGGTGGGAGGAAATATTCCGTCTTTGGAGACTCTACGTGAACAGTTTCCCAATGAGGGGCTCTCCTGGATGGAATATAATCAGTTGAAGTCGTTTATCCAGAGACATATGGCGGACCGCGATTCGCACCCTCCCATGACAGGATTGGAAAACTTATTGCAGCAACAAGACCCTCCTCACTTGAACTCTCGTATATATAGGGAGCTCCAGGTTGAGAACTCGGAGGTGACTCCAAGTTATATCCGGGCATGGGAGGAGGAGATGGAATGTAAATTCTCGGAAGAGGACCTTAGCAAAGCCTACCTATTTACATTTAAAATGTCCCCAGCTGGGAGCGCACAGGAGAAAAATTTTAAGATACTGACCAGATGGTATTTGTCCCCCATTAGATTAAAGTCTATTTTTCCGACAGTGGAGGACACCTGTTGGCGATGTGGAACCGAGAGGGGCACACTATACCATATATGGTGGCAGTGTGCCGTGATCCAACCCTTCTGGAAGGAAGTGTTCTTGGCTTATCAAAAAATTACTGGAGATGTTGTGCCCCCTTCTCCGCAGGCTGCTATCCTCTCGATCCTTCCAGGTTCCATATCAGCTCAGAAACGGAGCCTTTTAAGGTTTTGTATCACTGCAGCACGTATGGTAATTCCACGCCACTGGAGAGTAGCAATGCCGCCAACTATGGTGGAATGGGTGGCGGAATTTGCAGATATCTTTCGGATGGAGGAGCTGGTGGCTGAGTTGGAGGGGGACAATACCCGCCTGATCCGAGTTTGGCATCCCTGGATCTTGTTTAAAGAAACTGCTGGGTTATCGCAATTGGTTGAGGTGGCTTCCTAGGGGCTGGTTCGGGATTTGGGGACCGTTTATCCCTCCCCCCCCCCCGTTTTTCTCTCCCTCCCCCTCCCTACTACTCCTAAACGTTCTATTCTAAATTTTCTTGTTTTCTTTCTTCTTTCTCCACATTCCCTTTTCCTAAATAATACACCCCTTCCGAAATATGTAAAACATATTCTGAATAATTACGAACATTGATTAATGAACCTACCCACATGTGATAATAAGAATTAAGGAGCAAATATTTGGTATGTCCTATGTAGATGGGTGAACCAATACCTAATGTTAGTCACTCGGTTAGAGTGGGTCAGTAACAGGGGTATGCAAACCATTAATACACATTCTACTGAGAAATTACAAGATTTCATCTTGAATAGATGTGATAGATGTATAAGTGACTGTTTATGATGTAACGATGTTCAGAAGGGTGTATAACTTGCATAATTTCTTCATTTTGTATGTTTCCCCTGCTTATTTGTTCTTTCAATAAAAATAGATTCAACAATAAAATGGCAAAGTAATTTTTGTTGGGTGAGTTGCGATGTGATTTCACTCTATACTTCAATACCTCAGGATTTATCTATCACAGCTGTTAAATTTCATTTACATAAATACAGTAATTACACTGGTGACCTTTCCAGTTTGCTATACAAGTATTGCATTTTTTCATTAATCACAATTATTTTTGTTTCGATCAGAATTTCTATCTTCAATGCAGAGGAGTCTCAATGGGCAGGAAGCATTCCCCCTCTGTTGCAAACGTGGTGATGTCTCATTGGGAGGAAATGTGTTTTTATTCTGCTGACAATCCTTTGTTGTCTTGCATATTTTGGTATGGCAGATACATCGATGATACACTCCTTAATTGGACTGGGAATGTATCTGCCATTCTTGATTTTGTTGCATATCTGAATTTAAATCAATTTAATCTACGTTTTACTTCTAATTTTGATTCTTCTAATATTTCTTTTTTGGATTTGTCATTGAAAGGTATTGCGGGTTCATTCATAATTACAGTACCTCCATTTATTGGAAGCATATTTTCCATGCATCTAATAGCCGCCCTTACCCTGCAATTAGGTCTATTCCGGTTGGTGAATTGACTCGTATTCTGAGAAATTCTAATAATACATCTGTATTACCTGATGAAATGCAGGCATGCTGTGACAAACTAAAAAAGACGTTATCCAAACTGGACGGAAAAAGAAGCAACGTGATTTACTCACATCGAAAACATCTACTAAAAATGTTTCTGATTGAAAACCGGTTTGATCTATCCAATATAGCCGCACTTTGGGGCTCTCACATCTACCGTTCAGAGACCTCTTCCTCTGTCCTAGGAAGATGATGTTTTATCCTCTGTACTCTCTTCTGGTTGGCGCTCACTACAGGTCATATCATTTCTCTCAGATTCTACAATCCTGCGAAGAAACATAGAACATGGTCACATCCTCCTGGTTTTTATCACTGTGGCAGGGTGCGATGTAGAACTTGTGCACATTCTGCCACAACTTATAAGTTTATGATAATTCTAGTCGACATAAAATTTCCCAATATATCAATTGCAATTCTAAAAATGTGATCTGATTAGTTGCACTAGTTGCAGTCTCAGTTCTGTAGGATGTACCACACACAATTCAAAAATCAGGATTTCAGAACATATTACGGATATTGTATCTTCGGGCAGCTCTAATCGTAATGTGTCTGTGACGACTCCTGGAGTGGACCCTCTGGGTCATGATACCATCCCACCCAGGGCGAGCTGACCTAGTGAGGACCACCCCCTATGCAGGGAGCGTCAGGGGCTCAAGCCCAGGGGGATAAAGTACCACAACTGCTGGCACTAGGTGGACGGCTCACAGGAGACACGAGTGTGTCTAGCAAGGTGCAACAGGGAAACGCGCAGGATACAAGAGTGTGCAAAGCGTGGACACAGGCACGCTGGGTATAGGATAGTGCAGGGCGCATGCACGGAAGTACGGAGGGTTCAGGACAGTACAAGGTGTGAACACGGGGGCACGCTGGGGACGGGAGTGCGTATGCCGTGCACTGACAAGCACGCCCGGGTACGGAGCAAAGCAGAGCGCGTGTAGGGAAGCATGCCTGAGTACAAGACTAGGCACAGTGCGTGCTAGGAAGCATGCCTGCGTGCAAGGCAGAGCAGAAGGTATGCTAAGAAGCACGACAGCACACGGCAGGAGCAGAGCGTGTGCTAAGAAGCACGACAGAGCACAGTGCAGGAGCAGAGCGTGTGCTAAGAAGCACGACAGAGCACAGTACAGGAGCAGAGCGTGTGCCAAGAAGCACGACAGAGCACAGTGCAGGAGCAGAGCGTGTGCCAAGAAGCACGACAGAGCACAGTGCAGGAGCAGAGCGTGTGCTAAGAAGCAAGACAGAGCACAGTGCAGGAGCAGAGCGTGTGCCAAGAAGCACAACAGAGCACAGTGCAGGAGCAGAGCATGTGCCAAGAAGCACGACAGAGCACAGTGCAGGAGCAGAGCGTGTGCCAAGAAGCATGACAGAACAGGGCAGGAGCAGAGCGTGTGCCAAGAAGCACGACAGAGCACAGTGCAGGAGCAGAGCGTGTGCCAAGAAGCACGACAGAGCACAGTGCAGGAGCAGAGCGTGTGCCAAGAAGCAAGACAGAGCACAGTGCAGGAGCAGAGCGTGTGCTAAGAAGCAAGACAGAGCACAGTGCAGGAGCAGAGCGTGTGCCAAGAAGCACGACAGAGCACAGTGCAGGAGCAGAGCGTGTGCCAAGAAGCACGACAGAACACAGTGCAGGAGCAGAGCGTGTGCCAAGAAGCACGACAGAGCACAGTGCAGGAGCAGAGCGTGTGCCAAGAAGCACGACAGAGCACAGTGCAGGAGCAGAGCGTGTGCCAAGAAGCAAGACAGAGCACAGTGCAGGAGCAGAGCGTGTGCCAAGAAGCATGACAGAACAGGGCAGGAGCAGAGCGTGTGCCAAGAAGCACGACAGAGCACAGTGCAGGAGCAGAGCGTGTGCCAAGAAGCACGACAGAGCACAGTGCAGGAGCAGAGCGTGTGCCAAGAAGCAAGACAGAGCACAGTGCAGGAGCAGAGCGTGTGCCAAGAAACAAGACAGGGCACAGTGCAGGAGCAGAGCGTGTGCCAAGAAGCACGACAGAGCACAGTGCAGGAGCAGAGCGTGTGCCAAGAAGCAAGACAGGGCACAGTGCAGGAGCAGAGCGTGTGCCAAGAAACAAGACAGGGCACAGTGCAGGAGCAGAGCGTGTGCCAAGAAGCACGACAGAGCACAGTGCAGGAGCAGAGCGTGTGCCAAGAAGCAAGACAGGGCACAGTGCAGGAGCAGAGCGTGTGCCAAGAAGCACGACAGGGCACAGTGCAGGAGCAGAGCGTGTGCCAAGAAGCACGACAGAGCACAGTGCAGGAGCAGAACGTGTGCCAAGAAGCACGACAGAGCACAGTGCAGGAGCAGAGCGTGTGCTAAGAAGCAAGACAGAGCACAGTGCAGGAGCAGAGCGTGTGCCAAGAAACACGACAGAGCACAGCGCAGGAGCAGAGTGTGTGCCAAGAAGCAAGATAGAGCACAGTGCAGGAGCAGAGCGTGTGCCAAGAAGCAAGACAGAGCACAGTGCAGGAGCAGAGCGTGTGCCAAGAAGCACGACAGAGCAAAGTGCAGGAGCAGAGCGTGTGCCAAGAAACACGACAGAGCACAGTGCAGGAGCAGAGCGTGTGCCAAGAAGCAGGACAGAGCACAGTGCAGGAGCAGAGCGTGTGCCAAGAAGCACGACAGAGCACAGTGAAGGAGCAGAGCGTGTGCCAAGAAGCACGACAGAGCACAGTGCAGGAGCAGAGCGTGTGCCAAGAAGCATGACAGAGCACAGTGCAGGAGCAGAGCGTGTGCCAAGAAGCACGACAGAGCACAGTGCAGGAGCAGAGCGTGTGCCAAGAAGCACGACAGAGCACAGTGCAGGAGCAGAACGTGTGCCAAGAAGCACGACAGAGCACAGTGCAGGAGCAGAGCGTGTGCTAAGAAGCAAGACAGAGCACAGTGCAGGAGCAGAGCGTGTGCCAAGAAACACGAGAGCACAGCGCAGGAGCAGAGCGTGTGCCAAGAAGCAAGACAGAGCACAGTGCAGGAGCAGAGCGTGTGCTAAGAAGCAAGACAGAGCACAGTGCAGGAGCAGAGCGTGTGCCAAGAAACACGACAGAGCACAGCGCAGGAGCAGAGCGTGTGCCAAGAAGCAAGACAGGGCACAGTGCAGGAGCAGTGCGTGTGCCAAGAAACACGACAGAGCACAGTGCAGGAGCAGAGCGTGTGCCAAGAAGCAGGACAGAGCACAGTGCAGGAGCAGAGCATGTGCCAAGAAGCACGACAGAGCACAGTGGAGCAGAGCGTGTGCCAAGAAGCACGACAGAGCACAGTGCAGGAGCAGAGCGTGTGCCAAGAAGCACGACAGAGCACAGTGCAGGAGCAGAGCGTGTGCCAAGAAGCACGACAGAGCACAGTGCAGGAGCAGAACGTGTGCCAAGAAGCACGACAGAGCACAGTGCAGGAGCAGAGCGTGTGCTAAGAAGCAAGACAGAGCACAGTGCAGGAGCAGAGCGTGTGCCAAGAAACACGACAGAGCACAGCGCAGGAGCAGAGCGTGTGCCAAGAAGCAAGACAGAGCACAGTGCAGGAGCAGAGCGTGTGCCAAGAAGCACGACAGAGCACAGTGCAGGAGCAGAGCGTGTGCCAAGAAGCAAGACAGAGCAAAGCGCAGGAGCAGAGCGTGTGCCAAGAAGCACGACAGAGCACAGTGCAGGAGCAGAGCGTGTGCTAAGAAGCAAGACAGAGCACAGTGCAGGAGCAGAGCGTGTGCCAAGAAACACGACAGAGCACAGCGCAGGAGCAGAGCGTGTGCCAAGAAGCAAGACAGGGCACAGTGCAGGAGCAGAGCGTGTGCCAAGAAGCACGACAGAGCAAAGCGCAGGAGCAGAGCGTGTGCCAAGAAACACGACAGAGCACAGTGCAGGAGCAGAGCGTGTGCCAAGAAGCAGGACAGAGCACAGTGCAGGAGCAGAGCGTGTGCCAAGAAGCACGACAGAGCACAGTGAAGGAGCAGAGCGTGTGCCAAGAAGCACGACAGAGCACAGTGCAGGAGCAGAGCGTGTGCCAAGAAGCACGACAGAGCACAGTGCAGGAGCAGAGCGTGTGCCAAGAAGCACGACAGAGCACAGTGCAGGAGCAGAGCGTGTGCCAAGAAGCACGACAGAGCACAGTGCAGGAGCAGAACGTGTGCCAAGAAGCACGACAGAGCACAGTGCAGGAGCAGAGCGTGTGCTAAGAAGCAAGACAGAGCACAGTGCAGGAGCAGAGCGTGTGCCAAGAAACACGACAGAGCACAGCGCAGGAGCAGAGCGTGTGCCAAGAAGCAAGACAGAGCACAGTGCAGGAGCAGAGCGTGTGCCAAGAAGCAAGACAGAGCACAGTGCAGGAGCAGAGCGTGTGCCAAGAAGCACGACAGAGCAAAGCGCAGGAGCAGAGCGTGTGCCAAGAAACACGACAGAGCACAGTGCAGGAGCAGAGCGTGTGCCAAGAAGCAGGACAGAGCACAGTGCAGGAGCAGAGCGTGTGCCAAGAAGCACGACAGAGCACAGTGAAGGAGCAGAGCGTGTGCCAAGAAGCACGACAGAGCACAGTGCAGGAGCAGAGCGTGTGCCAAGAAGCACGACAGAGCACAGTGCAGGAGCAGAGCGTGTGCCAAGAAGCACGACAGAGCACAGTGCAGGAGCAGAGCGTGTGCCAAGAAGCACGACAGAGCACAGTGCAGGAGCAGAACGTGTGCCAAGAAGCACGACAGAGCACAGTGCAGGAGCAGAGCGTGTGCTAAGAAGCAAGACAGAGCACAGTGCAGGAGCAGAGCGTGTGCCAAGAAACACGAGAGCACAGCGCAGGAGCAGAGCGTGTGCCAAGAAGCAAGACAGGGCACAGTGCAGGAGCAGAGCGTGTGCCAAGAAGCACGACAGAGCAAAGCGCAGGAGCAGAGCGTGTGCCAAGAAGCACGACAGAGCACAGTGCAGGAGCAGAGCGTGTGCTAAGAAGCAAGACAGAGCACAGTGCAGGAGCAGAGCGTGTGCCAAGAAACACGACAGAGCACAGCGCAGGAGCAGAGCGTGTGCCAAGAAGCAAGACAGGGCACAGTGCAGGAGCAGTGCGTGTGCCAAGAAACACGACAGAGCACAGTGCAGGAGCAGAGCGTGTGCCAAGAAGCAGGACAGAGCACAGTGCAGGAGCAGAGCATGTGCCAAGAAGCACGACAGAGCACAGTGGAGCAGAGCGTGTGCCAAGAAGCACGACAGAGCACAGTGCAGGAGCAGAGCGTGTGCCAAGAAGCACGACAGAGCACAGTGCAGGAGCAGAGCGTGTGCCAAGAAGCACGACAGAGCACAGTGCAGGAGCAGAACGTGTGCCAAGAAGCACGACAGAGCACAGTGCAGGAGCAGAGCGTGTGCTAAGAAGCAAGACAGAGCACAGTGCAGGAGCAGAGCGTGTGCCAAGAAACACGACAGAGCACAGCGCAGGAGCAGAGCGTGTGCCAAGAAGCAAGACAGAGCACAGTGCAGGAGCAGAGCGTGTGCCAAGAAGCACGACAGAGCACAGTGCAGGAGCAGAGCGTGTGCCAAGAAGCAAGACAGAGCAAAGCGCAGGAGCAGAGCGTGTGCCAAGAAGCAAGACAGGGCACAGTGCAGGAGCCGTGCGTGTGCCAAGATGCACGACAGAGCAAAGCGCAGGAGCAGAGCGTGTGCCAAGAAACACGACAGAGCACAGTGCAGGAGCAGAGCGTGTGCCAAGAAGCAGGACAGAGCACAGTGCAGGAGCAGAGCGTGTGCCAAGAAGCACGACAGAGCACAGTGAAGGAGCAGAGCGTGTGCCAAGAAGCACGACAGAGCACAGTGCAGGAGCAGAGCGTGTGCCAAGAAGCACGACAGAGCACAGTGCAGGAGCAGAGCGTGTGCCAAGAAGCACGACAGAGCACAGTGCAGGAGCAGAGCGTGTGCCAAGAAGCACGACAGAGCACAGTGCAGGAGCAGAACGTGTGCCAAGAAGCACGACAGAGCACAGTGCAGGAGCAGAGCGTGTGCTAAGAAGCAAGACAGAGCACAGTGCAGGAGCAGAGCGTGTGCCAAGAAACACGACAGAGCACAGCGCAGGAGCAGAGCGTGTGCCAAGAAGCACGACAGAGCACAGTGAAGGAGCAGAGCGTGTGCCAAGAAGCACGACAGAGCACAGTGCAGGAGCAGAGCGTGTGCCAAGAAGCACGACAGAGCAGTGCAGGAGCAGAGCGTGTGCCAAGAAGCACGACAGGGCACAGTGCAGGAGCAGAGCGTGTGCCAAGAAGCACGACAGGGCACAGTGCAGGAGCAGAGCGTGTGCCAAGAAGCACGACAGGGCACAGTGCAGAAGCAGAGCGTGTGCCAAGAAGCACGACAGAGCACAGTGCAGGAGCAGAGCGTGTGCCAAGAAGCACGACAGAGCACAGTGAAGGAGCAGAGCGTGTGCCAAGAAGCACGACAGAGCACAGTGCAGGAGCAGAGCGTGTGCCAAGAAGCACGACAGAGCACAGTGCAGGAGCAGAGCGTGTGCCAAGAAGCACGACAGAGCACAGTGCAGGAGCAAAGCGTGTGCCAAGAAGCACGACAGAGCACAGTGCAGGAGCAGAGCGTGTGCCAAGAAGCACGACAGAGCACAGTGCAGGAGCAGAGCGTGTGCCAAGAAGCACGACAGGGCACAGTACAGGAGCAGAGCGTGTGCCAAGAAGCACGACAGAGCACAGTGCAGGAGCAGAGCGTGTGCCAAGAAGCACGACAGGGCACAGTGCAGGAGCAGAGCGTGTGCTAAGAAGCACGACAGAGCACAGTGCAGGAGCAGAGCGTGTGCCAAGAAGCAAGACAGAGCACAGTGCAGGAGCAGAGCGTGTGCCAAGAAGCATGACAGAACAGGGCAGGAGCAGAGCGTGTGCCAAGAAGCACGACAGAGCACAGTGCAGGAGCAGAGCGTGTGCCAAGAAGCACGACAGAGCACAGTGCAGGAGCAGAGCGTGTGCCAAGAAGCAAGACAGAGCACAGTGCAGGAGCAGAGCGTGTGCCAAGAAACAAGACAGGGCACAGTGCAGGAGCAGAGCGTGTGCCAAGAAGCACGACAGAGCACAGTGCAGGAGCAGAGCGTGTGCCAAGAAGCAAGACAGGGCACAGTGCAGGAGCAGAGCGTGTGCCAAGAAACAAGACAGGGCACAGTGCAGGAGCAGAGCGTGTGCCAAGAAGCACGACAGAGCACAGTGCAGGAGCAGAGCGTGTGCCAAGAAGCAAGACAGGGCACAGTGCAGGAGCAGAGCGTGTGCCAAGAAGCACGACAGGGCACAGTGCAGGAGCAGAGCGTGTGCCAAGAAGCACGACAGAGCACAGTGCAGGAGCAGAGCGTGTGCCAAGAAACAAGACAGAGCACAGTGCAGGAGCAGAGCGTGTGCCAAGAAGCACGACAGAGCACAGTGCAGGAGCAGAGCGTGTGCCAAGAAGCACGACAGAGCACAGTGCAGGAGCAGAGCGTGTGCCAAGAAGCACGACAGAGCACAGTGCAGGAGCAGAGCGTGTGCCAAGAAGCACGACAGAGCACAGTGCAGGAGCAGAGCGTGTGCCAAGAAGCACGACAGAGCACAGTGCAGGAGCAGAGCGTGTGCCAAGAAACAAGACAGAGCACAGTGCAGGAGCAGAGCGTGTGCCAAGAAGCACGACAGAGCACAGTGCAGGAGCAGAGCGTGTGCCAAGAAGCACGACAGAGCACAGTGCAGGAGCAGAGCGTGTGCCAAGAAGCAGGACAGAGCACAGTGCAGGAGCAGAGCGTGTGCCAAGAAGCACGACAGAGCACAGTGCAGGAGCAGAGCGTGTGCCAAGAAGCACGACAGAGCACAGTGCAGGAGCAGAGCGTGTGCCAAGAAGCACGACAGAGCACAGTGCAGGAGCAGAGCGTGTGCTAAGAAGCATGACAGAACAGGGCAGGAGCAGAGCGTGTGCCAAGAAGCACGACAGAGCACAGTGCAGGAGCAGAGCGTGTGCCAAGAAGCACGACAGAGCACAGTGCAGGAGCAGAGCGTGTGCTAAGAAGCATGACAGAACAGGGCAGGAGCAGAGCGTGTGCCAAGAAACAAGACAGAGCACAGTGCAGGAGCAGAGCGTGTGCCAAGAAGCACGACAGAGCACAGTGCAGGAGCAGAGCGTGTGCCAAGAAGCACGACAGAGCACAGTGCAGGAGCAGAGCGTGTGCCAAGAAGCACGACAGAGCACAGTGCAGGAGCAGAGCGTGTGCCAAGAAGCACGACAGAGCACAGTGCAGAAGCAGAGCGTGTGCCAAGAAGCACGACAGAGCACAGTGCAGGAGCAGAGCGTGTGCCAAGAAGCACGACAGAGCACAGTGCAGAAGCAGAGCGTGTGCCAAGAAGCACGACAGAGCACAGTGCAGGAGCAGAGCGTGTGCCAAGAAGCACGACAGAGCACAGTGCAGGAGCAGAGCGTGTGCCAAGAAGCAAGACAGAACACAGTGCAGGAGCAGAGCGTGTGCCAAGAAGCACGACAGAGCACAGTGCAGGAGCAGAGCGTGTGCCAAGAAGCACGACAGGGCACAGTGCAGGAGCAGAGCGTGTGCCAAGAAGCATGACAGGGCACAGCGCAGGAGCAGAGCGTGTGCCAAGAAGCAAGACAGAGCACAGTGCAGGAGCAGAGCGTGTGCCAAGAAGCACGACAGGGCACAGCGCAGGAGCAGAGCGTGTGCCAAGAAGCACGACAGGGCACAGCGCAGGAGCAGAGCGTGTGCCAAGAAGCACGACAGAGCACAGTGCAGAAGCAGAGCGTGTGCCAAGAAGCACGACAGAGCACAGTGCAGGAGCAGAGCGTGTGCCAAGAAGCACGACAGAGCACAGTGCAGGAGCAGAGCGTGTGCCAAGAAGCACGACAGAGCACAGTGCAGGAGCAGAGCGTGTGCCAAGAAGCACGACAGAGCACAGTGCAGAAGCAGAGCGTGTGCCAAGAAGCACGACAGAGCACAGTGCAGGAGCAGAGCGTGTGCCAAGAAGCACGACAGAGCACAGTGCAGGAGCAGAGCGTGTGCCAAGAAGCAAGACAGAACACAGTGCAGGAGCAGAGCGTGTGCCAAGAAGCACGACAGAGCACAGTGCAGGAGCAGAGCGTGTGCCAAGAAGCACGACAGGGCACAGTGCAGGAGCAGAGCGTGTGCCAAGAAGCACGACAGGGCACAGCGCAGGAGCAGAGCGTGTGCCAAGAAGCACGACAGAGCACAGTGCAGGAGCAGAGCGTGTGCCAAGAAGCAAGACAGAACACAGTGCAGGAGCAGAGCGTGTGCCAAGAAGCACGACAGAGCACAGTGCAGGAGCAGAGCGTGTGCCAAGAAGCACGACAGGGCACAGCGCAGGAGCAGAGCGTGTGCCAAGAAGCACGACAGGGCACAGCGCAGGAGCAGAGCGTGTGCCAAGAAGCACGACAGAGCACAGTGCAGAAGCAGAGCGTGTGCCAAGAAGCACGACAGAGCACAGTGCAGAAGCAGAGCGTGTGCCAAGAAGCACGACAGAGCACAGTGCAGGAGCAGAGCGTGTGCCAAGAAGCACGACAGAGCACAGTGCAGGAGCAGAGCGTGTGCCAAGAAGCACGACAGAGCACAGTGCAGGAGCAGAGCGTGTGCCAAGAAGCACGACAGAGCACAGTGCAGGAGCAGAGCGTGTGCCAAGAAGCAAGACAGAACACAGTGCAGGAGCAGAGCGTGTGCCAAGAAGCACGACAGAGCACAGTGCAGGAGCAGAGCGTGTGCCAAGAAGCACGACAGGGCACAGTGCAGGAGCAGAGCGTGTGCCAAGAAGCACGACAGGGCACAGCGCAGGAGCAGAGCGTGTGCCAAGAAGCACGACAGGGCACAGTGCAGGAGCAGAGCGTGTGCCAAGAAGCACGACAGGGCACAGCGCAGGAGCAGAGCGTGTGCCAAGAAGCACGACAGGGCACAGTGCAGGAGCAGAGCGTGTGCCAAGAAGCACGACAGGGCAGGGGACCTGAGTATGGAGGGCGGCCAAGCAGGCCTAGCAAGGAACCACAACAATAATCAGGCTCCTGCTACAGGATGAGGCAGCCTGATATAGGGCATGAGTGCTGAGACTTCCGGGTCAGGTCCTCCTTACGTTGGAGATGGCGCAGCTACAGTCAGAGCAGAGAGGTGAGCGCATGCGCGCTAGGCTTAGCCGTGCAGCCACAGGATCAAGTGTGAGAGGTGCGCGTGCACACCCGATGGGATCCCTGGAGCGGCCATGGCACCGGAAGTGGTGACATCGGGTGCGGAGTCCTGGCCCAGGATGAGAGCGGGGTGACAGTGTCTTTTGCTTCCAAGCATTTCTCATCATCAGAGAGACACTACGTCACTGGAGGTTACTGGCAGAGAAAGACTCCTAGCATCACCAATGGGTGGTGATATCAAGAAATCGTTGGTGACGCGTGAAGCTTATTGGATCTTCTGCCTTGGAACTTGCTTCCCTGCAGAGCTTAATGCCCGCAGAGAAATAACGTATCATTATCAATGTACTTCCTGTGTATATATATATATATATATATATATTTAATAATGCAAACAATCAGTGGCGCCCAAGTATACACCGGACTCCAGCAGCAGATGGAAAATACACCAGTCACCGCCGGTGTCAGAATAAAATCAATAAAACTAACGATATCACTACTGCGCTTGGTGTCGCCGTAAAATGAATAAAATGGAAAAACAAATATATGAGCCAGTAATGAAAAACCAAATGAGGACAGCCAGTATAGTCAGCACGAGACCAATCATTCAAACCCCTTTGGATCTTGTCTCCTATTGCAGTAGGGGTTAAACTCCCACACACAAAAAAAGGATGAACTCAGTCTGGAGTCAAGGTGCGCGGTGACAGATATTGGATCCAAGTCACCTCCTCCAGCAGTGAGGGCTGAGGCAGCCACAAGTGAAGGAGGCGGCTGCAGACTTGAAGGAAGCCGCTGCTGATTCCAAGGTACAGGTTCCTCAGCTCCTTCTAGGATCGATGTCACTCCTCTGTTACATTTACAAATGATTCCTTTCTCATTAGCGCTTGCAATAGTCACGGTAGCGGTGTTGCCCCGGCCGGCGGCAGCAAGCTCTATATGCAGGCTGAAAAAAAGTTGTGCGTGCTGAACGCTGTGCCCGACCGTCACGCTGCGCTCGTCAGCACACGACCTGCGTGATGTGCTGGGCTGCAGCCGCTGTGGATCGCGGTATGGACCAAAAAAGCTACCGACGCGTTTCAGAGACTCCTGTCTCCTTCCTCAGGGATATGGTCCCACTGGCGATCTTGTCACTATATATATATACACCTGCGATAATTGAGTAGATTGATAAAAGGATGACCCTTAGTGTAAACCAAATAGTTCAAGCTCACTGTTTAACCCTTTAGGGATGAGAGTGTCAAGCAGTGATTCGGCACGGGACATGAGTTTCATAGGGTCTCCTTTACGTGCCCGCTTACGAACGACCTCTAAACCCATAACCGTCACGTTTGACACTGATCCTTAATGATGTTTTGCACAATGGCTTGATAGAGGATGGCCCATGAATGTCTTTTTTATATTCCGGATGTGTTCACTAATCCTTGTTTGGTGCGCCCTACATAGATTCTTTTGTCACAAGTCTGCAGCCGCCTCAGCCCTCACTACTGGAGGAGGTGCCTTGGATCCAATGTCTTTCACCGCGCACCTTGATTCCAGACTGAGTTCATCCTTTTTTTGTCTGGGAGTTTAACCCCTACCTCAATAGGAGACAAGTTCGCTCCACATTTAGCACAAGATATCAAGCATCCAAAGGGGTTTGTATGATTGGTTTTGTGCTAACTGTACTGTTTGTCCTAATTTGGTTTTTCCATTTTATTCATTTTACGGCGACTCCAAGCGCAATAGTAATATTTTTAGTTTTATATACATATTTAATATGGTTATATCATGTTTGTTAAAATTGAGATTTTCAGCCAATTTTTTAAGGCTGAAAGTGCCCCTCAGCTTATACTCGAGTCATATACCAGGGGGTCGGCAGGGGAGGGGGAACGCGGGTGTCAGATCATACTCACCCCCTCCTGGCACGGTCTCTGCAGCCCCTGCTTCTCCCATGGTCTCCTGCGCCTGTGTTCAGCGGTCACGTGGTACCGCTCATTAAAGTCCTAGCTCAAAGTGTGAAGCTGCAATAGTATTAATTCCACAGCCGGGAACGCATCCAGTCTATGCGGACTCCTAAAGGCCTGTCTCATGGTTACAGGTTGATAAGATTTTGGCACTGAGGCTTATTAACGTTATTACGTCTCTGGTTCATGAAGGTCAGAGGGGCTTTATGCTGGCCCAGGCTACTTCTATAAATATAAGACATCTTTTTCTTAATCTACAGAGCCAGTCGTTGAATATTGGGGAGCGTGCGGTGCTCTCACTTGATACAGCAAAGGCATTCGACAGTGTCGAGTAGGGGTATTTCTAGGCAGGGGTATAGGGTTTGGGGAAAACTTCTTGGCCTGGGCCAAGTTATTATATGCTAATCCATGTGTGCAGATTAACGTTATTGAAGGTGTGTCAGGATCTTTTAAAATAGGTAGGGTGACGGGGCAGGGGTGTCCTTTGTCCCCGGTGACTGGGCAGGGGTGTCCTTTGTCCCCGGTGACGGGGCAGGGGTGTCCTTTGTCCCCGGTGATGAGGCAGGGGTGTCCTTTGTCCTCGGTGACGGGGCAGGGGTGTCCTTTGTCCCCGGTGATGAGGCAGGGGTGTCCTTTGTCCCCGGTGACAGGGCAGGGGTGTCCTTTGTCCCCGGTGACGGGGCAGGGGTGTCCTTTGTCCCCGGTGACGAGGCAGAGGTGTCCTTTGTCCCCGGTGACGGGGCAGGGGTGTCCTTTGTCCCCGGTGATGAGGCAGGGGTGTCCTTTGTCCCCGGTGACGGGGCAGGGGTGTCCTTTGTCCCCATTGATGAGGCAAGGGTGTTTTGTCCCCGGTGATGAGGCAGGGGTGTCCTTTGTCCCTGGTGATGAGGCAGGGGTGTCCTTTGTCCCCGGTGACGGGGAAGGGGTGTCCTTTGTCCCGGTGATGAGGCAGGGGTGTCCTTTGTCCCCGGTGACGGGGCAGGGGTGTCCTTTGTCCCCAGTGATGAGGCAAGGGTGTGTTTTGTCCCCGGTGATGAGGCAGGGGTGTCCTTTGTCCCTGGTGATGAGGCAGGGGTGTCCTTTGTCCCCGGTGACGGGGTGTCCTTTGTCCCCGGTGAAGGGGCAGGGGTGTCCTTTGTCCCCGGTGATGAGGCAGGGGTGTCCTTTGTCCCCGGTGACGGGGCAGGGGTGTCCTTTGTCTCCGGTAATGAGGCAAGGGTGTGTTTTGTCCCCGGTGATGAGGCAGGGGTGTCCTTTGTCCCTGGTGATGAGGCAGGGGTGTCCTTTGTCCCCGGTGATGGGGAAGGGGTGTCCTTTGTCCCCAGTGAAGGGGCAGGGGTGTCCTTTGTCCCCAGTGATGAGGCAGGGGTGTCCTTTGTCCCCGGTGACGGGGCAGGGGTGTCCTTTGTCTCCGGTAATGAGGCAGGGGTGTCCTTTGTCCCTGGTGACGGGGCAGGGGTGTCCTTTGTCCCCGGTGATGAGGCAGGGGTGTCCTTTGTCCCCGGTGATGGGGCAGGGGTGTCCTTTGTCTCCGGTAATGAGGCAGGGGTGTCCTTTGTCCCTGGTGACGGGGCAGGGGTGTCCTTTGTCCCCGGTGATGAGGCAGGGGTGTCCTTTGTCCCCGGTGACTGGGCAGGGGTGTCCTTTGTCCCCGGTGACGGGGACAATGCGGTATTTATGATTCATGAGTTCAGCTACTTTTCAGGAGAGATATCAACTGGGAAAAATCTATCCTCATGCCGATAGAGAATATCCCTCGGGCGTCTGAGGTGGAACAGACACGGTGGAGAGTGAGGAAGGAGTTAAAGTTCCGGGTATTCCAGGTATTCAATGTTAATTCTTCCATACCCCTGAACTTAGATCCATTACATACAAAATTTCAGGAAAAGATTAACCCTTGGTGCAAGTTACCTCTCTCAGTAATTGGGCAAGCAAATCTAGTTAAAATGGTGCATTGTTATATATGGTTCATAATACTCCAGTATGGCACGCCCTGAAATAATTCTTTATATTTCAAGCCATGTTTAGAGAGATGATATGGAAAAAGGTATAGCCCGAATGAAGTGTGAGAAGACGCCTCAAAGGGGGAAGGAGATGGGAGGTCTGGCCGCACCTAACCATTGTGTTACTTTTTGGCCTCGCATTACATCTTCGTCTGCTCCAGGGTCTTGGTCGATGTTCACATGTTGCGCTTTCTTTCCTTCTTGTATATTGGATAAAATAGGGGTGAGATGTACCCAAGATGCGGGATGGGCACGGCGGATAACTAAGCTCATGTTCTGGGCATGTGGAGTAATCGGGAATTCCTGGAGCTGAAGTCTGTGACTGATGTGTGGAACCTGTAGTGAGTTCTGGGCTCGGTCCATGGAGGGACAGAGGATGTGAATGTAATGGGGCACGAGGGTTCTGGATCTAACTAGGGAGATTCTCGCACCCACTGGTTGAATAACACACTGCCAACGTTCAGAGAATTCATGGATAGAATGTTTTTGCCTCTACGTTTGGAGGAAGCGGTATATAGAAAGCGGAGGGCTATGCCTCAATATCACAAACAATGGGGAGCTTGGAGGAATGACCCAGGAATCTGTATCGTCTCCTGACTGGACTGAGATGTATGCGCTTTCCAATGTCTCTTCCACCTCCTGATGAGTCACAGAGGTGAACGAAATACATACGGTACACCTTGTTACCGATCTGTTTCATGGGGGCATAATGAGATGACTGCACACAACTTGCTGTTCATCTCTACTTCTTTATTTTCTGTATCTGCTGACTGTAATGATGGCCTGTCTCATGTATGGCGGGATTGTATACTATCTACAGATGAGTAAGGGTTACACTAACCTGATTGTTTTTGTTGTATTATTACCTTTTTATTAAGATTTTGTTTTATCTGATTAAAAAAAATCTACAAAATAAATGATTCAGATAAACCCCCAAGGAATCATTATGAGGCAGTAGAGTTACTCTTTACACCGTCTGGCTTCTGTTTGGCGGTATCTGGCTTTTCAGAGGTGCACAAAACTGTGATCGACCGCGCATTAATACCCACTGTGACAAGGTCACTGGTAAAGTACTGGAGGGGAGATATGTATGACTGAGGCTGTTAGCTTCAGTGATATGAACCTAGGAAAAAGCTCCAGCACACTAAGTGCTGAGAGGGGATAATTGGCCATGTTTAGGGCTAGGATGAGTGAACAGCTGTAGAGTGAGTGGAGTCCAGAGGATAAATACACAGATTTCTGGCTCATTCAGTGTTGGGTGTGTCTGGAGGTGCAAGCTCTAGAGCTGTGTTTTCATGATAAGGAAAGCTGAATGTCAAGGAGGTGACACCGGAGAGACCACGCAGAATCCCACCGCTACCACCAATTTGTCAAAGATTGCAGCCATAGATGTCGTATCTCAGATCCACCCACTGTTATCTTTGTAGAAAACCACTCTCTGCTGCCCCTTATCATCCGGGCAATTACGCAATTGACCAATGATCAATGGAGAAGGCCACAGGCGTTATCAGGAAACTAACAGTGAGCGTATGGTATATACACCTCCTATCCAACGCATGGAATGTATATAATAGATACAGTCACTGCGAACTTCACGATAATTCAAGTACTACTTGCTGCCACCACCAGACGTGACTGGAGGCATGGTTACAGAACAAAAGGAACAGAACTATTACATTTTATATTTGACTCAAAACAATGGGCAGTGTTTATAAACAATATACAAAAGATTTTACAAAGGGGACAAAACAATACGGCATATACAATGACCTAAAAAAAAGATAAAACAAAAGAATCTTACTATGCTGATCACAGATATGACTTGGCCTAGTGAAGGAGAGCACTTTGAAAAACGACCAGCGAATGAGAGTCATGCATACACTGATATGTATCTCTCTACATGAACACAGATCATAATTGGTCTTGACCTTTTATCAACAGCTGAGTTACACCCACACACCCTCCATGATGAACTCACGTGGGCCGAGTTTTGGGATATCCACAGCCCTTCAGGATTTTATGAAAGTCCCAACTTATGTGATAACCTTACTTGATGATCGCACAAGTTTGAGATCGCTGCCATATTTTTTAATCAGGATTTTACCATTACTCAGAGACTAAACATGACATGGCTATTGTCAGTTATCTACCCACTGTTGATTTGTGGCTTATAGGCAGGGGTTACAGAACATGCATCTTCTTCCCTGATTTGTCTCTTCCCTATCGGATACATACAAACTCCAATATTCATAATTTGCTTTCGGAGACAATGTATAGCACTTCCCCTGCATGAAACAATAGTGTCACTTAATTCAATATGCATTTCCTGTGTACAAAGCCTCTTCCAATTTGCCATCTATGTGTAAACACATGTACCTTTGTTATCCCGCTCTCAGAAAAGATCTTTTCAGTCTTAACTACCTTTCCAAAATAAAACTTTTTGTCTACACACAGGAGACATCCTTGTTGGTACTGCAGGAAGCTGGCAGCTGGGGACTTAACTATCGGAGGGTCATCATCTTCAAGCTCCGCTGTGTCTGGATGTTAGGCTGGATGGTGGCATAATGCCAACGTTCAGCCAAAGGCATCCAGATGTGGCAGAGCTGGACTCGTCGTGGGACAGTATGTATATCTTCTCGGCAGACATGTAAGGATATTGCTTTTTTTATTTTATTTCTCTTATAGGAGACGAGGGCTTCGGAGGAATTAGGCGATGCAGTAAGTATAGTTTAATTAAGATATATTAAAGGAGTCTGTGTCATTATTTCAATTAAAAGACTTTATTCAGGCTGTGTCTTTATTTACCATGTAACTATAGGATTAGTAATGGATAGGTGTCTTATAGGCGCTTCTCCATTACTTAAGGCCCGGTCTCACATAGCGAGATCGCTAACGCATCACCGATTTTATAACGTAACAGCGACCTCGCCAGCGATCTCGCCACATGTGAAACATACCGGCAACCGGCCCCCCCGCTGAATAACGCTGATTGTGCTCGAATGTCCTGGGCCATTTTCTTGGCGTTGGCGTCCCGCTGGTCAGCGCGCATCGCTGTGTTTGATCCAATGAGCGACCTCGTTGGCAACGCAGAACTCAGGGACGCAGGTGGGAATCGTCAGAAAAGCTGCTGTGTGACAAGATACCAACGACCGCCAAGGATCAATGGATCGTTGCTGCGCCGCTGAAGAGATCTGCCTGTTTGGCAGCTTACTAGCGACCATTTAGCGACGCACCAGCAATGCTTACCAGGTCGTATCGTTGTCGGGATCGCTGGTGCGTCGCTAAGTGAAACGGGACCCTAAGCCAGGGGCTTGAAGTCACCTGACAATACAAAGGTGACATCAACTCCCCCAACTATCACCCCGATTGCCACCGCTATAAGTGGGAAGAGCCTGGTAAAGTGCCACAATTGGTGCATCTTTGGATGCGCCAATTATGGAGCAACTGCGGGCTGCTATTTTTAGGCTGGTCAGGGCCAAAATCCATGGGCCTTGCCAGCCTGAGATTAACAGGCTGTAGCTGTCTGCTTTTTCCTTGGCTGGTTAACAAAAATAGGGGGATCCCATGCTATTTGTTTTGGAGGGGTTCCCACTTTTTTGCTCACCATCCAAGGTAAGCAACTGCTGTGGCCTTATCAGGCTGGTAAGGTTCATGGATACTGAATCCTTACCAGCCTGAAATCCCAGTCCCAGTAGTCTGCTTTACTATGGCTGGATAACAAATATAGGGGGACCCCACGCTATTTTTTTAAAAATTATTTCTTAAAAAGGAGGGGACCTCTCTCTGTGCCTTCTTCCACTTCCTGTGTCATGTACTTCGAGCTGTGTCACAAGATTCACCATTATGTAAATTAGTACACATATGTAGTGAGCTGCGTTCCCGCACGTAATACGCATGTGACTAGGAAGAGAATGCGGTTTTACTACATCTAATGATAGTGAATGGGTAATTTACACAGTGGTGACGCTCAGCGCCTCCGCTGTATAAATTGACATGCTGTGGTCTGGAAGGCGCGTTGCATGTGTGTCTCCGCAGCAGTAGCGTAGCTAGCACGGGGGCAGAGGGGGCGGTCGCCCTGGGCCTCTTGCTCTGAGGGGGCCCACCCACACCCAGAGCTTCTGCCACTGTTAACCATGTCATCGTGTTCAGCTCACCGATGTAGTTAAGCTTCTCTGGATAGTGCAGGGACACTATACCTTTAAGCTTCCTGCAGCAAACTGCAGACACGCCCACACTGCTCCCTGTGTGACTGCAGACACGCCCACACTGCTCCGTGTGACGGCAGACATGCCCACACTGCTCCCTGTGTGACTGCACTGCAGACACGGCCACACTGCTCCCTGTGTGACTGCAGACACGGCCACACTGCTCCCTGTGTAACTGCAGACACGGCCACACTGCTCCCTGTGTGACTGCAGACACGGCCACACTGCTCCCTGTGTGACTGCAGACACGGCCACACTGCTCCCTGTGTGACTGCAGACACGGCCACACTGCTCCCTGTGTGACTGCAGACACGCCCACACTGCTCCCTGTGTGACAGCAGACACGGCCACACTGCTCCCTGTGTGACTGCAGACACGGCCACACTGCTCCCTGTGTGACTGCAGACACGGCCACACTGCTCCCTGTGTGACTGCAGACACGGCCACACTGCTCCCTGTGTGACTGCAGACACGGCCACACTGCTCCATGTCTGACTGCAGACACGGCCACACTGCTCCCTGTGTGACAGCAGACACGGCCACACTGCTCCCTGTGTGACTGCAGACACGCCCACACTGCTCCCTGTGTGACTGCAGACACGGCCACACTGCTCCCTGTGTGACTGCAGACACACCCACACTGCTCCGTGTGACTGCACACGGCCACACTGCTCCCTGTGTGACTGCAGACACGCCCACACTGCTCCCTGTGTGACTGCAGACACGGCCACACTGCTCCCTGTGTGACTGCAGACACGCCCACACTGCTCCCTGAGTGACTGCAGACACGCCCACACTGCTCCATGTGTGACTGAAGACACGCCCACACTGCTCCCTGTGTGACTGCAGACACGCCCACACTGCTCCCTGTGTGACTGCAGACACGGCCACACTGCTCCCTGTGTGACTGCAGACACGGCCACACTGCTCCCTGTGTGACTGCAGACACGGCCACACTGCTCCCTGTGTGACTGCAGACACGCCCACACTGCTCCATGTGTGACTGCAGACACGGCCACACTGCTCCATGTGTGACTGCAGACACGGCCACACTGCTCCCTGTGTGACTGCAGACACGCCCACACTGCTCCCTGTGTGACTGCAGACACGCCCACACTGCTACCTGTGTGACTGCAGACACGGCCACACTACTCCCTGTGTGACTGCAGACACGGCCACACTGCTCCCTGTGTGACTGCAGACACGCCCACACTGCTCCCTGTGTGACTGCAGACACGGCCACACTGCTCCCTGTGTGACAGCAGACACGGCCACACTGCTCCCTGTGTGACTGCAGACACGCCCACAATGCTCCCTGTGTGACTGCAGACACGGCCACACTGCTCCCTGTGTGACTGCAGACACGCCCACACTGCTCCCTGTGTGACTGCAGACACGGCCACACTGCTCCCTGTGTGACAGCAGACACGGCCACACTGCTCCCTGTGTGACTGCAGACACGCCCACACTGCTCCCTGTGTGACTGCAAACACGGCCACACTGCTCCCTGTGTGACTGCAGACACGGCCACACTGCTCCCTGTGTGACTGCAGACACGGCCACACTGCTCCCTGTGTGACTGCAGACACGGCCACACTGCTCCCTGTGTGACTGCAGACACGGCTACACTGCTCCATGTGTGACTGCAGACACGGCCACACTGCTCCGTGTGACTGCAGACACGCCCACACTGCTCCATGTGTGACTGCAGACACGGCCACACTGCTCCCTGTGTGACAGCAGACATGGCCACACTGCTCCCTGTGTGACTGCAGACACGCCCACACTGCTCCCTGTGTGACTGCAGACACGGCCACACTGCTCCCTGTGTGACTGCAGACACGCCCACACTGCTCCCTGAGTGACTGCAGACACGCCCACACTGCTCCATGTGTGACTGAAGACACGCCCACACTGCTCCCTGTGTGACTGCAGACACGCCCACACTGCTCCCTGTGTGACTGCAGACACGGCCACACTGCTCCCTGTGTGACTGCAGACACGGCCACACTGCTCCCTGTGTGACTGCAGACACGGCCACACTGCTCCGTGTGACTGCAGACACGGCCACACTGCTCCATGTGTGACTGCAGACACGGCCACACTGCTCCCTGTGTGACTGCAGACACGGCCACACTGCTCCCTGTGTGACTGCAGACACGCCCACACTGCTTCCTGTGTGACTGCAGACACGGCCACACTGCTCCATGTGTGACTGCAGACACGGCCACACTGCTCCCTGTGTGACTGCAGACACGCCCACACTGCTCCCTGTGTGACTGCAGACACGCCCACACTGCTCCCTGTGTGACTGCAGACACGGCCACACTGCTCCCTGTGTGACTGCAGACACGCCCACACTGCTCCCTGTGTGACTGCAGACACGCCCACACTGCTCCCTGTGTGACTGCAGACACGCCCACACTGCTCCCTGTGTGACAGCAGACACGGCCACACTGCTCCCTGTGTGACTGCAGACACGCCCACAATGCTCCCTGTGTGACTGCAGACACGGCCACACTGCTCCCTGTGTGACTGCAGACACGCCCACACTGCTCCCTGTGTGACTGCAGACACGGCCACACTGCTCCCTGTGTGACAGCAGGCACGGCCACACTGCTCCCTGTGACTGCAGACACGCCCACACTGCTCCCTGTGTGACTGCAGACACGGCCACACTGCTCCCTGTGACTGCAGACACGGCCACACTGCTCCATGTGTGACTGCAGACACGGCCACACTGCTCCGTGTGACTGCAGACACGCCCACACTGCTCCATGTGTGACTGCAGACACGGCCACACTGCTCCATGTGTGACAGCAGACACGGCCACACTGCTCCCTGTGTGACTGCAGACACGCCCACACTGCTCCCTGTGTGACTGCAGACACGGCCACACTGCTCCATGTGTGACTGCAGACACGCCCACACTGCTCCATGTGTGACTGCAGACACGGCCACACTGCTCCCTGTGTGACAGCAGACACGGCCACACTGCTCCCTGTGTGACTGCAGACACGCCCACACTGCTCCCTGTGTGACTGCAGACACGGCCACACTGCTCCCTGTGTGACTGCAGACACGGCCACACTGCTCCATGTGTGACTGCAGACACGGCCACACTGCTCCCTGTGTGACTGCAGACACGCCCACACTGCTCCCTGTGTGACTGCAGACACGGCCACACTGCTCCCTGTGTGACTGCAGACACGGCCACACTGCTCCCTGTGTGACTGCAGACACGGCCACACTGCTCCATGTGTGACTGCAGACACGGCCACACTGCTCCGTGTGACTGCAGACACGGCCACACTGCTCCATGTGTGACTGCAGACACGGCCACACTGCTCCCTGTGTGACTGCAGACACGGCCACACTGCTCCGTGTGACTGCAGACACGGCCACACTGCTCCCTGTGTGACTGCAGACACGGCCACACTGCTCCCTGTGTGACTGCAGACACGGCCACACTGCTCCCTGTGTGACTGCAGACACGGCCACACTGCTCCCTGTGTGACTGCAGACACGGCCACACTGCTCCCTGTGTGACTGCAGACACGGCCACACTGCTCCCTGTGTGACAGCAGGAGAGAGGTCACCTTAGATGGAGCTGTGAGGACTCGGGGACCCTGAGGGGTCTGTGCAGTGATGAGGGGCAGGACGCTGCTCCCCTCCTGACAAGTCGGGGGTGGTTTGTGGTCGTGTATCTGAGGCTCAGTAGAATTGTGGCGGCTGCTTATACAGCTGAGAAGGCGACTCTCTGTCAGTGCAAATCCGCTGCCATAAATCTCACTGTGCCTCAGAGCCACGGACATGAGAGCTCAGCGTCATGCTCCTCTGCCCTACTAGAAGGCACCTCGGCTGCAGGACAGCACAGAGAAGAGTGTGTGTCTTTCCCTCTTCATATATATATATATATATATACACTCACTGGCCACTTTATTAGGTACACCTGTCCAACTGTGTGTTAAGACTTAATTTCTAATCAGCCAATCACATGGCGGCAACTCAGTGCATTTAGGCATGTAGACATGGTCAAGACAATCTCCTGCAGTTCAAACCGAGCATCAGTATGGGGAAGAAAGGTGATTTGAGTGCCTTTGAACGTGGCATGATTGTTGGTGCCAGAAGGGCTGGTCTGAGTATTTCAGAAACTGCTGATCTACTGGGATTTTCACGCACAACCATCTCTAGGGTTTACAGAGAATGGTCCGAAAAAGAAAAAAAATCCAGTGAGCGGCAGTTCTGTGGCCGGAAATGCCATGTTGATGCCAGAGGTCAGAGGAGAATGGGCATACTGGTTCGAGCTGATAGAAAGGCAACAGTGACTCAAATTGCCACCCGTTACAACCAAGGTAGGCAGAAGAGCATCTCTGAACGCACAGTGCGTCGAACTTTGAGGCAGATGGGCTACAGCAGCAGAAGACCACACTGGGTACCACTCCTCTCAGCTAAGAACAGGAAACTGAGGCTACAATTTGCACAAGCTCATCGAAATTGGACAGTAGAAGATTGGAAAAACGTTGCCTGGTCTGATGAGTCTCGATTTCTGCTGCGACATTCGGATGGTAGGGTCAGAATTTGGCGTAAACAACATGAAAGCATGGATCCATCCAGCCTTGTATCAACGGTTCAGGCTGGTGGTGGTGGTGTCATGGTGTGGGGAATTTTTTCTTGGCACTCTTTGGGCCCCTTGGTACCAATTGAGCATCGTTGCAACGCCACAGCCTACCTGAGTATTGTTGCTGACCATGTCCATCCCTTTATGACCACAATGTACCCAACATCTGATGGCTACTTTCAGCAGGATAATGCGCCATGTCATAAAGCTCGAATCATCTCAGATTGGTTTCTTGACCATGACAATGAGTTCACTGTACTCAAATGGCCTCCTCAGTCACCAGATCTCAATCCAATAGAGCATCTTTGGGATGTGGTGGAACGGGAGATTCGCATCAGGGATGTGCAGCCGACAAATCTGCGCCAACTGTGTGATGCCATCATGTCAATATGGTCCAAAATCTCTGAGGAATGCTTCCAGCACCTTGTTGAATCTCTGCCACGAAGAATTGAGGCAGTTCTGAAGGCAAAAGGGGGTCCAACCCGTTACTAGCATGGTGTACCTAATAAAGTGGCCAGTGAGTGTATATATATAATATACAACAGGTAAATGTAAAAATCTATAGTAGCAAAAAAAAAAGGCAGAGCACCATGAACAACATTAAAACCCAGTGATTTAACAGCTCACTGGGGTTGAGCAACGTTTCGCTTCTACTGAGAACCTTTTCCAGGAGAACCAGAACTCAGTTTTGTTCATTCTGTATAAATGGTGAGCGCCGCGCCTGCATTTTATTGCGCTACATTGAAGATCGGTAAATGCCTGGAATGTTGGCAGCCGTATATGTCATATATCTCTCTACATATACAGTATATACCCACGCACCCTGTGACTTGGTCCTGGAGCCGGGGTGAGGGTCCGATCATCTGATATTGTAAATCCAGGGTGGCCAGCATGAAAACCCAATTACGGCATATAACTTTATATTAAAAAAAATAATCTCCACAAAGCTGATGATGAATATATATATGATGAGCAGCCAGCAGGGGCGTATAGCTGACCCGATATAGACCCCTGAGCGTATACTCTGGACAAGACCCCCAAGACGTGGCAGGGGTGCAGCTTCTTCTTTACATGAGTAATGGTTCACCTCCCCCTCTTCTAATTCCCTCTTTGGGGTCTTGTCCAGACAGGAGTATTTCTTTTAGGGTCACCTGGACACATTCAGGGAGCTGTACCCATACACCGGCCTCTATACCCATACGTCGGCCTCTATACCCATACGTCGGCCTCTATACCCATACGCCGGCATCTATACCCATACGCCGGCCTCTATACCCATACGCCGGCCTCTTTACCCATACGCCGGCCTCTATACCCATACGCCGGCCTCTATACCCATACGCCGGCCTCTATACCCATACGCCGGCCTCTATACCCATACACCGGCCTCTATACCCATACACCGGCCTCTATACCCATACACCGGCCTCTATACCCATACACCGACCTCTATACCCATACACCGGCCTCTATACCCATACACCGGCCTCTATACCCATACACCGGCCTCTATACGCATACACCGGCCTCTATACCCAAACACCGGCCTCTATACCCAAACACCGGCCTCAATACCCATACGCCGGCCTCTATACCCATACGCCGGCCTCTATACCCATACGCCGGCCTCTATACCCATACGCCGGCCTCTATACGCATACGCCGGCCTCTATACGCATACGCCGGCCTCTATACACATACGCCGGCCTCTATACCCATACGCCGGCCTCTATACCCATACACCGGCCTCTATACCCATACACCGGCCTCTATACCCATACACCGGCCTCTATACCCATACACCGGCCTCTATACGCATACACCGGCCTCTATACCAAAACACCAGCCTCTATACCCAAACACCGGCCTCAATACCCATACACCGGCCTCTATACCCATACGCCGGCCTCTATACCCATACGCCGGCCTCTATACCCATACGCCGGCCTCTATACCCATACGCCGGCCTCTATACGCATTCGCCGGCCTCTATACGCATACGCCGGCCTCTATACGCATACGCCGGCCTCTATACCCATACGCCGGCCTCTATACCCATACGCCGGCCTCTATACCCATACGCCGGCCTCTATACCCATACGCCGGCCTCTATACCCATACGCCGGCCTCTATACCCATACGCCGGCCTCTATACCCATACGCCGGCCTCTATACCCATACGCCGGCCTCTATACCCATACGCCGGCCTCTATACCCATACACCGGCCTCTATACCCATACACCGGCCTCTATACCCATACACCGACCTCTATACCCATACACCGACCTCTATACCCATACACCGGCCTCTATACCCATACACCGGCCTCTATACCCATACACCGGCCTCTATACCCATACACCGACCTCTATACCCATACACCGGCCTCTATACCCATACACCGGCCTCTATACCCATACACCGGCCTCTATACCCATACACCGGCCTCTATACGCATACACCGGCCTCTATACCCAAACACCGGCCTCTATACCCAAACACCGGCCTCAATACCCATACGCCGGCCTCTATACCCATACGCCGGCCTCTATACCCATACGCCGGCCTCTATACCCATACGCCGGCCTCTATACCCATACGCCGGCCTCTATACGCATACGCCGGCCTCTATACGCATACGCCGGCCTCTATACCCATACGCCGGCCTCTATACCCATACGCCGGCCTCTATACCCATACACCGGCCTCTATACCCATACACCGGCCTCTATACCCATACACCAGCCTCTATACCCATACACCAGCCTCTATACCCATACACCGGCCTCTATACGCATACACCGGCCTCTATACCAAAACACCAGCCTCTATACCCAAACACCGGCCTCAATACCCATACACCGGCCTCAATACCCATACACCGGCCTCTATACCCATACGCCGGCCTCTATACCCATACGCCGGCCTCTATACCCATACGCCGGCCTCTATACCCATACGCCGGCCTCTATACGCATACGCCGGCCTCTATACCCATACGCCGGCCTCTATACCCATACGCCGGCCTCTATACCCATACGCCGGCCTCTATACCCATACGCCGGCCTCTATACCCATACGCCGGCCTCTATACCCATACGCCGGCCTCTATACCCATACGCCGGCTTCTATACCCATACGCCGGCCTCTATACCCATACGCCGGCCTCTATACCCACACGCCGGCCTCTATACCCACACGCCGGCCTCTATACCCACACGCCGGCCTCTATACCCACACGCCGGCCTCTATACCCATACGCCGGCCTCTATACCCATACGCCGGCCTCTATACCCATACGCCGGCCTCTATACCCATACGCCGGCCTCTATACCCATACGCCGGCCTCTATACCCATACGCCGGCCTCTATACCCATACGCCGGCCTCTATACGCATACGCCGGCCTCTAAACCCATACGCCGGCCTCTATACCCATACGCCGGCCTCTATACCCATACGCCGGCCTCTATACCCATACGCCGGCCTCTATACCCATACGCCGGCCTCTATACCCATACGTCGGACTCTATACCTATACGCCGGCCTCTATACCCATACCCCGGCATCTATACCCATACACCGGCCTCTATACCCATACACCGGCTTCTATACCCATACACCGGCTGCTTATAGCTTCTTCTAATTAGTTCTTTGTCTTATATATCTGAGCTGTGAAAGTTAGCCACAGACAGGGACCGACAGAGACCAGAGTCAAAGGAATGGGAGTTACAGCGGGGACATTATACAGTATAGGAGATAATGTGTGACCAGTGTATACAGGAGACATTATACAGTATAGGAGATAATGTGAGACCAGTGTATACAGGAGATATTATACAGTATAGGAGATAATGTGAGACCAGTGTATACAGGAGATATTATACAGTATAGGAGGTAATGTGTGACCAGTGTATACAGGAGACATTATACAGTATAGGAGATAATGTGAGACCAGTGTATACAGGAGATATTATACAGTATAGGAGATAATGTGAGACCAGTGTATACAGGAGACATTATACAGTATAGGAGATAATGTGAGACCAGTGTATACAGGAGACATTATACAGTATAGGAGGTAATGTGTGACCAGTGTATACAGGAGATATTATACAGTATAGGAGATAATGTGTGACCAGTGTATACAGGAGATATTATACAGTATAGGAGATAATGTGAGACCAGTGTATACAGGAGATATTATACAGTATAGGAGATAATGTGAGACCAGTGTATGCAGGAGATATTATACAGTATAGGAGATAATGTGTGACCAGTGTATACAGGAGATATTATACAGTATAGGAGATAAT
The DNA here is from genome assembly GCF_039654945.1 of Dendrobates tinctorius. Lineage (NCBI taxonomy): Eukaryota > Metazoa > Chordata > Amphibia > Anura > Dendrobatidae > Dendrobates > Dendrobates tinctorius. The sequence goes on along the minus strand of NW_027361931.1, from coordinate 12,841 downwards.
GTGTGACCAGTGTATACAGGAGATATTATACAGTATAGGAGATAATGTGAGACCAGTGTATACAGGAGACATTATACAGTATAGGAGATAATGTGTGACCAGTGTATACAGGAGATATTATACAGTATAGGAGATAATGTGAGACCAGTGTATACAGGAGATATTATACAGTATAGGAGATAATGTGAGACCAGTGTATACAGGAGATATTATACAGTATAGGAGGTAATGTGTGACCAGTGTATGCAGGAGATATTATACAGTATAGGAGATAATGTGTGACCAGTGTATACAGGAGACATTATACAGTATAGGAGATAATGTGTGACCAGTGTATACAGGAGATATTATACAGTATAGGAGATAATGTGAGACCAGTGTATACAGGAGATATTATACAGTATAGGAGATAATGTGTGACCAGTGTATACAGGAGATATTATACAGTATAGGAGATAATGTGAGACCAGTGTATACAGGAGACATTATACAGTATAGGAGGTAATGTGTGACCAGTGTATGCAGGAGATATTATACAGTATAGGAGATAATGTGAGACCAGTGTATACAGGAGACATTATACAGTATAGGAGATAATGTGTGACCAGTGTATACAGGAGATATTATACAGTATAGGAGATAATGTGAGACCAGTGTATACAGGAGATATTATACAGTATAGGAGATAATGTGTGACCAGTGTATACAGGAGATATTATACAGTATAGGAGATAATGTGAGACCAGTGTATACAGGAGATATTATACAGTATAGGAGATAATGTGTGACCAGTGTATACAGGAGATATTATACAGTATAGGAGATAATGTGAGACCAGTGTATACAGGAGACATTATACAGTATAGGAGGTAATGTGTGACCAGTGTATGCAGGAGATATTATACAGTATAGGAGATAATGTGAGACCAGTGTATACAGGAGACATTATACAGTATAGGAGATAATGTGTGACCAGTGTATACAGGAGATATTATACAGTATAGGAGATAATGTGAGACCAGTGTATACAGGAGATATTATACAGTATAGGAGATAATGTGTGACCAGTGTATACAGGAGATATTATACAGTATAGGAGATAATGTGAGACCAGTGTATACAGGAGATATTATACAGTATAGGAGGTAATGTGTGACCAGTGTATGCAGGAGATATTATACAGTATAGGAGATAATGTGTGACCAGTGTATACAGGAGATATTATACAGTATAGGAGGTAATGTGTGACCAGTGTATACAGGAGACATTATACAGTATAGGAGATAATGTGTGACCAGTGTATACAGGAGATATTATACAGTATAGGAGGTAATGTGTGACCAGTGTATGCAGGAGATATTATACAGTATAGGAGATAATGTGTGACCAGTGTATACAGGAGATATTATACAGTATAGGAGATAATGTGAGACCAGTGTATACAGGAGATATTATACAGTATAGGAGATAATGTGAGACCAGTGTATGCAGGAGATATTATACAGTATAGGAGATAATGTGTGACCAGTGTATACAGGAGATATTATACAGTATAGGAGATAATGTGAGACCAGTGTATACAGGAGATATTATACAGTATAGGAGATAATGTGAGACCAGTGTATACAGGAGACATTATACAGTATAGGAGATAATGTGTGACCAGTGTATACAGGAGATATTATACAGTATAGGAGATAATGTGAGACCAGTGTATACAGGAGATATTATACAGTATAGGAGATAATGTGAGACCAGTGTATGCAGGAGATATTATACAGTATAGGAGATAATGTGTGACCAGTGTATACAGGAGACATTATACAGTATAGGAGATAATGTGTGACCAGTGTATACAGGAGATATTATACAGTATAGGAGATAATGTGAGACCAGTGTATACAGGAGATATTATACAGTATAGGAGATAATGTGAGACCAGTGTATACAGGAGACATTATACAGTATAGGAGATAATGTGTGACCAGTGTATACAGGAGATATTATACAGTATAGGAGATAATGTGAGACCAGTGTATGCAGGAGATATTATACAGTATAGGAGATAATGTGTGACCAGTGTATACAGGAGATATTATACAGTATAGGAGATAATGTGTGACCAGTGTATGCAGGAGATATTATACAGTATAGGAGATAATGTGTGACCAGTGTATACAGGAGACATTATACAGTATAGGAGATAATGTGTGACCAGTGTATACAGGAGACATTATACAGTATAGGAGATAATGTGAGACCAGTGTATACAGGAGATATTATACAGTATAGGAGATAATGTGAGACCAGTGTATACAGGAGATATTATACAGTATAGGAGATAATGTGAGACCAGTGTATACAGGAGATATTATACAGTATAGGAGATAATGTGAGACCAGTGTATACAGGAGATATTATACAGTATAGGAGATAATGTGAGACCAGTGTATACAGGAGACATTATACAGTATAGGTGATAATGTGAGACCAGTGTATGCAGGAGATATTATACAGTATAGGAGATAATGTGTGACCAGTGTATACAGGAGATATTATACAGTATAGGAGATAATGTGAGACCAGTGTATACAGGAGACATTATACAGTATAGGAGATAATGTGTGACCAGTGTATGCAGGAGATATTATACAGTATAGGAGATAATGTGTGACCAGTGTATACAGGAGATATTATACAGTATAGGAGATAATGTGTGACCAGTGTATGCAGGAGATATTATACAGTATAGGAGATAATGTGTGACCAGTGTATACAGGAGACATTATACAGTATAGGAGATAATGTGTGACCAGTGTATACAGGAGACATTATACAGTATAGGAGATAATGTGAGACCAGTGTATACAGGAGATATTATACAGTATAGGAGATAATGTGAGACCAGTGTATACAGGAGATATTATACAGTATAGGAGATAATGTGAGACCAGTGTATACAGGAGATATTATACAGTATAGGAGATAATGTGAGACCAGTGTATACAGGAGATATTATACAGTATAGGAGATAATGTGAGACCAGTGTATACAGGAGACATTATACAGTATAGGAGATAATGTGAGACCAGTGTATACAGGAGACATTATACAGTATAGGAGATAATGTGAGACCAGTGTATACAGGAGATATTATACAGTATAGGAGATAATGTGAGACCAGTGTATACAGGAGACATTATACAGTATAGGAGATAATGTGAGACCAGTGTATACAGGAGACATTATACAGTATAGGAGATAATGTGAGACCAGTGTATACAGGAGATATTATACAGTATAGGAGATAATGTGAGACCAGTGTATGCAGGAGATATTATACAGTATAGGAGATAATGTGTGACCAGTGTATACAGGAGATATTATACAGTATAGGAGATAATGTGAGACCAGTGTATACAGGAGACATTATACAGTATAGGAGATAATGTGAGACCAGTGTATACAGGAGACATTATACAGTATAGGAGATAATGTGAGACCAGTGTATACAGGAGACATTATACAGTATAGGAGATAATGTGAGACCAGTGTATACAGGAGATATTATACAGTATAGGAGATAATGTGAGACCAGTGTATGCAGGAGATATTATACAGTATAGGAGATAATGTGTGACCAGTGTATACAGGAGATATTATACAGTATAGGAGATAATGTGAGACCAGTGTATACAGGAGATATTATACAGTATAGGAGATAATGTGAGACCAGTGTATACAGGAGATATTATACAGTATAGGAGATAATGTGAGACCAGTGTATACAGGAGACATTATACAGTATAGGAGATAATGTGAGACCAGTGTATACAGGAGATATTATACAGTATAGGAGATAATGTGAGACCAGTGTATGCAGGAGATATTATACAGTATAGGAGATAATGTGTGACCAGTGTATACAGGAGATATTATACAGTATAGGAGATAATGTGAGACCAGTGTATACAGGAGATATTATACAGTATAGGAGATAATGTGAGACCAGTGTATACAGGAGATATTATACAGTATAGGAGATAATGTGAGACCAGTGTATACAGGAGATATTATACAGTATAGGAGATAATGTGAGACCAGTGTATACAGGAGACATTATACAGTATAGGAGATAATGTGTGACCAGTGTATGCAGGAGATATTATACAGTATAGGAGATAATGTGTGACCAGTGTATACAGGAGACATTATACAGTATAGGAGATAATGTGTGACCAGTGTATACAGGAGATATTATACAGTATAGGAGATAATGTGAGACCAGTGTATACAGGAGATATTATACAGTATAGGAGATAATGTGTGACCAGTGTATACAGGAGATATTATACAGTATAGGAGATAATGTGTGACCAGTGTATACAGGAGATATTATACAGTATAGGAGATAATGTGTGACCAGTGTATGCAGGAGATATTATACAGTATAGGAGATAATGTGAGACCAGTGTATACAGGAGATATTATACAGTATAGGAGATAATGTGTGACCAGTGTATGGAGGAGATATTATACAGTATAGGAGATAATGTGTGACCAGTGTATGCAGGAGATATTATACAGTATAGGAGATAATGTGAGACCAGTGTATACAGGAGACATTATACAGTATAGGAGATAATGTGTGACCAGTGTATGCAGGAGATATTATACAGTATAGGAGATAATGTGTGACCAGTGTATACAGGAGATATTATACAGTATAGGAGATAATGTGAGACCAGTGTATACAGGAGACATTATACAGTATAGGAGATAATGTGTGACCAGTGTATGCAGGAGATATTATACAGTATAGGAGATAATGTGTGACCAGTGTATGCAGGAGATATTATACAGTATAGGAGATAATGTGTGACCAGTGTATGCAGGAGATATTATACAGTATAGGAGATAATGTGTGACCAGTGTATACAGGAGATATTATACAGTATAGGAGATAATGTGTGACCAGTGTATGCAGGAGATATTATACAGTATAGGAGATAATGTGTGACCAGTGTATGGAGGAGATATTATACAGTATAGGAGATAATGTGTGACCAGTGTATACAGGAGATATTATACAGTATAGGAGATAATGTGAGACCAGTGTATGCAGGAGACATTATACAGTATAGGAGATAATGTGAGACCAGTGTATACAGGAGACATTATACAGTATAGGAGATAATGTGTGACCAGTGTATGCAGGAGATATTATACAGTATAGGAGATAATGTGAGACCAGTGTATACAGGAGATATTATACAGTATAGGAGATAATGTGAGACCAGTGTATACAGGAGACATTATACAGTATAGGAGATAATGTGAGACCAGTGTATACAGGAGACATTATACAGTATAGGAGATAATGTGTGACCAGTGTATGCAGGAGATATTATACAGTATAGGAGATAATGTGTGACCAGTGTATACAGGAGATATTATACAGTATAGGAGATAATGTGTGACCAGTGTATACAGGAGACATTATACAGTATAGGAGATAATGTGTGACCAGTGTATACAGGAGATATTATACAGTATAGGAGATAATGTGAGACCAGTGTATACAGGAGATATTATACAGTATAGGAGATAATGTGAGACCAGTGTATACAGGAGATATTATACAGTATAGGAGATAATGTGAGACCAGTGTATACAGGAGATATTATACAGTATAGGAGATAATGTGAGACCAGTGTATACAGGAGATATTATACAGTATAGGAGATAATGTGAGACCAGTGTATACAGGAGATATTATACAGTATAGGAGATAATGTGAGACCAGTGTATACAGGAGATATTATACAGTATAGGAGATAATGTGTGACCAGTGTATACAGGAGATATTATACAGTATAGGAGATAATGTGTGACCAGTGTATGCAGGAGATATTATACAGTATAGGAGATAATGTGTGACCAGTGTATACAGGAGATATTATACAGTATAGGAGGTAATGTGAGACCAGTGTATACAGGAGATATTATACAGTATAGGAGATAATGTGAGACCAGTGTATACAGGAGATATTATACAGTATAGGAGATAATGTGAGACCAGTGTATACAGGAGATATTATACAGTATAGGAGATAATGTGAGACCAGTGTATACAGGAGATATTATACAGTATAGGAGATAATGTGAGACCAGTGTATACAGGAGATATTATACAGTATAGGAGATAATGTGAGACCAGTGTATACAGGAGATATTATACAGTATAGGAGGTAATGTGAGACCAGTGTATACAGGAGATATTATACAGTATAGGAGATAATGTGAGACCAGTGTATGCAGGAGATATTATACAGTATAGGAGATAATGTGAGACCAGTGTATACAGGAGATATTATACAGTATAGGAGATAATGTGTGACCAGTGTATACAGGAGATATTATACAGTATAGGAGATAATGTGTGACCAGTGTATACAGGAGATATTATACAGTATAGGAGGTAATGTGAGACCAGTGTATACAGGAGATATTATACAGTATAGGAGATAATGTGTGACCAGTGTATGCAGGAGATATTATACAGTATAGGAGATAATGTGTGACCAGTGTATACAGGAGATATTATACAGTATAGGAGATAATGTGTGACCAGTGTATACAGGAGACATTATACAGTATAGGAGGTAATGTGAGACCAGTGTATACAGGAGACATTATACAGTATAGGAGATAATGTGTGACCAGTGTATACAGGAGATATTATACAGTATAGGAGATAATGTGAGACCAGTGTATACAGGAGATATTATACAGTATAGGAGATAATGTGTGACCAGTGTATACAGGAGACATTATACAGTATAGGAGGTAATGTGAGACCAGTGTATACAGGAGACATTATACAGTATAGGAGATAATGTGTGACCAGTGTATACAGGAGATATTATACAGTATAGGAGATAATGTGAGACCAGTGTATACAGGAGATATTATACAGTATAGGAGATAATGTGTGACCAGTGTATGCAGGAGATATTATACAGTATAGGAGATAATGTGTGACCAGTGTATACAGGAGACATTATACAGTATAGGAGATAATGTGAGACCAGTGTATACAGGAGATATTATACAGTATAGGAGATAATGTGTGACCAGTGTATACAGGAGATATTATACAGTATAGGAGATAATGTGAGACCAGTGTATACAGGAGATATTATACAGTATAGGAGATAATGTGTGACCAGTGTATACAGGAGATATTATACAGTATAGGAGATAATGTGTGACCAGTGTATGCAGGAGATATTATACAGTATAGGAGATAATGTGTGACCAGTGTATACAGGAGATATTATACAGTATAGGAGATAATGTGAGACCAGTGTATGCAGGAGATATTATACAGTATAGGAGATAATGTGAGACCAGTGTATACAGGAGATATTATACAGTATAGGAGATAATGTGAGACCAGTGTATACAGGAGATATTATACAGTATAGGAGATAATGTGAGACCAGTGTATACAGGAGATATTATACAGTATAGGAGATAATGTGAGACCAGTGTATACAGGAGATATTATACAGTATAGGAGATAATGTGAGACCAGTGTATACAGGAGATATTATACAGTATAGGAGATAATGTGAGACCAGTGTATACAGGAGATATTATACAGTATAGGAGATAATGTGTGACCAGTGTATACAGGAGATATTATACAGTATAGGAGATAATGTGTGACCAGTGTATGCAGGAGATATTATACAGTATAGGAGATAATGTGTGACCAGTGTATACAGGAGATATTATACAGTATAGGAGATAATGTGTGACCAGTGTATACAGGAGACATTATACAGTATAGGAGGTAATGTGAGACCAGTGTATACAGGAGATATTATACAGTATAGGAGATAATGTGAGACCAGTGTATACAGGAGATATTATACAGTATAGGAGATAATGTGTGACCAGTGTATACAGGAGATATTATACAGTATAGGAGATAATGTGTGACCAGTGTATGCAGGAGATATTATACAGTATAGGAGATAATGTGTGACCAGTGTATACAGGAGATATTATACAGTATAGGAGATAATGTGAGACCAGTGTATGCAGGAGATATTATACAGTATAGGAGATAATGTGAGACCAGTGTATACAGGAGATATTATACAGTATAGGAGATAATGTGAGACCAGTGTATACAGGAGACATTATACAGTATAGGAGATAATGTGTGACCAGTGTATACAGGAGACATTATACAGTATAGGAGATAATGTGAGACCAGTGTATACAGGAGACATTATACAGCATAGGAGATAATGTGAGACCAGTGTATACAGGAGACATTATACAGTATAGGAGATAATGTGAGACCAGTGTATGCAGGAGATATTATACAGTATAGGAGATAATGTGAGACCAGTGTATACAGGAGATATTATACAGTATAGGAGATAATGTGAGACCAGTGTATACAGGAGACATTATACAGTATAGGAGATAATGTGAGACCAGTGTATACAGGAGACATTATACAGTATAGGAGATAATGTGAGACCAGTGTATACAGGAGACATTATACAGTATAGGAGATAATGTGAGACCAGTGTATACAGGAGATATTATACAGTATAGGAGATAATGTGAGACCAGTGTATACAGGAGACATTATACAGTATAGGAGATAATGTGAGACCAGTGTATACAGGAGATATTATACAGTATAGGAGATAATGTGAGACCAGTGTATACAGGGGACATTATACAGTATAGGAGATAATGTGAGACCAGTGTATACAGGAGATATTATACAGTATAGGAGATAATGTGAGACCAGTGTATACAGGAGATATTATACAGTATAGGAGATAATGTGAGACCAGTGTATACAGGAGACATTATACAGTATAGGAGATAATGTGAGACCAGTGTATACAGGAGATATTATACAGTATAGGAGATAATGTGAGACCAGTGTATACAGGGGACATTATACAGTATAGGAGATAATGTGAGACCAGTGTATACAGGAGATATTATACAGTATAGGAGATAATGTGAGACCAGTGTATACAGGAGATATTATACAGTATAGGAGATAATGTGTGACCAGTGTATACAGGAGACATTATACAGTATAGGAGATAATGTGTGACCAGTGTATACAGGAGATATTATACAGTATAGGAGATAATGTGAGACCAGTGTATACAGGAGATATTATACAGTATAGGAGATAATGTGTGACCAGTGTATACAGGAGACATTATACAGTATAGGAGATAATGTGTGACCAGTGTATACAGGAGATATTATACAGTATAGGAGGTAATGTGGGACCAGTGTATACAGGAGACATTATACAGTATAGGAGATAATGTGAGACCAGTGTATACAGGAGATATTATACAGTATAGGAGATAATGTGAGACCAGTGTATACAGGAGACATTATACAGTATAGGAGATAATGTGAGACCAGTGTATGCAGGAGACATTATACAGTATAGGAGATAATGTGAGACCAGTGTATACAGGAGATATTATACAGTATAGGAGATAATGTGAGACCAGTGTATACAGGAGACATTATACAGTATAGGAGATAATGTGAGACCAGTGTATGCAGGAGACATTATACAGTATAGGAGATAATGTGTGACCAGTGTATACAGGAGATATTATACAGTATAGGAGATAATGTGTGACCAGTGTATACAGGAGACATTATACAGTATAGGAGATAATGTGAGACCAGTGTATACAGGAGATATTATACAGTATAGGAGATAATGTGAGACCAGTGTATACAGGAGACATTATACAGTATAGGAGATAATGTGAGACCAGTGTATACAGGAGACATTATACAGTATAGGAGATAATGTGAGACCAGTGTATACAGGAGATATTATACAGTATAGGAGATAATGTGAGACCAGTGTATACAGGAGACATTATACAGTATAGGAGATAATGTGAGACCAGTGTATGCAGGAGACATTATACAGTATAGGAGATAATGTGAGACCAGTGTATACAGGAGATATTATACAGTATAGGAGGTAATGTGGGACCAGTGTATACAGGAGACATTATACAGTATAGGAGATAATGTGAGACCAGTGTATACAGGAGACATTATACAGTATAGGAGATAATGTGAGACCAGTGTATACAGGAGATATTATACAGTATAGGAGATAATGTGTGACCAGTGTATACAGGAGATATTATACAGTATAGGAGATAATGTGTGACCAGTGTATGCAGGAGATATTATACAGTATAGGAGATAATGTGAGACCAGTGTATACAGGAGATATTATACAGTATAGGAGATAATGTGTGACCAGTGTATACAGGAGATATTATACAGTATAGGAGATAATGTGTGACCAGTGTATGCAGGAGATATTATACAGTATAGGAGATAATGTGAGACCAGTGTATGCAGGAGATATTATACAGTATAGGAGATAATGTGAGACCAGTGTATGCAGGAGATATTATACAGTATAGGAGATAATGTGAGACCAGTGTATGCAGGAGATATTATACAGTATAGGAGATAATGTGTGACCAGTGTATACAGGAGATATTATACAGTATAGGAGATAATGTGAGACCAGTGTATGCAGGAGACATTATACAGTATAGGAGGTAATGTGAGACCAGTGTATGCAGGAGACATTATACAGTATAGGAGATAATGTGTGACCAGTGTATACAGGAGATATTATACAGTATAGGAGGTAATGTGAGACCAGTGTATGCAGGAGACATTATACAGTATAGGAGATAATGTGTGACCAGTGTATACAGGAGATATTATACAGTATAGGAGATAATGTGAGACCAGTGTATGCAGGAGATATTATACAGTATAGGAGATAATGTGAGACCAGTGTATACAGGAGATATTATACAGTATAGGAGGTAATGTGAGACCAGTGTATGCAGGAGACATTATACAGTATAGGAGATAATGTGTGACCAGTGTATACAGGAGATATTATACAGTATAGGAGGTAATGTGAGACCAGTGTATGCAGGAGATATTATACAGTATAGGAGATAATGTGTGACCAGTGTATACAGGAGATATTATACAGTATAGGAGATAATGTGAGACCAGTGTATGCAGGAGACATTATACAGTATAGGAGGTAATGTGAGACCAGTGTATGCAGGAGACATTATACAGTATAGGAGATAATGTGTGACCAGTGTATACAGGAGATATTATACAGTATAGGAGGTAATGTGAGACCAGTGTATGCAGGAGACATTATACAGTATAGGAGATAATGTGTGACCAGTGTATGCAGGAGATATTATACAGTATAGGAGATAATGTGTGACCAGTGTATACAGGAGATATTATACAGTATAGGAGGTAATGTGAGACCAGTGTATGCAGGAGACATTATACAGTATAGGAGATAATGTGTGACCAGTGTATACAGGAGATATTATACAGTATAGGAGGTAATGTGAGACCAGTGTATGCAGGAGACATTATACAGTATAGGAGATAATGTGTGACCAGTGTATGCAGGAGATATTATACAGTATAGGAGATAATGTGAGACCAGTGTATACAGGAGACATTATACAGTATAGGAGGTAATGTGAGACCAGTGTATGCAGGAGATATTATACAGTATAGGAGATAATGTGAGACCAGTGTATGCAGGAGATATTATACAGTATAGGAGATAATGTGTGACCAGTGTATACAGGAGATATTATACAGTATAGGAGATAATGTGAGACCAGTGTATGCAGGAGATATTATACAGTATAGGAGATAATGTGTGACCAGTGTATACAGGAGATATTATACAGTATAGGAGGTAATGTGAGACCAGTGTATGCAGGAGACATTATACAGTATAGGAGATAATGTGTGACCAGTGTATACAGGAGATATTATACAGTATAGGAGGTAATGTGAGACCAGTGTATGCAGGAGACATTATACAGTATAGGAGATAATGTGTGACCAGTGTATACAGGAGATATTATACAGTATAGGAGGTAATGTGAGACCAGTGTATGCAGGAGACATTATACAGTATAGGAGATAATGTGTGACCAGTGTATACAGGAGATATTATACAGTATAGGAGATAATGTGAGACCAGTGTATGCAGGAGACATTATACAGTATAGGAGATAATGTGTGACCAGTGTATACAGGAGATATTATACAGTATAGGAGATAATGTGAGACCAGTGTATGCAGGAGACATTATACAGTATAGGAGATAATGTGTGACCAGTGTATACAGGAGATATTATACAGTATAGGAGATAATGTGTGACCAGTGTATGCAGGAGACATTATACAGTATAGGAGATAATGTGTGACCAGTGTATACAGGAGATATTATACAGTATAGGAGATAATGTGAGACCAGTGTATACAGGAGATATTATACAGTATAGGAGATAATGTGTGACCAGTGTATACAGGAGACATTATACAGTATAGGAGGTAATGTGAGACCAGTGTATACAGGAGATATTATACAGTATAGGAGATAATGTGAGACCAGTGTATACAGGAGATATTATACAGTATAGGAGATAATGTGTGACCAGTGTATACAGGAGACATTATACAGTATAGGAGGTAATGTGAGACCAGTGTATACAGGAGATATTATACAGTATAGGAGATAATGTGAGACCAGTGTATACAGGAGACATTATACAGTATAGGAGATAATGTGAGACCAGTGTATGCAGGAGACATTATACAGTATAGGAGATAATGTGAGACCAGTGTATACAGGAGATATTATACAGTATAGGAGATAATGTGAGAC